>NC_141755.1:42663065-43283065 GCF_982258835.1 Parasteatoda tepidariorum
TGATCATAATAAAATAAGTAGTTTCTGACAGAGAGCTCTTTTCCTGATTGTATTAGTTATCATAATAACAATTTATGCACAACTTTAAATATCTTTCATATTGAGTCACTCATTCTATTTTTAAAATTAATAGTTACCTTATTTAATTAAATAAAAAAAATTAATTCAAAATTAAAGTTAATATTAATATTAGTTATATAACTATAATTTTAAAAAAGTTATTGGGTGCATTTTTTAGATTTAAATAAAAGTTATTTATAAAAGTATATGAAAAAGTTATCAAGATTAATATTATTGACCATGTTGAACTTTAACGCTTGTAAAAATGTTGAGTGGAATAATGTGAATACCACCTTCTTGCGTAATTCGTGGCAAAAATCGACATGGTAAAAATTTTTTTAAAAATCTTATTTTGGAAAAGGGAAAATTAAGCAGTTTATAAAAACACCTAACAAAAAAAACACCTTTAAGGGCTTTTAAAAAATTAAAATCGAAAATAACCATCTTTAAGCACTTTTTAAAAATGCTACGCACCCTGACTATTTTATTTATTTCTACATTAACATCGAAACAAAATGTTTGGGAACATTTAACCCCAAAGTATACAAATAGATTAAAAGTGATAAAAAAATGCAAATTTATTTAAGATTTAACTCAGTTTACAGTGACAGAAAAAAATAGTTTAAACTTTATTAAATAAAAAAATAATAATTCATAAAGTAATTATGCTAATGCCATGATTTTCTTTTATTTCCTACTTTAAAACAAAATTTCTGTTTCGTGTTTTATTTTTGGCATTTACTTTTGACTTATTTAAATGTAACTTATTTTAGAATTCTATTCAAATATTAAATCTTATATCTTAAACGAGAAATTTATCTCAGCTGTTCTTGATTCTAAAATTTCCATAACTGTACACAATATAAAACAAACTTGGAAAATGGAAGAGCTTATCTACTTACAACAGTTGGAGTGTAAATCCACAGGGCCGGATTGAATAAAATGTGGTCAAGCAGTTGTTTCAACAATAACTCACTGTTACTATTGTTAACTGTGACCAAGTACTTTGTAAGATTTAAGAAAGATAATAACACTTCCTCTGTTATATGATCTCTAGAAGCCTATTGAAAGAAAAGAATTTTGAAGGAAAAAAAAGTATTAATTTGTAACAAAATATTGAAAGTATCTTTAAAATATTTTTGTAAAATATACTTTAATCATCTTACTTTTTGTAATAAATAGCTAATAACCAAAAAAGCTTTGTTTTGGATCATGTGCTGTTGGACGGTAGGAGAGTTCTCCACCAAATCGCAAACAAAACCAATTAGAGTAGAGCTGTATAAAGTACAATTAAAATGAATACATATACTTGATTAAAACTAATTAAGAAACACTGAAATGAGTAAACATGTTTGAAACAACTTTTTACACTTTCAATTGTAATTTAAATTGGTTAAAAACACTGTAATATAAAAATAGGGTTTTCAAAGAAGTCAATAATATAATTATAGAATAACTAACGAAAAAGATCTATAGTAGGCTTCTATTGAATGCATAAAATAAGCAAAAAATATGATCAAGTTATCAAAAAATATGATCTAGCTGCATGAATAAAAAATAAATAAATACTAAAATATAATTATTTCTTTGGGTTTTTTAATCCAGTGCTCTATGACCATCTCAGATACTGTGAGATTATGAATTTCTGGAATGCAATTGATTAGGCAATCCAGAGTTTTCACTGAATTTTATTCAACATAACTTCTTTCCTCTTTATTACTTGGTATTTGATGAAATGCTGATCTGAAATCCTTATAAATTGTTCAGGGGAAAAAAAGGTTTTCAAAAATTGATATTATGCATTTGAATTTCACTGAATTGGTAAAATAGCATTAAAAACTAATCTAAACCCCTTTGTGGGTTAACCATATTGGAAACTAATAACATTCATAATAATATACATTATATATGTTATACTTATACATAAATGAATAATATGATGAAAAAGAAAAAAAATGACTCTCCCCATCTATAAATTGACCACCTGCTTCAATTGTCTATTAAAACAACGAACCATAAGTGGACAACTTAAATTGAGCTGTATTCATATTTCAGCACATATAGTAAATTATTAATTTATATTAATTTAGAAAATGTGTGCTCTTTAGATTTCAAAGAATGCAAAACCCACCAAAAAAATGAATGTCTTTGTTTTGTTGCAAGCACAATGTTTCTAACTTTGTGTAAAGCATCTTGTGAAATATATTTTTCATAAAATTTAACATTGACAGCATTTATTTTTTATTTAAAAAGATAAAATTACTGAAAACAAAATATAATTTTTTTTATTTTTGAGTATTGATGAAGCATACCATGTTGTTGGTTTTTTCTCTTGGTTTTTCGGTAGAGTGATACCAGTTGGAATATCTAGCTGACCCAATAATGGAAATAAAACCTAAAAGATTAAACAAAATGAACATAATTAAAACTTTATAAGAAAAATTAATAGCAAGTTAAAAAAATGTCTAATGCTGTTGGTTAAAATTATATATCTAAAATTAATTTGATGTTTTGAAATTTGAATTCATTGCATTTGATTAAATATTTACTTTTTCTTGCAGGCGTAGTACCTTGGATTGTGAGTGAGAGAAAAAGAGAGCCTGATTGGTGAGTTTATCGCAGAAAAATATACTTCACTAAATTTATTCTATGACTACTGAGATATTATTTCATATTATCTTAATAAAAATTACTTCATATTATCTTAATAATGAAGATTATGAAGTACTGCTCCCTAATTTTCATCATATTACCTGGATTGATGCATTATCTCAGCCGACATATCATTCTGTGATACAAGAGTAAAGTATAAATAGGTAATAAAATGAAATAGTTTTTATTTAAAAACGAAACATTAAATAAAAAAATCTTGAACTTTTAATTATGAAATATGAAATAAAATATATCAAAAAATAAAATATTAAATAAAAGAAAAATTACAAACATTATGTGATTCCAAATTGAGTACATAATCAACAATTTTTTAAAATAAAAGAAAGTGCCCATCCACCCACTCCATACTGATAACAATTATGTCACGTTTACCTTAACCTTGATTCCTTTGGGAAAATTCTTTCTCGGCCTTGTCTTCTGCTTGAGAATAACAAAAGGAGCAAGCTTTGCTCCTACAGCAAAGCACGCTAAAACTACAGTGACAGCTGTCTTCTTGTTCCCTGTCATCGTAACAGTGGCAGAACTCACACTGCAGGAACCAATAGTACTGTTTAGTGGGAGGGGCAATTAAGTAGTACCTAATCCATGCTCATAATATCGTTTTCTCTGAACTTATTATCTGTTATTACGGGTCTTGTTAAATTTAGAAATTACACACATTTTTATCTCCAATCTGAGGGTTAGCACTGTCCAATAGTAGTATGGGCTCTTACCTTCATATTTCAGTGCTTCATAAATCGGCTGCCAATCAAATTGGATATCAATCAATGGCACTATCAATGGCTGCCAATGAAATTGGATATTCCTTTTTCATCTGTTAGAACACAATTGAAATTTCTTTCTCTATTCTACTGAGGATTTAGCGATTTAATTCTGATTCTAATGCAGACAATGCAGCTAGACCTCTTTCCTCAGAATCCCTTTGTTTGCCTGTTACTAAAAGCTTTTCTATAGATTTTCTACAAAGAGGAATATTTGATAAACCTATATTAAAATACATTCCAACCGCCCAGTTTTCTCCTTTTCAGACTTTTGTAATAGTTTTAAATTTAAATTCTGAAGTGCAACTAACACTTTTAGATTTTAATCGATTCAAATTCACACAGAAAATTTAGATGAATTAAACTGCAACAAGAATGAAATTGACCACTTCCCAAATGCTGTTCTAAGTTAGTAGGGGAGAAGAGGATCATTAGGTGGCTTATTTGTTATCCTCTAACATGACGTGACAATGAAAACAGACTTTTTTTTCTCTTGTTCAGAAAGGAAGGTCATGAAAGAAAATACAGAGTGAAAAAAAGCAAAGAGATACATTGTTTTTAATTCATAACTTTTAAATTTGTAGCAATTTTTTAATGGATTAAATGAACAATGAATTTCTGTAAGGATTTTTTAAACAGGCTAACGTAAAACACAATAAATTACAGTCTTTATTTATTCTTTTTCTTATTGTATTGAGACAAAAAGATTTTATTTCTCCATAATCATCAGCCAGTCTTTTATGATTTTTCTTTCTTTTTTTTTTTTTTTTTTTATTCACTCAATCATTCTCTTTTAAAGACAAATTATTTCTAAACATTTCTGTTGTTTTTAAGACTTTTTTTAAACTTTTTAAATTAGGACCGTAAAAAAAGGCATTCTTACTGCAGTTGACACACCTCCCATTGGATTTGAGAGAAAATAGTGATTGCTGAGTTTTTCACAAAAAAATATATATTTCACCAACCAGGTTCTTACTTTCCCTTGGAGTGATTGGATGTGCATGAATTACATGCTGTGAGAATACTACCTTGAATTACTTACTTACAAACAAAATTTCCGTAAAGAGGGGAAAATAGTTGATTCTGAAAGGTAGAATTAAAAAAGGAATTAAAACTATGTGGTGTTCAACACCCAGCACCCAGTTATATGACGATGGCAAGTTAAACTCACAAAGAGAGAGAGAATAATTAATAAATAAAATAGAAGACACGCACAAATATGATTGTGGCGCCAATTATGGGTAGAAAAATTGGCAAATGCTGCTAGTACCACTGTGGTATAATATTACATTTTACGAGTATTGACGCCTATTAAAACAAAGGAAAACTTTCAATTTGAGTTTCCTGTAAGAAATTTGTTCCAATGAGCAAGCTATCAAATTTGCATGATTTATTATCGATTGCTGTTAAATATATTTTTTATCCAAAAAGTTTTAACATTTCTTATAATATAGAGATTAAACTTGAAAATTAATAAAACAAATTAAAGAAATCTGGAATAGGAATATTTTTCTAAAACAATAAACTTTGTTCAGTTAGTTTTTTCAAATGTTCCAAATTAAATTTGAATGAAACACTTTTTAGGTTACATTATACCAAAAAGATGTGTCTAAACATGTCTCCGTTAAAAAAATTATAATTAGATAAAGAAAAAAGGAAAGAAAGAAATTGAACTTTTAAAGAAAAAAATTGAACTTTTTAAAACTATTCTTGAATGAAATTAAGAAGATTCTTTAGCTATATATTATTTGATATGATACATAAATAAAAATTTGAAAGAGATTAAAACCATTACAAGCGTATTTCATTTAAAATAATAACAAAAATAGAAATACCTGAATTCCACCAATAGAATTTAGAGTACTGTGGATGGAATATGTTGTAATGGCTTTTACATCCTAAAAATAAAGACAAATATTACAAAAATAATCAACAATGTGACTTCTTACTATATAAAAATCTAATGATGGTATCGCAGTTTTCCATTGTTGTCAAGTATTTTTATTGGCTGGAAAATCACAGGGTAGGATCCAGTTTTCTCCTCGGGCCGGGCAAAGTTGACTCAGCCTTTCACCCCTTCAGTGGGTCGATAAATGAGTACCAAGCATGCTTGTGAACTAAACACTGGGGGTTCCGAGTTCGGCTGACCAGCTGACTGGAACACCTGCTCCTGCACCCCAGAGCCTAAGGTTAAGAAAACTGAGATGGGCACAGTAGGCCTTGGCTCTCAACGGGCTGTGCGCGCCACTGAGTTTAGTTTAGTTTAGGATCGATCCAGTTTTCTCACATTAATTTTCATATTTGTTTGATTGTCATTAGTATAAAATTTATATAAGTCATAAAGGGACCGTTTTCTATAAATATTTTTGCATTTCTAATTTAAAGGTTTTTACCTGTACTGTTATTATTACAATTTTGATTTTGTTTGTTTTCTAAATTAAGAGTTTAAGAGGATTGTTTTTATAATTATTATTGTTAGAATAACGTAATTCTACATTACATTTTAAGATAAAAAGATTTAAATCTGTGTCTGATCTTATTAACCGTTTTACAAATATTATTCTTTGGTAAAAATTACAATAATATACTATTATGAATTACGGCTAGAGATATTTATTAAATGATTTAGAACTTAACTTTCAGCTTCATGCACAAAGTGATGAAAGCAAAAATTGCAATTAAAATATACAACTGTTCGTTTGGCAAGCAAAAATATTAAATTACAGTCGTAAACTCACCTAATTTGTCATAAAAATATACTTTTAATTTCAAATGTTATTTCAAAAAATGATTACTTAGAAAAATGATTTATGTTCACTAATAGATCTTAATAGTATATTATAAAGAAAATATAAGGGGACAAGTATTCTTTTTGGAATTTCAACTGTTTCATGCCAAGAAACAGCATTTATTGCAAAACAATCACTGGGGTTGGTGAGCAGTACCGTCTTTACGCATGGGCACACCCGGCACTCAGGGGGCCCTTGAGAATCTTACTTTTATAAATTGCATTAAAAAAAAACTAAGACTAAACAAAATTGCCTTACATATTGCTTAAAATAAATATATTATATTGTATAAAGTGTGTTTTTTGTTTTTCTTTCTACAAATAGTGATTGATTATCGTACAAACAACAATAATTTGAATAGTTTATCACCAGGGAAATTTAAAAAGGCAACCAAAATCTATTTTTCTACGTTCTAATGAAATTTTTATGCGAATTCAGTTTTTTTGGGTCTACTAAAAACAAATTTAAATACATTTAAATCAAAATGTATTTAAATTTGTTCAAATTATTGCATATGTTAAAAATGCTTTATTTTATGTATGTGAAGTTCTTTAGTTCCATTTTAAGCAGTATGACAAGTTATAAGGGCCCAAAAAATTTCTTTGCCCAGGGGCCCTGCATGCTTTTAAGAGGGCCCTGTTGCCTGTTGGTGAGCGTAAGTGAACAGGCGGCTTAGCCCCCTAGCTCCTTCATAAAAATATAACTTAATTATAAAAACAAAACAACTTTTTGACTACTTATTTCATAAAAATATCTAACTTACTTGCAACATGAGTGCATGAGGTGTGTGGACAAAGAAGGAAATATTTCCCTTTGGAGCAGCTTGCAAACATAGCTGACTATCCGTGGCTACAGGATTATACATGAACACTATGGCACTTGAGAGTTTGCCATCATACAATACCTGCAAAGGATTTTTTACTGTTAAAATATTACATGACAAAAAAATTCTAGCTGACAACAAAACATTCAAAAAATTTCAGAAAATGCTGCTCACTTTTCCTGAAATGAAAATTTCAAAACAAGTCCTTTATAATGAATCATCTGAGGACTCAGTAATAAGTACACTAAAAACAGTGGCTCATTATATCCAAAATCAGTGTTCATAAAAACATTTTCTTTGTAGTTAACAACTACTTTACTACAATTGTACAATTTATTATAATTGTAGTTAACTACAACGACTTTTTTTTAAATATAGTGACTACAAACTATTGTCGAAATGTAATCACTACTTTGTTACTTTTAGAAAACAAACTTAACTGGAGAACATAATTTTCACCAATATTCAAAATGATTTGGAATAAAAAAATTGGCTTGATTAAATATGAGGAGATATTAAGAAGTTTTAATTCATGTTTATATGAAATAGTTTTTATTCTAACAATTTTTGACGATTTTGTCCCTTCAACTTTAAAATTCTATGCTTTTCTCGACAGTGGTTTAAGAAATGCTAGGAAATTATCAAACATTTGGGATTTAAGTGATCATTGTCTGCTTTTTTATATTCTTCAAAAAAAGAAGTACAAGGCGAAAAACAAGAAAAGGACCACCCTGAATAACTTTTGATCTAATGATCGGATCTTCACATTCTAAGATTTAATCTTAATAGTTTGAGAGGTGACTGCAAACATGCTAATTAATAAATGTAGACTATATTTAAGTTAAGAAATCAGACACAAAAACGTACTTTATAGTTCCTGTGAAATTGAAATTTAAAAAAGTCAGATATTTAAAATTCGATGTGACAAAATGTAACAAAAAGTGATTGTTAACAAATAAAAAAATTTCTAAAAGTTTATCTTTTCTATATTTTTTTCATTTTAGGCAGGAACGATCATTCATTTTAGGAAGTTTTAAGGTATTATTTTTTTTATTTCTGCATTTTGGACGAACTGAATAAAGAAAGAACTGAACATTACTGAATATTGAAGAACATTGTTGAATATTGAGAGCATTACACTACATAAAGCTGGAATTTCTATAAAACCATTTTTCTTTTCCATATGTCTATTTTTGAAATCATTTTCATTATTCATTTAAGCGAAATGACTCATATTAAACATTCCTTTATAATGTGTATTACTTCATTTTTGATTAAAAGTCAATTATATACTTTGAACTTATAGCATCGATAAAAAATTTTCACATTATTTATTTGAACAGCTACAAAAAAGAAAACTGAGTCAACTATGAATGAACTAACACTTTTTCAGCTGTTTACATTAAACATTTGAAATAGCACTCATTGGAGTTTAGATGGAATCACTAATAACATTCATTACAACAGCATGTTCATTATAACCCGGGTTTGTTATAGCTGGGTATTACAACTGAATTATATTTATAATTTGAGCATTTTTTTATTATATTTTTTATTAAATAATATGCTCCTAACTTGAAATATCAGACACTCATTTTTAAATTTCTTTTTATTTGAAGCAGGACCTATAATTTTAATGGAACCCTAGTACTCACATTGACAATAGTTTAGCGTGAACACTGTTAATGTGATCATAAAATGAGCCATTTTATAAAATTATGTAATAACAATAAGATATTAAGTGATAGAATATTTGCATAGCATAAAACCTATAATAAAAACTAATTATGACATCACAATATGACAAAATTTACTACTAATAAAATTACCCTTTTTAAATTTTCTGGTAAAGATGAACTCGCTTCCCCATCAAACCGAAATTGACTCTAAAAATTAAAATAATTTAATTAATAAAAGAGTTTTATTATTGAATTGTTGTTTAGATGTCATTACAGTGCATACCTGGTAACCTGGACCTAACCTATGGATGGCACATATCTGGTGAGTTGAAAGAGCTTCACTAAAAAGATACATCGCAGACATCTGTCCACAAAAAACATGTTCTTCCTCCAATTCAGGAGCAGCACCAATGTAACACTTATCAAAGGGCTAAAAGTATTTGAAGATTCATGAAATTAAAAATGAAACATATATTCAATAAACATTTAATACAATGCACAAAGACAGTTAACTAATTTCATATAAAAAGTATTAGTTAATAATAGTTAAGAATATCTAATGGCAAAATGTCTTTTGTCAAATGGCTTTATTCAAAGAATAAACGAGTAAGAAATCCACAAAACTTGTACACTACTTAACACTTCAGCAACTAATTAGCTCTTACAACACATTTAAGATTATGAACTGAAAATGGTAAGGTCGATGTGATCAGATCATGCCTTAACAAAAATCATAGAAGCAAATCTATGTAACGCTGCCTGAGGTACAAAAATTGCAGGCATGATAACTTGCATGAATTAGAATCCAAACCATTTACACAAACAATGTGCATTATTTTCACTGAAACACTCAAATAGAGTTGGATCCTCTAGGACAGTGGTCGGCAAAGTGCGGCTCCAGAGCCGCATGTGGCTCTTTGGCTCCTTAAGTGCGGCTCTGGTATAAATATCCACGGAAGGCGCAATAATATTTTCATTTAAAAAAAACTTGGTTAGAAAAAAATTACTTCTTATTTTGATAAATTAAAATTCTTCTATAAATCGAGAACATGCATAATTCTTTGTTAAAGTTAAAAGATAGATAGGTATTTAAAATTTTATATTGTTGTAAAAATACGTGACGAACATCGAGTTTAATTTTATCAATTTTCTAAACGTAAGCACAAACCATGTACAAGCAACCGGCTGAAATTGTTCGTACATTTTCGGCGTACTCCGGTGTGATACAAAGGTACCACAAGCATGTGCGCGCATACTTTTTCTAAAGTAGTGGGGGTACAAATTGGCATCATAGACCAGCAGTTGCAGTGTGAACAGTTTTGTCTCATCTACCGTGTCTGCCGTTGTCCTGACTTATTAAAAAGTTGTTGTATTTTTCAATCTAGCTGCAAATCTTACAGGTATTTTTATACGATTTTATTACACCTGCTATGTATGTTTGTGGTTCCGGTACAAAATTTGTAATCAATTTTTCAATAACTTCTATTTTTCTATTTATACTAAGGAAACTTAATTTTTTCGATGTTAGAAGAAGTAATAACATTTGAAAACAAATTATCCATATTTTCTCAGGATTTCGAAAGGGAAACATTGTCTCACTTTCCGAGCCAGCTGAAGCATTGCCAAGAAAATAATTCCTCTATTGATAAACACCATTTCAAAACAATAATTTTAAATATGAGGGAAGCATTTCTCAGCACGTTTCAGGAATTTAAAAACATCAGAGCAACTTTAGCATTTGTCAAAAATCCTCTTAATGCTACGATAACAGAGTTGAAATTTTCTCCTCTTGAAATTGACATTGGTAGCTTTGAAATACAATAGCTGGATTTAGAAAACAAGGAGATATGGCGCTCTAAATTCGAACGTCTTTGTGTTGAATTGGAAGTATTGGAGAAGAAAAAATTTGATATTAGTTCACAACACAAGTGGTCTGCTTTGAATGACCTGGAGAAGGAAGACATGATCATTTTCAACGCTTGGAATAGTATTTCTGACTCTTACGACCAGCTGAAAAAGCTCGCCGTTGCTGTTCTTTCCCTTTTTGGTTCTATATGTATATGCGAACAATCGTTTTCAAGCATGAACATTATCAAGAGTAAACTTACAAGTCGTCTTATTGATGAGAACTTGGAATCATGCCTAAAATTAAAAACAACAACATACAAATCTGATTTACTCAAACTTTCCAAGGAGATGCAAGCACATTGTTCGCATTAATAAATATTTATTAAGTATGAAATTTAGTTTTATTTAGTGTACTACTTATTTAATGTAATAAAAGTTTACTAAACAAGCAGATTTGGCTCCCAATTCTTAAAAAAAATTGTTGTAATGTTCATATTTGGCTCTTTGGCTAATAAGTTTGCCGACCACTGCTCTAGGAGTAAAAACTCAGATTTTCCTCTTAGATCACTTTTGAATAATGGTAGGATTATCTATAAGATAATCCTATCATTATTCAAAATCAAAATTCAATATGACGATTTTGTAGTTTGCAACTTTTCAAGACCAATTAATTTCTTAATAGTAATTTAAACCTCCCTATCATACTGACAATTTGCTAGTAAAATGTAGATTAAGATATAAAAAAACATTTACCTCATTATTATTCACAAGCCAACTCATTTCAGTCGTTGAAGCCAGCTGTCCATTAACAAAGCATTTGATTTCACTCTTGCTCCAACGATTATAAATATATACAATAGCAATCATATACCACTAAAATATTTAAAACAAATATTACTTTTGAATTGTAAAATAACAAAGAGAGCAATTTCAAATATTTTTTTTTTCATAGCCAACAAATAATAATAAATATACAGAAAAAAAAATTACATATGATTTAATTTATAACTCAACAAAGCACGGTTGAAAAGCTTAAACAACTAGTTGAAAATATTTCCAAATTTACTAAAATGTCACAATCTTTCTTTCACAAGTCTGCAATAAATTTGTATCAAATGGTGGAATAATTTTTATTTGCAATTCAATTTTTATCTGCATTAAAGTTTTAACAAATAGTGGAAGAATTTTTATCTTCAAATTAATATTTAACTGTAATAATTATAATTTAATAACTTTAAACACTTGTGATGTAGTTAGAAAATAATTACATTTGAAGTAACATTTTTCAGTTACCTTCCTTGTTTTTCTTGAAAACCAGATATTTTCTTATCAATATATAAATACAGTCGGATTTCTATTTAACGAGCTCCCATTTTGCAAGTTTTGAGGGGAAAAAACATTTTAAAAATTTCTTAGCAAAATAACTTCCAAATAGCAAAGTGAATTTTCTATTTAACAAACTTTTCTTTGCGATCGACTTTCCCTATTTCCCAAAATATTTCAGAACATTTCAAATTTCTTAATGCATTTTATGGGGGAAATGTCCTTGAATTGATTTTTGCAGCAACTTAACTTTCAGAGAAAGCAGCAAAATCCCTTTCCCATTTTGTTTGCATTTCATACAGGAATCCATGCAAAAAATTAACTTATGAGAAAGTCTAACAGAACTTTCTAAAGCATGGAACTGTGATGATATATATCACACTATCCGCAACAGTTTTGGTAAAGCTGGATTCTTAGTATGAGCAGAGAGTTTTGAAAGTGCCGAAGACAAGAATGATATTCTTTAGAAGAACTTTAAAAAATTGTGGGTACAGATAAAGAGGACCACAAAATTAACAATGATGAACTGATTAATGATTTTCTCTTTATTGATTCTAAAGCTGCAACCACAGAAACATTAACTGAATCGGATATTTTGGACAGTGTGAAAAATAAAAACAATACAGCAGTAAATTGTGAGGAAGTTGAAGACAGAAATGATTAAGAAATCACCGAATCTTCATATTATGAAATGTTAAAATCATTTGGAAAAATTCGATAGTAGATAAAAATTTACAAGATAAAGATGTATCAATTGCTATTTTAATTATGTTTAGCGTTTATAAATTTAAAAACTCTTTCGCGTTGTTTAAGTATTTCAAATGGGGGGATTTTCTGCATAAGAAACTTTTAATCGGGATTTAGACTTCGTTAAATATAGGTCCGACTCTATGTGTGTGTATATATATACACACACAAATAAATAAACTGGAATGTTTTTACAAAAAGAAACATGCCCACATTGGAAAAGGCAACAAACTTTTAATGGCATTGAAAATGAAAAATCTAAATTAATTTCATTTGTTTGTGCACACAAATTATAACATTTATATACTTCTAGTAACAGAACCTTATAAACGTAACTCTTTTCTTTTAACTTTGACCAATTAACCCTTTAGAAAATTGGCATTATTGGGTTCATTGGCATTATAACGTTTCTCCGTATACACTATTTCCCTATTTAATAACAGTGAAAACTTGTTTCGCTGTGTGGAGAAGACTGCAGATCAAAATATGACTTTTTACGCGCAGAACCATTAGTGGGTTAGGTAAAAATATCTTTTGCTACAGAAGTTAGTTTCAATCAAAATAAAAAAGACAAAAAAGAGCAAGTGTTTTGAAAAATCTGAAAAGTATTTTCAATTATAGTAATAAAAAAAAAAAGCGTGAGTAACAAAAGGTATTTTCCCTTTAATAAAATCTAAAAGATCATTAAGTTTTGCTATAAGACAACTTATAAATTAAACATAAAGAACAATGAAACAAACCTTTCTTGGTTGAAATTCATACTTTACACAGTGCTGGTAGCCTTTACCTTTCACTTTCATAGATGTAAAAACAAGACAATTTCCTACAAAATGTGCAGAGTAACCAACTCCTTTTGAGGTACGAAAGCTTGAAAAAAAATAATAATAAATTAAATGCCTACATACATGCTTGGGAAAAAATCATTTTATTAGTCTGCAATATTTATTGTAAGCAATTAATGACAAACCACTACTAACACTTTCAATGCTTTTGGATACAGATCTAACTCAGTCAAAACTCAGATCCATTTCTTTAGGTGAATTTACGGAAATTTTTGGTCTCATAGTATAGGGCAAAATTAAGAAATTTTGATACTAGCCAGAGGCCAGTAGTATCATTTTTAATCATGGCTACTTTTTCAAAAAATAAAATTTTTAAATTAATAAAAAACACTAACACTAATGATATTGTTATTATAAAACATTTCTCAAAAATATCAGAGTTTATTTCTAAAATGAAGAAATATTTTTCCTGACCTCTTGAAATAGGTAAAGTGTTTGAGTTTCTGAGCGTATAATGTGATATAAAAATTATGTTTATGAACAAACATAAAATTTATCAATTGCAGTCTGAAATAATTGTAATCATAATGATGAAATTATATTATATTTGATTATTCAATTCCTGCTATTAGTTCACAATCTCCTTATATTTTGTTCAAATTTTCAATATTAAAATAGTTTTTATGAATTTACTAAAGTTCAAATACATTTTTTTGAACTTGTTGTGGATGACACTTGATGTTAATACAGTTTTTTCAAATATTAATTTATTAATAGAATAGGGATGAGCAAAAAACAAAATGAAATTTTCTGATTGGTTAAGCATTAGTCATTGTTTTAAATTTTATTATAAGCAATTCAGTTTTTCGCATATTTTCAAAATAACAGTGATAATTTCTAACTTATAGCTCTATTTGAACAACAAAAAAATAGTTTATTGCGCATATTTAAATATTTAATTATTTTGTCAGATAAATTCGATAAAGAACATTAAAGGTGCCAATACGTGTGGTCTAAGTCACCAAATTTATACTTTTATAGTTGTCTGATACCATGCGTCTTTTTTTTTTTATTAGTGCACACTCTCCCTATCTTGTTCAACTTTTCAATCGTTAATAAAATACTTTTTATTCATCCATTCAATTTTAAATAAATTTTTTTAAAATAGTGTGTATGACAATTGATGTTAATTCAGTTTTTTTCAAATATTAATTCATTAATTAAATTCAATTAATTAATTTTAGTTTTATATGGGAGAAAAATTTTAATTATCTATATTATATAAAACGCTAATACGTACGTATCTATCAATAAAACCGATGATATTTCTTTTCTCGCGCTGGCAACAGTTTTCATTTTTAATTGATAGACTTCTGCGCGCAAGAGCACGTAGTGAGCATCATATGGCTAATCTATATTACATAAAACGCTAATACCTTTTAATTGATAGGCTTCGGCGCGCAAGAGCACGTAGTGAGCATCATATGGCTAATCGGGTGAATTCTCACAGAATTATCAAAAAAATTCTCACAAAATTATCTTCATCGAACCCGATGCTTTACATCCGGCGTTCAGTACTATTTCATATTGTTTTACAACACATGGTTTTAGCCCTCTGGTGGGAAAGACTTTAAAACAAAACTTACAACAGTTACTTTTCTCAACAACTGAAATTTAGAATAGTGTGATTAAGAAAAATATGCGAACTGTTTTCAATTTCAAATTAATATTGAAATGCACAGGTTTAGAATTTTCTACAGTGAAAAACTTTCGGAACTTCAGCGTTCGAAAAAGTATACAAAAGCTAGACGTTAAGAACGTATTCAATGAACTGCAAAAGCAGTTCCGGGGGTTGGCGAGCAGGGGGCGAAGCCCCCTTGTTTAATATAAAGTAACTAAAATAAAAATTTTATTTGTTGTCCTAAGTAGGAATTGACTTTTTTTTAAAAATTATATTACTTGTTTTTACATATTATCAGGTATAAATCAAAAAAAAAAGGAAGAAAAAGAAGTAAAATGAAATTAACTTGAACTGAAATGAAACTTTTTATAAACAAATTCAATTTTCCTAAAATTTTGAACCAGCTTAGAATAATTGGAACTTTCTAGAGTTATAGTCATTCTGTATAATAAACAATAAAAGAAGTTGGAAACACATGGGATGCATCGAAAAAAGTGTCGATAAACAAACAAATTTCTAATCATAATTTTTTATACTTAGTCGCAATGTGGCTAGTGACGACCATTAATTTTGCCCTATGCTAGATAGTGTATACATTTAAACAAATTTGTCTGAGTGAACATTATGAATTCATAAGCAAGATCTTAACTTTAAATCAAAATGAATTATTTTAAGATATGAAGCAAAGAAAAATTGCTTGTATAAATTTAAATAATAAATTATTAATCAGATGCATAATTAACAATTTTTAATTATGTATCTGATTAGAACTACACATAATTTACATAACTATAATGCATCATTAGATAAAATTAACACTTAAATAAAAGGCGGGGGGAAAAACCTTCAATTTTATTAGCATTATTTAAAAATATATTTGTTATTTCTCTCAAATTGAAAAGACATTAAGCATAAATAATAATTATAAAATAAAACAAAGATTTCTCAACTGCCACTTAAAAATAGTAAAAACTTACTTACCAAAATAGATATGGTTTTTCTCTTTCAATATTTACACTATTTATTGGATCTAACCTAAACCATGAACTAAATGTCCAACCATTTTGATATGGCCATCTCGCTAAAGGGGGTAATGCTATAGCCTAAAAAATAAATACAATACTTTAGTTAAAGGGCAAAATATAAAAAAATTCTTTGAAATGATTAATGATTAGAAATTGATTATAAGAGAATTATTAGAAAATGTCCAATAAATTACAAAATATAATATATAAATGTTTTTATGTGGTGCTCAATCATTTTATTAATGAATTGACTTCAAAGAATAAACAAATGAATAAAAGATGGAAAATAATGTGTCGTTAAAAATACAGTGAAAGATATCAAGTTGACAACTCTTGTCACTTAACCATTTGTCCAAATTGACCACTATTATCACTAATTTATCCTATATAATAAAAGAGAACAAAAGCTACATAACTTGACCATCTGGGTATCTAGTATGTTGACTACTGAAATAAGTCAAATTAAAAAACTTTTTAAGTTGACCAGAAAAGAAATTCTTTAGAAAATTTTTTATGTTATTAGGCTATGTATTAAAATTTCACCAAATGGATGAAATAAATCTATAAACTATTAATGAAATTCACTTTGTGAGCTGACTACATAGGAAATTATTAAAAGCTTTTACAATCAATAGCTTGTAAATAAAACTGAATCATTTTTCAAATTTGGAAATAAAATATTTTCAAAATATCTGACTCCATATTTGATTATATGTATTGTTATTTTAAGAAATTATTTATAATAAATACCAAGTATACATCATTCACTAAATATACATAATTGCTTCTATAATCAATTCAATGTTAAATTTATTAAACAAATTGTAATTTGTTCAGTAAGTAATCTCTTTTAGATGCATGGGTTATTTACTAATGCAATTTTAAATTCATGTAAATAAATTTGATTATATTTATCTTTACTTTGATTTCCAACATAAATATGTAAATATTATGAACAACATAGTCCATATAAGAACAACATGATTAAGGAATTTATTAAAAAAAAATGCATAGACTCAAAGCTCTTCATAAGTTATCCTATCCTTGGACCTATCTAAAACAATGCACCTCAAGTGGTCAACTTATATGGGTGACACTGTAACTCTGATATGGTTATGGCGTTTTAGCCTTATGTTAAAACTGGAAAAATCTTTTTAAAAAAACATTTAAAATAATAAAAAATAAACCGTGCAATGACAAATTATTTCTTTAAAAAGATAAAACATAACATAAAAACTAATTTTAAAATCAGCTGAAGGAAAGAAATAAAACATTTTTAAAATAGCAAAAAATTATATTAAATTCCATTCGTAAAATAAAATTTTTAAAGAAACAAATAATTATCAGTTACAAAACATTTTTAAGCAAACATAACCATCCTGCAAGTAAAATTTTGGCAAAATCTTTCACATTTAAAACTTAATGAAATATTTAATTTTAAATTTACAGAAAAATAGATACTATACTAAAAAAATAAATTTTTATATGGTTTAAAATTAATTAAGATTCACGATGTTTGCAAAAAAATTTACCCTTAAACTGTTTTTAAAAAAATTTAGCCAATACGTACAGTTACTTCACTGGAGAATAGTATTTCAAATCTACCAACATGAAGAAAAACATGCCTGTTGTGTAGACAAGTAAATATAGAAATAAAATGTTTAACAAAAATGCAAACTAAAACTGACTAGACTGAAATTTAGATTTCATGACAAACTTAAGAATAAATGGATCTGCAAAAATGTTACACTAAATTTAATGCTAACTAAAGTAGAGAGATACACAACTTTTGAGAACAAAATCATACTTTAAAAGTTAAAAAGAAAAAATAAGAACAGTTGACTTAGATACTTACAGCACCTTTCTTGCCAGAAAAACTAAAGAAAGTATCAGGACCATGTCTTTGTGGCAACTGCCTTAATACTGAAAGAAGTTTTACAGAATGCCTCGGCTGAAAAAAGTAACAAAAAAACATGAAAGTATATGATAAACATAATATTATTTAACATATAAAAAAGAAAGTTTTAAAAACTACCACTTAAAACGAAAGAGATGGATGATTTGAAAATTAAATTAAAGAGAAGTGGAGAGGAAACAGAAATGTACAGTTTGCAGAGGAAACCAGTTGATTATTTCCAACAAGCTTCAAAATTAATAACAAAGTTCTTTAACAGATGGCGTTGCTAACTAAATAAAAACTGTAACACAATGTAATGTGAAAAATGTCTCTTTGCCGCAAGAATGTGGTCCAGTCTTGAGGACAAAATTAACCTAATGCTAATATTTCAGCTGGTATATAATATGCAGCAAGAGTGTTTTGTGATTTTTATATTAAACAACCACTTTTGTGGACAAACTTTAAAACTATATTTGAAGCTAGGGAATATAACTGTTTTCCTCGTAGAATGCAGCCAACTATATATTTTTGCTGTGTATTTATACTTATTTGGTATACACAGTGTAAAACAATTAAATACTTCAACAACTTAGATGGTTTAAAATAATAGATTAAAATAAATTCTTGCAAGAAAAATTTCCTTTTACTTACAATTACTTAAGAAAATAAAAAAAAAAATTAAAATTTTATTCTAATAATTTATTATCCCTTCCATAAAATTTTATTTTGTTTAAATCACAGTCTCTTACAACTATGACATTTTCCCCCTGTAAAAATCTATTAAATTTTCGCAAATTAAACAAACCATTAAAAAAATAAAAAATATTCATGGAAAGAATTACATTCTGAACTAGATGAACAAAACATACATTATTCATGATGCATTGTATAAATAAGAAATTCAAATTTACCCATTTTCCACTTTCTGCTTTCATACAACCAGATAAAAGCTTAAGCTCTCTAACAGTAATACTATAACTAGCTAAAACTCCTAAAATTTCAATCAGTAGATCTGAAAACATGAAGAGGAGAAAATTAACATAAGAGGCAATAACAGTGATGACATTTATGAACTTATACTTAAATGAAAACTTCAAAAAACTTTTTTTTTACTTTTTTTTTTACTAACAGCATTTAATTTAAATTAATATTGTCTAAAAAACAAGTAAACTATAAAATTTATACAAAAAATGCAATATTTTTACAAAATCATGTTCAATTTACAACAAAGCTTTTTTTAAATTAAAAATAAACAAGTTTAAAAAGGAAAACAAAAAATAATAAGCTACTTTTAGTTAATGTTCTAGGCCATGTATGTCAAACTTAATTGCCTAGGAGCGTCATATTAAGTATTTTTAACTCTATCTTTGCCCAAATTAAAAAATATATACATAATAAAAAATTATAAATTTCCATTTTTCGTTAAAACGGCTTACCAGAATTCAATTAACTTCTTAAAAAAATTTCTGTTTTTAAACAAAATAGGGTTCGTTATAATTATATACAGCTAATCGCATTAATTATATAATGGACATGCATAATACATAAAGATTTTTTCTATTTTTAAGTATTGACATATTATTTTATATACACATATGGATTTGCATGCTCAACAACATATTATTTAATTTCATCTAATTTAATAAATATTTTTATATTAAATTTAATTTAAAATGTGCATTATTGGACTAATAAACATGATTTTCTAATTCTGTTTTAGAATGTAAAAAAAAGTTTGAATTAAATTTTAAAAATTAAAAAAGAAAACCACTAAAGCTTTCGATTAAGAGATTATTACAAATGCAAGAAGATTTGATAACAAATGGCAATATTACGTTAGTATTTTAAGGCAATGTTTAAATGAGAGTCCAATCTCAATTCCAACATTGAACTGTATTCATGATTCATCACACTATTCATTTTTACCCATTTTCACCAAAAGACTAAGAATCAAAAAAATTTTAAAGAAAAATACTAAGCAAACATAATGATTATAAGCCATATTTAGATAATATAGTTAGTTATCAAACAAATTGAAATTATTCTTTTTGCAACTGAAAAGGTTTTGTTAACAGTCCAAAAACTTTTATAAACTACTTAAAAAAGAAAAGAAAAAAATTGCTTAAGATCAGCAGATAGTCTACTAAAGATCATTATTTTTCAAAAATTATAAAATCATTTTCTTTAACTAGCTACAATTTAATAAAAAAAAAAATTTTTAAAAAACTTCAAAAAATTCTTATTATTATTATTTTTACTCAGTTACCAGTTGGATCTGGATTTATAACATTCCTTTCTTTCTAAAAGTATTGTTGCTTAAAATTCAATTAAAGTAATTTAAATTTTTTACAACATAAAATTTTTTGTAATGCAAATTTTTCTTTATCTACATACTAGATTGAGTCCAATTATTACAAAAATAGTCTCTTAAAGACTGTAAATTGAATCAGTAAATTTTGCAACAAGAGAATACAGTAAATCCTTTATGTCAGAAGAAAATAAAAATGTCTTTAAATGACAAATCATTATTTTTGTGTGTGATAAATCACCAAAAATTATGAATGTCACATGTAAAAAAACTGAGAGAGAGATAGAGAGAAAAGAGATTGAAATTACCTGCTACAACTTCTTCAACACATGGTAACCTAGAAAGAACATGTTTAATAAGACCAACATCTGTACAAGCTTGTAGATTTCGAAGGCTTTTCCTTAAAATAGCAATAAACACACTCCACACCTCAGCCTATAAAAAAAATTGACAATGATTCAGAGAATTATTTCAAATTTAAAATAATTGAGCCGTTATTTTCGAAAGTGGAATAAATCCATATATGAAGAAAAAAAATGAGTTGATAGTGACTTTAGTATGATATATACATGTCCTCTTTTTTTATTTTTTTAATCATACATTCAATGGAGCACGTTTTGTATGTAAAGTAATCAAAACAACATTGTTTAAGAATAAATGACAAGACAAGCATGGTGCATTACGAATTTGTAATCTCTCGAACCAATTTATACTTTGAAGTCATTTACCTGATTTTGTTTAGTATTCCTTCGAGTGTTCTACTATTTGGTTTGTGTTTCATACACCAATCAATTGCATGCATAAACATTATTCAAATAATGTAACTGTTATGAAAGCAAAGAATCAAAAAATAATAAATTAAAAGACCTGAGCAAAATTACTATGCCACTATATGAAACGTCAGGACTTATCCCATAACAAAAAAGTACAGCAACATGACGGGCACACTATTTACCATGAATACTTACTTGATGTTTTAAATAAAATTATTTATTCGTGTATTTACATATTTAGATTTCATCGTTATTTTTTTAACATTAAAAAAAAACCCATTTCAATAAAACCTACGTGTAGAAAAATACGGACTTTCCTTTTGCATTTATTTCCTATAAAATGTAATGCAATTGTTCATTTTCAGTTCATTTTGAGCAATCAAATAATAATAATAATAATTTTATTTACAATTTTTATCATTATTGCATTTTAAAGTTTAACCACATTAGAGAGTTAAAAACATCTCAAAAATTGATTACCATTTTAACACATTTCAAAAATCTATTCTAACACTAACAGTTAAATATCTCGATTTATGAAAAAGTGGACTTTATCTACTTTCCAAAATAACGGTTCACTGTCATAGAATTACGTATTATAAGAAATATTATTACCTGCAAACTGGACGGGCAGTGATCCAACAGATCTAGCATATGTACTATATTTTGGGGCTGTTGTATAACAAAATTTAGTTCCATGTCGAATTCTCCCCCAACCAGCTGAAACAAAAAAACAGTACTCATCATTAAACTTAAAATGTTAATAAACAGAAGAGAATAAAATTCGGCATCAATGATATATGAGAAGTCAATATAAAAACAAATCTTCCATAGTACATTTTGAAATACGCAGATTTTGTCTCTCCAAGCAATATCAATATTTGACAATTTTAAATTATAATACATTTGTTTAATTTGGTATTTAAGAAGGGTACCATAAAAATAAATAACCTAAATAATAACACACACATATACATATATATTCTTCATTGCAAACTTAATTACTAAATTTTAGATTTATAACAGAAATTGAAGTAAAAATAATGAACAACAATTTGTTACCATTTCTAATCATTGCACAAAGAAATTAACGACTCATTTTATCGTACTTCATAATGTTATAAAGCCTTAAATATAAAACATTTATCGTTAACAACCAGAATTATTAAATATCTCTTTTTTTAACAAAATACCAAATACATATTCGGTAAGTTAAAAAAATCACATATCAAAATGAATTTGTTCTTTACACTAGAAAAGAGAATATAGAAAAAAACACAGAAAAACTATGTAGGTGAGAGAGATTAATTGGTCAAAATTCATGGATCGTTTAACACGTGACTGAATGAATCATAGTCTCAAATGAAAGTTATTATAGAGATGAGGTACGTAGAATCCCTTGAAACAGAAGTCAAAATTAAATGTTAGCAACTATTCTATGTTGATAGTAGGGTTCGTTGATTTAATTCAAACGATATTTTAATGGAAATCATCAATTTAAAATTTTATAAATCATCTTAATATGAGTTTGTTTAAAGGTTATTTGTTTTCTTAAGTTTTGTAGATATATTGCATAAGTACTTGATAGGTAATGAGTAATGAATTAAAGTACTTTTGAAATGACGTTTTAAAATTATTTTACATTCTTCCAATTTTTTGGAATGCCAACTTGGAACAAGATAACAAAGTAATGTAGTTTTTTTTTATATGTATAGTTACATAACTTTAAAACACGATCTTCAAAATTACAGTTTATTTCAACATTTCAAATGCCTGAATTACAGTAATTTAAGAATGTTACAGTATTGAAAGAATATTGACTTAACATAATATTTTAAAAAAAAGTTGTTTAAAAACAAATTCATAATGCCTTTTTTTAAGTAAGATTTAAAAAAAATGAATGGATAAGTTATTCTATATGTCAACTTGCAGTTAGGGTAAAGTGACCACACGTCCCGATTTTGGCGGGACAGTCCCGCGTTTTGGTGAACTGTCCCGCCGATTTTTAAAAATGTCCCGCTTTTTAGAAAATATCTGCATTTCTTATTTTAAATGTACTGTAAAAATATATTCCTATTATTTATTAAGTATTATGGTGAATATAAAGAAATAAAAAATACATAAAATGCGTGCAGAGTAAACTAAATTAGGCAGTGTACCAAGTTAGATTTACTCGGTGGTGTGCGAATCATTGTCTTTACGTCTCGGCTTAATTGAGATAAGTGCGGACTGCCGTTAGACAGTGCGGTTTGTTGTTTTCAATTTGACGTTCGGTTTGACTCATTATTTGATTGACTAAGGTTGAGCAATAGTCGCCACAAAGTAACGGTCAATAAGGTAAAATTTAATACTCTTTTTTAGCCTTTGTAGTAAATTTTTTATTTATTTCTAGTATTGACCCACAAAATAAAAGACGAGTAAATAAAAGAGGATGCAAATTTAATGAAGAGCTAAGCAGAGAATTTCCATTTAATAAAAGTAACAAAATGGACTATATGGTACGGTGTGATAAACGCAATGCTGAATTTTCGGTCTCACATGGTGGAAAAAACGATATTACTAAACATCTAGCGACAAAGAGGCACAAAAGATTTTCTAATAATACCGCTTCCTCATCTAAAATGGAACAGTTTTTTCGCAGTGTTAGCTTTAGCAACACGGAAAAACAGCTAGCATTAGCAGAAGGGCTATTTGCTTTCCGCACTATAAACCACAATCAAAGTTTCAGATCAATGGATTGTACGACAAAAAATATGCATGTGCAAGGACAAAAACCGAAGCAATTATTTGTAATGTTTTTTCACCATATTCGTTTTCACAATTGCAGAAAGAATTAGAAAAATGCGCATTTATATCCATATATTCTGATACTTCCAACCACAAAGATTTAAAATTATTTCCCACAATTGTTAGATTTTTTGATCCAGAAACAGGAATTGAAATTAGATTTTGTTTCATTGCCTGATGAAACTTCACAAATAATTTTTGATTTAATAAGTACTACAGTCGACTCGTGTTATAACGACCCTGTGATAGAAAGACCAACATGATATAACGACCCTGTGAAGGAGTCCCAATTCACATCCATAAAAGATAACGTTATTTTACTCTTGCTATACCGACCGTAAAAAAGGTCAACTCCTAATATAACGACCCTCTCTGAATTTGAACACCGCTCTTTTCTAACTTCCTATTGGAAAGTGGGGTTAAATGGTTGACCTTGAACAAGCACACATATGTTAAGTCTTCTTAATATGTAACTTCAACAGATTAATGCACATCAAAAAATTAATGTCTTCGTCTGATGAAGTCTCGTTTATGTTCCTCGGTTTACTCTTCTTTATAATACTGCAGATTATGTACATAAAAAAAAATTCGTTATATATACCGCAAATTATGTACATCAAAAAATTAATTCATTAGAAACTAGATTTTTTTTTAGTCATACTATGTTTTTTAGTCTGCACTTTAAAATAAAATTCTTAATTGTTAACAGTTGTAATTCAATTGTTAAAATGTCATTATGTTTTATTAATGTATGCATCCTATCCTTTTTTAGTTTATAACATGTATACCACAAATAGTATATGCATGCATTATGACATTTAAAACCATTATGCGACCGATTTTCAAAGGAAATTTGCTCATTTTGATATAGCGACCATTTGATATAACGACCAGATTGGGGCAGTCCCGATGGGGTCGTTATAACGCGAGTCAACTGTATTTTTAAAAAAAATTATTTAAACAATAAAATTATTGCCCACTGTGCGGCTAACACTAACGTAAATTTTGGTGGAAAAGCTAGAAGAGGCATCAATAACGTTTTTACGAAACTTAACGAACATTTGAAGCAAAAAAATATTGGAGTAGGTTGTGCAGCGCACATTCTATACCTATACTATTCAAACAGCATCTGACTTACTTCCAGTTGTTGTTGAAAATATTATTGCAAACATTTATTCGTATTTTTATATATATATTGTGCGTATTGAAAGTTTGACTAAATTGTAATTCTCATTTCATCCCATTTGTCCCGATTTGTCTCAATAAAAATGTGGTCACTTTAAGTTAGGGTAAGGTGTGGTACAGGGGATACAAATTATTCTGTTAGCACAAAGGTTTTTTTCGTTCTTTCTTTCTTTTTTTTTTCTCGTAAGAATTTTTTTAAAAATTTCTCGACAGTTTTTCAGTTATTTATAAGGATACATTTTCTTTTTAAATAAATCTGAATCACCATGCATCTGAATCATCATCATGTTTTACATAACTATAAAGCTATTTTTGGTGTAGCAATACAGTTCGAAATGTATTGTTGTTTTATTTATTTTCAATAATTCAATTATAATTATATTTATAAAATATATTTAACTATCAAATAAATTTCTTATGGTATTTAAAACAAAATTAAAAAATCTAATTTAAATAAAATATATCAGGTTTTCCGTAATTGTTTTTTTTTTTTAAATAAAAAAAAAATCACGATTTCTGGTTGGAAGAAGAGTAATATCAAATATGCAAGATTCACAAGGCTGTTATTATTTGAGTTTTTCATGTATCTAAACAGATTATTAAAACAATAACAACAAATATAAAAATTAACCTTAATTTTAAAAAGAACTTTTGAAAGTAAATAACCAACTTTATAAATCAATCTTTTCTATCTATTCTAACCCTGATCGCTTGTTACAGTAATGCAAATTCTTTTAATCCTTAAAAACTATTTGAATTCCAGCTTATGCAAACCAAGCAGTCACTTACTATGTAGTTACTATGTAACTGACCAGCAGTCACTTACATAGTAAACATAATTCAATTTCCTTAAGAAGGCCAGCAGTCACTTACATAATTATCAAAACTGGCACTTTACATGTATGCTTCCATTCTAAGTTCAACACAAAAGCCCAAAAAAAAATTTTTTTTCACTAATCGCCGAGAGTGTAGTTGTTAAGGTAAATATCTTCGCAACTGAATTTTTTATTTATATAATTTGGAAGTCATAACTAATTTTTACCCATTTTATCTACATATTTAATTTTCTAGGCAAAATTATTCTATGTGAGCCGTTAAAAGAATGCAATAGAGAGAGAAAGAGTGGCAGATAGGCCTTAAACAATATTGCATGTAAACATAACGTAAAGTTTATTATAGTGTTGTAAACTATGAATGACGGTTGTTGGGGGAAATCACTTGGGTGCTATGGGGTCGTGTGACCTGTATTTAACTTTTAAAAAAAAGGAAATGCGTAGTCTAGAATAGGGTTTTAAGTCAATGCAGAATATTTTATAAAGTTATAAAAAAAAAAAATTAAGGCATTTCAAGACAAAAATTTACAAAGGCTAAAAGTCACATAAGATCATTCATAGTTATAGTCCACTTACTTTGGTTATCATTTGAGTAATCATAAAGAAAATAGGCCTAATTTCTTAGCAACACATTCTTAATGTGATTGATAAGTGCTCTTCAAAACAACAATATCGGAGTGGGAGAAAAATTGCCCAGGTATTATTAATATCCCAAAAATTGAACGTTCGTTATTAATGTTTAACTATGTATTTATTAATGTCTTTAAAGAAAGAAAAAAACGATTGTTAAAAAAATGGCGCTTTTTTATTGTACAAAGATTAATTTTCGAAGGAATATGAATCGTTTATAGAATTAAGTCTTTGACAATCTTCATTAAATCACTCACTAAGAAATATCAGAATAAAAATAATTACTGACGACGAAAAATAAATTTAAGTAATTAAAAAATGAGAACAGAAATAATAATTAATAGGGGAAAAATAAGTTCGAAATACCAAAAGCTACGCAATTAGTAGAATTACCTCAATAAATCAAGTATTAAAATTTAATAATTTCTATAATTGTTCTCGTTTTGCTTTCTACTTTGTAGTTTACCATCTAATAAAGAAACAATAGTTTAAAATACATTATATACTGACAAGCTATCGCAAAAACAAAGCTTAAAAAAAATGCAATGCTTCAAGCTCGGAAAAAAATTTAAAATCTCTACGCAAATAATATTAAGGAATGCAATAAAAAATGGAAAAAAAATGACATTAATGATCTCCGATACAAATTGTACATTTTCTCCCAGTCAATGCTTTTTTTACATAAATGAACTCCAAAATTAAATGAACGAAAATAAAACATTGCGTTCGGAAAAGGATAGGTTGTATTTTTCTTCAAATGATTGATGATTAGAAAATTGCATTTGAGTACATCATTAAATTCAAAGAAACAATTTTTCTATCATTTATATTTAAATTTGATTAAGGGAAAAGTTAAAAGTATTAAACTAACAAACTAGAAACTGATAAATGGCTCTGATCATTATTAAATAAAATAATTAATAACCATCTTTACGGTAAATGAATTTTATAATTATGAGTAATGATAGATCGATTGGCTTAAAATATTCCCGAACAAAATGAAGAACTTTCGACCGCTCTACCCGCTTGGTGGGAATGATTTAACTCACAATGAAAATCTCGATTTAAATCACCTAATAAAAAAAAAAATTTAAAAATCATTAATTTTTGGAGAAAAAAAATTTATTTGTAAAAGACTGATATTATTGATAGCGAAAGTTTTTCTACAGAGAAAACGATAAAACGGAGATGTATTTAAATCATTATATTTCATAATATACTAAAATTGGATACAAGTGACAAGAAACTTTTAAATTATAATTTTCTATTGTTTGTAAGCGAAATAGGTAATAAACATATTTTAACTATACCCACTTAGTTTTATCCTTTTTGAAGTGCGAGTGCTTTTAAAACTCAATGTATGTCAATAATGAAGAAAGATTTTTATCTAAAGTAACTCAAAATAAACTCTCCATTAATTCATTACATATATAACTAGATATACATTTAAGACATAAGCGAAACATTATTTATTAATTTATTTATTTATTTAAAAAAATCATGATTATGAGATTGACTGTAAACCCACTCTGATCTCTAAGGATCCTATTTTTTAATTGAGGTCACTCACCAAGTTTTTGAGCCCAATAAGCATCTAAATCAGTGGATGAGAAAAACTACAACTACTTTTCTAAAAATGTAGTAATAATAACAACAACTACTTTTTATAATATGTAGTGATTCAAAACTACTTAGTAATTTTAGTAACTACTTCACTACTTTAAGAAGACAAACTTCGCTGGGGTACTTAACCCTTTGCACTCGAAGTCCTTTCAACAGTTAAAAAAATGGACGCAACCACTAAAATTTTGAAATTTTTTGTACAAACTTGCCCTATAATACCCGGAGATCATTGAATGAAGTGGTAACAAACCTTAAGATGAAAAACATTTCTCCACAATATTAGTTATATTATAGTAATTTAGTAATATTAGTTTCCACAATATTAGTTATACGTGATTTTAAATACGCAATTACTGTTAACGCTCGGCTACAGCTACTGGGTCATTTTCATTGTATCCATTGACGAACAGGCGAAAATTTGTACCCATCAAATTTTTAAAAAAATTAGTTGCGTTAAAACCGTGTTTCTTCACTAAACTACCAGTTAAAAGTAGTTGCCAGAAATGGCTACAAACTGCTGTTTCCCCCCCCCCTCTCCCGTATTGCACTGCTCACTACATTTCTTTTTTTAAAAAGTAGCGCAATGTACTACAAACTACGAAAAAAAAGTAGCGACTACAGTAGTTTAACTACTTGTTGTGCTCTACTTTCGACCACATATCTAAATACATCGGAAAAAAGGTAGGTTTGCACAGAGAAAGGCGTTTTCTGTTTGATTCTATAACTCAATGTTTCCCAAAGTGTGGTACGCGTACCCCCAGGGGTGCGGGAACAGTTTAGCGAGGGTACGCGTTCTTATACGAAATATCTTGCAACAAACGTAAATTTCAGAGAATTTTATTTAAAAACAAAGCTAGCCATGAAAATTTACGATTGCGTATTTTTTTTATTTGCTATTTTTTGCAGAGTTAACAGTTAATAATTAGTAGTGTCAACAGCCAGTTGTGATTTTTCAACTTTTGTGCAATTTTTTTACAGTAAAAGTTTGTAATAAATTCTACTTATTTTGATTTTTTTTATAAAATATAATTTTTATCCTTCTTGAAAAATAAACATGATTGTTTTTTAACGTCATTCTGGCTGCAAATGCAAAATATGTATCCAGTTTTAACAGTAAAAGTTGTGAAAGATATTTTGCCTTTTTAAACTTCATATTAATGCGAAGTCACTTTTTCAGCTTTCGTGGATATTAATTCGAAAAAGAAATAGATTATTGTACGTGGAATCGCATCTCAGACTAAAATTGACCACAAGAGAACCAAATTATCATGAACTGTTATCACAGCAAAAACAATATATCAAATAAACTTATTAACAAAACTTTATACCAAAAAATAAAAAATTACATATTTTTAAAAAAATACATTCATTTTTTTATCAGTGGTACACAGCATTACGAAAAATTTAGAAGGAGGGGTACTCAAAAGTCATAAGTTTGGGAAACACTGCCATAACTTAACATATCGTTTACCTAAATATTTTAGCATATTTGAGTTGACCCCTTTGATCCATAAAGACTGGCATTGCCTGGCTGTTCTGGAAAATTACTTCGTCTCAAGGAAAGAAAAAAAAACATTTTTGCAACAGTTTGACCGGGAAATAAAAGCAGCCGGTGCGCAATGCCATCATATAGTCAATCTTAAAATTTTTCAAAACCTGGCGAACTTTTTACACAAAAGTACTAAGAATCCTAACAACTTTTAGAAAAATCCTAATGTTAAATCCGTTTTAATACTTTTATTAATGTCAAATCTTTTGAAAATCCTAACGTTAAATCCATTGAAAAAAAATAATTTGATTCTCAATAAAAATTCTTTGGTAAAACTGGAAAAACAAATGAATGAATCTTTCTATGATACAACACAGTAGAAAACATTCTATCGGGAAGTTAATTAACGAAAAAATTCTTTCACAATTCATCTTAAGTTTATTTTATAGAAAGAAAAAGAAAAATTAAACCTTTTGTAATAATTCGGTTTTTGAAAGAGATAGAAAAATATCCCCCCTTACATTTTTGTTCTTCGCATAATTAAACAAGAAAGCTAATTAAATGAGATCTAAGACAAATAAATTTCCATTAAGGTAAGCAATGGTGACCGCCTAAGGTGATATTATGACCAAGTCTGACAGTTAATGAAGAGAACACGTCGTTTGGTTTTTAAATAAAATAAGACGGGTTATATTTCCTTAATAAAATGAAACTTACAACATAACTTAAGTTTATTAGCTTAAAACTTATATAATAAGTCATATTAATTTATGCTAACAAAATAATTCAGAGTTCGACGATTTAAAGTGTGATTATATTTAATGCCATTGTACGTGTTTTAACATCTTTTTGGATTCTTTTTTAATTGAATAACATCTATGCATGTTTCTTTCAAAATTTAAAAATCTTAGAAAGTTTCAACTCTGATTGTAGTGATATTTGTAAAATTTAGGTAGGAATTTCCTTTTCTCGGGATCTAGCGAATTAATAAATTAAACAAATAAAAAGCTCAATAATTAATCTCCTATAGTGTTTTATTTTTATTTTTTCAAAACAAAATGTTTTTCTTTAAATTTCCTTACAAAAATAAGTATATATATTTATAATTTCAAAAATATTAAAAAAAAAATTCATGGAAAAACTCAATGGTTCTTATCAGGATGCATTCATTTACGACTGCGAAAGAGATATTTCAAATAATAATTAACGAATAATATATAAAGAATAATTATCCTAAGAAGAAAATCACTATCTTGTCATCAGCTCTCACGATTATATTCGCAAAAATTGTGCTTTCTAATACACTCAGGGCCTAATATAGGTGGGTTTTACTACCGTTAATCGGTACTTTCAAAAAAATCGTATTTATCCTAGCCCAGAAAGACTAAAAAAAATGAGATCTCTAAAGTTTTATTAAACGAGTGTAGAAAAATACCTTTTGTATAAAAATAATTCAATTCACGTGCATATTCCATAAGTCCCATGATTAAAAAAAATCACACATAGCGATTCGTGTTCATGCGTTTTAAAAATCATACGTTGGGATAGTCTTTTTCTCGCAATTTTCGTTTCGTATTAAAAAGATTTAAAAGTCACATTTCGCGATTCGTATTCACGCGATTTAAAAATCACTCATCGCGATTCATATTAACGCGATTTAAATATCACACATGTCAACTCGAATTCACACTATTTAAAAATCGCATACCATGAAAAGAAAGAGCATTATCTAGAATGAATACCCAAACTGTTAATGCTTTTAACATCAAGTGTCACATCTGCAATTTCTGTAGAAAGACTATTTTCCAAGATGCATTTGGTATGTTTGAAATTAAGGAGAAATATTTCAACAAAATTAATGCATTTTCATTTAATGGCCACCCAAAACTATTAGGTGATCAAGTAGATCAAATTACCATAATATTTAAAATTTCTGCAAATCGCAGGATAAACATTTAGAAATTTTTTAAAAATTTTCTATCTACATGAACTATTTTATATCATTTATGATCACTTGCTAAGAAATTAGTATATTATTAATTTTTTAATTGTAAAAAAGTGTAATTAAGATAAGTAATGTAATTTGAATTAATTGTAAATATGTGTATTAATTGTAAATAATAAGTGCCATGCTAAGTAAGTATTTGTCATAAAGATTTCTAAACAAGTATTTTAATAGTTCTTTTTTAATTAAGGAAAATAGTTCCTTCAAAATTAATTTTTTTTAAATGTTTATTCTTAAAGATGCTTTAAAGATGCAAAATATACAATACAATAAAGTGACGAGCACCAAAGGGAACGGGAGAAACCAATTCATAAAGTTTTATCAAATAAAAATCACAAAAATTCAAGAAAATTACACAGCAAAACACAAATAAGAACATAAAAAGGCAGAACGGATGTCATGTATTACTGATATCTTGTAAAAATGATTCAGAAATATTTTCGTTAAATTAAGTTGCCAGATTTCAAAAATGAAATTAAAAAGTAAATAGAGATAACAGTTGGGTTTATTAAGGCGCGTTCATACTGAAGTAAAGAACCATATTTGATTCATCTATTACATTGGATTGGCTCGAAAATTGGATTTGCGCAAGGTAATCGGTTTAAGGTAATCATTGCAGCTTATGCGCAGTATAAAAACTTCATAAATTTTAAAGTCTTAGTTACCCAGAAGACACTAAAATGTCGTAACTAGAAAAAAATTCCCTTGCAAATTAATTAAATAAAAGGAAAGAGTAACATTTTAAAAAAGGACATAAGTATCACTGATGCTTGTTTCGGATATATTGACTGAGAATAAGTGTCGAAAATCACCAAAATATGTACTTGTGTTTTATTTTGGAGATCGTTATTTACTAATTATAACACCGCATCCGGTTGTATAAAATGAAGAATCACAAACATTTGTGTAATATTTTAAATCGTATAAGTGCCATGAATGAATAATTTTCAACTTTTAGGTGAAATAAATTTTCGAATGTTATACGCAAAAAATAAATAATAAAAAAAACCACGCAAGAAGAACTTTTATCAAGAATGAACAGATACGCTAAAACTTTAGAATGGAAAAACTCTAAATAAATGTTTTTCCATTTTCTTCTATTCAATATGAATAGAAGAAGATAGAAAACTTTCAAACGATCATTTAAAAAATGGATTCTCTAAAAAGGGTAAAATCGTTAAGTGCCATGGATTGTTATTTCCAACTTATTAGTGAAGTGATTTTTCGAATGCAATATGCAAAAAAACCATCCATAAAAAAATGGCGCACACATCAAAAGTGAACTGGTTTGCTAAAACTGTAGAACGGAAAACAGCATAAATGTTTGAGTCGAAGAAAATGGAAAACGTTCAAACGATCATTCAAAAGAAGGATTCTCGTAAAAGGGTTTTATGGAGCATTTTCAGGAACAATTCTATTTTAAGGAAAAAGTCTTGCTTTTAAAAACGTTCGGATGGAATCAATGTAAAAGCGACAAGCTTCTCCTGATTTTTTTCAGCGATCTTTTACAAGAAAAAAAATGGTTATAAAAAATTGCACGAGAAAAAGAGGGAGAAAAAAAACATACTCACGGAAATTGAAAGCAATAAAAAAGTTTAGAAGAGAAAATAAGTTCTTCCTACAATTTTACAAGTAATAGAAAAGTACTCAAATTAACAATAAAGCCCCACTAAAAATAAAAATTAAGAATGTTCTAAGCAAATAAAAATAAATTCTAAATATGTAACGTGTCTCTAAATACGTTAAGTGACATAACAAATAAATGCTCAAATAACATATTAAAAAAATTAATTAACAATTCTTCAAATGTCACCAATTTTGAATTGATATTAAAGCATTAAAGACTTGCACTTAAAGAAACAAAAGAGCTTTATTATACGTAGTATTCAATAACATGTACTGAAAAAATACATTTCAAAAAATAACCAGAACTTTATAAGTCTATGTCAGGGTGGAGTTTTGACATCAAAATCAGGTTATAACTTAAGTAAAAAAATATCAAGAACCTAGGATGATAGTCACGAAATCGTAATGCATGTTAAACATATTTAGTATAAATATATATAAACATATAATATATTCTAATATATAAATACTCTCTATATAAGTATATAATTCAGAATAATCTTATCAAAGATATTATAGGTTTGAGCAAAATAATTTTTTTACTGTTTTATATTTATTATTATAAAAATTTATGTCAGCAGAAAATTTGATTCAATAAAATCAACAAAATAGTGCAATTATTATTTTACTTTCTCAATTATTGAAATGGCAATATTTTATTTTGTTGTTTCAATTTCAGATTTTTTTCCCTTCAGATCTTTCATTATATATATAGTGATCTATATTCAAAACATATATTTGCAATATTTTTCTTTTTACAAGAAATTTTCTTTTCAACATATGTTAAATTGTATATGAAAAGTGGAATTTCTCTGCAAGCGATTCGCTGTCACTAGTGCATGTTTCTGGAATTACCCACATTATTTATTCCAGCGATAACAGATAACACATAGCAACAGTAATGAACAACAGATTGACATAGTCAGATCATGTAAAGAATATAAAGAACAAGGTAAATGCTGCAACAGTAAAACTGCAAGCAATTATGTACAATGAGAGATTGAGCTTGAAACTTAAGAGACTGCTATTTATCTCAATGATAAGACCGATTATGACCTACGTCTCCAAGGCATGGTGTAGCATATCGGAACGTGAGCTGGGAAAACTCACTGTAGTGCAGAACTAACTACTGAGAAGGATAACGAATGCGAGATAGTACCAAAGGTATAGCAATATTTACTTGGACCTTGAGATTGGCTGTTTAGATCATCACTTTCTAAATCGAAATTTCTTTGACAAAGTGTTGAACTGTGATTCTGCAAACTTTAACTCGAGTTTTGACTACGAAAATCTCATAGTGGACGCCTCCCTGAGGCCAGTTGCAGACTTTTTTTAAAAGTGATGCAACAATGACCATTTGAGTTTTGACTCATTTGAGCGTTTATAGTAATAAATAATATTTATTTGGCAATACATATGACGATATTCGATATGAATATATAAAAATGGGGAAATATAAATATATATAATGCGTTGACTGAAATCAATTTGAATTGAATGGCACTAAAAATAGACTAAGCTTTTTGATTGATAAATTAGCGTTATGTGATGCATGATGATGTGATGTTTGTTGTGAAGTGATGTTTTTGTGTTGTGATGTGTAGTTGAAACGTGCTTGTGTTGTCTTGTTGTACTGAAAAACTTTGTACAGGAAGTATAATTTTCGATTATTTATATTATGTATTCTTATTTTTATCTTTATGTATGAGTTGTTATATTTATGTATTTTCAAACTTCATCACACATGATAATATTTACTCGGGTAAAAGGGGCCCATTTATTAATTCTTACTTTTATTTCTAGACAACAAGGACCAGAAGGTTTCTACCTCAATGATCCTCACCAGATGATGAAGAGGTAAAGGGCCTCTCCGGCCTCAGGAACCCCGGCAAATCGAAACGACTGCGAACACATAGCTACAGAATTCTATAAATGAAGGAAAATGACTATACTCTATTGCAAGTTAAGAAAAATCCATTATCCCTATGGAGAACGCCTGTTTGCATCTATGTGCACACCAAATGGATGTCAAGCATCTCGTGCAAACGAATATCAACATCGCAATCTCTTGAAACGACGTAGAGCGGCCTTCTTTTTGCTTATAAAAAAGGGCTCCAATTAAATTTCTATTCGACGAGTTTAACTATTAAAAAGTTTAATATTGTTTTGAAAGCATAATTATATAATTTGATAGCTAAATAAAACGGAACTATATGCAGTCACGTATGATTACTTAAATCCTATAGGTCTTTTCTTAACTTGCACCGTAGTAGAGTTTCAAATACTCTTTTATAATGTTGCTATGTAGGTCATTATTTATTATTATTTTTTTTTTTTTAAATCAAAAGTCATTTGACTATAATCACCTTCCCCAAATCAAGCCAATTTTATTTTCAATCCCGTTATGAATACGTGCCCATCACCAAACTACTAATATTTTGTTATTATGTATATTTTGATATTTTATAACCGTCGTTGAACAGCCGACCCAATCTTTACGACTACGTTCAACTCCTTAGCCTCGTAATTTCGAATCCAATCTAGAAGACAAGGAAACTCCTGGATCAAGTATTGGGAGAAATTTGCCTTCATGGAGGCTCTTTGATGAAACTAACCCTAATTAGCATTACATGATTACATGGAGACGAAAACCGCGAAAACTTCCCACGGTTAGTCTGACAGTAAGGGGTCTCTAACCCATGATCCGTTGTCTATCACTGAGGATATTTTTCGTCAGCACTGTGATTGTGGTCAGTACGAGTCGGGTGCGGAATTCGTATCGAGCAGCCATAACTGAGATTCGAACCCGGGGCACCTCATTGGTAAGCGAAAGCTCGATCTCCTGAGCCACCACGTCTCTAATATATATACCAACATACATCCTGTAATATCGAACAAATGATCAGAATAAGAATTAAACTGGGGAGCGTTCGGAAGATGGATACAGGAAACTACGCCCATTATCGTAAACAATGAAAAGCTACAGTCGGAGGTCCTGATGTCGAAGAAATTGGATGAAGCCAACTGAAAAACACAGACCGTTATGAAGAAACGTACTATTCTCAACTTTTTATTTTCCCGAAAGAGAGTTAATCTGAGAGTTCGTAGAAGAATTATTGGTCAATCATGAAAGTAAATTACAGTTAAGATCAAAACGAGTCAATTGCTATACCCATTCGATAAAATTTCGTTAAGTTTTTTTCCCCCTCAGCTTTTATTAAGAAAAGAGTTATTTCTAAATGGTCCTCATAGAAGAAATTAAAGAGTTAAAATCGTATCAAATTCGAATCAAATTCAGTTAATCTTTCAGAACAAAAATACTTTCGTTACTCTCTGAAAATACTTTGAGCCATCCTGTAGAAAATAAAAAATGATAGAGAAAAAAATACAGGAATATAAAAATACAGGTAATAAAAATCATACGCGTAACGAACATAAATAAAACTCAGATAACTATTGCTATAAAAATGGAACAAAAAAGAAAAGTAAGCAATAAAACATTATTCTGTTAATATAGTTTTCAATACTGAGTGGCAAATACAACAAAAAAAAAAATCTTTGTAAAAGGTCTTGTTACAAAAATAAATAAAAATTTTAAAAAATAGAAAATCAGCTCATAATTTTGTGAAATTTGATTCTTTTAGACCGGCTCCTATTTCTATCAATTTGTAAAAATAGGGTTCTGTTTTTAATTTAATAAAAACACTGATCAATTTGTCCTCTAAGTTGTAATGAATTATTGATGAGTACAAAATTATATAATAACATTGTAAAATAATTTTTAAAAAATGCACACAAAAAAAATCATTCAATATTATCAAAAATATATTCCGATTTTTATTGTACAAAATTTTAAAAAAAAATTATAAAAAGTTAAAATAAAATTATACAAAAAAACATAAAAATTAGAGATTAAAATATTACTTAATTTTAATAACATGAGGGTTAGAAAGGGGTAATAATAATATAAAATTTAAAATCTCTCTCAAACTGTTCACATCATAGCCTTTAGTTTTAATTTGCTGTCAAAAGAAATACTTTCTGAAAAACGAGTCGACAGTTTATTGCCAAATGAACTTGCAATAATCATCCACTCCAGAGTCAATTACTAATGGCGCTTACTTCTTCACCAACAGAGATATTTGATATTCAATATAAATTTCGATGTTATGTAGTTTAGAAAAAGAAAAAGAAACTAAACTATTGAGTTTTTGCCGAGAATTTACAACTGTTTCAAAAATGCTTCAGTGGGAAAATTAATAAATATCATATTTCACCATACGCACCTACCCCCTTTGTCACATGTCACGTTATATTATACAGTGAAACCTCTCAGGTCAACCACTATACAGTCAACCACTCTCTGTTCCACAGTAAAATGATCGTTAATCAAGGGGTTACCTCCACTGACTTTAAAATGTTATCAAAGGTACATGATTTTTGTAAACGATTTTAATTTTTGTCAGTGTAATTTGCTTGGTGCGGAAATGACACTTGTGTTGGCGTCATGAAAACCGGATCGATGAATACAATTTAGCGTCAATAAAAATGATGTGCAAAAACAAATTTATTAATTATGAATGTCAGAACTATTTTAAATAAATACACAATTATATTTTTTGTTAAAGTTTGCACTTAAATTTATAACTTAAAAATTAGTTAAGATTTAAAAGATGAGAAGAGGTTTGTTTGCTTCAGATGCTTAGTTTTTTTTTTCAAATAACCTTTTTTCTAATTTAACTTTCAACTTTAAAAATAAATCATTGATAGTATCGTCTTTAGTGCACTCTAAATGCAACATGGGGCTATAGATCTTTGAAAGAGTTCTCTAAATAAGAGCCACTCATAAATATTTTGAATACATTTTAATTTACTTATTTGTTTTGTTAATATTTTTTGTTTTGATACTTTTTCGTGTTTCCTTTGTTATTATTTTTTTTCTTTTTACCTTTTCCGCATTTGGGGCAGATGTTTGCCCGGTCGCTGATAGAGGTTTTAATAGTTTCACCTAATCCTTCAACAAAGTCTAGGAAAATCCGTGCCTCCCAAAAGTTGTCGCAAATAGAGGAGGTCGTTACATTTAGGTGGTCTTTCCTGGAGGTTTCACTGCATAAACATATGCTAGCAATTCAGAAACCAAAAAATAAATAAATAAATAAAAATAAAAAATAATATTTTTAAAAACCACGTTTTTGTAGTGGAAAATAATAATTAAAAAATAAAAATTTGGAAAACGACGTGGGGCGCATGAAACTCATAACAGTAATGTTATATTAGTGTGTGTATGTGTGCTCATGAGAATATGTGTATGTATATCTGTAATTGTATCTGAATGTGGAGTACGTGGACTATGTTTGCGTATATGTATGTGGATGTGCATGTGTATAAGTAAGAAAATGTGTATATGTATGTGGATGTGCATGTGTATAAGTAAGAAAATGTGTATATGTATGTGTATATGTACTGTTATGTATTTCATGCGCCCACGTTTTTCGTCTTTCAAATTTTTATTTTTTAATTATTATTCTCCACTACAAAAACGCGGTTTTTAAAAATATTATTTTTATTTTTTATTTATTTATTTATTTATTTTTATTTTTTTGTACTCACTTCCAAAATCTCAATTTTTTCACTCACTGTACACAAAACTTTTCAACTGACATGTGACACTAATTTGAAATAATCGAACCGACAACAAAACAATAGCGAAAATACTAATTTTTCTTTAATTTTATTTTACTTTGTATGTCTTCTTTCTCTTCATTTTCACGAATTCTGAACTATGTGCCAAATTTGTAGTTTGTAGCTAGTCGGGAAGTTAGTTTAAAATCGATTACAAAATTCCACCCGCACAGATATAGACGAAGGCAAGTTAATGTAAACATGGTAACATGTTAATGATATTTCAAATTTAATTTTCAAACTTAAACTTTTTTTACTGACATTTTTGAAAATAAGAATAATAATGATTAGATATGATCTTCTTCTGATGATAAAGATGAAAGAAAAATATTAAAAGAAACAATATATAAGTATTTAATTTATTGATTTTAAATATTTTTAATTTAACCAAAGTGTGGGTTGCCTCACTTTTTATTACATGCCTCCCTACCTCTTGTTACAAACCCCTCCCTCCCTCCCACCAAGAGTGATATCATTTTATAAACGACCCCTTAGAACCTTTTTATGTACCAGCCAGTCAAAAATGTATTCTGAAATTTTTCATTCCTAAACACAATAAGAAAGGAATGTTTGCAACAAAATTTAAATGCAACTTCATGAACCACCAAAAAAAAAGTAAAAGCCAGTCAAAAATGTATTCTGAAATTTTTCATTCCTAAGCACAATAAGAAAGGAATGTTTGCAACAAAATTTAAATGCAACTTCATGAACCACCAAAACAAAACAAAAAAACTAAATAACCACTACTAACTTTTTTCAGTTTGAGTTCCTTAAAAAAAAACATAAATGCAAAGCTTTTTCCTACAGACGAACGTACATTTAATAAACGGCCCCTTAGAACCTTTTTATGTAAAAGTCAGTCAAAAATGTATTCTGAAATTTTTCATTCCTAAACACAATAAGAAAGGAATGTTTGCAACAAAATTTAAATGCAACTTCATGAACCACCAACCAAAAAAACCAAATAACCACTACTAACTTTTTTCAGTTCGAGTTCCTAAAAAAAAACCATAAATGCAAAGCTTTTTCCTACAGACGAACGTAATTGCGTTAGGAATGTCTTCTTCTTTTTTTTTTTCCTTGATAGGCATTTCATGAGCAGTCACGGAATTGCCTAAGAAAAGAGAAAAGCCCGTGCCTGACATCTACCCTTTTGAAGAAGTCTTCAAGAAAAAGTTCCAATTCTTCAATAAATTCGCTATTTCTTTCGTTTTCAAGAAACCGTTAGTCGAACGCAGAATCTCGTATATATAAATAATTCATCGGGGCTTCTAACGGAAGAGTGGAGCCCCAATCCATTACGTAGAAGAAGATCGGACGGGTCGGATCGATGCGAGTAGGAAAGTAACCTGAGGAGGAGGATGAAAATAGGGGATGGCAAATGTGCAATTCATCAAGTAAAAATGAGTAAAAAACAAGACGTAAGGGTTATACAAGTCCAGAGGAAAGTTTAAAAATAGAGAAATATGAGATAGAAATCTTGGGAAGAAAAAAAAATAATAAGGAACTAGCGCATTGTTAAGGGAAAAGTATCTGTTAAGAATGCTTTTAAATTCTAAAAGATATGGTTTTGGATGGGGGGTCGGAAGAGTACAACGAATCTTGACAAAGATTTATTTCTCACTTTCCGGAAAATATGCGGAAAAGAAAATTTTGTTGTTTCAAATGAATTTTAATAAATTTCACGCGACATGAGGGATAAAATTACTAGTGTTTTACAAATTAATGTTTCATAAAAAAAATATTAATACGTACAGAATAATTAAATCAATAACCTTCTGGGACTCAAACGTTAAATAATGTCTGAAAATTCTATTTTTACTTAGAATTGTAAAGCTTAGAAGGGAAAAAAAATCACGAATGCAATGGAATATTTTTTTTATTTTTAAAAACGATTATTAACTTTTTTTTTAGTTATATTTAATATTAAATATAAAATTATAAGTTTTAATACATATTTAGCATTTTTTTCGAATTTGTAATAGATTTGTATTCTATATTTATTCTCGTTCTGGTCATTAGACAAAATTTATTACCATAAAACAATAACCTTAGCCTTAGAACTAGTGAAAAGATAACTTCAATAAAATTTCTTAACTTTCTCAAAAAATTTTAAGTAATTAAAAACTCAGACCGAAGAGGGCTAACCCAATTATATTATTTTGTACATACTATCATTTTGTTAATGCTTGCAAACAAAAGAAAAAAACTTATAAAATATTATATTTAAAGTGAAAAAATTGAACCAAATCTTATCAAATAATTATTATTAATGATATTTTAAAATAATTATTGCAACTAAAAAAAATAAAAAGCATTATAATATTGGGGAAAATTTAAAATAAGAAGAAGAAAAAACTGTGCTCAGGGTAAATATTAGGCCTTGTGAAATTTCGGCATCCCTGTTTAAATGCAGAGTATGTATAACCTTAGTCAAGTTCAAAAAATTCGTTATCCCGAAAGTGTCCCCGTTTAATGGAAATTGGTAAACCTCATTATAAAAGTTCTGTAAATAGAATAAAGTAATAAGTATATAACGTCATTTAGACATATTTGAAATTTTTACGTTTAAACAAATTACATTCAAAATAATTCACATGATTTTACTGGGAAGTTGAATTTTATTTAAACATAGAGAATTTTATTTAAACAAGGGGTAAACTCAGGGGGTCGGACCACCCTGAATACTTTTTGATCTAATGATCGGATCTTCATGTTCTAGGACTCAATCTTCATGATTTAAGGCAGTGTTCCCCGATTTATAAGGGAGCGACAGCAAATATGCTAATTAATTAATCCAGACACTATTTTAAGTAACGAAATCAGACACAAAAACGTACTCTATAGTTCCTGTGAAATCAAATTTTAAAAAAGTCAGATACTTAAAATTCGATTTCTCAGGAACAACTCGAGCGATTTCGCACTGTTCCTCCTGAGCATCAGACGTAGATCTTATTAACGTTCGGCCTCAGAGGCATTCTTATTGCGTACGTTGACGGGGTCGCTAAGGATTTGCACCAATCAGATTGGAGAAACTTTTTGCGTTTGAACTTTCGTTATTTACATAACGTGAAAAGTAATTGCCAGGAATCACTACAAACTGTTTTTCTTTTTGTATTGCACTTCTTCTTTTAAAAAGTAGCGCTTTACACTACTTCCGGCCACTGGGTAAACACTTTATAATCTATGCCTACAATAAAAATTCGAGATGAAGTAAAAGTTATGTAAATATATGAAAATGAGTGTTCTTCTTTAGTCCTCCATGCTCCCATAACAAATCAATACCTCTGGGGGTACTGATCCAGGAGTTTCCTTGTCTTCTGGATTGGTTCAAAATTACAAGGCTACGGAGTTGAACATTAGTAGTCGTAAACCCCAAAAATTGGGTCGGCTGTTCAACGACGGATATAAAATATAAAATAAAACAACGTATCTTTATAATAATGAAAATAACAATTTTTCCTCAATAACATCGAAAATATGTTGTATGCATATTTTGAAACCTTTTAAAATAAAAAAGTAAAAAGTTTTAAATATTTATCAAGAGCTTTTTGGATACAGCACATGAAGCTTTCAGATTCATTTTAAAATTAAGCAAACACATTTAGGTGTTTCTTGGCTTATTCAAACTAAATAATTTATAACTATCTGCGTCAAACATTTATTTATCATCCGGGACATCATGCAAAAACCCGTAAAAAAGAGGCATAAAAGTGGAATGGTTTTAGAATACTTATTCCCATATCACATTCACGAAAAAGTTTTAAAAAAACTAAACACGAAATTTTATAGCTCGAGTCGATAAAGTATAAAATCTCCTAAGTAAAACATGCTAAATTTACGATGTGCTTTTTTTCCCTCCTTTATTTAAGCATAGGAATTCTAACCATTTCCCAAAAACATTTTCGCATCAAAGTGAGGAGAAAATAAGTATTGCAAAAAATAAATATTAAAGTGTTCGAATGTGATATTAAAAAAAGAACGGAGGGTGATGTCGTCGAATGCAAAACTGCGAACCTAACGAGCCCCCATTGAAAGGATATACAAATAAAAATATATTATAAATAAGTAAATAAAGGATGCCCAAGAGTCCATTCCAAAAGCTGTTGGAAACCGTTTTGGCGGCTTCTTGGCGGACGACCCAGTTAGGGAGGGTGATATGTCTTGAAAGAGAATGGGATTCATTGATGAAATAGAAACAAATAAAACAGGCGCTCTCGAATAAATAAATTGAAAACCGCTGGAGCATTTCTATTTAATAGCAAGTGATGTTGAAAAGTTCGTAAAACACCTTACATGATAACTAGTTTCTAGCAGTACTGTAATAAGTAGCAGTAATAATAATAAATATTCGTAAAAATATTGTTTGTTTCGAGAAAAAAAACCATCATCACACTAAAACTAACTTTTTCAATATCGTTATTATTTTTAACCACATAGTTGTAGCAGCAAATGTTTTTTGAGAAATTATGGGGTGTTGATCCACCATATGATTTTTTGTAATATAGGGGATACAAGCGCTATTTAATTTATTTCAAACTACGGAATAGAGAAGAAAAGAATTTTCCAAAAGGAAAAGAAAAAAAGAAGAATTTTTTTTTTCTTTCCTAAAAGAATTTTTTCTTTAAAGAAAAACATAGATGTAAGTCATCTTTAAAGGAAATAAGAGTTCAGGTGCATCAACCTTAGTTTCTAATCATCATATCCTTCAGCTGTTAAAATAAGTCAAATTTAAACCATTTTCTTTCTATGCTTTCGAGAAAGAAGAAAGAAATTAATATCGGACACGTAATTCTTTCGGAAATGTTAAAAAGAAATAACAATGACGAGGACAGGTAAGAGTCCTTACTATATCTACCACTTAATCTTACACACATTACTATTTACGCTCTAGCACAACGCATTGCGTGTCATTCCACAATGAGTTCGGTAAATTAAAACATGCCAAGAATGGCAGGAAAAAAAAGAGGAGGAAAAAACAGGTTTTCGTTTTTCTCTTTTTTTTAATTTAAAACCCTTTTTTTTATTTAAATTTAAAGCAACCTAACCATTAAAAAACATTTCACATTATTTTTAACTATTGATTGATTAATATCTTGAAGAAATATTTCAAAATATTAACTTATGTTCCATAAATATGTATATGATAAAACTGTATAACCAGAGAATTTAAATAAGTTTGTTTATTACTTTACAACTCCACCTAACATGTAAATAAACATTTAATATCAAAGTGTTATTTTAGAAATGTGTTTAAAAAGAATTTTCTGCCCTTATCTTGATTAGTCAGCATGCATAAAAATTTAATATTTCAGCATTAAATACATGAATGTCACTATGAAGCAGTATACAATTTGTAGTATTTCATTTCATCAATTGTTATTTGAATAGCATTTCATCAATTAATTGTTATGATGAGAATTTCTTGTCTTTTTATTTATTGAATCAATAACAATTTTTATATAACGGACTATAAGATATTCCAGACGTATAATTTCAATTAAAAAAATTTAAAATTTTAAAAAAATGACGAAAAAGAGCAAAATTGATAAAAGGGCTAAATAAATACAAACTTATAAAATAGTTATGTTTTAGTTTTGACGGCAACAAAAAAATTACTTTCTTGTCAGTTATTTCAACGCAATGGAGCTTAAAATATAGAAGTGTTCTCACTGACGTATAGCAGCATTAAGAAAAATACTTAAAAATATTTTAAATATAGAACAAAAATTGTAATTTGAAATATTACAACAATGAATATATGCATACTACATATCGCTCATGGGCTGCAATAGAGGCACAACTAAAAAAAAAAATCATGTTCTGAGATAAGTGGGTTTAAAGTTTTCATTGCTAAGGAAAATGCATAAGAAATGCTTTAGTTTGCTTAAACGAAGATTACCTTCAAGTTGAATTATGAGTTGTGCTAGTATTGCTGCTAAAAGAATGTGTATTTTCATATTTACACCTGTTCTTATTATAAAAGGCGTATTTTTTGAGTTGTGCCACCATTGCAGTCCATGAGCGATATATTCAATAAAAATTTGTTTACCCAAGTAACAAAAAATAAATCTAAAATTACGCTGAAAAACTAAATTAGAAAAACACCTTAAACCCATTTATACTTTTGACTGCATCAAATATTATGTAACTTCAATAAAAATATATCTAGTTTGAAAAAATTTTATTCCTTCAATAATTACATGATTTAACAAATTTTAAAAACTAACACATCATGAAATTAGTAATGATCTGTTTAATTATAAGCATTTTTAAGAGACCACATGATTTTATCTGAATTTTGCTTGCTTTAACTTATTTTACATTGTTGTTGAAATTCTATTTCTGCGTAAATATTTAAAAATTGTCTTTGTAATATATACGAATTTCCATTAACAATTTAATGGTAAAAATGTGACAAAACTTTAACTTTTTGTTTTATTTAGCACTATTCAAACTGAAAAAAATTCACATAAATAGTAGAAAACTAACTTTTTTTTGTTTAAAGTTTGGTTTTAATTATGGTTTAAACCAATGTGCTTACCAAGGCTGAAACACAAGCATAATGCGTTTTGGGATTTCATTGAAAATTTGAAATCTGAAAGTATGTATTATTTTTTTAGAAAATAAGTGTTCGATTGTTGTTGTCTTATGCCATTAAGGCAAAGGGGGTGAGCTTCTTGTTTTTCAGTGGTTCTAGTCTATGGCCAAGAATTCGACTTCCGCCACACGCATACGTGAATAAAGCAAAAATCAAGTAGAGAAATTTACAATATAGTTTCTGTTCTCTAAACAAGGACCTTCCTCAGTGTCTAAACACTACCTCAGTCAAATTTGGAGTTGAGACAGAGAAAGTTTCTTGTCTAGAATACCGGAACTTTAGTATGTCCATTTCTATACTTAATTTGTGCTTTTTTTACGTTGTTTTTCACTTCGTCCAGTACTGTTATGCTTACGAATGTCATTAAAATACTAGTTTAAGTTTAAAAATTCTAAAAAATGATCTATAACATGTGTTTTGTTTATGAACTGCTAGATATGTTTATATACCCGTGACAAGGGGTATGGTGAAGTGTAACACTTTGAGACAAAAGGGAGAACAGGATTAAAAATATTGAGAAAAAAATGATATTTATGAACGGCATCTTAAAAAGTATTTAAAAAACGTAGAAAGAAAGGGGCATCATTCAAAAATGTATCAATATGCAACAAAATTTTATTATTAATTTTAAATATAACGAAGCAAATTTTTTAAAACCTATAACAAGACGATTTTGTTAAGTGAAAAATAAAAAGAAAGAATACGGCAAAAAGAAATAATAATGATTTATTAACAAATGTATGGAAAAGTGCCAACACAAAGTTAAATTAAGCAACTACGTAAAAAAAAAAAAAATTATAACTCCATCAGATCGGAGCTCCAAATAACCGAAAAATGTTATTAACTATTCCTTCCCTTTTCCTATAATCATATTTCTCAGGAGGCATTATTATGATTAGGAATCACCATCCAATGATAAGTAATAAAATTAAGACTTGGCGACACACTATTATCCTCCGAAGGAAATATCAGCTTCATCCGCCGCCAATCGATAAAACAGACCCTTTTCTCGGACAAGAGTTTTAAAAGATCTCAGGAGAATCCCTCCGAAAATCACCATTGAAATAGAGGAAAATACAAAACATTTCCTCATTTTTCTTCTCTCTACAAAGAAGGAAGGAAGCCAAGCTAGAACGAACTTGTCATGTCATCTACTATAAGGTAGGCCAATATTTCAGAAAACAGTTCGTTTTATATTCAAGTCAGGATGATTGCGAATGGGAAGAGTTTACGGAGGGCATAATATTAGCCGCCGCTCAATGTCTTCCTTTTATCTCCTTTCTTTCTCCGCTTCCAAATATTTAGTAAATAAAGTTTTGACGTTTCCCCGGCTGCAAGAAAAGAATATCTGCAGCGCGAAATTTATAAAGCAGTAATAATAATTCCTATCGTTCATAAGGATAAGAATCCTACCATTTTATTTACATCACATGGATGGACAATAAACTTTTTAAAGAATAGGTTTTAAAAGCTTCTGTTTTATTTTTTAATTTCAGACTTACGTACTAAAGTTTTTAAATTTGAGGATTTGCACCATCAAGCTTCGGCCGGGATGAGTCAGGGGATAGAGAACTCTCCTCCGAATGAAGCGACCCGAGTTCGAATCCCAGCAATGACTGATTTATTTGAATTTTGCTCCTGGCTCGCACCCACCACAGTGCTAATTTTAAATATTCCCAAAGATAGACGAATCATGGGTTGGAATGCATTTCAATCGAATTAAAACAGTGATGGTTTCTGTGGTTTTCCTCTGTGGTCTCCTCCATGAAAAGCAAAAGAGGGTTAGTTCCACCAAAAAATCCTTCGTTTCAATGCTTGACTCAGGAGTTCAACGCCGGTTATGAAATAAAAAAAATAATATAAAGTTAGGGAGTTTCAAGGGGGAGGGGGGAATCGGGATTTCGAGAAAAATCGATGAGTTCAACGCCGGTTATAAAATAAAAAAATATCACGATAAGGAGTTTCGAGGAAAAAAATCGAGATTTCGAGAGAAAGCGATATATTCAACGCCGGTTAAAAAACAAAAAAATATTATCAAGATAGGAGTTTCGAGGGGGGGGGGAATTGAGATTATGTTTTTACTCTAAAATGGTTAAAAGTTTACTTCAAGTAGTTTGGGGACCATGTCTTAAATTTTTATGAATTTGGGACATTTAAATAATAAATAATCCCAGTGCCAAAGATGTTGCGATTCGCTTACATTTTCAGGCAAAAAGGCGTATACCATGCTTAAGTAAGACATTAAATCCCCTTTATCCTCAAAAAACTCTTTCGCAGTTGCCCAATCATTAAATTCAAAAAAGAAAAATTTATTAAAAAAATTTACTTATTCAACTTTTACTTACTCAACTTTTTGATGACAATAGGTGCAAAATTGGACCAGAATTATCAAATATCACTAATTCTTAGACACCGTTGAATACGCATCGTCCTAACTTGAGTATTCAATACAATTATTACGAAAAGAAACTATTAAGTTAATGAATAAAGTTTCGAAATAAAAGTTTCAAACAAGAGACTGTATGATTTTTAGCAATATTTTTTATTGCATTTTTCTAATGCAGTTAGGCATGAACTGAAAATCAATATTACTAATTTTATGGTTCAAATAGCATAATTATTTTTTCGTGTTTTGTTATCATAAAAATATTTATAACACCTATTGACTTATATTAAAAATAAGCAAGTTCTTCGCCTGGAAAAATTTTACTTGATATGATAATATAAAGTTGAAACAGAATACATTGCATTACATTAATCTTAACTCAAAATTCTTTTATAGTGTAAAATTCACTTCTCATGAAGAAAATAAAAGAAATTTTATCAGCAGAGGAAAAATAAACTAAAAAGCGCTTATCAAGATTTCCACAAAATATAATGCTATCTCCATGTATGATAATGTCTAAAAATTCACGATCAAATAAACTTATTTTGTTTCTATTGTAGATTAATTTTTTCTGCTAGGAGAAAAAACTTAATATTAAAAGAAAGTAAATATGAAAATTATCTCGTTAAATCAACTAAGTAACTGTAGACATTAGATTTCCGCAATATAAAAGGGGAAAAAACGAACCAATAATTGCGGAATCTGTGTATTGTTTCTGAGTATGAACAAAAATATTCGGTACAGTTTCACGGTCAGATACGACCTTCACCTTTTCCCACACGGTCACAGATGGGTGCGCTTTTGGTTCATTGCATTAACTATGAATAACCAAAACGCAACTCAGCACAATTTGATAAATTCTTTTTGTCATTGTCAGAAATATAAGGACAATAGCAAAAATTAACTAGCAACGCGAATAAAATTGAATGCTAAAGAAACAAAAAATTTAAATAATACACTCCAAAATTACAACCGAATGAAATTTTATAAAACATTATACTTGGAATCAGTTCATTTTAACTACAATTTTTGTCCATTCGTTAGGGGGTACCATTTTGCACTAATAGAAGACTCCAGTTCAGATTTAAAATGGTTTCAATCTATCTCGAGTCTTCTATATTTTTAAAAGTTCGAAATCTGTCTTCTTTTTTTTTAAATTATTTGATTTTTTTTCTTCCTTTTGACATTAAGGCAAGCGCGAACATATGAAATAATTAAATTAAGATAAATTTTTCTTCAAAGAAGGATAAATAATCATTTTTTTTTAAAGGTGAGGGAGAGAAAAAATAACTTAAAACTGCAATAACTTAAGTTGGAATTTTGAAAAGAAAGAAAAAAGAAAAAACTCACGCTAAGTTCATAATTGAAATGGTTCTTTCAGGGCGTCACTTTTTAACTCTGTAGTTGCATTTCAGTAGGCAGTAGATCAGCCAAAATATTTCTATTTTTTTTACTAGAAATTTAAGAATTGACAATTTTTGATTTAAAAATCGAATTTTACATTCTTGTAAAACGACGAATTCGCTGTACATACATACCTTCATAATTTCAAGTTTCTAAATTTTATAGTTTTTGCGTGGAAAAACAAAATGTAATGTTAAATTAAACACCCAAAACAGCGACGGAGGTCATTACGATTATTTAAATATAGAGAGACTATTTCACCCAAGCTGATTTAATGTGAAATAAATAATAATAATATTTGTTTGAAATATCAAAAATGTAACAATTTGATAATTATTGTAAAAACTTTATTCACAAAAATATTCCAAAAAAATAGACTAAAATTAAAAAGAAAGAAAAAAAATATTGTTGAAAATGATTTTAATCAGTTCGAGAGAAATCGAATTTTAAAAATGTCGTATTTTTGAAATTCAATTTCTCAGGCACTATTCAACCGATTTCCCTCAAATTTTGTATTTTATCATGTAAAATTACTTTTTTTAAAATGATGTGACAAAAATGTGTACCTTACGATTAAAAAAAAATTCAATTATTATTAAATAAAATAAAAAATAATAAATATTTACTAAAAGTTTTTTTTTTTTTTTACATGTATCTTTGGATAAATGAGTTTTATAATTGTGGGCAAAAATTTTCAATTAGCTTAAAAAGTTCTGAAGATATGGCAAAATACGCAAAAAGTTACGAAATCAGATACAAAAACGTACTTTCTCTGAATAAACATACCCCTTTTTCTCGACTGATTCGGATTGCTGATCCCTTAAATATAGGAGAAAGCCGCAATTTGTGAAATAGGGTCCTCATAGTTTGGTCAGGCGAGCGGTCAAAGTTATGACCCCTTAATCTTAATTTTATTTTTTTCGTATTTCTTGCTTATCTTGAGAACATTTTAAGCGAATTGAAAAATTTTAGCACAAAATTATAATATTCATTTATTCAAAGATAATTTCCAAGCAAAAAAAAGTAAATATTTATCATTTTTTATTATTTTATTCATAATTAAACGAAAAAATTTGTATTTTAAGGCATGCAATATTTTATATTATTTTAAAGAATATGATTTTGCATAGCAAAATACTAAATTTCAGAGAAATCGGTTGAATAGCTCCTGAGACATCGAATTTGAAAAACACCACGTTCTAGAAATTCGATTTCACAGAAACTGTTTAACCGATTTCACTCAAATTTCGTATTTTGCTATGAAAAAATATATTCTCTAAAATGATGTTGTAAAAAATTGCATACAAAATTTTTTCGACTAATATTAAATAAAATAATAAAAAATTATAAATATTTACTAAATGTTATTTTTGAACGACATTATCTTTGGATAAATGAATTTTATAATAGTATGCAAAAAATTTTCAATCCCTGAAAACGTTTTCGAGATATGGCGAAATACGTAAAATATAAAATTAGCATAAAGGGGTTCAAACTTAGGACCGCTCTTCTGACCAAACTATTGGAGATATATTTCCCAGGTTGCGGCTACCCCATATGTCTTAGGGGTTGGAAGTCCAAAACCATCGAAAAAAAGGTATGTTTAATTTAGAAAGCACTTTTTTGTATTGAATTTCGTAAAAAATATATAGTTTGTACTAATTAATTATCATATTTGAGGTCGTCCCTTTGAACCATTAAGATTGAATGCGAAGATCTGATCATTGGATCAAAAGTTACTTGGGGTGGTCCGTTTATTTATTTATTTTGTATACAGATCATTTAAGATTTCATGCTAATGACGTCTCGCACGCTTGAAATTTCAATCCTTTGCCTGTCAATGCAAAAAATAAATGAGCATTTTTTGTAAAACCTTGTAATTAGAAATATATTTAAAACTTCGAAATGCTTATTCGCTGATTAAACGACCCAGATTCATTTCACAGTGATTTAAAATGATTTTAATATATACATTAAAAAGAAGACGAAACGGAAGGTTTGCATTTATGTTTTAAATAGTGAAAGTTCAAGCTTTTTTAAATACTCCGTTGGTAGCGGAAATTAAAAGCATTTCCGATAGTAATTAATTTTTCTATAATTAAAGCAAAACTCGAGAAAAAAAAATTTATATCCTTTGATGGTCCCTGTGAAGTGAAGAGCAAAATGAATCGAACGACTTAATAGACGTTAATAGTTTGTCACTTTATTTTTTACCCCTATTTCCGACAACGAGAAAAATTATAAAAATATATAAGTCGCTAATGAGCTAAGTAATTTGTTTCATTTTTATCTGATGAAGAATATTGGAGGCGAAGAGTACCATTAATTTTCGGTTTAGATAGTTTAGTTGAAGCCTTAATCTCCGAAAGAGAGAGTAGATGTTTTAAAAATATTTTAAATCAATATTGAAACCTCGGGATACGAGAAACTTATCGTTAACAAATATTTCCGATAATTATTGACAAACTTGATAAATGGCTTATTTATTAAGTTTTACAAATTATAGTAAAGCAGAGAATATACTTGGAAAGTAATATTATGTTTGGCTAAGTTCTTCAAATTCTGATTTTGCACTTCATAAGACTGTAGAACTTGGCATTCGATGTTATCTTCAGTGGATACTTGAAAATATATATAGAACAGTACTGTTTTTTTTTTTATGATTTGAAAACTATCAGAAATAATCGGTTCTTTTCAACTACAGCAAAAACATTTATCGAAATTCAAATGCTTAGTTAAAAGGACCTGTGCTCACATGTGGTTCAGAAACATGGGCTACAGCAAAAATCACGTAAAAATCGATGTTATTTTCGAGAAAAGAATTTTGGGGATTCTGGGTGTAATGAATAACAATAGTACATGGAGGCACGGATACAATAAGGAGCAGTTCAGGCTGTATAAATAGGTATTATAAGCCCCATTTAAGTAAACTACATAAAAATTCCTGGACACATCCAGAATCTTTCATTTTAAGACTGTTTTTCGAAGACTCCGTCGAAATATGAAATACTTTTTTTTTTCGAATAATATTTTTTTTTTTTAACTGCTGTGAGTTTGCAGCTGCTACTCAAGACTGTTAGGTCAAGTTAAGCCTATCTAAAGCCAGAGCTGTCTACACTCATTTTAAAAATGGCCCAAAATGTTGGCGAAAAGCCACCGTTTTGTGAAAATAAAAAGCGTTAGTGGTCTAATTTTTCTAAAAATTTAAAAACTTACTATAATGCTGCATTACCTGGGCTCATAAAAGTTCTCAAAAACTAAGAATAAGACAGTGATTTTGATAATTTTCATCCAGGTGGGAAAATGTCGCCAAATTGGCGATTTTTAAAAAAGTTTAATAACTTTTACAATATTTAAGCTATTTGCATGTTCTAAAATACAGATAATTCTTCACGGCAAGATTATATACATAGTTGAAAATCATGACATTGCTTCAAGTGTAAGGCACTTAAACTATGATTTTTTTTATTTTCCTTGGCGACAGAGCTTCAAAAAACAGCGTTAAACCGATTGGAACTCAAACCAAAAACCAAACCACTCTGGCGAGGAAGAAAGCACAATAGAAAAAGATGCTAAAGAAGGCCTTTGCCCATAAAGGGATGTCGAATCAGTAAAGAAGAAGAGTTGAAATATGGTTTTTTTTCCTTTAATTCCTTAACTATCGGTTAATTTTTAAGAAAACGGTCATAAAAGTGTCTATATTGCTAAATACACGTATTTGATTACTAGTTTAAAATAAACTAATTATTTACAATTACCTTAAAAATATTCTGGTACTGCTATATTGTGCGTAAAATGAGAAATAAAATTTTTTCCGGGCAAAAGAAATGAATTAGTTTTATTCTTATTGGCGCATTACTACTGAACACTTCAGCCCGTCAATATCACGGGAGCGAGAAATAGCGAGTGTAAACTCACCCCGTCATTTTCACGGGAGCGAGAAGGAAGGGGTTAATGTAAAAGCTTCAAAAATAAATGGGGCTTAATTTGATATCAAGCACGTCGAGTAAAAACTTTAATAAAAATGCATCAAATAAAAAACTTAAATTCTAAAGCATTTGGAGCGTTATAACCGTTTCTCATCATCAAAAAGAATTTATCAAATTCTTATAAGATTACTTCGAATTTGTATTTACTATCTTTTAAAATAGCAATAAAATCACAGTAAAAGTTTAATACATGATCTTCGAAAAGAAATAAAATAGTGGAGCACAGATCATGACTGGATAGAGTTAAATATGCAATTTCAATACAAATTGAAAAATCGATGCAAGAAGCTACTAAAGCGAAATAAATTACTTAAAATTGCCAAGATAGGACATTACATAAAGATTTCATTTTGAAAACAAATAATTTTGTTTTAAAAAAAAATCCTCTTTAACGAAATAAATTGATATTTTTTAGTAATGCATTTCGATTTTGATTACAAGAAAGAAGAAATTAAATGATTCGCGTTTTATTTTCAAATGGAATCCAATAATCGTAACGTCTTTGAAAAATAAATGAACTTCAAGAATTCGTTTCGCTTCTAACTAAGCTGCATTTTAGCTGAATACGCGCTCTTCGTAGGGAATAAAAAAAAAAGTAAATGATCAATAAATCAGTATTAATCAATACCAAGAAATCATGCCCAAAATTGAAAGACATATGCCGACACAATTAATGAAGCTAAAATAATTCCCTTTATGTATTATTATTATTATTTGCCCTTTTCGGTTGCTTTATGTTAGCAAATTAAGCAAAACATGTTTTGAAAAGGTCATTCCTTCAACAACAAAAAAGATTAATGGTATTTAGTACCATTTGGCATATGCTGTTGCTCTAAGTCAACTCCTGATTTTTAAAAAATTACCAGAATTAATTTTCTTATTGCTTACTCATGTCCTTTCTGGAAGCGTTATGTTATCAGATTAAGCAAATCATGTTTTTAGAAGTTCATCTCTTCAAAATAAAGATAACTATATGTAGTCAGGGGTCTGTTTAGAAGAAATTTGGGTCCGTTAACGGACCCTTCACAAAATATCTTTTCATAAAAACGGACCCTTCACAAAATATTTTAACTTAAAAACGGACCCTTCACAAAATGATTTTTCTTTTAATCGGACCCTTCACAAATTTGTTTATCTTCATTATTATTTTGTTAATCGAATAAACCCTTTCGCAGAAAACAAGAAAGATGGATGTAAACGAATTAAGTTTTGTCTTCGGCAGACGATTCTTCCATTATTCGTCCGAAATTAATATTCTGCGTTCAGCAGTATAGGCTAAATATCAAATATTTGTATGTTGCATCTCTAATTTAGAAGCAGCAATTGTTGTTTATTTTTTAAAATTTAATTTTTTTAATTATAATTTTACAGTGTTGAGCATAATCTTGTATGTCTTTACAATTTAAAAACTCCTTGAAAAAGTTTTTTTTTGCAATAACGGACCCTATTTGCACAAATTCGTAAAAGCGGACCCTGGTTGAAAGAATGTGAGTAATTTTTTCACAATTTCTCGAAAAACGGACCTTTCACAAAATGTCTGGACAGACCCCTGGTAGTACCATTTAGCATAAAGCTCGAAATAAACTTCTGATATTCAAAAACTACTATAATCTACAATTTTCTCATGTACATATCCATTTCGGTTTCACTATTAGTATATTTAGTACTTATTAAAAAAACGCCAATTAACTTAAGTACCTATTACTAAAATTAATTAAGCATCATTGGTGTCAATAATGATAGTTAAGGTTTTTCTAGATGAATAAATACCTTCCTTCCATTAATTTAGCAATTTAATAAAAAAAAAAATTTATTTCAATTTTCACCTATTATCAAAATTAGCAATTGCAATTTTCTAAAATAATTAGAACATTAATATTTTTATAATCATATATGACGAACGAACTAATATCAGTACTAATTTCGAAATTTTTTGAAAACCAAATTTCAGAAAAAAAATCATATTCAGAAATATTAAAACTACATGTTATTTTGTAGTTAGTATTTTATTTATTTGTCACAATTCTAATTATTTTTGAGAAATTTTAATTATTTTTTTAAATGCTTAACTAATATCTAATGTTTTTTGTATAAACTCAGTAATATGAGCATTTTTGTGAATTTTAGCGTTGTGAAATTGAGCGTTACATCTGACCCAGGAAGCATTCGGAAAATGCTAAAAGGAATTAGACCTTCGATTCGAGTGTTCTTTATTTTAGATTCATTTATTTCTAAAAACGAATTGCGTGTTAAAAGAATTATAATATTTTATACATAATGGAGCTAACGTATTTTGTTTATAATATTAGGATTTATATTTTCAGATAACTTCAATGTACGTTCATAGGCAGAATTGGAAACATATATAATGAAACCGTTTCGAACGTGCAAATAAAATTAAACAGAAAAAAATAAACTATTTGGACACTGAATGGACATCATGTCAAGTGTCCATTAAGAAGATGTTACTATACTATTATATTAAGTTCCCGACAGAATTGAAACCTTAGTAAAAATCACCTTGTAGAATGGTGGTAAAATAGACAATAAAAAAGAACCATAAAATTTTGATTAAAACATATATAAATGCAAAGGTAAACCCTAAAGTATATTTATTTTTTAAAATATACCTAGAAATTAATGCCTGAGGTTTTTTAATAAAAATTATATATTCATTAAAATATGTTTTAAATTGCACAAAGAGTAATATTCTTTTTGTATTAAAAAAATCAGTTATTTAAAAAAAAATTGCAAAATAAAGCGAAATAAAATGGATTCTTTGTTAACACATCAGATTAAAAATATGTAAAAACACAGTAAAGGAGAATACTGAAAATTGGCTTTGAAGCCAATGGAACAAAGAAGAAATAATATATCTTTTTTAAACAAAGATATCCAGACATATTAAAATTTTTATCAATTGTCTAACTTATTGTTAGTGGAACAACACGATTCGCGGCTTCATCATTTTCAAAATGTTAATACGACATAGGAAAAAAAAAAGGGAAATTGTCACAATGAAAACAATTAACGTTCTATGCAAATGTTCCCTATGCATTAAAAGACAAAACAAAATGTCGTAAAAATGATAAATTTCATCTAATTTTAATTTCGAAATACTTCTTCTACGTAGATTATAATGCTCACGACAAAAAAAAATTGTAGGTGGAACAAATTTAAAATAAGTTATTTCCATTTAAATTTATTTTTCTTTTAAAAATTATATGAAAAGAAACTGAATAAGGCATTGATGTGGAAAATGTTTGTAATAGCGTAATGTATTGTAAAAAATAATACACTCAAGAGGAAAAATAACAGTCCAATTAATTTGATTATGCAAGTAAAAGCATGACACAAAAAAATTATTACCAGCAATTTATTTTTAAAAGTGAAAATCCATCACGAAAACTTAATTGTTAAAAAATTTTTCATTAATATCATAAGCACAATAACTAAGATATTTTAAATAGATTTTGAAACAAAAATATAAGTTTGTAGAACAAACTTTATTTCCAAAAAAAATTAAAATATTGCAACATTTAATCATTTTAATTGTAACTGTAATATTTAAATTGACAAAAACGAAGAAGCATAATTATAATAATATATAACATTAAAATTTAAAATAATACATTATTATTTAAAATAATACACTGGTGTGCAAAACTTAAGCAACAAGTGGTTTTTCGGCCACAGCTCCCCAACAAAGTATAAGATAGCCATGAAATTGCAGTATAATATGCACGTAATTCAATAGAAAGATTATTTGTTGCAAATTTTAGAAATAAAATGTCGTAGGTGATGTAAGTGTACGTAAACTTTGTGGGTCGGTGCGAGCAGGTCAAAGCTGTGATAAAAGGATGAAGAGCACCGTAGTTAAAGACATTCGCTGCAAGTGCAAGTGATTTGTTTTGTGAAACATGTCTTCACGAAATCATTTAGACGACTTTACTCGAGGAAGAATGATTGGGAAGCTTGAGGAGGGGCATAGTGTGACCAGTGTCGCCGAAGAGTTCGGGATCAACAAAAGTGTTGTTTCTCGTGCTTGGAATGCCTTTAAAACTACTGGTACAGCTGTTCGGAAGGTTGGTGGTGGCCGTCCAAGGAAACCAACACCAAGAGATGACCGTTACATTATCCTCCAGGCTAAAAGAAACCGTTTTCAGTCAGCGAGCGCCATATCTCAGCAACTGTGCACAGCCACAGGACGACAAGTATCAAGATTTACAGTGGCCAGACGCCTCCACAAAGGTGGCGTATTTGCTAGACATTCTGAACGCTGGGTCTGGTTCATTTCATCGACAATCACTTCATCGACAGGCCATTTCATCGACACCACTTCATCGACAGGCCATTTCATCGACTAGGTCATTTCGTCGACAGGCCGTTTCCTCGACAGGGTTGTTTCGTCGACAGGCCATTTCGTCGACAGGGTCACTTCGTCGACAAGTCATTTCGTCGACAGGGTCATTTCGTCGACAGGGTCATTTCGTCGACAAGTCATTTCGTCGACAGGGTCATTTCGTCGACAGGGTCATTTCGTCGACAAGTCATTTCATCGACAGGGTCATTTCGTCGACAGGGTCATTTCGTCGACAGGGTCATTTCATCGAAAAGTCATTTCGTCGACAGGGTCTTTTCATTTACAGGGTCGTTTCGTCGACAAGGTCATTTCGTCGACAGGGTCATTTCGTCGACAAGTCATTTCGTTGACAGGGTCTTTTCATTTACAGGGTCATTTCGTCGACAGGGTCATTTCGTCGACAAGTCATTTCGTTGACAGGGTCATTTCGTCGACAGGGTCATTTCGTCGACAGGTCATTTCGTCGACAGGGTCATTTCGTCGACAAGTGATTTCGTCGACAGGGTCATTTCGTCGACAAGTCATTTCGTCGACAGGGTCTTTTCGTTGACAGGGTCATTTCGTCGACAGGGTCATTTCGTTGCTAGTGTCATGCGTAATTCTGAATCTATTTTAGAGATTTAATCTAAATATTTCTATTATTAATTAGAAAAATGCACTTATTTAATTTTATACTAAAGTAAAATTCTTTATGGCGGTTTATTGTTCCAATTGCATTAAAAGAAGTTCGCTTTTTAAATTAATTAATAGGTAGTTGAGAAGCGTTTAAACGGTTGATGTATCGAAATCTACTTTTCTATATCTAAATCGTAATAGCTCGACACTTATTTTTAGGATAGGTAAGGATTGTCTTCAGAACATTACCAAGCATGATATCCGGACCGTGGTTACAGTTAATATAGTGTGACGTTAACAATCAAATTGTTTTTAATATCAAATCAAATTAATAAAATATATTTCTAGAATTGAAAGCAATAAAAATATATTACAATGAAAATTTAGACACTATTTCAAGGAGAGGAAAGCTAAATTTATTGCTGTAAAAATTTTCAACATTTTTACATAAATTTTAACAAAAACATAGACATCAGTCGAATTCTCACAGAAATGAAAATAATCATAGACCTAATTATTATATCTGCTTAAGTAGAAAAAAAATTCTAGGTTTTTTATGATGGAAAAGTAATTTCTTAATGTTCACTTTAATTGCAATTTTAAACTTTTTGTTCAGCATCTTTAACATTAGGACAGGAATATGCGTATTCGAACAATCGAATTGAGTCTTAGTTTCGTTACTACTATTAGAGATTTCGAAGAACAATAGGAACACAAGCTTGATGTTTAGGTATTTACCGAGGCGGTTGTAGATTCCCACAATATTTAAAGTGCTACTCACCTTACCAAAATTGTTTAGAAGCACGGGCGTAACGTTGCAAGCCTGTTAGTGTTTGGTCTTCACAAAATATGTTTTTTCTATGAATAGTGAATTTAATAATAGTATTAATTATTCAATTCTAATCTAAGACTATCAAATTATACTATTTTTGCATTATACTATTATTATAATTAAATAATAATAGTATAATTTAATAAGAATAATAATAATAGTAAGTAAATGATGAATTAATTCATTTTTTATTCACAGGATTTAAATTAGACACATTTTGCTTAAAAGAAAATTAACAAAAAGTCAAGCTTGGAATTTAAATGTGAGAATAAATAACTCCTACTCTACAAAAAAGAAAAAAAAATTTTGCAATTAAAATTTGACCAATTTTTTACTAGTATAATTGCTGAAATTTTTAACTGATTTTCTACACAGGATGAAAACACAATTTTCAAACACTTACTGACCACTATTAGCACGACTTATCGCCAATCAAAATTTTGATTATTTTCTGCCTGAACAAGCCAGGAGACTCAAAACTAAAATGTAGAAAAAATGAAAATAAAAAATGCACATGTATTTAAAATATCAAGTTTGTTCAATAGACTACAAATGAGAAAAACAATTTATAAAAATTTTCACGCATAGCAAAAACCACAAGGGCAAAATTTCACAAAATATTCTATCAACATTCAAAATTCCACTTTTTTCGTTTTGGTAACGAAAATTCACATTTCTTTATCAGGACACATATCAAACATGATATTTAAAAATTTACACTTTTTAAAGGACTTATTGCTCGCCTTTAAAATATATATACTCTCCCTGCAAATTTTATCAATTTAAATAAATTTTTATTCTCTTGCAAATCGAAAAGAAAAACATTTTAATATTTGAGTAAAAAAACAAGTCTGCTAAACTTATTTTAATTAAATAAAATCAGATGCATATAGATAACTCTCCTCAATTATAAACTCAAAAGTCAATTTATTTGTTATATCGTAGTAAATTGCGTTTTTTCCCCAAATGTTTCAGATCATAAAAACCAATTAGACAGGTTTCCTCCCCTCCTCTGATTTAGAACCATTTTTTATATCATTTCGATTGCATCGCATACCGAGGATGTGGAGTCATTGTGAGTTTTTTCTTTTTTTTTTTACTTTATTAAGTTTATTTTATAAGGTAAAAGAACTTATAAATGTTTAGGGAACATATAGGATAAAATACATATTAAACGTCACAACGTTATAAATAATTAATTAAATAAGAAATAAAATAAACTGGAAATGCGAGAACAAGATTTTTGTTTAAAATAATATTTCATTTAAATTTCACAAGAATTGTCAGAAACTTCCCTCTTCAGCAGAATAGCTTACAAAGACATGAGGAAGAGAATTAGAACAAAAAATTTATCAACATTATTTCCCAATATGTTTTCCAAGTTGGATTTTCATTTTATTTTTCCCCTCATGCATTTTCTTCCCAAGATTTTTATAATACTATAAAGTTCAGCCCGTTGCTCACTTCGCTCGCCAACCTTCGTAATAGCCACTCATACAACTTAGTTTGTTTTTTTCCTATATCGATCTTTCTTTTAAAGAGAAAATATATAAATATTGAAATTTCATGTAAGAAAATTTTATTAATATGTCAATAGTAACAAAATTAACGATTACTTGCATGTAAAAAAAATCAACTGAGCTTGAAAAAAATAAATATCTAAACACAGGGAATATATAAATTTTTGATAAAACAAGAAGTAATCTTACTAGCTGACTATCTAAAAGGTTTGTGTTTTTCGGATTAAATTCTTCGTAAACATCACCATTGTTATCATTGCAAAAGTTAGTTCCTTTTCCTTCTCTTTTTTTTTGGACAAGATTTTAAACTGTATTAATGCGTTTTACTCATTGCGGGGGAACGCTATATAAGTATAATCTTCTTTTTTATGGACAGAAAATTTTTGCAGTTGAAATGGCCTGTTAACGAAAAAACCTTGTCATTGAAATTATCTATCGACCCATGGTTTCATTATCTCACAGATTCATTTTATACCGTCTTTTTTTCCTTCCTAATTTCACCCGTCATTCACTCCCTACATCAAGAATCATTCACAATAGTTGTTGCAATTGCTTTTGCGATGATAATCTACAATAATGTACATTAAAAATTAATCTTAGAAACAAATGTGTTAAATATGATTAGAAAAAAATTGTGTAATATACAACTTAAATGTGTAAAATACAATTAATGTTTCGTTTTTGCAACGTGATATGAATAGAGGAGTAGGCAATTTTCAAATGAAATGCTTTTTTCCGGCAACTTCAACATACTATTAAGATTTTGCATTAGGCTAGGCTTAAAAATTTCATCAGAAATATACTAAATTACAAAAAAGTGCAAGGGGCATAGCGTCTATTGTAAAAGAATCATAAGACTAGTTTCAAAATTACGCATGACTTTGCCTACAAAATAATCTTCTCTTAATATTGTCGACGAAATGACCCCTGTTGACAAAATGACCCTGTCGACAAAATGACCCTGTCGACAAAACTACCCTGTCGACGAAATGACCCTGTCGACAAAATAACCCTGTCGACGAAATGATTTGTCGATGAAATGACCCTGTCGAGGTAACGATCATGTCGACAAAATGACTTGTCGACGAAATGACTTGTCGACGAAATGACCTGTTGACGAAACGGCCTGTCGACGAAATGATTTGTCGATGAAATGACCCTGTCGACGAAACGATAATGTTGATGAAATGACCCTGTCGACAAAATGACCCAGTCGACGAAATGACCCTGCTGACGAAACTACCCTGTCGATGTAATAACCTAGGTGAAGATACGACCCTGTCGATGAAATGACTTGACGACGAAATGACCCTGTCGACGAAATGACCCTGTCGACGAAATGAACCTGTCGACGAAATGACTTGTCGACGAAATGACCCTGTTGACGAAATGACCCTGTCGATGAAATGACCCTGTCGACGAAATGACCCTGTCGACGAAAAGACCCTGTCGACGAAATGACCCCGTCGACGAAATGATATGACAATGAAATGACCCTGTCGATGAAACGATCATATCGATGAAATGACCCTGTCGACAAAATGACCCTGTCAACGAAACGACTTGTCGATGAAATGATCCTGTCGACTAAATGGCTTATCGACGAAATGACCCTGTCGATGAAATGACTTGTCGACGAAATGATCCTGTCAATGAAAAGACCCTGTCGACGAAACGACTTGTCGACGAAACGACTTGTCGACGAAATGACCCTGTCGACGAAATGACTTGTCGACGAAATGACTTGTCGACGAAATGACCCTGTCGACGAAATGACCCTGTCGACGAAACGACTTGTCGACGAAATGACTGTCGACGAAATGACTTGTCGACGAAATGACTTGTCGACGAAATGACCCTGTCGACGAAATGACCCTGTCGACGAAATGACCCTGTCGACGAAATGACTTGTCGACGAAATGACCCTGTCGACGAAGTGACTTGTCGACGAAATGACCCTGTCGACGAAATGACCCTGTCGACAAAATGGCCTGTCGACGAAACAACCCTGTCGAGGAAACGGCCTGTCGACGAAATGACCTAGTCGATGAAACGGCCTGTCGATGAAGTGGTGTCGATGAAATGGTGTGTCGATGAAGTGATTGTCGATGAAATGAATGCGACCCCTGAACGCTGCATACCTTTAAAAGTTAGCCATCGGTGGCACCATTTAGAGTGGTGCAGAGAACACGAAACCTGGACACCTCATCAATGGAGTCGCGTCCTCTTCACAGATGAGAGTCGTTTTAGTGCTACAAGCTATTCTCATCGTCAGTTGATCTGGAGAGAGGTTGGAGCTCGATTTCATCTCAATAACATCGAGGAAAGAGATCGTTACTGTGTCCTGGAGTTGTCGTCTGGGGTGGCATTATGTTGAATGGGCGGACTGAGCTTCAGATCTTCGACCGAGGTTCCGTAGCTGGAGACCGCTACTGCAATGAGGTAATCCTACCCCATGTGCGTCTGTTCCGAGGGACCATTGGACCAGACTTCATTTTTATGGATGACAATGCCCGGCCACACCGTACTGCTAATGTTCAAGAGCTACTGGAAAGTGAGGATATCACACGAATGGATTGGCCAGCTTACTCTCCAGATCTAAATCCCATAGAGCATGTGTGGGATGCATTAGGGAGACGTCTTGCGACACGACAGTATCCTCCTGGTAACACCCATCAGCTGAAAGATGCGTTAAAGGAGGAATGAAGACGTTTACCCCAAGAACTCCTGAATAATCTGGTGCTTAGCATGGAGAGACGATGCCAAGCAACAATTACAGTAAGGGGAGGGCATATCCCATACTAGGGAACATCTGCCAGTTGTACTTACGCTTCTTCTGGCAATCATGTGTAACGCCACTAAATATCAAATAAAGCCTTTTTTGGTTCCATACCCCAGCTTTATATTCATTTCTGCGCCATTATTCTTTTACCATCGTTTAAGTACAAAATAATGTACATCATATTCAAATTTCATGTCAATCGGATGATTTCTTGTAGAGTTATAACAAAAAACGCACTTGTTGCTTAAGTTTCGCACACTAGTGTACATTAAACTATAGACTCTGGAAATGTAATCAGTTGCATTTAAAAAGCATAAAAAAAGTAACAGAAGGCCAAAAAATTGAATTTTTTCCAAAAAGTTCTCTTTTAATTAACACAAAAATATAATCAGAAAGAAAACAAGGTTTTTTTTAAAAAAAATAGTTATGAAATATGATAAAACACCACTTTTTAACTCCTCACAAAATGTTTAAAATTATAAATATCTATCTCCAGTTATAAAGTAGTTCCCAGTTTAATTTGAATGATGCTTTACAAGTGTCTAAAATCATTCACAAAAATAATACAAAAAATTAAACTAAAATATTTGATTTAAATCAGAATTGTTTTTTAAAAAAATCTGATTTTTTTTTTCAGATACTACAAAAATTTTAATTAATAATAAATTAAATTTATAAATATACTTGAAATGTTATAAAAATAAATCAGAATACATTTAAAACCATATTACTTAATTACTTTAAATAATTATTTAATTACATGAGTTATTTTTACAAAGACACAACAATTTCATGTCTAAACAAAATATCACAAGATTATTGGTCTTAGATATAAAATTGTTATTTTTTATAGTTTTAAACTTATTTTTCCCCATGAATTGCAGTGCATATAAAAAGCTAATTTATTTACAATTTTCTATTAAAAAAATTACAATTAGAAAAAAGTCACCCTCCTTGCCTGTTCGAACTTTTTCTAAACTTTAGTTATTAAAAATTTTTACATTTCAATAATTAAAATAACATAAATAAACTATACATACATATTTAGAGGTGTAAAATAATATAATTTGAATCCGTTTATTTATTTAATTCACCAAGAAGTATCATTTAAAAGTTTGCCCCATGGTCACTCTCCTGGCCCAGGAAATTTTTCTATTGTTTCAGAAAAAAATTTAGACTTTTTAGTCTTGCGCCATCAACATTGTTTATTTCCACAGTTTCATGATTGATGGATTGCTAAGAACTAGTTCACCTGATATTCTTATCATAGCTTTGAAATTTTATGCCGAAATTTGTAACAGTTTCTGCAAAAAAATTTAAGCAAAAATAAATATAAAAATCCATTAATACCCATAAAGTCACACGCAACGTCATTGTCAAGCGAAAAAGTTGACATTTAAAACGTAACGTAAATGTCTTATATATTGATAAAATGTTGCATAATAAGCGAAAATATTAAATAAGTCACTATTTTAACAGCTGCATATAATCTGTGTTAGGACATTAAAATGTTAAGCAGCAAAACATGGAATGGTAAGTAAGGAAAAAGATGAATTACTTAAGAAAGCGAATGAGACCAATCGTCAAAGAAAAAAGCATTGTGCAACATCTCACGTAAACCGACCGAGTGCGGGGAATCAGTATTTTACTTTTTCCACCACACATTTTAATCCGCGGGAAAGCAGAAAACCAACCTCACGATTTCCCTTCAAAACTTTTCCGTGCATTTAAAATGAACATTATCAATTTTTCAGCAAAATCAAGAATAATAAGTACTTATGTAGGTAATAGAAATCATGTGTTCGCAACTGCTTTTCCGAGTTATTGCTTTTTTCGCCAATGCGTCGCCAACATGGACATGGGACTTATAATTAATATAATACCGCGATGTATAGTAAAAAGATATCGATTATATTATTTTTACATTGATCAATACTTTCATTACCCAAATAAAATTTATATACACTGACAGTGTTATCGCATTCAGTAATAATCGTTAAGTATAATACTAACATTATCATTAATATTATACTTAACGAAATGATGATATTAATATTATCATTTCGAGTGATCGTGATATTATTGTATTCAATAAGTATTCTTACTGTTAATAGTTGCGGTAGTGTCGTATTTGATATATGTATATTATTAGTAACCTCTGAATGCAATGCATAAAGTTTGTTGGAGGAAAAGTCTGCTGTCAACAGACTTTTCCCACTAACACCGTACATTGAATGAACTCTATTTATTTGAAAATTCTTTTTTTCTTTTTATCCGAATGATCTTTTTTATTTTTCCCGTCATCGACGACTGTCCAGGCAGAAGAAATGATGTCTAAGCTGTGAGCATGAACCATTGCTGACCATGCCCTATAAAGAATTCTTGCAACGATTCGAGTTCATTTTTCATAAAATCATGATAAACATCTTGATCAATTATTTTAGAATGAATTTCAACTACAAGAATTTCATTTTGCAAGTAGGATAAACTTTAAAGTGACATCCCATGAGCCTAAGTTGCACGTTTTACTGACAATGTTCGCTGGCAGCGTATTTGTACGAGTTATTAAATTTGATTAGAATTCTGGATGAGTTTTTGATTTATATTTGTCTCTTGATTATATGAGCAGTCCAGTTTCATTACTCTTTAGATTAATAATGCTACGGAATCCTTAGTAATAATGAAGCACGTGTTGATTCTAACTAATTAAAATTCATTCCTTAAATCTTCAAAACTTAATTTCAAGTAATGTTTAATCATTCACGTAGCATAGTAATAAATTTATTAAGAGTTCAGATAAATTGTTCCCTTTGAACTTGAATGTTTTACACGTTGTTACAAATTAAAATTATATTGATTGGATAATTGAGTATTGGTGCCGAAATAATAAGAGATTAAAATCATGCTTGTAATTTGGGAATGAGAGGATAACATAAGACCCGAACCAAAAGATTGGGATAACATATGAGATTGGGATTGAATGGTACGAAATTGTATTTGGATATTGAATACTGTCAGTCGTTGATAGAATATAATATATCAATTAAAATACAGTTTGCTCTCGATATATCGAATTTCGATACCTCAAATGCCTTGTTATGTCAAAAAAATATTTTCCTCTTGGCATTATATATCCACCTACTGTTGTTAATTTGAATTCCTATGTCGAAGAGTTTCTTCTCAAAACTTTGTTATGACAAATTTTTTTCCAAAAGTAGAAACCGAATTTTATTCGGAAAAAATCATAATTTAAGTTCATTGCAAACTAACTCGTTTCTGTTTAATGCATAATTATTTTTGTCTTACTTTTAAAAAGGATCATTGCTGATCTTTAAAAATGAAATAAAATGATCATTGCTGTATTTAGACTTAGTCAACTATCATTAATTACACATTTATTAGCAGTTATTCTTATGTTTATTTTTATTATTTTTCTACTTCTAATATATTTTTCTACTTTTTAGAACATTTTTCGTTCTGAACTTGTTATCACGAAAACTCGCTATCTCGAAATTTTTCTAGGGTCCCTTTATAACTTTGAGACATTGAAAGTATACTCTATCAATAATCAATAATAAAATATATAAATATCAAAGTCAATAAAAAAAAAACAAATAAAATGAAGGTCGAGAAAGAAATAATTAATGAAAGGTAAAGGGAAAGTAAACATTTAAGGAACGTGGTGATACAAAACAAAGTGTAAACTAGTAACCAAATGGTTGACACTGAACAGAGTGGAATGACTAAAAATTTAGAGTAAGTTTGCACAAAATAATCAAAATTAAATAAAAAATTTGTGATGATAAGATCAAATGACTGACCATATTAAAGCAGTCAGATAACATATTTTTAAAACGGGGGTGAATGATGTTTCCAATAACAATATACAAATAGGAAATAAGAACAAGATGTACTCTCCGCCTAAAGGCGAAGGAACACATTTTTTTGGAGGGGGGGGCGTAATTATAATCGTCATTTATTTTGCATGAACAAAATTAAATCACTAAGAATTTAAATTGAGGTAGCTGTCTTGACATATATTTGACACAACACACAATGGATCAACATCAATATAAGAAGACACGCACAATATAACAAGGCTGATAGGACATTTAGCAAAAAAACATCACACAAACAAAATTTTGTTATAACATTACAAATTTTCTTTAAGTTTTTTTTATTTATTTTTAGAAATGGTTGACGTGAGACAAGAAGGAAAAGTCAAGAGATGTTAATCACACTTGACTTACTAAAAAAAACTCAGATTAAGAAGAAATTATTTCATTATTAACTTATTATCAAATATACAAATGTTTATAATATATAAATGTCAAGTATGTGTTTGTTGTTATAGTATATAAAGGTAAAGTTTATATTTATTATCAATATTTAAAATGAAGAAGAACTAGAAAATTGGATTATGGACTAAAATCCGCATCTCGAAGACAAAAAAAGAAAAGACAGCAGTTCGCAAAGAAAAGTGGAGCAAAATTGAAAACAGGAAGCTGACCGAGAAATTTTTAGAATAAGCCTTCAGACAAGCGATATCCAATTGAAATTCAAGAAGATTAAAAAACTGGCGGTTAAGATTAGTTCAGAAGCTCCCAGAAAAATTAAGAAAAGAAAAGAATTAACGCCTATCTCTCACCCACGAGAAATTTAAACTCAGACAGAATGGGGGCAATTACAGCTGATCGCAAAGAAAATATTGAAAGCTAAAATTCTTTTCCAAACGAAATGAAATTTTGAGAGACAAGGGAAAAATATTCATAATATTCACGTTTAAATTACGAAAATTCACTTAACAGGGGTGATTGTGACACTGAAACAGATTAACAAAGTGAAAAATCCTGAGAATTTTATGTGCAAAAACTCGATATCAAGTAATTATAGTAACTCATTAAAGTAAAAAAAAATTAAGAATATTTAAATAGTTATTGGATTTGAAAATTGGAAGTTGAAAACGCATGAATACGAATCGAGATATTGATTTAAAAAAACACGTAAATACAAATTGAGATATTGGATTTTTAAATCACGTGAATATGATTCACGATGCGTAACTTTTAAATCTGATAAATACGAAAATCGATGTTTGATATTAAAATTGCGAGAATAATGAATCGCGGTATTAGCGGATGCCAACGTAGTTACAAATATTAAAAACGACGAAAATCCGACAAGCCAATAAAAAAATTCCAATTAGCGGAAAAATCACGTGTATGCATACGTTTCGCTATCGCGATTTAGTGGAAGATTCAAAATTTGAATTTTAGATTCTGAAACTCTTAATTCTTATTTTAAGTCTTAACTCTTACTTGAAATTTTAGATTGCAGTGAAAATTTCGTCAGATTATAAGTTTTGATTCACGGAAATCCGGAAATCAGTCTTGAAAAACGCGAAATTCTGCAAAATTTACGGAAAAATCACATGCTCTGCTCCTAGTTTTTAGACCTAGAAGGATGATACGAAAAATCCGGAATTCCGGGGTTCACCCGGAATACAATCACCTTTAACTTAAGAAAAAATCACTTGAAAATTTCGTATACAATAAACTTAAACTGTTAGAAAATTAAGGGTAAATAAAGGTTTAAAATAATCAGATGAAGTCTTAAATAAATGAGTAATTGCAACATTACACTGAATCGTAACTGTGAAAATAGTATTTTTCAAATGCTGAGCAGAAGAGTTTCACAATAGATTAAGAGGAATTTAATTGCAACGGTTTAGGATTATTTAGCGAGTAATTGAAACAATATGGAAATTAATAGTCTAATCGGTATTTAATCTAAGCGGCTAGGTTTGAATTATGGATGAGATTTTAAGTATACTATTGTGTTAGTTAATATCTTAAAATTACGGCCACACGCTTTGCTAATCACAAATACAATAAATTCCTTTAATCCCGATGTAAATCAGAATAAGGTATTGTTCTACGAGTAGGAAAAATTCCTAGTTCCGATAACCGAAAATGTCTCTATACCCACACTGTATAATATAATAATTTTGAAATAGATAAAATTCCAAAATAACAAAATAAATAATATTGCCCACTCCCAAAAAGTTCTTTACATACAATGCTTATTTTATTTAAACAATATGACTAAAAAATAGTATTTCAAAAGAAAAATTTATAATTTATAGAGAAGGGTTGTTTAATTATTACCTAAATTTGTGATTTAGGGAATTTGACAGCAAATACAGGGCAGTCTAAATAAAAGCGGCAGTGAAAATATAAGTTGTGACTAAGTAATAAGTGGAACATTAATTATCATTAATAATACGAATGTTTAAAAGTCCACTTTTATTTTGGTCACTTTGCATAAGACAAGTCGACACCACTTCTTGATTCATATGCATTGTATATTACATATAGATATATTTTAAAAAAATGGCAATCTTTTTCCATCTTTAGGTAATTTTACAATTAACAAGAGATTTTTTTTCTCTATTGAAATGGAGGATTTATAGTCCTACGTAAGGATTGGTCATGCTCCCCCACTCCTTAGATGCTTATGTACTGTGTGAACAGCCCTCGAGAGCAGATTGAAGTCAGTATACATCTTTTCTTAAAAACTAAAAATACTTGCCGCAGAAAGTGATAAGAAACTTTCTTTGCAAAACTTTTCACTTGCCAATTACAGAACCTCTCCCAGTGGCGATATCAAGCTTGAAATCTTATTTTCGAAGTAATTTTGGAAAAAAGGAAAAAAGAAAAAAAAAATGAAATCAAAACGAAAAAAGAAGAGAGAGAGAAAAAAAAAACCCTTTCCAAATAGTTGGAGCGGCATTTTATAACTTGCAGGAATAATAAAATGTGACATAAGCATCCCAACCTGTGCAATCACAAAACTAAAGATAAAAATCCCATTTCTCCATCCATAAGAATATACACAGTCCAGTCACATTAATGTGACCACCCCCTATCTTCGACGTCAACGTGAAATAACCAATCACAGAAGGCAGGTGGCAGCATATCACAGTAGAGCGCATGTAAAGGATGTCCTAGGGCATCGGAAAACATTTCAAGCGTTGGCGTAATGCAAAAACGTAGCGATTTATCCGACGTCCAAAAGGGTATGATTATTGGCTTTCGGGCCAAGTGTGGAAGCATTTCGGAAACGGCCAATTTTGTGAACTGTTTTCGTACCACCGTGTTGAAAGTATACCGTGCATGGTAAAATGGCACTATCCAAAATCAGCGGCGTGCCACATGCGGTGCACCACGGGCTATAGATGGCAGAGGCGAAGGAAAGCTACGGAGACGCTTTCGGGTGAATAGACGTGCAACTGTTGAGCAACTGACCGCCCAGATGAACCAAGGGGCTACCAAGTGTGTATCCTCAACAACGGTTCAGCGAATGTTTCTGCGCATGGGCCCCCGTAGCAGAAGCCTGGTTAATGCATCTATGCTGACTGCTGTTCATCGGCGACGAAGGCTGGAATTTGCATGCCAGTACCGCAACTGGACGTCCACAGAGTGGCGACAGGTGACTTTATTCGATGAATCACTTTTTATGCTCCATCGGACGGATAAACGCTGGCGTATACAGCATGAAACGTCTGAAAGCAAACACCCTGCAACAATTGCCGAAAGGATCCAGGCTGGAGGAGGGAGCATTATGGTTTGGGTAATGTTTTACTGGCATTCACTGGGTGCACTCATCATTGTGGAAGGAGCGATGGATCAGCACTAGTGCGCATCTGCCCTTGCGGACCATGTCCACCCCTTCATACGAACGATTTTTCCTTAGAATGATGGCATCTACCAGCGGGATAATGCGAGGTGTCATACAGCTCACAGTGTATGTGCGTGGTACGAAGAGCACAAGGATGAGTTTACCATACTTTCCTGGCCAGCAAACTCTCCGGATTTAAACCCAATCGAGAATCTGAGGGACCACCTCTATCGGGTTGCTCGCGCCACATATCCTCAACAGCGTAATTTAGCGCAGCTGGCCATGGCACTGAAGTCGGCATGGCTCAACATCCCAGTGAACACCTTCAGAAACCTAGCTGACTCTCTTCCTGCACGTCTCACAGCGGTCCACTCTGCCAAAGGTGGTTATTCTGGCTTTTGACAGGTGGTCACATTAATGTGACTGGACTGTGTATTTGTTAAAAGAAAATAACTTAAAAACTCTTAGTCCCGCTTTTCTCGAGACTTCACCTTGGTTAGCGTGACAGCCTTTATTTAGAAAGGAAAGACGTTTCCATTAACTTTTACAGTCGCGAGACATGCAATTCTTACGTCATTCGGGATTTTGGTACAAAGGGGTAGGGGAGAGGAAAAAAGGTACTAAAATGCACTAGCAATTTTTCTAAAGTGGATGGAATAAAATATCTTCTCATTAATGTTTTTCATATGACAAGATGCATTTTCCATTAAATTGAATTCCAAGCACTTTTCATTCATATCATCAGAAAACTAGTAAGATAAACGGTGTCATGAACGCGTGTTCTTGAAAGAATGGGATTTAAAAACAAGATACTCTGAAATCGTATACACGATCTAAAAAGTAATTTGCATATGGTTTGTTAGTTGAGATGAGCATGATAAACTAAGTTTTTTCCGATCGTTGGATAATCATGATGCACGTTATGCATAAATAAAAAATGCATATATTCAAAAAACTATCATGACCTGAAATAAAAATTTATGTGTGTCGTCATAACTAACTCGTAACTAATAGGACAAAGTAAAAAACTTTTTAAGAGAAACAATAACTAAAATAATTCTTAGCTACTGTGAATACCCCCAATGGTTCTAGGCGCAAGAAGAAGAAGAAAAAAAAAGAGAGTGACTGAATTATTTTTGATCTAATAAACGGATTTTCACGCACTAGAATGAAATATTAAAAATCGATTTAGTGTCGATGATTAACAGGTGCGTAGCCAAATTATTCAACAAAAAATAAGCACCTTTTAAGCACTTTTCAAACAAACAAAAATATTTTTAAGCACTTTAAAAAAATATCATAATTAGGCAGTGTTGAAAAGTTTTTGACAATTGGCGGTTTTATCTTGTTTTAACCATCATGTCAAAAAAAAAAAAACTTTTAGCAATGTTTTTGACAATTGTCAAAAATCATGAAATTTTGAATCATGTAAAACGAATGGCGTTTTTCATAACCTACGGACTGACAATAAGCCAAAATAGATTGGGGTTGAATTAATTGTGAAAACATTGAATAAAACAATGTGAATTGCCTTTTTTTTCTTTCTTTTTTTTTTTTTGCATAATTCATAGCGAAAATCTACATGGTAAAGAAAAAGGCTCATTTTGAAAAAAGGGAAAATTAAGCACTTTTTAAAAACACTCAATGAAAAAAGCTTCTTTAAGTGCTTTTAAAAGACAAAAATCGAAACTCAGCACCTTTAAGCACTTTTTAAAAACGCTACGCACCCTGTCTTTTATTTACCCTGACTTTTTTATGTATAGACACTTTCTGACGTCCTAGATAACTCAAACTTTGCGCATGAGTACTTTGCGTCTGAGCTTGATTTCGGTCATTCGCGGGTAACAATACAATTTATGAAAATTTTGAAATGTTAAAAATAAATTATTTCTTTTCTTAAATTAAATGCCCGTATTTTGCGTGTGTGGGAGATTTTATGAGGCTAATTTTCTGCCATGAATGCCACAAAATTTCTTTTTAAATTCATTTTATTAGATAATAATTGCAAAATTTTTAAAGCTAATTTAAAAGATTTGTTTAGAACAATTTTTTTACAAAGGATTGGACATTTTTGTAAACGAAGGATTAAACAATTTTTCACATTTTTTCATTCATTGCAGTGAGATTTCTGCTATATTTGATACAAGGTTTCAAAAAAGGTTTAAAACAAACTAGTGTGTGTTCCGTAAAGTTAAAAAGAAAATATACTAAAAATCTTGTTGTTGTTGTTGTTGTTAATTTACGTCGCTGCACAATGGGCTATTGGCGACGGTCTGGGAAACATCCCGGAGGATGATCCGAAGACATGCCATCACAATTTTACTAAAAATCTAAAAAACCAACGTCGAAAAGGGCAATTTATAATGACCTTTTAATTGTTGTCACTTTTTTCAATTTGATGGAAATAATTTTCGCACACAGGTGAACTTATTTGATCGATAATGAATTTGAAAACAATTTGTTCGATATTTCTATTAACTCTGACATTCAATATTAGTGTAATATTGGATATACAACTTATTATAATACTTTTTTAAGTATGGCAAATTGTGAAAAACTATTAAATGTTTCAATTTGCATTTTAATATATTTCTAAGGAAAGCGGAATGAAAAATTCTCTCTGTTGCTAAGATCCTACGAAAAAGCATCGCTGGAGTTTGGCATCCCCGTAATTGTAACTGTTCCGCTTGTTTAGCTATTACATAAAATATTCATCGGATGGCAATGCATCTCATGAAATGGGTGCTCAAGTTATCGATTCTTACAAGGAAAGATAAAACTACCCGAGTCTTAATGTCTGATAATATATTTTCATTGAATACACAAGGTCCAAGTAAATTCTCAACTCTAACTATCTTAGAAACATTTCGTAATTTCGAAAAAGGATTTTAAGATAAGTGCTCAATAAATATTGCAAAGGACTTTAACCAGTTAAAAAAGGGAGCTCTGTGGTCATTCATTGCCTCTAATTATATTTTTCTAAAAATAAAAAAATACTTTACGAAATTTGGCTTAAAATTAGTTAAATCTTAAAAATATTATAATTAAAATATTATTAGAAAATTATAACAATGCATTTCAAACTATATTTATTTACTGCATTAAAAAAAAAATTTATAATAATGCATAACATGCAAATCCATGATTCAAACATCATTTGTTTTGTCTAATTAAATCAATTGCTGTAAATTTGTAATTTTGGCCAGTTGTTAACAGTATTTCTATTGAATGATTCTTATTTCCATTCCAATAGAAATGTATTCTTATTTTGCTACTAGTAATTGATTGATCACTGAAGAATTTTCAGTAAGCAGGTAAGTGAAGTGACGACAGCTTAGATATCTCAATAAAATAATAGGCATCTCGAGCTTATGTGATTTTTCGACTCTCCCTACTTTTCCCCTCACCATCATCATAGTTACGGAAAATCTTGTTTTTTTATCTCAAGGCAGTACGTTTCCGAAAGAAGCGGGAATGCACGAGTGAGGAAAGCAAGATTTGTGGATATCATTGTAACGGAGAGGGGAAAGTTAGAAGATAAGGGAAATCGCATAACTTACAAAGACACCTATTTACAAAAAATATATAAAGGAGCAAATAAGTCTATTCTAGTCATACTGAAACGAAAAACGTAGTAAACCCATTTCGGAAGACGTGAAATATATTTTCGGAAGCTATAAATGTTTATTACAAAGGTGACACACCCTACATTTTTCGCTTAGGTGAAACCAAATAGATTTTTTTTATTTTCTTTAATTTTACTTCAAAATTTTTATTACATTTATTTATTTTCTTCATTTGTTCTGTGTCTGCTTGTTTAGAATATGGACTAAATTTCGATCGGCGATCGAACGAAGAAACCATTTACTTGCAACATTTAGAAAACAACAATAACTCGTATTGTTATAGTTGTTTTCTAAATAATACATTTATATTGTTATCAGGCAAAGAGCAGTAGAGATTTTAGTATTTTAACTAGTATGAAAGTTGTCGAAATTTCAATTGCAAGATTTCAGTCTCACAAATACAGACTAATTAATAAAAAATGCTGCAATAACACTATTTTTCCTCCTTTTTCTACATAAGAATTTAATTGCTGTCAATTAGCTATTTCACAACACATAATTAAAAAAATTTTCTCATTTCACAGTTAAACTATTCTTTTTTTCTATTTTTAATGCAGCGAAATACCAAAGTTCAATTTTCCACTTAATAAAGCAAACATTACTGGAAAACACAGTGACGTAGCAAGTTTTAATGAAGTAATTATTGGAAATTTTCGTGAGTCTTTTACGATTTAGATTTTCTTTGAACTCTAAAACGCGAACTTTTTAGGAGAAGAAAAAAAATAACCATATTTATTCTATTCAAATTCTATTTACAGAAGTAAATAATTTCCCAGGACAGACAAATACCTCGAAACACACCATACTCGAGTAAATACTTTCTAAATGCCAGAATATCGGAAAATGATTTACAAAAATGAATAATTTAAATAGTTAATATGAAGTTTTAAAAAGTCTGGTAGAAGCAGGAAAAGAAATATTTTTTAAAGCTATTACAGATAGCTATGAAATTGCTTAACTTCGAGTTAAGCACTCAACATTAATGGGTATTTTTATATACCTTTTCAGTCTCGCTGAAACAGTGGGAAAAAACATAATATTTACAATTTGTTTTACTCAGTTTGAGAACTTCTCAACATTACAACCAGGCTAAAAATGAAAAACCTACTTACTACACGTTCGTGAATACGTGAGAGAGAAAATAAATGAAATATAAAACAACTAAATAAAAATAAACGGTGTTTTAATATCCAAGCTAATGAAATCTTGGATACAATCATAAATTCCAACTCTACTGGATTTTCCAGTAGACTGCTGAAGTTAACCAGTTAATTCCTAAAATTGAGCAAGTTTCCTGAAGAAATCTCTATTGAAATAGAATTTTTGCACAGATTATTACCTGCTTGAATATTTAAATAATTGTTATGAATCATAACGAAGCAAGCCTTATTTATAAAAATCAATTTAAAACTTTATTGTTCTAAAATTTTGAGTTTATTTTTATTCAGAAATCCTTTCTTTGATTAATGAAATATCCTTTAACTATTTTTGATGAATTAAAGGCGTATTACTATTTAAAATTATGAGTAAACAGAATTCGCAACATTTCAAGTTCATTTAATGTTAATAATAAAAATAAAATATTGCAGTTTTTCTATTTTGATGACTATAAAAATTCCTAAAATTCCACATGTGTAAAATATTTAGAATCTTTCGCAACAATTGTCATGAAATTTATATTGTTTTATAAAATCTACTGGATTTTTTCCCATCCTTGTTAACAGTTATGTACAATGATAAATTTAAACAAATATTTTTTTTAAAAAAAAGTACAGTCAGCCAGCTTAGCCACCAAGACTATTCACCCTTTTCACAACATGAAAAAGTTCCAAAAAAATTGCCATGTAATATCTTAATGATTTAACGGAAATTTTCAGTCATCAGTCAAGCTATAAAATGCTAATGAAGGCTTCCTTTCTTTCGTACTTTTTTTTATTTTTTTTTTATTAGCAAGTACAATTCTCACTTGAGTTACATTTAATTACATGAAAGTAAAAAACTATTTCATTTATAAATTAAATGTTAGTATTTACTTGATTAGTATTTTATAACTTTTTCAATAAAAATTTAGTTATTTTTTTTAAACTCTTTATGTAGGAATTTCTTTTATTTTAAACTATTATATTGTTTAACTAATCGATTTAAAAATAAGTCAAATGGAATTCTCATAGTCATCGAGAGTTATAAAATAGTAATGAAAGCTTTTTTATCTCCCTCATAATCATTTTTTTTCACCAGTAATTAACAAAATTCTTGTTCGAGTTTCAGTAAATTCCAAGTTTAGTAAATTGTATGAAAGTTAAAAAATAAATTTTCTTTGTAGATGCAATTAGATTAAAAATACTGCTTGATTAGTATTTAATAACTTTGCCACGAAAATTTTAAACAGATTACATTTAACATAGTTATGTAGAACTTGTTGCATTTTATTTAAGTTGCTTTCATATTAACAACGAAATTCAATTTTAAAAATTATAAGTAGGTATAGTTTTCTTTACTCAACTTATGCCTAACAAATATATTTTTCTTTACTGAATTTATGCTAAGCAAATATATTTAACTTTACTCAACTTATGTTAAGCAAATATATTTTACTTTACCCAACTTATGCTAAGCAAATATATTTTGCGTTACTCATGCTGAGTAAAATTTAAATTTCAACTCAGCAATGGGCTCAAATTTAAAGTTCTTTCTACAGTTTTTAAATGCAATAAATGTATTTTAAATATTTGTTTCGTAGTAATTAACAAAATACTTATTTGTACTTTTAAACAATTTTGTAAATACAACTTTGCACACAACTTTCTTCTTCATTCATTTTAAGTTAGCCCGACATTATTTTTCATTCATAACATGGTTTTGAAAGAATTTTTTAAGATTAAACAATAAATAACTCCTAATAGGAAAGAAAATATTTTAAGCATACGTCACTTTACCTCACCATAAAAGTTAGCTTGTAAAGCTAATTTACTTCTTACACCTGGACTGCGTCACAACGAGCCGGAAACTTTCAATAATAGTAAAGTTAGCTCATCCTCCGAAGACACAGGAGAAAATTTGGTAAAGTTTATTATTACGCGGCGAAGAAGTTGTCTATTCAAGTTAAGTTTGAAACATAGAGCCATCTGCTGATGACGCTACAAGAAGAATAAAGTTTTGAAAATCATCAGCAGAAGTGAGGAAAAGTTAAAAATAAAATGTAAAGAGACAGTTAATTAACGGAAAGTGATTAAAATTGTATCAAACGAAATATAAACTGGCAATAACAAAATCATAAAGCAGTGAGATAATTAATGAGAACTCATTAAAAATGTAACTTCTTTTTGGAAGGTATCATTTCATTTCGAAAGAAAAAAAATAAAAGTCACATGAGGGGAAAATAAATGTAATTTATTGCTTTAAGGTACTAGATAACTTCTTTTAGAAAAAAAAAGAAAAAAGAAAAACTGACTAACTTTCAAACTCAAAAACAAAAAAGGATTGCGACTTGCATAAACAACTCCTCATTTATAAGCTAGGAAAAATCAAAACTGTCTCCACCCAGTTTTATCTTTATATGTTTTAAAAAAAATGAAGTACTAACAAAAATAAAATATATTTATTTCTACGGTTTATGAAGTAAAAATTTCATTCCCTCAAAAAATAAATCATTTTTCAAATACATGTTTTCAAGTATGTAAAAACATATATAAGATAGAAATATAATAAATTACAATTTTTGAAGTAGGATTAAAAGCAAAAAATGATCAAGCTAAAAAAAAAATTCTAAGTTTATATACATGAATTTATTTTGGTAAATCAAATGAGATTCCTCCTTTTCTAAAAAAATAATTAATCGTTTCTTCGCCTCTGCGGAAGAAAAAAAGAATTTAAATTTGAATAAAATTGAGCTCATTCAAACACAACCTTTAAAATAATATTTAGAGAATTAGAATCCATTCATAAATTTAAATCCGTGTAAACGAAATCAACTTTAAAAGATAATTTTTAGCAGGGAAGTGAATTGCGGTAATAAAAATGTAGGCAAATTTCGAAATGTCAGTTTATTTCTTGCGGAAATTAACTCTAAACATACATCGAAGCAAATAACAACCATTACTTTCAAAAGCGTTCATCCTTAACTCAGAACGCAACGGTAATAAACTTCACAAACTAATGTGTTTAATACGCAATCATTAGAAACTATACCTACACTAGAGAGCCATTCGCTCACAAATAATGAGAACTAAATTCAATTTGCACTTGATAAATATAACTGCTTAAGCTTTCTTTTTCAGCAACTAGGACTTAAGAAAAATGAACTAACAAATTCAAAGCTAGCATTAAAATTTCTAGTGATATTGTAATACACGGCGCAATTCATAAAATTTTGGTACAAAAATAACCAGAACTAATTCGAATTTGCATTCGTATTAAGAGAGAAAAATCTTTCGTAACATTATTTTTATAAATGGTAAGAGTTTAAGGAATAAATAAATGTACAAGACAATAATGCGTCTCATTTTTTATTTGAATTATTCGCGTGTATCATAATTCTCAAATTATACACGGCAGAAATATCCCTCTCAAGAAATGATAAAAATCATATCGAGTAACATACCCTAGCAGTCTCATAAAAAACGAAAACAACTACAAAACAGAAATAAAAAGAAGAAAACCCTTTAATACACGTATTTTATACACAGGGAAGCGTTATTCGATTTAGATATCTCATTCGTCCTTTAGCGCGAAAAATTCTGTTTCCATACAACCCACCACAGAAATAAACAAAATAAATCGAAGAAGGCATGAAATTTCGCATTTTCGTCCTTAAAGAGTGAAAATCCAATTTTAGAGCATGTCATGAATATTTCAAACGAGGAGGCAAATATTTTACGTTTGATAAATAAAATTACATCCAAAGGCATTGTAAGAAAATATGGACGTAACTTTGAGAAGTCAAAACAAGCACATTATCCGTTAGTTGCTGTAGCAACCCGCGATATCTTTTTTTATTTTATTTTTACAACTCATTTTTACCACAGACATAAAATTTTAAACAAAAATAATAAAAAATCTAACTTATATAGCCACGACTTTTACTATAAATCTTTGAGACATCAAAAAAAAAAAAAAAAAAAAAAAAAAAACCTACGATTCTGAACAAAACATTGATTCATTCAGCACAAAGTATCTCCAACTAAAAATACCATATGAAAAATAATAATAGAAAACGAACTATCTAAGCATAATGAACTTATACAACCTAATTAATACTACCCAAAACCAGTCAATAATGGCATGTCATCGGCTCCAAATGCAGTAAATCTTAAGTATGGAAAATTTATTATAGGCTCATTGCTCTATTTTATTAATTAAAGAAATAAAAATTTTATCATATATTAAGTATTTTTAATATTTTACAAACTGCGTGTTTAATATGTGGCAGATCATTACTTTGACTAAAAACAGTTAGAACAAAATGAGATATTTCTTTTTGATTTTATGATTAAAAATATCGTCTGCGAAAATCAATTAGTATGTTTAAGGTTAAAGCATGGAACCATTGCGTTCGCTTTCTATTAAGCAACTATGTGATTGTCAGCATTAACCGGTGGAAATCAACAACCACCAATTTCGGTCATTCAGAGTAACATATATTTATATAGAATAAAAAAGATATTTACAAAGAAAATTAAGAAAAATAAGCGCTCAATTACTCACAAGGCTCATTCCAACAGACCAAAGTAAATGTAGGCATATTGACGAAATCTTCATGTAATTTTTTTAATTATCCTAAGGCTGATTGTAACAAGCATGAAAATGGTTAGAAAACATTGATGAATATTCTAATAAGCCAAAGCATATTCAAGCGTAGATAAGAGACGTCTATTCTTGCAGAAGAAGTCGGATTTTTCAATCAGCATTAAGACACTGTTAGCGAATTTGAGTAACGTCATTCAGGACTATTCACGTCAACCCTTTCGCAGACACATTAGTTCGTTTTTAGATTATATCGCGAAATAAACTAGTGTGGTTTATCATGATGATTAAATTTAATTTTTACAAAAACAAATGCTTCTATTGTGAAGTTTTCGAATTCATATGATGCTAAATTATAATATTCAATCGAGATATTATTTCTTTTTCCGTTACTGCTTATAATCAAATAAACTGAAAACAACTATTTATAAACTTCGCTATAATTAAAATTTTGAATATTATTCGTTTCCGTCGCATAATGGAACCAATCATATAAACAATTATATATTTTTTAAATTTATTTTATAACCGTCATTGAACAGCTGACCCAATTTATGGTTTACGACGACCAATGTTAAACTCCGCAGCCTTCTACTTTTGAACCCACTCCAGAAGACAAGGGGACGACTGGATCAAGTATTGGGAGATGAATCAACCCGCATGGAAAAGAAAACCACGAAAACCTCCCGCGGTTATTTCGACGGCAAGAGGACTCTAACCCATGATCCTTCTACCACTGAGGATATACTACGTCAGCACTGTGGTCGGTGAGAGCCGATTGCGGAATTCGAATCGACCAGCCATCGATCCGGTTCGCCTCATTGAGTGGCGAGAGCTCAATAAGACCCTAGAAGAATTAGAGCTCCCTAAGCCAGTGTTTCCCAAACTTATGACTTTTGTGTACAACTAATAAAAAAATGAATGTATTATTTACTGTAAAAAAATTGCACAAAAGTTAAAAATCACAACTGGCCGTTGACACCACTAACTATTCTCTGTTAACTCTGCAAAAAATAGCCAATAGAAAATTACGTAATCGTAAATTTTCATGGCTAGCTTTGTTTTAAAATAAAAAATTTTGAAATTTTTGTTTGTTGGAAGATATTTCGCATAAGAACGCGTAACCCTGCTAAACTGTTCCCGTACCCCTAGGCCCAGAAGCAGAAAGTGCTTAAAACTGTGACGTACGTCGCAGAACAAACGAAATCCTGAAGAACAATTTGTATCGTGAATAAGTGACAGCGTTTTCCTGCGAACCCTCGATCACCTGCAGATCACCTCGATAGTCTAGCAGAACAATCCCCAACCCTAATCTCATACATTCTTCTGTAGACCATAATGACCTGAAGGTTCAAAAGGCCCTCATAATCTTGCAGAACATTCCTCCCACCTCATAAATCACCTTGTGTTTCAATTTTTGACTTAAAAATCTTTGATAAACCGCTTTACTCGTTTTGTTCTTTGTTAAATTCAGATTTCCAATTTCATAAAGTTTATGACTTTTATACTTATCATTCCCATTTTAGAAGCAATTTTACAATCGTGGGGCCCACGATTGACAGAATTGTTTCTAAAAGACCAAATGTTTTCGATGGAGATGAAGTTGTTGGAACAACAGACCAGCGAATGTTTGTGTTTGCAAATGGTGCACCATCTGGGCACTTGTCCCTTCGAAAGATTTTTAAGGTAGTCCTTATTTTAATGTTCGGACCTTCATATCATAGGCATTTAATAAATAATTCATCATCATTAACAAAATTTTGTACTTCAAAAGTGATTGAAAAAGTAACAAATCAAGAATGTTTACCTTGGTTTAAAAAAGAATGCATTGTATCTGTGTATGATCCTGTATTTTAATAAATGAAAATATAGTATTTTAACGCAAAGTTGACTTTTTTTCGCTGTGAAATGCTTGCAGAACGTTTGTATAGATTAATAAGTCCTGTTGCAGAACACTTGAAAATATTCTGCTTATGGGCCCTTAGGGGTACGCGTACCACACTTTGGGAAACACTGCCCTAAGCCACCAAGACTCAAACAATTATATTAATCAACTTTTAGATGTTTTTTTTTTTTTTTTTTCATTTTGTTAAGTTCTTTCCTGTTTCAATAACATCATTAAATAGTTTTCTAATAAATACGTATATTTTACTGTTCTGAATAAGAGCGTATACAATGTCTATTTTTGTTTGGAGCTCTTAATTGTTCGTTTAAATCTATCAACTTATTTTGTCACTCAAAATAGGACAAAAACTTCCTGCCAGTCAATTTCGAATGAAATTACAAAAATCTCGTCAAACAGTGACACTGACAGTACCAAAACAATTATCCACACTTGTGTATTATTCACTTCCATTCAATCTTTCACAACAATGATTTGCAAAAATTGGAATAGTTCAATGCTCAATAAAATAGAAATAAAAAAAAACACGAGAAGTACATACACAATTTAAATCAGATATCTGAAAAAGAGTGTTCCATTTTAAAATGAAATGTAAATTGAAAGTATATCTTAAAAGAGCTATTTCCAAATTTGAAGACCAATGCGAATTTTTTTTTTGAAAACTATATCGGACATAAGGGATTTGCCAAGTTACATTTGTCTGTTCAGAAAATATGTCTATTGGCGAAATTCCAAAAGAATACTGGAATAGAAGAATGCAAAATAAAGAAGGAAAAAAAACTGAAATAGACCTACACATACATCAAATTGTATCTTTCAGTTCCCAAAAAGATGCGTCATCTTTTTAACATGATTTGCATATTGTGTTATAACTATTTTAAAGTGTCGATTGAACGACAGGAAAGAGGTTACATTATGCCAATAATTTTAAATTGTCTTCTTAAATGAATTTCTCGTACATAATTTAAAATAAAAACAAAACAAAAATCCTTCATATAAAACCATAACGTAATTGGCCTAATACATGTAGCAGACATTACTAAAAATAATTATAAAGAATATGAATAAAAAAAATAAGCAACTGAAATGTTAAATTAACGACAAATTTCATAAATACGTATCTCGTAATGTAAGAAACTACAGAAGCGTTTTGGATAATGAAATAGATAACGAAACGTCTCTTAGACTAAATTGAATATTCGTAAATTGCGTTGAAAGTCTAAATGAAACAGATGAAAGCTACTGCGCCACACGAAACCATTTAACGAAATCTTGAGAAGCTGATCTAACACCGCAGTAACCTAATCCTGACAAAAAAAAAAATAACTGTAGCACCTCGGATACACCAGGAAAGGTTGCAAAGAATATAGAAAGGAGAAGGAGTCAGAATACGTAACAAATGCAGGGAACTACTCTGTTCGGTATGCTGCACCAGAAAAACAACTTACATGGTGAGCAACATACTCAGATTTAACAGGAGCATCATATGTACAAAGCACGGTTTGTGATTTTTTTTTATTTAAATCAGATTTTTTTGATTTTTATACAAATACATTGTAAGAACTTTAATTTTTGATTAAAAAAACTCTATAAATGTTTAATCAAAATTAAATTAATATTAAAACTATATTATAACAATATTTCAGAAGCTCTAACTTACTAAAATAATTTTTCATTTGGTTGCATAGCAACCATTTTGACACAAAAGCATGAATGAAATTTAAAGACTAGATGAAGTAGAGAATTTAAAGAATACTTCAGGGGTATATCTAGGTTTTTTTTGATAGGTACATATTTTGCGAAAATTTAGACATAATTTGTGAAAATTAAAAATTACATTAAAAAATCAACACAAAAATATGGTAAAATTATAAATTTATCGTTTCTCGCGAGACTCAAAAATAAAATTTTAGGAAAAAGTATTTTGTGAAACTACCATTTTTCCTAAAATTGAATTTGTGAAGGTACCGCTAAACGGTAGTAAATTTGGCTTGGGCAGACTATTAAAACAAAGTTTCAATTAGCAAACCATAATTTAATTTAAAATTGTGATTTTTTTTTCTTGATTTTTAAAATAACAAAATAAATAACAGATTGTGTTTATAAATGTATTCATTCATCAAAAAATAAATAAATACTTAATCTATATATTTTTATATTAAAATATTCATTTTTAATCCTATATCAAAATAGATAAGTTAAGCTAAAAGAAATTTTAAAAAATCTCTGTACTCATTCGAATTTTTTTCACTAAATTTCTTGATAGAAAATCTGATAATGTCAAAGATACTGTAAACATATTATGAGAAAAAAAATACCAGTTATCATTTAATAATCCCACTGCTTCAAATTGACTTTGAAAGGCATATAGAGTATATTTTGGGCATATTAGAGTAATTTCTTTTTAATATAACCTCAAGTTTTAGAAATATACATTTTCCACCAATAAAATATAATGTAGATTTTAATTCCATGCTTTTTCAATCAAAACGTAGAGTTTTAATTAACATTATTTGCATTTTTTTTGGAAAAAATTCATGTTTATTAATTACTTTCTACAGCTATGCAAGTCTATATTAAAACTGCATTAAATGTTTACTTTAATCTGTACTTTCAATCTCAAGAATCAAAAGATTTTTGAAAATGCAATTTCATATGTGTTGGAATTTAACACACATAAAGAAAGAAAGTAATTTCGCTAACTAAAATTAATTCATTCAGCAATTTATTTAAAATACATTTTAAAACTAAGAAAAGAAAATAATTAAAGTATCAGTAATTTAAAACACAGTTTTTTAAATTTTAAAATCAATATATATGTATAAAAAAAATCAGTTGATTTAAATCAAAGATTTTTTTTTTTTAAAAATATTTGATTTAAATCATGATTTAAATCAAGCTTATTTAAATCAATAAACCCTGGTACAAAGGTCCAGAGCGCGCATACGAAGCAAAGTGACTGTCAGGAGGTACGTCATCTGTGAACTGGTTTTTGGGCAAGTCTATAAATGTAAGGTTGGGTACGCTGCCTCCCGCCAACCACAATATTTATTCTTTCTTTCTATGTCAAAATGTGTTGGCAGATTTCATCAACATGGAGGATATACACCGAAGAGCCATTACATTATGACCACTCTCCATCTATAACAATGGGCTCACGCAGGTCTTCATGGTTTAGCCCAGGTTCCAGGTCTTCGCCCAGGAATAATGTTTTCATGGGGCACATTAGGACCCATAATCCTCATAGAACAATCCCTGACGTCTGTAAGCTACTTGAACATAGTTGCAGACCAGGTTCACCCATTCATGGCAACAGTTCTTCCTGCAGGGGATGATGTTTACCAACAGGATAATGCACCATGTCAAAAGAGTCAAATCGTCGAGGAACATTCCAGTGACTTTCAAGTCATGTCTTGGCCCCCAAATTCACCTGACCTTAATCCAATAGAGCATTTGTGGTCCTACTTGGAAAACCAAATTCGTGCTGCCACTCTACCCCCCCCCTCGCAATGTGAGGGAATTGCAGGACCAGTAGGTGAGCGCTTGGTACCAGATACCTCAGACTACCTATCAGCACCTTGTAGAATCAATGCCATGGCGGGTGCTAGCAGTTTTGAGGCTAAAGGTGGTCCTACATGTTATTAGCAGGGTGGTCATAATTTAATGGCTCTTCAGTGTAAATTATTTCTCAAAGATATGTCTTTATTATCAGTACAGTACCGTTTATCAATAGTGTAAAAATGTAGAGGAAACCAATAATAAATAAAAAGATAACTTTTCTTCTTCTCCCCAACCCCTGTAGTGATTGGGAGGAGATGAGGGTGGAAACCAGTTTCAAGAACTTCAGTTACTGTGCCTCAAAATATTGTTTTCTCCTTTATACTCAGGAACCACACTAAACCTTGGGGCACTGGTTTACATTATGACAACGGAAGCTAGCCTTCTCCCCCTATGCATATATAGTCTTCGCATGAGGTACCCTGATTACCCATAAGAAATCAAAGAGAATTCATACATACTTTTTGAAATACAGCTATTTATGTACACGTATAACATATCAGAAAATCTTTTCTTACACAATATCAAACATGAAATGTGGAAAACATCTTCAATAAGCACAACACAGTTTTATTTCTTAAATTTATTAGAAGAGTACGCCCGTTTAAAAACTAAACTGTGATACTTTCGTTTAATAATATGTGATGCTTCGAATTAATAATAAGAATTATAATGTATCCCTTTTTATTTAAAATCCTAAAAATCAACCATGGTAGTAAAATCAAAAGAAAAGTAAGAAAACTACATTATCAAAATGAAAGTAATATTTCTTAGGCATCATCAATTCAGATAAAAGGTGCATAACAAACTTATTCTTTCTGATGATTTCCAGCTAATAAATAACATCCAAAGGATCAGATAAAAACAGAAAGAAAATAGAATCGTTGCAATAAAAGCGAAGATTCTCACACAGGTAGACAATAATGCTGAACTTAAGTTGAGAATGATAAGATATTTTAAGAAGATTTTGTGAGATTATAATGAAAACATTCACTTTTAACATTATTACTTAAGAGTTATATGATAATTAAGCCCAATTTAAAACAAATATTAAAAGTAGTGTCAATTGCTAATTTAAATTTTTTTGCGAATAATATGCTATTTCATAAATGTTGAGAATTATTCATGTGTGTTTGTCCATTTTTAATCAGCGCCTCCATGCTAATCACAAAAATGGCGCAATTTTTAACTATGAATAAACAGTTTTGTGAAAAAGAAAAGAGTTTGGGATATAGTTTATATGACAGTAGAAAACTCATTCCAACGCAACATTGTATGTTTTTATTAAAGCATGCAAAAATTGATAATCATTCACTGTTTTTATACTTTTTTTTATCTGGGTGGGGGGAAAAACAGAAAAAAGTTCTTTAAAAAAAAAAGTTTTTTTCTCAGTTTTTAAGTCAAGAATTTTTTTAAAAAATATTTTTTACTTAGTATGTTTGATTTCGTTTCAATTTTTTTGAGTGCTCCTCACACTATTATATTGATATATTTTGCTTTGGCTACTTATTGATATAATATTAGAAAGCACTCCTTTTTGCTGTTACAATCGTGCGAGCTGATGAAAAGATTACATATTTTCATTATTTTGTTCTCCTGCTTTTAATATATATATGCATATTTTTTTGTCCTTTTCGTATATATATATATATATATATATATATATATATATATATATATATATATATATATATATATATATATATATATATATATATATATATATATATATATATATATATATATATATATATATATATATAATTTTAATGGGCTGTTCCTCACACGAACCTAACTAAAAGTTCTAAGATTAACACGCTGGGTTTTCGACCGAAGTTATAAAGCCCCCCTAGGGTACCATGTGGAACTCTTACCTAAGAAACAAAAGAAATACTGTGAAAAATAAGATAGCCACAAAATGTGTTACGGCTGCCAAGGGAGTTATAAGGTGAGGGTTTATATTAAGATGTATTTTCTTAGGGAAATGAATAATGAGCTAAGATTACACATGTAAATCAAATGAAAAGAAATAGGTCTAAAACGTTTTATTTTCTGCAAGACAAAAGTTTCAATAAAATAATTTTTGACTTTCAAAGAGTCTTACGAGCTAATTTAGGAAAAGAAATAACAAGTACGTATGCATCAGAAGTTCTACTCATAAATATCAATTAACTTCATTTAAGTAGCACATGACTTAGGGTAAGTAGACAATAAAGGAGCGTATTGAGTGCGAATAGCGTATTGAAGATCAATAAATAATTATTTACTATAACCATCTATTTGTTGATCTGTATGACTCTCTGTTCTTCATTAAGAATAAAAAAAATTTTATTCCTCACTTAAAACAAAACGAGAATATAGAATTCGTGTAGTTCTCTGTAACGCTTTCATATTTGTGAACCATAAAAATGGCATAAAACCTAATGTCAAAACTATCATGTGTGAAAAAGCAATAAAAATTATATAATTGTAAATTTAACATTATCAAGGAACCAGAAATATCAATCCTTAGTCCACACAACATATAAGAGATGGTTTTTGACTGCATTGAAAACTATTATTATTAACTCATTTTGATTGATAAAAAAATTCAATATCTCTCTCATTTATTATTACTTTTGTCCTTTCCGATAGTTTTATATTATTAGATTAAACAAAACACAATTTTAACAGTTTAGAGTATCAAAAAGATTAACTGTATTCAGTATCATTTGGCATAATACTCTTGCTTAAGGCCAACTCACAATTTATTCAAAGTATTTTCTCCCGTTGTTATCCATTTCCAAAGGACCGTCACTCTTCCTTTAACAGTATCTGTATTAAAATAACTCAGTGCACTGGCGCAGTTATATTAATTTGGGGACGTAGCCCACCTATACTTTTACTTAAGCTTATCCGACAAAACTAATAAAATATGAATAAATATTATAGAACGTTAGGCAAACTCCTTTTTTTATTAAGGAGAGCTATAAGCTAACAAACGTCGATGATGTTATATTACAGAAATATTTTATAAAACTGAATCATCTACAGTTTAATTTAAAACAATGGCTAGTTGGCATGGAACAATGGCAGAAAATGAGAAAATTGAATTTTTCAAACTCCTCTCCCAAACGATATAATAAGAAACTTTTAAACGATTTTTAGGATCAGCGGTTTAAAATTGCTCCCTTTAATCACAATCCAAATTTCAGTCCACAAACTCAAATAGTTCTGGACTCATAAGAGATACACACACACGAACAGACGCACAAACTCTTCATTTTATTATTATAGATGTTTTCATAATAATTGCGGATGAAAATTGCTTGAAATGATACAATAAGTAGTAAACGTAGCCACAAAAAGAAGAAAAAAAGTTTTGTAAAAAAAAATCTTCAATAAATTTATAAAATATTACGAACGAAAGTTTTGTAAATTATAAAATGGGCAATAACAATTACAAAGATCAAAAGAAACTAAGTTTAAATCGTCTTTCTGATCATCAGAGAAAAGACTCCATCATTCCAAAGAAAGATTTGAGTTCGAAATAGATATATCTTCGCAAGCAACATAATACCATAGAGACATTATCGATGAGGACAGAAAGTAACTACCATCACAGACTCTTCAACAAAAAAAAAGAGAGAACATGAAGAGCCGGCCGAAGAAGAATGAAAATAAAAGGGTTGTGGATGCTGACAATCGATAAAAGGAGAGAAAACGGAGAATTTTCATTTGGCCTACTTGTGCACTGAGACAACTAGAAAATCGCCACGGTTGTTAACATTGCAGTCTAACCTAACCTAACCCATTCTATCAAACTATAGAGGTTACTCTCATTATCCGTACTCCAAACATAAACGATCTAACAAAAATTTTAGAGAGTAGACACGCTAGGGATTTCTTAATTAAAGATTTCGCCAGAAAAGTTACAGCAAAGGAGCCTATGTAAGAGTGATGGCTAGTTTCTACCTTAGTAGATAAAACCGCCCCGGGAAGAAATCTTTTTCTTCCAGCAAAAGTGAAAGAAACTTTCTCAAAAAGAAATAACTAATATTAAAACAATTTTCGAATAATTTATAATCGCAATTTAGTTTAAATGATAGTACAGTATACTCTCGATATCTAGAAAATCTTGCTATGTCAAAAAAATATTTTTCCCCTTAGCATTACATATCCAACTAATGTTAATTTGAATTCCTATGTCGACAGGGTACTTTCACAAAATATTGCTATGGCGAATTATTTTTTACAAAATTATTATTTACAAAAATCACAATACAAGTTCATTGGAAACCAATTATTTTCTATTTAATGCGAAATTATTTTTGTCTTACTTATAAAAATAAAATTACCATCGTTGTATTTAGACTTATAGTTAAGTTAGCCTAATAGTAATTTATATTATTGTTATCAGGTTAACTGTTTATTAATCTCATTTTTCAATATTTTTCAGTTTTTTTTTAACAGTTTGGTTAAACATAGGCTCAAAATGTTCGAATGAGATAATTAAATTGGTGGTATGTAAGAAATTAAATAATCGTCATATTTAGTTAAGTAATGTTTATTTTCACGTAATTATATATATATTCGTTTAAAACATTTTCATGAGACCTTTTTTTCATTTTTCAACCTCAGGACCTAACAAACTTTCATCTAACCAAACAAATGTTTTTCGACCCAGTCTTCTAAAACTCTTGACTCCAGGGTCTCTGATGGAAGTCTCAACGTCGGGCAGTAAAGATACAGAAAAGGTTCCCTCAGAATGCCAAGCGTTCTGGTGTAATGGAGAAACATTTCTCCAAGACACGCCAATTTTAACGGCCTAAGAGATGAATAAACGAAGGGATCAGATTCTAATGGAGCAGATTAGATTTGGAAACTTAGATCGTTAACACCATCTGCTGGGCTTAAATTATTCGAGAAACGTCATTTACAAGAATGGACATGAAACTGCTGCTCCATAAAATAAAAAGTTAATGATTCTTAAACTTAGATAAAGGGTGACGATTAACAAAGCGACAAGTAAAAAAAAAATTTTCCTACAGGTTAGCATTTTTAAAAATAATATGTACGTAAGAAATAAAATTAGAGAAGGAATACAATATATATATATATATATATATATATATATATATATATATATATATATATATATATATATATAATACCCGCAAATACTATTTGAGTATTTAATTTCAAAAATGGAACTGAAGGCCAATTAAATCAATCCTCTAAGATGGACAGGAAAAGTTAATAGCCCTATACTAAAAATGTTAAAATGGGATCAGCGTGAATGAATATCAATACCACCAGCTCTTGAAACGACGTTTCACTAACTTCTCTTTTGCTTGCTTTCTTAAAATAGTGAGAAAAGGCAAAACCAAAACTTATTGATTAATCAATTAATAAGCAATAAGAAATAGTAAAAATGATATCTAAAAATCATAACAAATATGCTTTCTGTTCGCCTTTAAACTGTTGAAAGAATAATAAATAAAAAAAATTTGCAGACGATTTTTTTTTCTATAACAAAACAAAAGAAAAAAATTATTTACCTCGCATTTGATATATAAAGAGCATGTTAGCATAAGATGCGCCATTTTTAGTAGTCCAATCAAATGCAATGCTCTTGCAACGTCATATAGTTGTCCCTTTTTCAAGAATGAATGTTCTTATTTACCGAAATATGTCGCTAAGTCTAGGATTCCAGAAAGACTACGACTCTACAACCTTTTTTAAATAATTTTATGATATATATCGTAAAAGATAGCACGAATTAAATTTCTGTCTAAAATGTTTAACTTTTAAAAGCAAAATTTTAATAATTTGATAACGAAATAAAACGGAACTATATGCAGTCGCGGATGAATACTTGAATGGTCTTCTATACCGGAATGGTCTTTTCTTAACTTGCAACCAGGGACTAATATAAGGACTATATTTATATCTATGCTTGCAACAGAGTACAATGAGAATTAGAGGACTATTGTCAACCAGGTGGCTGGCTGCTTGGAATTTTCTTAAATTTTATGAATAAATATAAATTGATCAATTATTTACAAAAAAAAAATGATCTAATATTAATAAGAATGAACACACAATGCTTCCGGGATGGGTTTATTCGATTAACAAAACAACAATGAAGATAAACAAATTTGTGAAGGGTCCGTTTTAATGAAAAGATATTTTGTGAAGGGTCCGCTAATTTCTTCTAAACAGACCCCTGACTTAAGGTATCGCAAAATGAAAGGGAAAAAAAGGAACGTGCAACGTTTATCTAAATATACATGATTTTGGTGAAACTAGAAGGGAAAAAAAAAACCTCAATTCTATTAGGAAATAAAAAAAGAAACATTCAACTGATGGAAAATATGAGAGTCCCATGCTGAACAATCATAATTCAAAGAGAAATGAAAGTTGTAATGAAAAACAACTTTTACGCTATTAATAATGAGTTAGCCATTGATCACGAACTTAGCTCACCTACTTTTTGCTATACTTTATTTCTCGTTTATTCGAACACATTTTTTATCGTCTACTTTAACTAAAAAAGTAAACAAATGGAAGATAAGATAAAGATGCGCATGTATATTAATGGAATTTTCGAAATTTTGATTTATTTAATTTTGACTCGCAAAAGAAAGCGTGAAAAAAATGGGGGGGGGGGAATTTACAACTTAAAAATACGAGAGCAAGTACTTAAGTTTTTAGAATCTGGTAACAAAAACCCAGCTACTTACAGCGCAGACGATTTTTATCAGAATTCAACTGCGTTTATAGAACATCGAAAACTGTGAAATTCTATTAACTGAGATTTTTCAAAAAACATAAGTGTCATGTAATTATGGAGTAGTGTAAAAGGGATTTTAGAGCCATGATCTTTTGACTTTCGACAAGATTTGACATGGAAACAGTGTCGCGATAGAATGAAATCGATGTTTGGTAGTGAAGCCCCATCGAAGGTAAAGATTTACATCAGGTTTGAAGAATTCTCCAGCGGGATTTCAGCGATGATGTTCGCGAGGGTCGACCAAGAAGTGCTGTGACTCCCGAAAACATTGAAGCTATGAGAAAATTAATTTCTTCTGATCTTCACATGACATATAATGTAATAGAAACGTCTTTAAACATTTCAAGCACCCGCGTACATTCAAATTTATAAGATCATTTAAAGTTGAAAAAGGTGTAGTTAAGAGAGTTAATTAACGTGACGTTAAATAAATACAGTGCTGTATCACTCATTAAATTTATTGAAATATAATTCTTTCTCTTCTACGTCTTTTACTTAACTTAGATTTATTATTTATGAATTTTGTTATAATCGTGATACATTTTTGTTTGTGTACCTGGCATCTTCGATGAATAATTAGTTCGTATATGTTCTACATAGCGTCACACCTATCTTTGTCTTTTTGTTAAGAAAGAAAAATATATTGTGAAAGAATCTTAGTGTAAGAATATAGAATGTATCATTTAAGAGAATTTATGCTTGACGGGCTTGGCTTACATGAAATAACTAGAATGGAAAGAACAATTGCTAACGTAAATAAATGACACGTTTCAATAACCAATCAGGATCAAGATACACACACTACATCACTTGCAGATTTCCCACTGAAACTTTATGGCTTACTAAAGGTTTGTCAGAACTATATTTTTTTTTTACATAAGATAGAAAATATTAAAATTCTATATAATATTGAAAATATAATATTTTAAATTTTAATTCAGTCATGGAAGTGAAAGAGAATTAGCGACGAAAAGTTTTCACGTGATATGGCGTCTTTTTAAAGCAGGAATGAAAAGCAGTAAAAGTTGGAAAATAAAACTTCAAAAAAGGAAGAAGAAAACAATAACGCTGAGTAAGATAGTTTAACGAGTAAAAAATGCTAGGTGATGTAACCAATTTTTTAATTTTCTGCCAACATAAAATGAAGCAATCACGAAAAATTTTAATCCTCTCTTTAAAATAAAATTTCCTCTTTAAATACTGAGTACAAAAATAACTTTAAAATGCAACGCTTTTCTGCGATAAAGACCATGAGGTTAAGCGTGTCTAGCTATAAAACTTATTGCTAAACAGTTTTATTGGTGATTAATAGTTTATTCTATTTTATCCAGTTCCACCAGGTGTCCTGAAAGAAATATTTTTCTTTCATGCAAAATTCTTACCTTAGGTCCCAAATAATTATGTCAAATTTGTTTTTCTGAGAATTGTCTTTAGATATTTCTCACTTAGAAAGTCAGATTATTAAGGAATAAAATCAGTTGAAGATTTAAAAAAAAAACGAACAAAATTCGCGTTCAAATATCAAAAGGATGAATGAAAGAAATCACACCGAGCATGGTGAAATTAAACGGATATTTTATATTCAAAGTTACAAATTCAAACAGTGTTACAAGCTAAGCCTGTGGGGAAAATATTAAGTTAGGGAAGGGTTTTGCGACCATGCAACAAGTGTATACCTAAGGAAGATCTAAAAAGGATATTTGAGCCGGGATAGCCTAGTTAGTCGGGCGCTGTACTCTCGTTCGTGAAAACGGGAGTTCGAATCTAACCGGCCGAAGACCCCCCCCCATGTAGTATATTGGTGCACGTTAAATATGTCGGGTCACAAAGTCCTCCATGTTCACATTACAAATTATACCTCTGGGGTTACTGAATTGGAGCCTAATCGTTCTCTGTTTCTGGGCAAAATTACGATCTGTGGATGAATGAATGGGTGCATGAATGAGTCGGCTCTATAAACGGGTATGGCAGAAGTAGAGCTCTTGGCCATAGAAGGCAGCACTCGAAAACATGAACAATCTCATTCTAAGTGCCTGAATGGCCTACGACGACAACAATAAAAGGATATTTTAGAAAAATTATCTATCACTGTTTTTGAGCCTTCAATATTGTTCTGCAGAAATGAAAATAATGTGTTTAGATAGGTAAAAGGTGGAAGATATCCATAAAATTCTCTGGTGGAATCTAACCTAGGTAAGAGAAAGAAAGGTCTGAAGTGATAATAAAAGCTTAATCCTCTCAAGCATACAAACCACATTCTCACCTTTAGACAAAAAAATAGACAATATATATTAATTATATAAGAATGTCACTTAGTTTTCAAATTTAGCACAATTATATGTGGAACTTATAACTAACATAATAAAAGTCTAAGACAATAAAAGGGGAGGGCTTTGTGATACTTTGTAGTTCAAAATAAAAAGAGCTTTGTTCTTAAATGCTTTATTATTAATTTTTTCCAGTAATTCCCACAAAAATTGAGGTTGCAAGCAAGTAAAAGAACTTTAAGAAAAAAAACTATGTAAAATTCCAACAAAAAAATAAAAACCCTTTTCTTTGAATTAATTTAATTTAGGAATAAAAATTAGATAGATTGGAGTAATGTTATGCAATCTCTTTTTACAATCTTTTTTGGCCTAAATAACTCAAAAACTACGAGGAACAGCAAAATATAATTAATAAACCAGAGTTCTCCCTAGGAATAAAAATAGGCAGTTACTCCCAGGAAAAGGCACATTGAGTTTTGAAAGGGCAATCACTTAACACCATTAAAATTTATCAAAATATGTAATATTATTTAATAATGAAATCATCAATCTTTAAATTACCCTTTTTTACTATTTTATGTTTATATTTAAAAATGTAATTCTCCCTCATTATCAAAATAACAGAAAAAGTTGAAGCTTTTGAAAATTAACTAAAAGTTAGCCTTGTGTATCAATTTTCTTCAGAAAACAAAAAAAAAAGTTTTAAAAAAAGGGATTAATTGATGAACAACTTTATAAAGCTTTTTTTTACATTTTAAACTAAAAATTTTGAGAAAATAAACATTTAAAGGTGCATTTTGAAATAAAAAGGTATTTATTAAAAAAAAATGGTAAAACTTAAAATCACTCCCAAATGTGAATATCTCTGAGACCGAATCTCATGCAAATTTTTGCTATATAACTAGACAACAAAAGAAAAATCAAATGAAGGAATGAAATTAAAAAATTAAAGTTAAATAACTATGAATAACAAAATAAACCAAAAATGAACTGAAGAAATAAAATAAAAAGGCAGCGCTTTTAAGGTTATTTTTGCAAAAAGGGGAAGGTGGGGAATCATCAAAAACAGTTAGGAAGAATGCTGAATGTACAATAAACGCAGAATTTCTTACAAAAACGATATGTTCCACTTCAGAGGAAGAGCCAATAATAAAGTAATGTATATCTGGAAAAGACTTTTATAACAACAATTTACAACTGCAGACAGAATTGTTGTTATCAGCAAATACATATATTTAAGGGGTAACAATTTTATTCTTGTATTACAGAATCATAAACATCAGTTAAGTGAGAAAACCATATTTTTGCGCTTCTTAAAAGTTTTGAAAAGATACTTCTTTTGCATTCAAATAAAATTTAAAAGTTTTATTATGATTCTAGAGCTTTCTGTTTTTCTTTCCATGGTACTGTTTTTTCTACTACCATTAAAACTCAAACAAGAAACTAATTCTGAATTAAAATTATCAAATTGTAAGAAAAAATGTTTGAAGAACCTTGGAAAAACTGAAGCAAGGTGCAAGAGCATTTGTTTTCATTAATAGCATTGAACTTTTATTTGAACATTAAGCTGACAAAAAAGAAGAGGGTGGCATGTGGTCAACAAAAGGAGCATTCTTTTTGAGTGAGCAGCACAATTCGATTCCTAAAAATAGCAGAACAATTTTTCTTTTGTTAAGAATTTATTTTAGTTGGTAATTCCTTACATATGTTTGTATAAACATAAAAGGCTGATACTGTAAGAAAAAATAAGGCGAAATGATGCTTGTTATTCACTTTTATGCTATTGATTCTAGAAATAAACAAAATGACTTTTCGTATAAAATTACTTAAACAGAAAAAAAATAAATTTCTTTCAAAAACAAAAAAAAATTATCACAATAACAAGAAGCTATATAGTAATTTTAAGCTTATCTATTAGCAAGAAAAACAATTTTTGTATCTTTACTAATTAACATTTTAAAGGTGATTTGAAAACTTGTTGTAATAGCCACTACATGGCACTCATTTAAGCTTTCACTGTATATTTAAAGCCATATGCAACAAATTGGGGTAAAAATTGAACAAGTTTTAGAAAAACATTAAATCATTACCTAGGTACCCTCTTATTAAATAATACAATTAAATAAGAACAGTTATCCATTAAAAATTAACTGTGCAAAATTGATACTATTATAACAACTAAATACAAAAACCCTATTTCCTCACATCCTTAATTATTTTATTTAATAGCACAAAAATACGTTAGACATCCCATCTCCCCTACCAAAAAAAAAAATAATAATAATATTTAGACACATTTATATAAAACAAAAATTTGATTGTGAAGAATTATGCAACAACAAATGCTATATTTTACTTCTCTTAAAGCAAATAATGTTCTGTTGATAAAATACAATTCTGAGCACTTATAAGTTAAAAAGAAAAAATATACAATTCATATTTCATTTAGGTATCTAAATCAATTCTAGGGCTGCCCCCACAACCTTTTTGCTCCTCCTCACCCATGTATAAAAAAACTATATGTACCCCACAAAAACAAACTGAAAGATAAAGCTTTCTGCATTCTAATTCTTCATAAATCTATTAATTTTTATCTCCCTCTCTGCTGACGCTACAAGTGGTCTTGCTCTCTACACTGAGTTTCCACCATGCAAAAGGGAGACAACCACAAACGATTTGCAATTTACAAATTTTATAATGCATTAAATTTCATTAATCGAATCAAAGTTGCTTACTTGCAGCCTAAAGCCAGTTTCCTAACCCATTAAAAAATTATTCAGTAGAGAATAAAAATTATAACATTTTTACTTCTCTACTACACAATTTTCAACAAAATCTGAAAACAAGTTGTAAATCAGGGTTTTCTGGTTCAAAAAATTGAAGTTAAAGAGGATATTTCCGTATCCTTATCTGTCGCACCAAAGTGCCAAATAGATTTTAAACTTGCAAAAAAAACATTTTTTTAAATATGTAATGTTTGCCCAGGGGTGGCTACGAGTTATACCTTTCAAATTTGTTCCTTTCTGTGATGTTTTTTTTTTTTAGTTTCTCGTGAGCCACTGCCCAGAAGTTGCCAAGACCTGGTGATTATTCTGCCACAGATCAGGATACGGAAATTTCTCCAATACTTTAAACATTGCACAAAAACGCTCATAAAATATTTCATATTTACATTAATCATATTTTTTCAACATAATTAAAAAATAAATTACTGCACACTTTCTTTGAATGCATAATTGATTAATTAATTACAGCTGTTTTTCTCACTATTGGTGAAATCGCATGAAATAAATAATTTTAATTAAATAAAAAACCTTAAAAGAGTCAAATCACAGTATTTGACTTGTTATGAGCAGTAGGAAATGAAACTTATTTATAAGCAAATATATATATATATTTGAATTTAGATTGAAAAGCTTATAAAATATCAAAATAATAACTCTAAATTCTTTACATAGTTTTCTAATAAGTACAATCATAGAAAAAAATACAGATATTTTAAAATTTGATTATGAAATTTCTCAGGCATAACAGAAATAATTTAATTCACAAAGTGAAAAAGGAAAATAGTTTTAAAATTACAACTTCTATACCTAACTTTCAAATTAATTTAGATACATTTTAAAAATCCAAACATGTAGAGACACTTAAATAACAGTTTTTTATATCCTGCACATAGCATTTTTAATTTTTAAAATATAAAATTAACAGCAAAATGAAAGATAAATTCCTAAATTATATAGCTGAAAAAATGCATAAAGTTTTTTATTCGAATTTTCTCAGTGAAAAAATAGAAACAGGTTAAAGTGGGTCTTTGATGTGTCTAGTGTATATTACATATTCTTATACCACATAAAGGAGACAATCCTGTATTGGAACCTAATTGTACCAAATACAGGGACACTGCTGAGTACATTGGTACTTACAATGTGTCCATAAAATATTAATAATGGATTTCTCAAGGAAAATAGAATCAATTTTAAAATCCTTTCCCCATTTTGCTATGCTTTTTAAGTTCTTTGAGGGATACTATAATTAACGCGAAAACTTGGTGACCGAATCCGAACTGGATCCTCTAAATAATAATCTTACCAACACAAACATATGTAGGATGACTAACACCTTTATTACAGTGAGTAAAATAGCAATTAGACACTATAAAATATAGTTTTAATTTATATTTTCTCCCCTTTTTTTAATCACTAAACATAATACTTAACTTTATTTACAACACCCTGTCACGCTTATGTGAATTTTATTTTGTCTTTCATTTTAAAGATAAAAGATATAAATTAATATTAGAAAGACAATGGCTTTCTCAAGATGTGTTTTTTTTTAAATATCAAGCATAGATATCAGAATATTCAGCAAAGAAAATACAAAATAAACTGACTTATCATCAATAACAATAAAGCATCTGTTAACAGGATTGCTTTTGCAATTTAAAGTGAGTACACTGAACATGAATATTATAGTAAGTCTTATTACTAGTGGATAAAACTTTGACAAGATTTAGATGCAGTAGATAAAACAAATGTAGTATATAAAAAATTCCATGATTAGGTATGAAAACATGTATATTTCTAGATACACAAAAAATTTCTATGTTTTGAATAATTCATTTAAGAATTTAGAGGACATTTAAAACACATTTGTTGTTGGCATGTTAAAAATGGAAAAATACTTTAATAGGATATGAAGACTTAATACTGAAATAAAATCATGTATGAACTTCAACCAAAGATCATAAACAATAACTTAATGACGACTTTGATTCCGCAATAGAAGTAAATAAATAAAAAGAAAGGTATTCAAAGAATATAAATTTACTATATTTGTATAAATTTTCAACTTACCAGGTGAAGAACTGTGTTTACAACTTCCTTGTTTGACACTTGCCCCACCTCCACTAAACCTATAAGAACAGCAAACTTAAGGTTATCATTTAGGGGCATTTTAATAACATCTTCTGGCCTTTTGGCTTCAGTAACATTAGTTTCGTCAATTTTCTCCATTTTAACTCTCGAAGTCATCGCCACAAAACTACACAAAATACATCAAATATGGAACTACAGGCGATGAAAAATTTACAATACAATGCAGCTAAATATTCACTCGCTAATAATCGTATCCTTCCTCATAGTTAAACGATCACAAATTGTATCAATTCATTTCTTTTTGATTAAAAAGATCCACAAACATAATAAATAATCAAATGAAATAAAGTTTCACAGGTAAAAATTTTCCCGTTTGTTTATATGATATAACTGTTTTCGTCAAGGAGCTATGGTGCACCGGTCCTCATCGAGCTAACTGCGATGCGAAACTACTTTAGAAATAAAATATTCGATTGCAGCGCCATCTTTCAAAGCTGCCTTCATCTGCGCAAAAACAAGAATTTATAATGGTTGGATTGATATGGTTTTGAGATTTAAAATCTGTGGTTTAAATTTATTTGATGATTTATATACTTAAAATATTCTTTCTTTTATGACATCGTGACATTATTTTGGAGTTAAAGTTATTGCATTCTGAGATTTTTATGAGAACAATCAGAAGATATACGTTAGCAAAGGTGCATTACGTTGATGCGTTGGAAAAATCGAAACCCATTTCAAAACAAAACTATTGTTAGTAACTCTGGACTCATTAGTTCCGAATATATATATATATATAATTACTTTATTGCTAATAACTTTATTAAAATAAAGAAATCGAAGGAAATAATAGATTAGTTTATTAGATTTAACTGTTAGCGTCACACTAGAGCAAAACGATTTAGATGTTGGAGATGGAAACGGTTTGAAATAGTAAAGAATAAAATAAAACTAAAAAATTACGAATGCTATTAAATAAATAAATAAATAATGCAATGCAATAAGTGACAGGTTTTTTATCAGAGCTCTCTATCTTTAGAAATTTTTAGAATAACAAATTTTTCCTCTCATTTTTTTACATTGGGATACCTGCAAGTGGCGTAGTGTAGGTATCTCTATCTATTTTTTGAAAAATTTGACTCTTACTTTTTATCTGAAACAAGTTTCAAATGAATATCTCTTTGCAAAAAAATTATTAAAAATTCACCGATTGTCCTACATTAGGTTATCGATAAATATGCTCATACAGTGAGTAAACAAATCCTTCTTAAAAATTTTTAATACGTATTTCTTTAAATATATTAATATTTTTGAAAAAAGTGACCCTCACTTTGAAATCAGAAACAAGTTTCAAATGAACTACTTATTGCGAAAAATTTTGAAAAATTCACGAAGTGTCCTAAATGATGTTAATAATATATACACTCTTAAAGTGGCATGGTTTAGACTAAACAAATGTTTCTTAAAAAAATTTTAGGGTATTTTTGAAAAAAAATTGACGCTTACTTTATTCTGAAACAAGTTTTGAATGAATTTCTCATTTTAAAAAGTTACAAAAAAAAGCTTCATTATGTCAATTTTAGGCATGCTTTTAACGTAGCATTGCTTGAAATAAATAATTGCTTCTTAAAAATTTTGAGTATTTATTTCTTTACATTTGTGGGTATTTTTGAAAAAGTTGACTCTCACTTTATAATCAGAAAAAAGTTGTAAAAGAATTCCTCATTGCAAAAAATTAGGAAAATTTCGCAAAATGTCTTCCATTTTTATAACTATACCTATGCATCATGGTATGAACTAAGCAAGTGCTTCTTAAAATTTTTGAGTATCTATTTCTTCCCATCTATGGGTATTTCTTAAACATTAGAGGCTTTCTTCGCCAGGTCACCATCTTGACCATGCCAAGTTAAGAGCATGTATATGGTTAACATAATGGAGGGCACTTGCGTGTCTTTTTTTTTCTTCTCTTTTTTTTCAAAAATACCAATATGTTTCATGAAATAAGTTCTAAAAACTTTTAAGAAAGATTTGCTTACTCAGGGTATGAGCATAAATATAAATAATAATGGAGGTCATTTTGTGAAATTTTTATAATTTTTTAAAATGAATAATTCATTTGAAACTTGTTCCAGATAAAACATACGAGATAAATTTCTCCAAAATAACCCTAGTTATGAAGAAATAAATACTCAATTTTTTAAGAAACATTTGCTAAGACCTAACCATGAGCATATATATAATTAACATAATGGAGTTCATTTTGAGAATTTTTAATAATTTTTGGAATTTATTTGAAACTTGATTTAGATTACAAAGTAAACATCAAATTTTTCTCAAATACACATAGATGTGAAGAAATGAATACCAAAAGTTTTTAAGAAGCATTTTTTTTAGTACAAAACATGTTAGGTTAAGATCATTAATATAGTTAATATAACAAAGGATAAATTGCAAATTTTTCGTAATTTTTTGCAATGAGGAATTCATTTGAATTTGTTTCAGATTACAGAGTAAGCGTCTAATTCTTACGAAATCCCCATAGATTATAAGAAATAAATACTCAAAATTTTTAAGAATAATTTTTTAGTCTAACCCATGCTACATTAAGAGCATATACACTCTATAACAAAAAATTCGACGCACCAAGAACGCACTAAGACGCGCAAAATCGACGCTCGATCAGGCTGAAATGATGCCGACTGGTGACGCATAGTGTTTAACGACGAATCCCGCTTCCAACTGTGTCCTGACGATCATCGAAGACGTGTTTGGAGACGCACAGGGCAGAGGGGGGATCCTGCCTTCCCTATTGCACTCCACACCGGCCCTCAACAAGGCATTATGGTCTGGGGTGCCATTTCCTTTGACAGCCGGACCCCTTTGGTCGTCATTAGACGTACACTTACTGCACAGCGGTAGGTCGACGATATCCTAAGATCTGTTTTGCTACCGTTCCTTTTGGAGTGCCCTGGGCTGGTTTTTCAGCAGGACAATGCCAGACCACATACCGCACGTGTTGCTATGAACTTTCTGCAAGCTTGTCAAACTCTTCCTTGGCCTGCCAGATCACCAGATCTCTCTCCCATCGAGCATGTCTGGGATATGATGGGAAGGCGATTGCATCTGGCACGGAATGTTGATGACCTCGTTCGACAATTGGATCGAATTTGGCAGGAAATACCGCAAGAGACCATCCGGGACCTTTATTGGTCTATGCCACGCCGTGTGGCAGCTTGTATCCAGGCTAGAGGCGGGTCAGCACCTTATTGAACTTGTTACTGTAACTCTGCAATAAATTACTCAATTATTCTGAAATTTTAATCATTTACTACTCTGTACATTGTCTTGATATCCACCAATTTTCGTTTCAATCGGACAACTCCTTCTTGGTGCGTCGATTTTTTTGTTATGGAGTGTATATAGTTAACATAATGGAGGGCACTTAGTGTATAATTAATGTTATGCAGGACCATTTGCGAATTTTTTTTAAATGTTTTGCAGTGAGGAAATAATTTTAATCTTGTTTCCGATTAAAAAGTTCACGTCAAATTTTTCAAATATATACATATTTGTAAAGAAATAAATACTTAAAATGTTTAAGAAGCATTTGTTTTGTTCAAATCAATTTGTTTAGTTCAAATACGTATTGAGTCATGCTATCGTCATACCTACTAAGAGCTTATCAGTGAGGTTGAACTCTCATCCATATTGAGGAAATCGGGTGTAGCGTTCATCCTATAGACGAGAGGTCATCGATCCGAAGTGGGTTGAAGCGCTCATCCAGTAGCACTATAGTAAGAGAGGTCATCAATCCTAAAAGTGGGGTGAGGGGCTTTAGCCCACTTCGGATCTTGTCTTTAGGATGAGCGCTACACCCGACTCCCTCAGTATGAATGAGAGTTTAATTTCGCTGATAAGCTCTTAGTAGGGATGACTGTAGCGTGGCTCTTTACGTAGCATGATTTGAACTAAACAAATGCATCTTAAAAAATTTGTATATTTATTTCTTTACAAATATGGGTATATTTGAAAAATTTGACGATAACTTTTTAATCAGAAACAAGTTTCAAATGAAATTCTCATTGCAAAAAATTATAAAAAATTCGAAAAATGTCCTACTTTATTTTTATATGTAGGCTCATAACGTAGCATTGTTTGGACAAAAACTTACTTCTTAAACATTTTATGTACTTATTTCTTGACACATATGGGTATTTTTGAAAAACCTTGACGCTCACTTTATAATCTGAAACAAGTTTAAATTTATTTCACTATTACAAAATTTTTTAAAAAATTTGCAAAAATAAATAAATAAATAATCCATTATGTTACTATATACACCAAAGAGCCATTACATTATGACCACCCTGCTGATAACATGTAGGACCACCTTTAGCCCTCAAAACTGCTAGCACCCGCCGTGGCATTGATTCCACAATGTGCTGATAGGTAGTCTGAGGTATCTGGTACCAAGCGCTCACCAACTGGCACCCTCTCATTGTGAGGGGGTAGCGTGGCAGCACGAATTTGGTTTTCCAAGTAGGACCACAAATGCTCTATTGGATTAAGGTCAGGTGAATTTGGGGGCCAAGACATGACTTGAAAGTCACTGGAATGTTCCTCGGCGATTCGACCCTTATGACGTGGTTCATTATCCTGTTGGTAAACACCATCCCCCGCAGGAAAAACCGTTGCCATGAATGGGTGAACCTGGTCTGCAACTATGTTCAAGTAGCTTACAGACGTCAGGGATTGTTCTATGAGGATTATGGGTCCTAATGTGCCCCATGAAAACATTGTTCCTGGGCGAGAAACCATGAAAACCTGGGCGAGCCCATTGTTATAGATGAAGGGTGGTCATAATGTAATGGTTCTACGGTGTATATGCTCTTTACATAGCATGGTTTATACTAAACAAATGCTTTTTCGAAATTTTGAGTATTTATTTCTTCACATTTAAGGGTATTTTTGAAAAATGAGACACTTACTTTTCATATAAAATAAGTTTAAAATAAAATTTCTTATTTCGAAAAATTAAAAAATTCGCTAAGTTGACCTCCATTATGTTATCGATAAATATGCTCATACCCTGAGTAAACAAATCCTTCTTAAAAGTTTTTAGAACATATTGGTATTGGTTCTTGAAACATGTTGGTAATTTTGAAAAAAAAAAATGACTCGCACTTTCAAATCTGAAACAAGATTTAAATGAATTGCTCATTGAAAAAAAAAAAAAAAAATTACAAATATTATCAAAGTGTTCTCCGTTATGTTAATAATATATATGCTCTTAACGTGGCATGGTTTAGAATAAAGAAATGCTTCCTAAAAAATTTTTAGTATTTATTTCTTCACATATATAAGCATTTTTGAAGTAAATTGATGTTTACTTTGTAGTCTGAAACTAGTTTTAAATGAATTTCTCTTTGGAAAAAGTTATAATAATTTCACAAAAATTTTAATCATACGCATGCTTTTAACCATAGAATTGTTTGAACTGAAAATTGCTTTTTAAAATTTTGGGTATATATTTCTTCACATCAATGAATATTTTTGGAAAAGTTGAAGCTCACTTTAGTTTCACTTTTTTCTCCTCAAATAGCACTATAAGAGAGGTCATCAACCCTAAAAGGGAGGTGTATCGCTAATTTTTCCCCTGCTTTTGTCTTTCAGAAAGATAAAAAATCGCCATACTATTATGGCACCAATGATGCTTGTTTAATTTTGATAAAAGGAACTTACAAGGTAATAGAAAAATTTTGTGGAAGATTCATTTACCCTAAAAAATAAGAATGAACAAGAGTCAACTCAGCAGTAGTAGTAAATGGTCTATACATAATATTAATAATTACTGAATTACATTAATTCCTTTAATTTATGGAAGAATGTCTGCAGTATCTTTCTATGTTTTCTTCTTCTTTTTTTTTTAATGAATGCAAAGCTTGAAAAAAGTAATAGATAAAAGTGTTCTATTTTAAATAAAGCAAACAATGAAAATGCTCTAGTTTCATAAGAATTTCATCAGATGGCAGCACTATGTCTCGCAGCTCATAGATATCTGAACAAGTTTAATAAAAAATAGGAAAATAATACAAATAACAAATATAAATGTGGAAAATTTAAAAGGAAAAGAGAAATTTAAGTAAATCAGAAAAGAAACAGAAGGAAAGCCACACCTATATGCCACTTGACACAGAACAGAGAAGCAGAAAAATTTGTTTTACATATATTCCAAATCCAATGCAAATTTCGTGAGAAATTTTTTTTTGAATGAAATTAAAAATAAATGAAGCAAATAAATAAGCAAAATATAAAGTTCCCAATCTGTGAGCTTTTCTTCGTTGTAATTTGATCTGAATCTTATTTTCTTTCTTTAAAAAACATACATAACAATTCATTTAAATTCGCCGTAGAACAATAATTCATCGTGCACAATTCGTAGGACGGCAGTTCGTCGTGGGCACAACTAGTCGCGAGCACAATTCATCAACAAAGGCACAATTCGCAGCAAGCACACAATTTATTGCCGTTTCGATGAAATACATACATTGACGAAGACAAGACTACTTACATGTGTCTATGTTACTGTGAATAACCAAATCGGTGATTGTTGACTTCCACCGGTGAATGCTAACAATCACATAGCCTCTTTGGTAAATGCCCGAAATATATACAAGGTCTAGTTAAGTGCCACTGTCAGGGATACATTTGCCCGGTATGCCCTACATCAATGCTTTTTTAAAGTCAAGTGCCATTGCCCAGTCAGGCCCGGCGCTAGACATTTTGGCGCTCCACGCAAAACCTTATTTTGCCCCCCCCCCCGTTTTTTTTTTAAGTAAATCTCATGCGACCATATCAGAAAGTCAAGAAAACATTGAAAAAAAATATTTAAAAAAAAAACGTTTTATTAAAAACTCATCATCAGATAACAAGATAAGCAATTTAGCACTTAAGGCAAAATAACAAAAATTAAAGTGTAGTAATGCTAACTAAACTAATATCCCATATTATAAATAAATTCTAACTAACCAAAGTAATTAAAATGCCCTTTTTCTAACTTTTCTTTCGGCAAACTCACGAACCAGTGATTTCAAGTCTAATTTGGTGCTCTATAGCTATCATTGCCAATCCATTGAGACGATATTGCGTCTGCATCGTTCTGAGATAATTTTTTATTATTTTTTGTTTTGAAAAGCTTCTTTCACCTGAAGCCACAGTGACTGGCAATGTAAGTAGGATTCTTAATGCTATGCTGAGGTTTGGTGCGAATTTAAGTGTAGCGATAAACTTGAGAACTTCAACAGGGGTTTCCTTTTTTGTTAATATGACGAAACAATGCTTATTTCATCGGCTAGTTCCAGGGGGTTTAGATCGCTTGAATTTCCATCAGTTAAAACTACTTCCAAATCTTTGCAATGAGCCAGTAGCTCATTTCTGGTCATGTCTTTTAGACCAAAAATATTATACAAAAAGCTGAAATAACAAATGGACAATTGCACAAGCACTTTTTTAAAGCTTTTTTGCACAAACAATTTAAACAAACTATTTTATTTCGCACCAGCCGAAGTCTAGTGGCAAATAATGCATTGTTTTAAGTCTACTTCCTTTTTATATGCAGTTAAAAAGGGCTGTTAGATCTTGTTTCGCTTGGTTTCAAAATTGTTGTTTCCTGTACAGTCGTGTTGCCACGGGCCGAAAAACTTGTCAATTCTTGAAAGGCGGTGGTTGAGTGGGTTTGTCATGCTGAATTGAATTCAACTAGATTTTGCCTTTATGTTTAAATATATTATATTATTTGAATTATGTGCTTGGAAATAAAAAAGATAAATTCCTCCTGCCGCCTCTCAATCTTGTCAACTATCATTTTGGCGCCCCTAGATCATTGCGCTCCGGGCGCCATCCGGATCGCCCCACCCTGGGGCTGGCCCTGGCCCAGTATGCATTTAACCGGTACTTCGAACACTGATGTTTCTCCCAATCTATCCTCAGCAGATATTAAAATATCGAATGAATATAATAATATCAACGAATAAATTAATATCAAATCGGATATAACAAATATTTCAGTCATTCATGAAAGCGATTATTTAATTGTTGACATTCACTGGTGAAAGTCGACATTCTCCTGATTTCGGTCATTCATGGTAACAGCTACAAAAGCTAACTAAATATTTATTTTGTGGTCGTTCTTATTATCCAGAGTCCCGCAGTGGACTTGAACGTTAAGATACGGTTCCCAGCAGATCAGCGAAGTCAAGCATCGCTGGCTACGGTCAGTGTGCGGGTGGGTGACCACTTGGATCAGTCTGCGTAGGGATCGAGGGTGTGCGGTATTGGTCCTCGTTAAACTGTTCTACCGGAAAGTGCTCGACTTCGCGGGCAGGTCGTCGGGGTACCGAAGCGGGGAGCCGTCCCCTTTGTTGAGGATCAAAATTGCGATGGCATGTCTTCGGATCATCCTCAGGGATGTTTCCCAGACCGTCGCCAAAATATGCTGGTTTTGGTCTAAGGACACAGTAGATTTCCGTTCATTCAAGTCGATGGTGAAGGTTTTCTTAGTTACCTTAAAAACTTTGTGGGGACCTGTGTAGGACTGGGCGATATTAGAAATTATATATCGTGATATATCGTCAGTTTTGCATCGCGATATAGCGATGTATCGCGATATAGTATTTTTGAATTTCATTTACTTTAAGGCACAGAAAGTCAGATTTCTATCAAGACTTCATACGCATATTGATTTAAATCAATTTATAAATTTGAAAATATATATGTTTTGCTAAAGAAAGATATTAAATAAATTGACTAAGATGTACAAATTTTACTTAAAATATTTATTGAAAAAATGTGTGTAGATACAGAATGAAATATTTGCACTTCTTTATCGTTTATAAGGTATTAGCAGTCTTAATTTAAGTTAACCCCTAAAACACCCTTAATGAAAAAAAATATTGTTATTAAACAAAAGCTGATTTTAAAATTTCAAAATATATTTTAGTTAAAATAAAAGTTAGATTGACTAAAAGCCGAAGTTTAAAATTAAAAATGTTCGAATTTTAAACTAAAAAGTAAACATAAGAATTGTAATAATTTCTTAAAATTTTCGTTTCCTGAAAGATTTCTCAGTTTAAAAATAAAAAGGGAATTTTATAAAGATGTCTAGCTGAAATTATTGAAAGAAAATTTAAAAAATTAAAAAAAAAGTTTGTTAAGAAATTCATTATACACTTAAAACAAAGTGTTAAAAATATATATATATTTTTTTTAAAAAAAAGAAACTTTTTTTAACAAATCAATATTTGCTTGTACTATTATGCGTAAATAATTACAGAATTATTAAGTTCGATCGTAATGTTCAAATTCTTAATGAAGAAGTAAACACAAGTTTTGTTATATTTTCTAAAAATGATCACGCAAATAACAAAAGATTTCTTAGTTTAAAAATAAAAAAATAAATAAAAGTGAAATTTATCAATATATTTACCTAACAGCATAGGAACAAAATTTAAGAAATAAGTTCGTTAAAAAACTATTTGTATGCTTAAAACAAAGAGCTAAATAAATTTTAGAAAAAAAATGCTTCTTAAACACTATTTTTATTATTATTTCATATAAATAATTAAATTAAATTAAATAATGAACGAACGAAAAACAAAGTAAGGCAAAGTTTCCTAATTAAATTCTTAAAAATAAAAACAAAAGAATTGTGATATTCGGTAATATATTTAGCTAATTAACTAATAATATAAAACGAAAATTAAAAAAAAATAATGATTTTACTCTCTAATAAAACGAAGTAGTAATTGATAAAAAAAAAAGAAATGAATAAAATTCGCAAACTTTTCAAATTCTTTTGAACAAATAAAGTTTATTGACTTATGTCCAAAAAATAAGTTTTGTTTTAACTTTATTTCTAAAAATAAAAACAACTAAAGATTTATAAATTTAAAATCAGTAATAGAAGCCCATTAAATTATTAGAAGTTTTATCCGAAAGGTTTTTAATAAATTAAAAGAAAGTAAAAAAATAACCTAACAAATTTATTTACTTTGTAATTTAATTCCTTATGGGGTGCCTTAAATTAGATTTCCGATAATTTTCACATCTAAAAATATAAAAAAAGTTTTGTCAGAAAATAAATAAAAAACTTATCTAATTAATGAAGAAACTTTTCTTTATAAATTCTTTTCAATAATAGATTGCGTTCAGAACAAGGTTACGACGGCGATCACGAAGTTAATCCCATTGAAAATAATCTACAAGAAACGATTTCAAATCGCGAAGGTGCGAAAACGAACATGTGATATAACGATATAAAGTCTCAAAAGTGATTCTGATTCTACCACTCATCAGTCAAGGCCGTCTCAACATAACGAAACAATATCGTCTTCCACAGCGCGAGTTGGCATCGGAACGTAAGAGAAAGTCCTTGCGTGTATCGCTATATCGCTATATCGTCTTCTTCACTCGACTGCTTAAATCAGATTTCTGATGCATCGCTTGGAATGAAAGTTGCTGTATCGGTTTGCCGATATAGGCGTTAAATCGATATGTCGCGATATATCGATTTATAGCCCAGTCCTAGACCTGTGTATGATTGACATAGAGGAGGTTTCACTTTGACGATCTTTTAAGAACGGATTTAAGTAAAATTTTATTTGTCCGTGATTGGATGCCTCTACTGGATTCGTCCCACGCATTGCGTTTCGTAGGCGATTAACAAAACTTTCAATGCATGATGGAATGATTGATGTTTCAATCATCTCACTGGGAAATATACCAATTTTGAACAAGCTTAGTGTAGGAAATACATGGCAATGGCCCTAACATTTAGAAAAGCATTAGTGGATGGAATACCGTGTAAGTGTATATCGAGCAATGGGATACCTGTAAGCGACGTAGTGTGGGTATCTCGATCCTGATTGCTGTTGAAAAGTGCCATTTGATTACCTTAGCAACTGTTCTTCCCATTCTATTTCGAGTAAGCCAAGCCCGTCAAGTATGAATTCTCTTAAGTGACACATTCTAAATTTTTCCACAAAGAATTTTTCTCAAAGATTTCAAACACGAAGCCATGAGGAACATAGACAAACTAATTATGCACTGAAGATGCCAGGTACCTAAAACAAAAATATATCACGGTTATAATAAAATACATAAACAAATAATAAATCTAAGTTAAGTAAAAGGAGTAGACGAGAAAGAATTATATTTCAACTAATTCAATGGGCGATACAGCTCTGTATTTAATTAACTTATCGTTAATTAACATTCGATTCTAACTTATGTAAAGAAACTTAGCTCAACTTTAATACGCCATTTTGCTGATAAAGATTAGCAGACGTCATAGGTCACATGTGTGGGTAAGGGATCTTTCTTCTTGAAGTACAAGTACCCAATTGCACTTTACCCTAAATAACATTAGTGATGGAAATACGAGGCATTTCCTACCTTTCAAAACCTGCAGAAGAAACGCAACAAACCACTAGGGAGGCATTTTGGGATTGAAGGACTAGCGCCGCATGCTTGTTGATTCGTAATGTTGCGCACTGATATTAAAACTCTTTTACCATGGTAATCAAAATCTGACTGTGTATCCAATAAATTCTGCGTATCCGGTGCAACAGTAACTAAAAACAATAAGCAGGAGGTGCTGAAAATACTAATTTTTTTACTGGATATTCCAATTTAATGATCAGAAAAGAAGAATAAATTAACTCGCACAAAAATACATATAAATATCTATATATATATTTCTCTTACACGGCGGCAAAAAAAGGCCTCATTACAACTCGCTGAATGGCAATGCTAAAAAATCGACCAATGATCGCCGCTAAAAATGTCACATGCCAAATCTACTGAGGTGGCTCAACATATAGCGCTTTTAAAAATGGAAACTAAAATAACCAGTGAGCACCAGCTGCGGCAATATCATACTATTAAGCTAGGCAAGTCTTTGATAGATCTCTACTTTAGTATTTTGTCGAAAGTGCTTTTTTTCACGAATTTATATATTACGAATTTATTTGACGATTTTTCTTTAATCTTTCTCAGTATTTGTTCGTATTTAGTATTTATTGCAAATTAATGTTTAGTTTCTGCAAGTTTTTCTTTTGTATGTCAAAGTTCTAAAACTTATACTTATGTTTTTAACAAAGTTGTGAATCGTTCATGTTATTATTTTTTAAAAACATAATATTTTGTTTATGCAGGTTTTTCCATTGCAATTCACTTATTTAAATTTTTAATAGACTTGATTATAGCCAAAATTTTAACCTTTTTAACGAGATATCAGTTTTAGAAATTTTATCTTAAGATTTTATACTATAGCACATTTCTAATAGGTTTAATGAATTACATGTCATTTATTTGAATTCAAATTTATTTTAATGACTTAGTATTTACTAAAAAGGTGTAATTTTTTTTTTTAAAAAAAAAGTTGTTATATGGATTTGAATGATTGTTTTGAATTCTTACAATTTTGTGCATTTGCAATGTACCTAAGCTAGTAGCGAGCGAAGCGAGCTTGGTTTGCGAAGCAAACCATATAAGACTGCGTAGCAATTTTCGGGGGTTGGCGAGCGTAGCCCACTAGTATAATTAAATTCCGGTAGAACAAAGCATCTTCTCTCTAAAACATTATTCCAAAATCATTTAATAACATGAGGAATCTTAAAATTTAAAAAAAAAATTAGTTTAAGGATTTTAGGAGTTTATGCAATTAAAACTTATCTGCTTATTTTTCTTACCCATATTTTTGAAATAATGAGCGCCATAAAATTTTTATATATGAAGCATCACTAGTCATTGACATGAGAAACTAACGACCGCACCCACAATTGCCCATTAAAACGACTGCAATACTTGGAAAACGTTTAGCATCTCACACTGTTTCTTTTTTCTTTCTGGGATAAAAAGGACTTTTAATAAGAGCAAACTTTTCTCGTTAATACATCATTAAATGACAGTTTAACAACTACTTTGTTGAAAATAATCCTCATGCATTACTATTTTTACTATTATTATTTTTCCTCCACTAATACGGATGTCTACTGTTAAGAATACCTAAGGTATAGACAGAATTTATTCTATGTTAAATACATTATAATAATACATTGAATAATACATTAATAATACATTATAATAAACTGTTAAATACATACAATTTTCAATATAAGGGTTCCAGTCTGTAAGATGGGTCTCAACCTAAATTTGGGTCACGGGGTCTTAGGCGATGGGTTGGTAAAGTTTCTCAGGAAATAAAAGTTATTAATTTGTTTATTTATTTATTTATTTTGAAAAACATTTTACATATTCAGTTTGAAACACGTAGTGAAAGATGAAAATGTTAACTAGAACTAATGAAAAATAGAAATGTTATTTAGCTCTTATTCCTACTTTTATAGCTTAACTAGGCGTTGAATGATTTTTTAAAAAAAAATTTTAGTCGAAAAATTTTTTTAATGGCTTATCTAATTGCAATTTTAAGAAATAAGTTTCTAAGTAATTTGGCAAACCTTTTAACATTTTTTTTAAAAAAAAAAGGGGGGGGGGGAGAAAAGGAAGGAAGGAAAAAGAAAATGGAAAAGAAATCGATGCTTGAAAAAAATTTAAAATTTTAATGAATAATATAAGCTAATTAGGGAGATGATAGATCTTAATTAATAAATATGAAGATAGTTTAGGGTTTCTATAGTTCATTGTGAAGCTTTAGTGAGGCGTTAATAAATTATCTACCTACCTATTATTATTAATATTATTCAAAAATTATATCATTGAACTTCTATTGATTATTTAACTTCTTTTAACTAAATTGTATAGTTAAAATAAATATAATTTATAATTTTAAAATAGCTAAAATATATGTAGTTTCTTATGGAACTAGTGCAATTAGGCAATCATAATGTTAAACAAAAACTAATAAAATGATTTATTTATTGGATGAATTAATTGTTGTAAGATCACAAGATTCATTACTAAATATCGACCAAACTCTAAATATGCTCTTATTCTTCTTTATTTAATGTTCACAAATAAACTGATAGTGGATATTTACTCTATTTCGGTAGTTATACACCGAAGAGCTATTACATTATGACCACCCTCCATCTATAACAATGGGCTCGGCCAAGTTTTTGTGGTTTCTCGCCCAGGAACATTGTTTTCATGGGGCACATTAGGACCCATAATCCTCATAGAACAATCCCTGACGTCTGTAAGCTACTTGAACATAGTTGCAGACCAGGTTCACCCATTCATGGTAACAGTTTTCCTGCGGGGGATGGTGTTTACCAACAGGATAATGCACCAGGTCATGGGGGTCGAATCGTCATGGATTGGTTCGAGGAACATTCCCGTGACTTTCAAGTCAGGTCTTGACTCCAAATTCACCTGACCTTAATCCAATAGAGCATTTGTGGTCCTACTTGAAAAACCAATTTCGCACTGCCACGCTACCCCCTCGCAATGCGAGGGAATTGCAGGACCAGTTGGTGAGCGCTTGGTACCAGATACCTCAGACTACCTATCAGCATCTTGTGGAATCAATGCCACGGCGGGTGCTAGCAGTTTTGAGAGCTAAAGGTGGTCCTACATGTTATTAGCAGGGTGGTCATAATGTAATGGCTCTTCGGGGTACATAAAATGGAAGGGCGTCACCCAATCGAAGTTCGAAATATAAAACGTACCGTATTTTAGATTTTCTATTCATTTTTCTCACAAAATTGTAATAATACAGTTCGGAAAACAGCAATTTTTAAAAGATAGTTAAATAGCATATAGTTATCTATTTTGATATTTTTGATAAATAGCTTATGCACTTGACGTCAAAAGAATTTCTTAGCATCATCCAAAATCGGTTTTCTTCAATTTAAACTAAAATAAATTAAATTTTAAAAAATCTAAAAACTGAAAAATGTGTAGTTTTAAATGACTATCCAAAAACAACAATCTCGATCTCTTGACCTGCTCTACTTCCGGTTAGAAAGTATGCAGCTGCTTACTACAACATATTTTACGAGGCGATATTTTCAAACAGATAATTTTGTTTTTAATAAAGGAATAAGATATATCCCAGATAGCAATATAAGGTTTTTTTCCCCCAACAAAAACCTTTTCATGTAAACCTAAAAAGGGTTTTTTACACGGTTTACGTGTAAACCTTCTAACCTTAAAACGAGGTCTGCGACAATCTGCTCTATTCTACGCACATTACCCTAATCCAAAACCTTGGAAAACAACCTTCTGCCTAACAACCTTAAAACGAGGTTGTTTTAGGGTTTTCAAGTGAAAAAAAAAACCTTGAATAACGCTAGTTCTAAGATGAAAATCATCCTAAATCTACATAATTATAAGGTTTCCGTTTGCAGCGTTTCGTATGGTCATCTAAAATCTACCTTGTCATGAGATTTTCATTGACAATGCAATTTAATACTATTGCTTGTGTACGTCAGCTAAAACGTCATTCTGAACGTGATGTCATCTCTTCCACGATTGTGTGACGGCGTGTTTCATTATTCGTTTTATATTTTACTTCTTATAGCTTCTCAAACCGAGAAAAATTCTCCTTTCCATCTATTTTGCTTGATTATTTTGGGGAAAACAGTAATTTTTTATCAGCCTGACTACTTTGCTTTTAGAACTTAGAGATTTACAAGATAAAATATCGATTAATATGAAATTTTTTTTATTTGACGATTTGATTAATGGAAACATAAAATAAATAGAACATATGTAATACTGTCTGCATATTTTCGTCTTTCTTATTCGGAAATTTATGCGGTGTGAGAAGTTTTGATGAGTGCAAAAATGTTCAGTTTTTTGTATATCAAAGAAAATTAACATGAAATATCTTCTTCTGTCAAAATAAATAAAATGCAACTGATTATTTATCTCTTACTTAATATGTATGATATGATAAATGTAGGAAACGTAATGATAACAAAATATTTTTTTAAAAGAAATCGTTTAATGAATGTAGAAGCTCCAAACATATTTTTTTAACACAAAACAACAAATAAATATTATGATTATCATAACAATTAGTATATGACAAGTGTATTAGTACAAATCAGATATGCCATAATTATATTAGGTATTTTGTTATATAAAAATATTATCTGTATAATAACCATTAGTGAATAATACAAAACTGATACACCATAATCAACTATTTCGTCAATACATAAACAAATGATATTATAGGTATAATAACCACCAGTGAATATACAACATATTTAACATGAAGGAATTAGCGAAACAATCCTCATTAAAATAAATTACTTCCTCGTCAGATATTCTCCTTTCTCTGAAAAATAAGAGGAAATTTTTGTGAGCGTACTTGCGTATATTGAATGAAATTTTATGCATATACACATGAATTGTATGTACGTACATGGACACAAACGTATATTGTACCTACAGGAACGCATGCATACATTATATGTATACAGGTGCATATACACGTATAAATAAAAATGCATGCATACACACGTATAAGTAAAAATACATGCATACACACGCAGTATATAATTATATTTATGTGGTCACTTTAAGTATCGTTGTATGAATGTTGTTGTTAATTTACGTCGCACTAGAGCTGCACAATGGGCTATTGGCGACGGTCTGGGAAACACCCCGGAGGATGATCCGAAGACATGCCATCACAATTTTGATCCTCTGCGGAGGGTTCCTTGGGGTATTAATCCGTTTTTCCTTCGAGGAGAATTTCATTCCCCCTTCCTTACCCGTCGAATATCGAAGCCCCTGTTATTATAGTTTAGAAAACGATTAGAAGCTGTTAGCGAAGAATTCTGAATGCTCTGCGAGTGTACTATGCACGATTCTTTATCGCCTTACGAGATCATCGCCAACAAAACCAATTATTTTTATTTTTTGAATCCGGAATGAAAACTTCAGCAGAAAAGTTCCGATTTCTGTGTGGATGTTAGTTTCTGTTTAGTTAAAGTGATTCTTCGCTTACCTGACCAAGTATCAATCTTCATTTCTATAGTTTTTTTTTTCTTTTCTCTTTATTTCAATCGCTTTATTTTGTTATTCACAGATATAATTTAAAACAAAAGAATTCACTAAAATAAAAAGTTTGTTTTTCATTAAAGCTTCATATGTCATTAAAATTAAATAAATTTGTGTTATAAAATTTTTAGCAAAATAATTTCACCCCATGTTTTAAAATGCTTTAAGACAGGGAAAAAATTATATATCACATTTACCCATTATAGCTTTCTGATTATGTCATTTTAATAAAGATAAAAAGGATATGAAAAGAATAGTGTAATAATGTAATCTCTAGGAGAGGAGATTTTATTAAATAAAAATGGAAAAAAAGTTGGAATAACATACATTAATAAAAAATTTTATTTTAAAATTATATACATGTATGTGTCTAATCATAAATACAGGAGTTTGACAAAATAATTGAGACACTTCGATACTAACACATTTTTTAATATTTGAAAAATAAATTCTTAGAGAATCAGTTCATAAATTTAAAAATTATTAAATGGTACGATTTCTCCTACATATCAATGAAGTTTAACGCTTTTTGAAGTTTGAGGTGCCGACAATGAACTGCAAACGGAAAAATTTTTTTTCAACAACTGTGCCAAAAAATGTGGCTGTAAATTTGTAACTCATAACTATTATTTTGGATATTATATGCAATAATTGGACAAAACTTCGTACACCTTGGTTAAATACTTATGGAGTTGGTTAAATATTTATTTATAAAAAAAAAGTTTTTTTTTTTCTTTTGCTATAGTTTAAATATTAAAAAAAATTAAACAAAGCACTTGAATCAATTTTAAACTGATAACGAAATTATTGCTTTAAAATTAAAAGAATAATAATTAAAACTGCGCCAGATAGGAGTAATTGAAGTAGTTGCTTTATACAGCGCATGTGCGAAAAAAAATTTTAAAAAAAATTTATCCTAATTTTACAGTGACATTATCGTATTTGACAACTAATAAGTTAAATCCGATTTGAATATCTTAAAAATGAAAAAAGTTTCAAGCAATTTCCTAAGTAGTTCTCTTACTCTTTTTAGAAAAAGCTCAAAATTATGAGGGATTTTCCACAAATTTCATTTTGTGCTATTAAACAAGATTTATTAACAAATGATAATACGCTACAAATGATGGTCTGGACAACAAAGTGTGATGGAATTAGGAAATAAAACATGCGAAAGAAAAGATACTTTTATCGGCATAATCTCCAACCGGTGTCATTTATAAATCTTGTTTACTAGTACAAAATGAAATTTGTGGAAAATCCTTTATTATTTTGAGGTTTCTTTTAAAAAGAAAAAAAAACTCCTTAGAAAATTGCTTAAGCTATTCAAATCGGACTTAAGTAGTTGTCAAATAAGATTCACTACAAAATTAAGAAAATTTTTAAAATTATTTATTTATTTTATTTAGTTATTTTTTTGGCGTATATGCGCAGTATAAAAAAAACGTTACTTACACGTATTTGGAGCAGTTTTTAACAATTTTTTTTAAAAATTTTTATGTCAATAATTTTTTAATCAATTTAAAATTGATTCAAACGTTTTTTATTTTATTTTATTGAATTTTTTTAAAGTTATTAAAAAAACGCAAGGCAAGAAAATAAGTTTTTTTTTTAAATTTTTTTTTTACAAAAATGTTCATATTTTCAGAAATATTTGAGTTACGTTTACGAATTTTAGTTCAATTATTGTATATAAGAACCAAAATAATAAGTCAAAAATTTATTACTACATTTATTTGTCATAGAGTGTTCAAAAGCATTTTTTCCGTTTGTCATTCATTCTCGGTGCCTCAACCCTCAAAAAGCTTTAAATTTCATTGATATGTATAAGAAATCACAGGATCTAAATTTATTATTTGATTCTCTATGTATTTTCTGAGAAATATCAAAAAATGTGTTAGTATCGAAGTCTTTCGATTATTTTGTGCAACTCCTGTAGTATTCTTTTAATCAAAATTCGAACATTTATCTTCATTTTGAATGAAAAAATCGAACATTATGATTTTAATAATTTGGAAGTATACTTTTTCAATAATCATTTTGTTTAAAATAATTAAACACTACTGTAGAAACGTGAGGGGGCTATTGTGGATAAGTTATAAAAATAATTATTTAATCTATTGTTAATTATTAAAAGTAAATAAAATTGAAATACCATTCAATTTTCAACTTGGTTATTCGATTTGTTAATATTCTGTACCACCGCTATATTTTTAATAAGATACAGCGATCGCCGTGTCTATAAATGATAGCAAAATGATAAATTATAGCATTTTGTCACTTAATTTGAAAATAAACAAAAGAACCAATAATAATTCAGCCAGTCTTTTGTGTTTAAAATAGTAGTTTGAAACAGCCCAGGTGTGGAAATCAAAAAAATTTTCTCTACAAATTCAGCAAAAGCTGCATTTGAATGGGGAAAAAAATTATACATTGTTGGCAATTAATAACATATTTTTCCGGAATTTACTTAAAAGGAAGCATTTGGATAAGGAAGGATTTTAAATAATTTAGATAAATACGTAAAATGTGGTCATCATGCTCTGAAGTTTATATATGATAAAAATATCGGGCAATCGTACCTTATCTTTATTGTTAAAACTTTTGATTTTAAAATGATTTAATATATCAATTTAAATATCTCTTAACTAAAAATATAATGAAAACTAGCTAATAGTCACTTCATGCTTGACGAAAATACATTTAAGAATATTTTTATCAGCAGCTGGCGCGTCACCCCTACGGACGCCAACCCGAAGGGGTGTCCCTTTCGTACGCCAAAACGAAGGGGTGTGCAACCCTACGGCACAACCCCTCTTTAACTACCTATATCATTATCTCCTCCATCATGGCTGCAGCTTCTTAGAGGGGTGGGGGCTGAAATTCAGGTGCATCTAAAAACGGATTAATACCCCAAGACACCTCTGCGGTTGGGATGGCACCCCCGCTTCGGTAGCCCGACGACCTGCGCGCGAAGTCGAGCACTTTACAGTAGCACAGTTTAACGAGGACCAATACCGCACACCCTCGGTCCCTACGCAGACTGATCCAAGTGGTCACCCACCCGCACACTGACCGCAGCCAGTGATGCTTGACTTCGGTGATCTGCTGGGAACCGTGTCTTAACGATCAGTCCACTACGGGACATCGTTGTATGAATAACATTGTTATTAAATAGTACATGCATATAGTACATGCACACGTGAGTACATTGTATGTCATATGAACGTAGAATGAATAAATTATTTGTTGAAAACAAAAAGCAGACCACTCTGAAAATTTTTTGGTCTAATGATCGGTTGTTTTTGTTGGTCTATGTCGCACTAACGATGAACAATGGGCTATTGGTGTAGAGTTGGGAAACATTCCTGAGGATGATATGAAGACATGTCAACACAATTTTGATCCTCTGCAGAGGGGATGGATCTCCTGCTTGACGACCTGCGAGTGAAATCGAGATCTTAATGGTTGAAAAGTTTAATTAGGATAGATACCGCACACCTTTGGTTCCTTTGTAGGTTGATCAAAGTGATCACCCATCCACACACTGACAGTGATCCTTGACTTCGGTGTTCTACTGGGAACAGTGTCTTAAAGTTCACTCTACTGCGAGATGATCCAATATTTACGTTCTTGAACTCAATCTTAAGGGTTCAAAGGATCTCAAATATGTTAATTAATTAATGCAAACCATATTTTAAGTTATTAAATTAGACAAAAATAAAACGTACTTTCTCTGAAAAACATACCTTTTCTCGACGGATACACATTTCTGACCCACAAAATATAGGGCGTAGCCGCACTCTGGGAAATATGGTCCTAATAATAGGTTGGTCAAACGAGCCGTCAAACGGGTTTTCGCAATCCGAAATAAATCGTCCCAATAGTGAGGTCTGAGTCCAAAGCTTAGACTCCTTAATGTTAATTTGACTTTTTGAGTATTTCACCATGTCTTGAGAACTTTTAAAACGAATTAAAATAATTTTGCATACAAACATAAATTTCGTTTATCCAAAGATAATTCTTTGCAAAATATAACTTTTAGTAAATATTTACTTTTTTAAAATTTTATTTTATAATATCCAAAAAATTTTTGATTATTACAGTACACAATTTTTTATGACATTTTAAAGAAGGAAATTTTAAATGGCAAAATACAACATTTGAGTAGAATGGATCGAATAGTTCCTGAAAAATTGAATTTTGAAAAAGTCACATTATTAAGAGCCATTCGATTGATTTCGTTCAAATTTTGCGCTTTGCCATTTAAAATTGTTTAACTTAAATTCAAAATTTTTTAGACTATCATTGAATAAAATAATTAAAAACAATTATTTTGACTAAAATTTATATTTTGCATGGAATTAGTTTTGGACAAACGAATTTTTTAATTGAGTGCAAAAAAATTTTCAATTAATTTAAGATGCTCTCAAGATGTGGTCTCATACGTAAAAAATATTAACATTAAGGGGTACAAACCTTGAACCGCTCTTCTGACTATAACTATTGGGACTATTTTTTTCCAGATTACGGCCACCCCTATAATTTGAGAGTCAAAAACCCAAGAAACGCCATAAAAAAGTTATGTTTGTTCAGAGAAAGTATGTTTTTGTGTCTGATTTCGTAACTTTAAATATCGTGGGCACTAAGTAATTAGCATATATGTCATCCTCTCGAACCTTTAAGATTGAGTCCTTGAATGTGAAGATACGATCATTAGATGAAAACTTATTTAGAATGGTCCATTTATTTTTTGCGTATTGTACATACGTATATATACTTTAAGTAGTATATATACTTTAAGTAGTATATATACTTTAAGTAGTATATATACTTTAAGTAGTATATATACTTTAAGTAGTATATATAAGTATGCATAATCTTATGTACGTTAATTCACATATATGCAGATACACGCATACTTTATATGAATATATAATGTATATGTCACGGGCAATGTAAATAATTGGGCATTGTTTATAATGCCCGGGCAATTTAAAAAGTGCCCAAAAGGATATGACAAAATGATAAATTATGTTGCAATTATTACATTGCCCGGTCATTATGTATAATGCTAAAAGTCAAGTGGGCAATTTGTGTCACACACAGCCACAGTGTGTCTTGGGATATTCATCCACTTTTAGATACACCTGCATAATTTTTTTAAAATTTTTTCCCGCACATGCGCTGTATAAAGCAACTACTTCAATTACTCTTATCTGGCGCAGTTATTATTATTTTTTTTTTAATTTTAAAGCAATAATTTCGGTATCAGTTCAAAATTGATTCAAACGCTTTGTTTAATTTTTTTTAAACATTTAAGTTATAGCAAAAGTCGCACTAGACCTAGTATATATTTCGGACATTTACCAAAGGTCTAGTCACACTAGGTCTGGTTAAGTGCCATTGCCCGGTATATCCCACACTGATGTTTTTTTAAGGTCAAGTGCCACTGCCCGGTATACATTTGCCCGGTATACCCTACACTGGTGTTTTTTTAAGGTTCAGTGCCCCTGCCCGGTATACATTTGCCCGGTATACCCTACACTGATGTTTTTTTAAGGTCAAGTGCCACTGCCCGGTATACCCTACACTGATGTTTTTTTAAGGTCAAGTGCCACTGCCCGGTATACCCTACACGGATATTTTTTTAAAGTCAAGTGCCATTGCCCGGTATATATTTGCCCGATACTCCAAACACTGATGTTTGTTCTAATATATCGTCAGTAAGTATTAAAATATCGAATAAATGTAATTATATCCACGAATAAATTAGTATCAAATTGGATGTAATAAATATTTCGGACATTCACCAAAGCGACTAATTTGATTGTCAACATTCACCGGTGAACATTGGCCAGCCAGAATCACACCACACGCACGTGGTTGTCCCATTGCTGTCAATTAATCAAAGTGCCCAAAGAAATAATAGCGGTATTTATAATGACCGGGCAATGTGAGAAATTATCGTAAAGTAATTCAAATTTATCAAATTGCCCAATTTTAATGGTCATTATTCATAATAACTAAGCATTATGAATACTGACGTAAATAATTACATTGCCCGTAACATATATATGTATCTATGTAAATGTGGGTATATTTGTACGCCCGTACGTTTGTACGTATATACACAATTTATATATGTTCAATATATGTACGCATATATGCGCTATGTAATAACGATGTATGCACTTATGTATAAACAGGGCGCAAAAAAATGAAAACCCTGAAAATATTTTATCTATTGATCGGATTTTAATGTACATAATACTAATCGATCTTATTTGTTTGAATGTCTAACTTTATGAGGGATTCAGTTCCTAGACCCTTAAAACAGGAGAAGCACCTGCCATCTGCAAAATATGGTATCAACAGTTTATGAAGGAGAGCGGTTGAAAGTTTGAATCACTTAATGTTAAAATTCCTTTTTGCAAATTTCGTATTGTATAACTTTTAAAGCAAATCAAAAATTTAAAATTTGAATGAAATCAATCGAAGTGTTCTTCAGAAATCGAATTTTCTATAAATAGCTTTTTTTTAGAATTTGACTACCTAGAAACTATTAGTCCGATTTCATTCAAATTTCTCATTTTGCCTTTAAAATTACTTTCTTAAAAATTATGGAAAAAAATTTCTATATTTTGCAATGCAAAGTGTTTTCGACAATTAGTAAATAAAATAAAAAATATTTATTTAAAGTTATTTTTTGCATAGAATTATCTTTGGATAAACGAATCTTATAATAGTGTGCAAAAACTTCATGATTCGCTTAAAAAAGCTCTTCAAATACAGCGAAATACTCAAAAAGCTTTGTTAACATTAAGAGATCCAAACATTCAATCGCTCTCCTGCCTAAACAACTTTGGCAATATTTTCAGGCTGGAAAACTTTTAAAATATTGACTACCTTCCATATTTTTAGGATCAAAAATTCAAATCCATTGGAGAAAAAAAATCGTTTTTTTTTTCTTCTTGTTTTGTAACTTAAAATATCGTTTGTATAAATTAATTAGCATGTACAAGATTAGGTCCTCGAACAAAAAAAAAAAAATTGAGACTCAAGACGTAAACCATTTACGTATTAGATTGAAAGTTATTTAAGACGAGTAATTTTGTTTCGCACTATATATAAATATGAAGTCGAATCAATAGATAAACTACATTCATAGTTCCGAAAATTTTGTGGTAGAAGCAATCCATCAATTAGCACAATCGATCACGTTATCTTCCATGTTGAACCCGAACTATCGCCTAATACAAACTGAACCAGGGTGTCCTAGTACCGGTCACAAAAATTTTAATGGCTATTATTCGAAACTTGACAGTATTCGACGATTTTTGATCAATTATAGAAATCAAATTTCTCAAATGAATTCCAATTTCAAAATGAATCACAATTAATCGTATAAGCAATCAATTCTACTTATGGTGATTAGAAAACGAATAAAACATGTATTATCATGTCTTGAAATTAAAAGTGCTTAAGCTAATCGGAAAGTTACCGAAATTACAAATACAATCTTCTAGCTATGGATACACTCGAAAGTGGGTTAAGAAAATATTATAAATGCTACGTTTGGAAAAAATCAGATTCAAATTATAGTAATACACAGTTTCTATTTTAAAATCCTGATAAGTAGTCTGGAACCTCATAAAACTTTTTAATGTGGATAAATCTTCAATTTCTGAAATATTATTTTTATTTGCTGGGCTATATTTTGGTATTAATGTAAATGTAACTAACGTTAGTGCTAATTTCCATTTTTTATAATAACTATAAATGTATTGTAAATGCTATTTACTTAAATCTATCGGCAACTCATAAATAAAAAAAAATTAAGGTAAAATAGTAATAACAGTAATAAATGAAAGTATTGATAATTAAATTTAAATTATAGTTTCAGTGTTTACTTGAAACTTACTGAAATTAAGAAGGGAGCATAATAACCATTTAATATCCTTTGGGTAAGGCCGTTCCAAGCATAAATTTAAGTTTTAAATTCTTAAGTTAATATTAATTATTGATAACCTTAAAAAAACAAATAACAATGTGTAAATTAAATACTTAATAAGGCAAATGAAATGCAATTAAACAGTGTACCTACTTTTTATATCAACTAAAGGGAAACATCTTAAACTTGGAAGAATAAAACAGAATATCATTAAGAAACTTCAATTTTAAACTTAAATCAAGCAAGTAAACTCCAAGATTGTAAATGATCAGTAGCCGTAATATTAGTACAAATTTGCGCATGACGTAAGCAGCAGTTTTTAAGACAGCATTTTGAGAGTGAGAAGAATCAGGGGTTTGCAATAATTTTCAAGAGTTAAATTTAGTGAGATTATTTTTTTTCATTTTCTTTTATTTTCTTTTATTTTTCTTTTATTTTATTTTCTTTTATTTACTATTTTTAGTTGAATAAGGATATTGAAGTTTGAACATTAAGCATTGCCTCAAAGTTTCGGTACAATAAGGCTAATGGAAGTTTTTCTAGTTTTTAAAAGAGCTTCGCTTAAAATTTTATTTATTGCTTTTCCATTTTAATTTTATGTATTTTAGACGTATATTTGTTTCATTTTTCGAATAAGACGTTAAAAGAAAGAGAATAGATTTAAAATAATATCTTCCGATTTTTTGAACGACTTAATTAAATTTTAATTAAACAGACTTTTAGCCTCCCCCCCCCTTTAGAAAGACTTATTTTTCTTTATATTAGTCCCTTTTACATTCTTTTTTTATTTTGAATTTTTATTTTCAACAGTGTTTTGCCGATAATGTATAGAGGAAATTCTTGACACGAAAAAACTGCTGCAAAATTTCAGGAATGGTTGAATATTTACATACCTGCTTACTTATAAACTTTTTCGAGAAAATCTTTTGCAGCAGTGCCAAAATTTAAGTTAAGAGGTATAAAATTTTTACATCCTTTTAAAATATGTAATTTCACCTGACACAATGCAAAATTTGAGCATAATCGGTTGAATAGTTTCTGAGTAATCGAATTTTAAATATATACAGGAACAATTCGATAGATTTAGCTCAATTTTTCTGCATGCAATTATCTTTGGATAAACGAATTTTGAAATTATGTTCAAAATTTTTTTAACTCGCTTAAAAAGGTCTCTATATATGGCGAAATATGCAAAATATAAAATTAAGATAGAGGCATCCAAACTTTGGATCACCCTCATGATCAAACTATAGGGACAATATTCCCCAGATTGTGGCTACAGCCCCCTATATTTTGGGGGTTCAAAATCTGAATCCGTCGGAAAAAAGGTATGTTTCAGGTATGAAAGGTATTCAGGGAAAACACATTTTTGTGTTTAATTTCGTAACTTAAATAATCGCCTGCACTAATTAATGAGATTACCCCTCCGAAAATTAAGATTGAGTTATAAAACGTGAAAATTCAATCATTAGATCAAAATCTATTCAGTGTGGTCTGTCTTTTATTTTGTACACTATACATCGAGTTCTGTGAACAAAATGTTCTTAAATTCACTCCAAAGATATGATGAAAAAAACTGTGGGTCTAGGTTTTGAATCCACCCAGTTTTAGAGCGGGTACCAGCTTGTCAGGGAAATAAAGGCGGTAGGTGCACAATGCTGATTTTATTTTCACCATCACTCCTCGTTAGTCATAAATCGTAGAGTCTTAATATCGATGACCCTCTAGCTCACAATAGACAGTTGGGCGAATTTTTTCTGTATATAAATATTTTAAATAAAATTTCTCTTCGCGGATATTTTATTGCTATACCATAACTAGGTTTGCAATGAAGTAAAATGAACGAGAGAAGGCCAGACATTTTAAAGGAACCGTAAAGCATGGGACCCCTAAAGCCAAATTCGAGAAAAAAGTAAAATATGTAAAAAAATATTGAAGAGTCAATTTTAAACTCCAGATTAAATTTTTTTTTAAATTTTATTTATTTTTAATGAGATTGTTTGAATGAAAAGTTTATAAAAAAGAACTATTACTTATACTTGTGTCGAGAAACCTTTCGTATGTAAGAAAGAAATTTTTCGTATTGTACTTTCGCAGACCTTAAAAAACAATCCAAAAACATGGTCTTATGCTCGGTTATTTGCTTTCTCTTAAATGAGGTCCTTTGCAAAATATTTTCTAATTATTTATTAATATTTTCGCTGAAAAGGTTAATATTTGCTTTATTTCGTTTCCTTTGAAAAAGGTTTTCGCTTAATATTTCTGCTAATCTAATCATGACAGCAAGCAAAAATGCAAAAAATAGGGTTTACTATTTGCTTGTTTTTTAACCCAAATAACAATATTTTTTAAAAAAGATTTAAAAATCATTTACTTTTCCTTTAAGGAGGAAAGGTAGGAAATTGCAATATTTTTACGTCATTGAAAAAAGGTTTTTACTGCAAACCTTTTCGTGACAATGAATATAAAGTTAAAACACAAGGTTGTCGTAAGGTTACATGCTTTCTGGGATGATTTCTGAGCTCAAATCTGCTGTATTTCATAAGTTATTAATAATATTAAGTAATTCTGACGAGTTTGAAGTGAAAATCTGTTTTAGTTATTTATAGATGTATTGTTAAAAAAAAGGTGACATGGTTACTAGATTTAGTAAGAACGCTCTTTTTTGGCAGTCCTGATTCGATCTCTTGTTACTTGCTTATTGTTGTTTGTTCTTATTGCAAGCAGGGCACCATCACACTTTAGTGTTAGCATATTGTTTAAAAGCAGCGAGATTAAGTTCCTTTTATAATTATCATTCCTGTTTAAATTTCGAAGTTAGTATATTATTGACAGGGTAAGAAGTGTTTGATGACGATCCTTTTCTTCAAACGACGATTCTTACTTCTTGAAATGACAGGTCTTAAAATGAATATTATAATAAAGATTCGTTATTAAATTCAAATAATAAATCAGGTAACAAATACACGTTTACAAGAACTACGACTCAAGATAGTTATAGGCCGAATGGCTTCAAAATACACAGAAACAATAACCCGGAAGCATAGACAGTAGTCAAAGAGCTTGCTGCTAGTTTAGAAAACACCGTCCATTTAACAAAAGAGACCGCTTTATTTTCCACGTTTTTCTAAAAGGTGTTGTGTTGTCGAATAACAATATGTCATCCAAAGTTTGCTTTACAAATAAAATAATAATTGTAGTAACCACAGCGCCATCTGAACAGGCAGTAGATGCTCAGACTTTGAACCGAATGGACCTTCTTTTTTTCTCCTTCTCATAAATATTCAGATTTATGTTTGTCCGTGTGCTATTTGTAAATTAATAAAAATATTTGGCACTAAGCTTTCCTTTATTTAAACCTCCGATATCTAGCTAGGGCCATCTAGCTAGGTGATAAACACGAAACCTCCTTCAATTGGTGACTTAGGAGGCTCGAGCATTAGATTTGTCAACCACTGAGAATCAATTGTTTCCCTGTGGTTGATGAAAGCTGAGAATGATATGAACTAAAATTCGTTGCAACGGAAAATTACCGAAATAAAAATTAAAAAAAAAACTCCGGCGCGTGCAATAATTTTTTTTTAATAGGTTAATTTCCTAATGCTTATCAGGGTAAAAAAGAAATAAAAACTATTCATGCGATATTAATAGATAATTTTTCAAGTTCAGCAAGAGTGTTTTAAAGCTATTTTTCCTTCATTTTTATCTTATCTCCTTTTTTACGCTTAAAGCAAGAATCGCGTGTTATGATATGACCGATAACAGACTGAAATTTTACTTCAAACATTATTTTTGCAAAAATGCTGACGTTGCTGACAAGAATGCGTTTGTGATACAGAAATTCAAAAAATTGGCTTATAAATTTAGCATTTCTATTAGTGATGGACTTTTTTTTAAAAAAAATAAATAAATGGTAGTACAGAAACAGTGCAGAACGGCATAAACGCTAATTAGCATTTAGAAAACCTTTAAAAGTCGTTTTATTGTCAGATAAAAAAATTCTATAGTCAGATAAAAAAAATTCTCTCTAGAATAATAATTAATGATACTACAAAAGAACTTTCAAATCTTTTTTTCAAGCATTATTTATTTCCAGTTTCCAGTTAATTTTTGATTCAGTATAAGTATATACACAGTATGTATAGCACAATTGCTTCAAATATTTCAGAATACAATTAAGGAACTGAAAATTTAATGCAGCTATTTCTTTGTACTATATACATATCTGTTAAAAGTTGTGTCTCCGCAAAATACCTCACGGCAATGAAATTTAATGATATCATTTTAATTATTGACTTACGAATAATTTTTAATATTAGGACTAATATTTTGATTTAAAGACAAAGAAATTAATTACTATATATATTTATATATATATATATATATATATATATATATATATATATATAAATAAATAAATACAAGAAAACACTAAGAAAGTTATGAAAAACACTTTTACTTATTATTTCCCACCCCCCTTTTTTCATATGTCTATTATTTTTCTTTGTTTTATTCTTTATTTTGAACTTATATATATATATATATATATATATATATATATATATATATATATATATATATATATATATATATATACATACATGTAATACAATAATTATAAATACTTTTGTATTAATAAAACCATTCAAAATCTTTCGTTTTCATAAAATGTCTTTGGTAAAGAATAGGTGTAGAAATTCTATTTCGGGACTTCAAGGATGAAAACGTACCAACCACTGAATTATAATTAAATTTATATTTCAAAGAAGGAGTTATTTTTAGAATCTTGTTCCTCTTTCACTTCCATATTAGGAAGCATTAAATGATTATCGATTATGCGTAGAGTTACAAGGTATGTACGACTTGAGCCTGTTTACATCATTCTCTATTAGTATTTAATGCAGGAACGATTTTTTTTCGCGTGACTCTTGCTGTATCATGTATTCATTGTAAGGTCTGCCGTAACCATCCGGAGTTTTGTCCACCCCCTCCCTTGTGGAGAGTGGATGTGAAATGTTATAGCGACCAGCCAACCCGTAAATAAAACTAATGAAGGAATAATTGACTCACGACTGACTTATTTAAGCTAATTCTAACCAATGATAACAGGGATGTAGCCCTGTTATTTCATACATATATATTCATCGAAAAAGGCAAGTTGGTATGAACTATACGTGGCTAAAAATTTCTACAGCAATTTTAGAAAGGATCAAAATTAAATCTTAATTAATTACATCGTAACTAAGTTTTTATGTCAATAAATATACAAAATTATTCTTAAGTTGTGCTTAACGTATAACTAATTATAACTCTACTTAAAACAGACTAACAAAATTGATCTAAATAAATACTGAACGTATATCTTATTTTTTAGCACTTAGAGAATACCCGAGTTAATAATGTCACATAAGAGAAGTATGATGTCACATAAGAGAATTATGTATCATAACAGTTCTTCCTGTTGGTCAGGCAGAAATTCGCAACACTCTTTTTTGGGTGACAATTTATTTTAAAGAAAATAGTAAGTAGTGAAAATTTTGGAAGATAATCTTAACATACTTCTTAGAGCACCCTTTCTAGAACCCTTTCTAAATTTTTCGTAACGCTGTGTACCACTAATAAAAAAAAATGAATTTATTTTTTACTCTAAAAAATTGCACAGAAGTTAAAAATCACAACTGGCTGTTGACACCACTAATTATTAACTGTTAACTCTGCAAAAAAATAGCGAATAGAAAAACACGTAATTGTAAATTTTCATGACTAGCTTTGTTTTTAAATAAAAAATTTGAAATTTTCGTTTGTTGCAAGATATTTCGCATAAGAACGCGTACCCCCGCTAAACTGCTCCCGTACCCCTGGGGGTACGCGTGCCACACTTTGGGAAACACTGTCTTAGAGAAAACTATGAATGAAAGAGATTTATAGATTTAAAAAAATAAACCTCATTTTTTATAACATAAAATTTATTGACATCTCGAATGGACTATGATACCATACCTGCTTTAACTTTTAACAATATAAAAAAAAAACACCTTTGAACTTTATCAACTTGATAACACCAAGAGAAACCTTGAATTTCGAAATATCATCTGAAATTGATCATTGAATTGCTTTCTCAGGAATAGAAATGTCATTGTTCATCTGATAAACTTGATAATGAAAAACAATGACCTTATTTTTCATATCGGCAACAGCCATTCTATATTTAATACAACTTGCAGAGATAGGTTATATTATGCCTCGCACTAAGAAATTTTTTACTATTTATTTTTTTACAATTTAAGAGGGAAAAAAAAGTATTTGTGTTTTTTAAAGTTCTATTTTTTTTTTGCTCAATGAAATTTAACTTAAAATAAAGATCTAAATTTATTTTCATTCAATAGCTAATTATTATCAAATTCAAGTTATTTTTAAACCATTTATTTTAAGTGATTATTTATTTATATGTTGTGAATATGAAACATCAGAAATCTTCACTCACTTTAAATGTTTTATAATAATTTCCATTTTTAAGCTTAGCAGTACCTATTGATGACATTAATGCTCTCTATAATTCCCCTTTAAAATTACTATGCAGTTAATTACTTTGAAATTACTAATCTATGCAGGTGCTCCGGAAAGATATAAAATCTTTGTCAAAAACGAGGTTGAAAAAGCAATTATTAGGATGATAGCGAGAAAAAAAGAAGATATGAAAATTTTACGAATTACTAATTTACTCTACTGAGGAAGATGGAATTGAAAATATTAAAACCTACTGATGGAAATAGTTGGGATTTGAAAGGCTGTTATTAAAAATATCTCCTTTTAAACTGAATTGTAACTTTCAAATATTTCATTAACACTAGTGATTGCAGAATTTTTATTTTTTCCTCGATTTTATATTATTTGTGACCCCTAATGCTCATGCTTCTTTTTACCTCATTTTTGACAAGGTTTCTCGAAATATGCATATGCTAGCTACTGTGGAAGACCGAAATCTGAAGAAAGTCGACTTTCACCGGTGAATGCCAACAGTCGCATAATCGATTTGAAGAATGCCCGATTTGTTATTTCTGATTTGATATTAATTTATTCATTGATATTTTAATATTTATTCGATATTTTATTTTCCAACTAGGATAGATTAGAAAAAAAATCAGTTTTGAGAATACCGGGTAATGTATAATGCATATCGACCGATGGCATTTAATCTTTAAAAAAATAAATAAATAAAATAATAATAAATAATGACTTTCATCAATGCATCCTAAAAAGTCGCCATGTGCATTTTAGCATTCTATTACATAACTGTTCTATCATTGATTAATACTGTTTAATATAGGGTTGTGTACAAATTAACTATACCTTTTAAAACTTCAATAAAATTGCTGGGAATCTATCAGGGTGCGTAGTCAGATTTTCCAACAAAAAATAAGCACCTTTTTAAGCACTCAAAGAATATTTTTAATCACTTTAAAAAAAAATAAGATAAAACAATTTTTTAAAAAAACACGATCTCACCACTACAGAATGAAGAAAATTGTGATAACCGCAAGGCAATCACACGTTACCCATTGGCAAAATGGTTCTTTACCAATTTTTTTCGGAAAAGAAACTTTATTGTGTATTCAACTTGGACATCTTTAACTGTTAATCCTGAACTGCTCGGTACACAATTTCGCAGACATATTTTAAATGCAGCTCAGACACATTCTGTGTAAATTCTTTTGGTGACAGAATAGACATTGAACAGTCAATCGAGATCAGTATTAACATTTTCGGATTGGTACAATGGTGTTTGATGGAAATTGCAAGCTGCATGATGCACCCGTTTCAGATTCACAACTTCATACATGAAATATGATTTGAAAACTAGGCTTTTTTTTCAATTTTACATGAATAGTGGATGAATCATTTAGATTGCGTGGAAGATAGTCTACGGTCTTGTGCAAGTTATTGGGTATGTTGAAAATGAATCCTTTTATCCCTTACTGGTGATCAACATCCAGTTCGCGTATTTGCATGAAAGGGGTTCGGAGAATCACCATTCGCTCTTCGGTAGGGTTCAATTCTCTCAACCACTTTGGTACTTTTGTGATGGACGTGCTTAATGCTTGCGTTTGCGAACGGAGTTCTTTCTTTTTTCCGCTTGTGTGTAACGTTTAAGGCACTCCCGTCTACGTTTTTTGGCTTTTCTAGCCTCGGTAAGTTTAGGCCTAGGCATCGTTTTTTTCTTGCTTCAACTCTAACTTTTTGGGACCGTGTAAATCAGTTTGGACCCTCTTTATTTGCGATATTCACTTGAATTAGTATTGAAAATGATCCAGCGTGATCTGTAGGTTAGAATTTCTGATTCTTAATTAGAACAATAAAAACAAAAATATCGTTCAAATGATGAAATTCTCTTTCATTCACATCTCAAGAAGTATTTATGGGATCTCTCTGGTTCCATATCTCGAAAATAAACCCACCAACTTAATGCATAACAAAATCAAAAGTGAAAAAGTAAAGAATTCTAAAAAAATTATCTAACAGCAGCGGTCGCCATAGTAACGCATGCGCTCTGTTTACTATTACTCTTGATTATTGTAGATGAAAAGTGAGGACGCCATGAAATCCAAACCAAGACCCATTTTACCAATAGGTAATAAAAAATGAAAAAATGAAAAAAAGATTTTTAATCTTAAAAAACATGAAGCTAGAGAATACTTGCTATTTATCCTCATACCTGCCCAGTATCCCCAACACCAATGTTTTTCCAAACCAATCCTAATTGGACAGTAAAATATCGAATAAATATCGATGAATAAATTTTTATGAAATCAGACCTAGTTTATGTTTCGGACTTTTACCAAGGCGACTATATGATTGTTGACAATCGCCCTCTCCGTTTCAAGTCGATGATCATCAATTTCAGTACATGATGATTAAGAAACTCTTACATAAAACAACAAATATGCACTTTTAAATTTCGTTTATTACTCCCTTTTATTAAATTATTATATTTCATACCAATTTTTAGATTTTAATTTGAATATTATGAAGACATGTTTTCTCTTGGAGCTCGTTTGTTTCAAACTTCCTTAGGAACACAAATATTTATACAATATTTTAATGAAATCAGATAGATATTGCAATAGACCAGGGGTGGCCAAGCTCCTTGATAGTCGAGCCATTTTCCAAATTTTGAAATTTTTCACGAGCCGCAATTAAATACGTATTTAAAAGGTAGGCGAAAAAGGTATTCAAATTTTTTTTTTTTAACATAAATTATATTTATTAAAAACGTATAAGTAAGTGTACAAAATATGTGTATTGAATTTAAATATTAAAAATTAAGCGTATTTATTTTACTTCCTGATAATTATTTAAAATTTGGTGTATAACTCGCGACAGCACTTCTCAGTAATTCTTTGAGATGCTGGTTAGTTAATACTGATCGGTGTTTGGATTTCACGAATTTTAAAGTGGAATAAAATGATTCACATAAGTGCGTTATTCTGAATATTGAAATAATTCGACAAGCAGACTTTTTTAATTCAGGATACTTCGATTCTGGTACAAATTTCCAAAATTCAGTAATCGACGTCGACTTATTTTTAAATTGTAGAGCTTGATCTTCTTGCATCTCTATTAATTCTAATTCTCCAGGTGCATTTTGGGTCATAATTATATTGGAAATGGAAAACTCACCTTGAATTGAACAACGTTGCATTTAGTCTTTCATATTTGTTCTCAGTAATTTAAAAGACATTTCGAACACATACGGAATGATAATAATTTTTTTTTAAAATATAGCACAAAAATGAAAAGGGAACTCGGGTGCATTTATCGAGAGCCACAAATAATCCTTCAAAGAGCCGCATGTGGTTCGCGAGCCGCAGGTTGGCCACCCCTGCTATAGACGATCGATATTATTATGATATTGTCCCGATATTTTGTTTTATTTTGCTTTTTACTTTATACTCATACTAGCTGGGACTGGCTTCCAAAAATGTTTTAGAGAGCCATAAATATAGATTTAACAACATATATCACTTTTGCCTCATTATTTTGGTAATTTGTGTGCTTAAATACATAAACTAAATTTTAATTGAAAAAATAAACACAAGGAATTACATTTTTTTCTGAAGATGTAAGTTGACTATCGATTATATACAGTGAAAAAAATTGTAGTTGAATCGTATGTTGTCTTCAGAAGGCAATTCATTACTCATAGATAACAAGACTTTTATGACCTGAAGATATTCTTAGAAAATTGAGAAGTTTGAGGGTAAAAACAAAATTGGCTTATTTCGGATATGAATAGAGAGATTATTGTATGAAATATAATATAACAGCCGCAATATATAAAAAAAGGTAACAATTTCATTCGAGTAGTTTGTACCTCAATATGTTTTTTTTTAAATATTTTATTTAAATAATTTTTAGCAGTTTGTATAAAATCAAATTTAAATTCAACATTTTTAACTTTATAAATTTATTTAAAGAAATTACATAGTATTATTACCTAGAAATTAAGCATTTTTCGAAAAATATTAGCTGAAATAATTGATAAGATTATAAAAAAATAAAATTATTTATATTTATAAATTTATATTATTTGTATTGAACATTATTTTAGATATTCTGATTTTTATACTCACTGTTGATGTAACTTTTAGAGATTTACGTATTTTTAATGTGTGCTTTGTGTATGTATCTACTCTCGTATGCCCTAAAATAGGACGGGGCGAGATACAAATAAACTCATATTTATAAATTGCTATCTTGAAATGTTAAAAAAAAGGACATAAATATGAAAGTTATTTTTCAAAATATACTAACAAAAAGACTTTTTAAAACAAGTTTATGTACTTATTAACTATATAATGCTTCTTGCAAAAGGCTTTTGCTACTCCCAGTACTATGCGAATGTATTGATTTCAATACCAATTTAAATTTTTGGGAATAAAAAATCAGTAATTTTCAAAATTGAATTTTCGATAAAAACCTGGTTTATTGCAGTGAATAAACCGGATATTTTTCCAACCATTGTAACTCTCTAGAGACTCTTGGCCCGTGACATTGGTCTCCTTTGGTCTCCGGTAGTGCTCGTTCACCTGATATCAAAAAAATAAATATATCACTCCTAAAACTAAATATTGCATTACTCTTCTTTCTTCTTTCACTATTTTCTCTACTAAATATTTCTACTGTTATTTATTGGATGGAAAAAATTACGCAAGGATTTTAAGCATAAGAAAAAAAAAAAAAAGGGATTCTTTTAAAAAAAAAAGCTAAAATTTTAACAAACGCTACAATAATTTTTGCTTAACTTACAATCATTTTGTGAATGGGTCGGTTTCCAGGCTATTAATTATTCAGGGGGTAAAAAAGTGTTCAGCCCTTATGGCCAGCATATACATATAAAAGTTAATTAGTCCGTATAAAACTTTTGTAATTGTCTCACTTCTCTCTATTTATAATAATTTACAAGAAAAGATAGGAATATAATAACAATTTTTTCAATATTTTTTTATAGAGAAATTGCTTAAAGGCAAACAAAACATAGGCAAACTATTAAAAAGTGCTTTCTGATACAAAATGCATTAATGCTAGTTTCGCAGGGATAAATCTGATTCCAAGTTAAGTTTCACAGAGTTGCAGACTGTGATAATATCATTAGATATCATTTTTACTGATCAATAGTTTTTTGCATGTTATACTTTTATTTTACTGTTTTTATTTAAATGAAATAAGTTTTCCTTTTTCAAGAAAGTTAAATTCCACTGCGAACTAATTGTAAAGACACAGTACCCAGTAGAACACCGAAGGCAAGCATCACGAACTGTGAGCGAATAGATGACCACGCTGATCGGCCGACGAAAGGACCGAGGGTGTGCTGTATCAGTCCTCGTTAAACTGTTATCATTCACGACTACCTCAACTTCATGCGTAGGGGATCGATCTACAAAAGTTGGGGAACCATCCCCTCTACAGAGCATCAGAATTGTGGTGGTGCGATGTAAGTAGTACTACTACTAAAAATTTAGATTTGTTGTTGTAGTTCATTTACGTCGCACTAGAGCTGCACAATGGACTATTGGCGACGGTCTGGGAAACATCCCTGAGGATGATCCGAGGACATGCCATCACAATTTTGATCCTCTGCAGAGGGGATGTCACCCCCGCTTCGGTAGCGCGACGACCTGTGCGCGAAGTCGAGCACTTTACGGTAGAACAGTCTATCGAGGACCAATACCGCACACCGTCGGTCCCTACTCAGACTGATGATCCAAGTGGTTATCCACCAGCACATTGACCGCAGTCAGTGATGCTTGACTTCGGTGATCTGCTGGGAACCGTGTCTTAACGATCAGTCCACGGGGACCTAAAAATTTAGAAGCAACGAGCTTCAGTTTTCAAAATTATTATTTTAAGGTCTATGAAAATGCTATTATTAATAATATTTCTTTTTTTTGGGGGGGGGGAGTGGCTGTTCTGAAAATGGAAAATTGCTTCTGCCCTCAAAATTGACACCCAAATGACAGAAGAGTTTTGAAAGTAAACCGATGCCATACCTCAATAATTAAAAAAATGAGGCAAGTTACAGTGAACGAAGAATTCGAATCGATGCGATCTGTATCAGTGTATTTATTAAAAGAAAAAGGAAACGTTATCTCGTAATGATGTTACTACGTATCAAAATAAATCTTTAATAATATCAAATAAAAAAACTGAAGTAACGTTAAAAACTAATGATATCTTTCTGTTAATCAAAGTATCAAATGAACTGTTTATCTTTCTCCTCAACCCCGGTAGATAAATTTTTCCTGTTGTTCTCTCAGAAGTAGATAATTGTGTTTCGAAACAGTGATTTGCGAATATTGTCATAATTTATAGTTGACACCATGAAATTTGTGAATGCTTCGTTTTTTAACTTTTAATTTATTGACTTGTACCTGATTATAGCTTTTTGATTACCTTCTGCTATTTAGTCGTTATTAAAATCCAATTATAATATGGCGCAAACTCCAAAAGATGTTCCTGAAGAAATAACATCTTCTTTTTTAAGCAACTTAGTTGCTGATATAGTATACAGCCCCCTCAATTTGGCTCTCTTAGCATTGTGTGTATATTTGTTGTATAAAATATTTTATACTCGAAAAGAAGAAGCTTACTCGCCAGTGTCATTACCACCCCCTCTTCCTCCAATGAAAAAAAGAGACATGACACACCAAGAACTAAAAAAATATAATGGTGTCATTGATGAACGTGTTTGCGTAGCGGTGAATGGAAAAATATTTGATGTTACTAAAGGAAAGAGATTTTATGGACCAGGTAAATATGGTCATTAATTTTTGACATTTTGTTAACAACTTTAAAATTTGTTTATTAGGATCCATTTTTAATATGAGACACATAAAGTTATGTCACTGTAATAGTTTTTTAATCAAATAGTATCTAGCTATAAAAATTGTAATTGATAGTGCTTATTATATTAAACAGTGAAACAAACAGATAGAAACACATTGTACTGTCTTGAGAATGTATTGACAGAATTTAGTGTATTTGTTACTGTATTAACTGTTATTTATTTTTATCGCTTTCAGTTTCAGAAAGTGGGGATATTTCCGTATCAATATCTGTGACGCTAACTATAATCGCCAAGGGGCCAAATAGATTTTAAACTTGCAAATTGTTTTAAAAAAAATATGTAGATGTTTGCCTAGGGATGGCTTCAAGTTATACCTTAGCTAGATTAGTGCTCTTCAATATGGAATTAAAAATACTTATATAAATATGAGAAATAATGTTAATTTACTTAGCCTAAAAATAAAATGTAGTAGTTATCGTAATCTGGGGGATATATCTGCAGTGGCGTACGCAAGGGAGGGGTTTAGGGGTTTGAACACCCCCTTGAGCTCAGACAAAATGGTAAAAATAAAAATTTTAGTAGAAATTATGCGAGAATTATTTTTTAAGACTATATATTTTTATTTGCCTTATGCCTACCATTTTTTCTCACGGTATTTCTCAGAATACAGAAGAAAAAAACATTTATTATAATAGGGTTGTACTTTTGAAACCAAATTCAAGTAATACTGTTATAGACTGGTTCCTTTCTGTTCTGTCAGTCGCGATAGTTTTCGAGACTGGCTGTCATTCGCGAGGTCTTTACGCGATTATTCTGGAATCTTAGACGTTCTGTCATCTTTGCAGGGATGAGATTCTTCTGCGGATTTCCTCTTTTTCTCAGATTTTTCCATTTTTCCCGCTAATTTCCGCCGAAATTTTTTTTTGCACAAGTTAAAATATTTTATGAGGAATTTAATTTTCCGCGGAGCGAAATTATTGAAGTCCTCATTCCTCCCTCTGAAGTTTCTCTAAAAATCAATTCCTTGGGATAAAACTGGTTGACCTTTATACAGGGATGAGATTTTTTTCTCTCGAATTTCAGCCTTTTTATCAAAAACTCAGATTCTCTAAAAGTTTCGTTTTTTAAATTTTTTAATTTATAAATATCCCGTTTTTTTAAAAAAAATTCAGTCGTTGAAGTCAAATTATTATATTTATTTACGATTTTCAAAGAAAAACGGAAAATTCAAACTATGTCCTAGCTGCTAATCCTTCCGCATGTTTACTTATATTAGCTATTTTCTCCGATTTCACGCATAGAAAATAAGATTTTCCGTATTTTTTATCCGTCGGCCGAATAGCTCGTATTTTCGTAATTTAGACGTCGCTGCTTCTTGTATTCTAGCGTGAAAAAAAAAGAAAACAAAAATAGAGGTGGATTTGCGGTGAAAATATTTATTTGTTCATTCAATTAATCTTGTAAATTTTTATTTATTATGTCTAAACAAAAACAATACAAACAAGCCCAAGAAAGCCAATCCCTTTTAGACTGCAAATATCTCGATTTTTATTCACGCGATTTTAATATCAATCATCGATTTTAATATCAATCATCACTTTATACTCTTGCCACCAAGTCTAAGGCCATTGAAAAAGTAACCGTGCATTTTAAAAAGGGTAATTTCTCTCTTCCTTTTCTCTCGGCCCAGAGCTAAAACCTGAGATATATAAAGCCAAGACCCCTTACTTATAATAGTTAAATGTTATAATCATAGTCACTGCCACTGCTCCATATGAATAGTGAAGGAAATTCTTGCCTTAGTCAGGATATAAGCTGATATAGTGTTTATAGTGTAGGGTACACTAGTAACAGGCAGTGGCACTTAACATTAAATAAACATCCGTACTAAGTATACAGAGCAGTAGCACTTACCCTTGGTGTTGAAACATGTTCTATATTTTTTAGACTCTTGAAGTAACGAATAATAGTAATTTGGCCAAATACCAATATTCGGTATAAAAAAAAAACACTGCTGAATACCGAATATTCAGCAACCAAATGTCAATACTTTTTTTTAAAAATAATTAATAATTCTTATTTTTTTTTTAAATAAGTCAATTTAGTCATGATTGAGGAATAATCAAAACTGTGTTACATTACTGGTATGCTAAAAAAATTCAATATTCTTGCTGCATTATTTATAATCAGGGATCTTTCTAGATTTCTTTAAAAGGTATCTATTTTGCGAAAATTTAGACATAATTTGTGAAAATTATATTAAAAAATCAACACAAAACTATGGTAAACTAAGAAAATATATTCAGAAATTGTCATTACATATAAAAATCATTTATGACTAGTAAATTTCTATTTATATTTTTCCCATATGTCCAAAACCAATTTTGTTATTGTAAAATTTTGGGCTTAAAATTGTATCCAAATTTAAAAATCCATAAAAATCGTTGTCCATCGTTAAATTTCAACTTGAATTTAATAAAAACGGGCATTTATCAGTAGTAGCACTAAAAGTTATCTTCATTATGAGAGCATTCGTGGAGGAAGCGAGTTCTTCTATTATATCATAATAGCAATTCGCGGGAGGGTTCTATTGCAAATCAAATTGCGTAATTAACCGAGGATTTATCCATAAAAATAATTGTCCATCATTAAACAGGGGTGATTGTATTCCGGGTGTACCCCGGAATTCCTGGTTTTTCGTATCATCTGTCCAGGTCTAGAAACTAGGAGCAAGGCGTGTGATTTTTTACGGAAATCTGCATAACTCAATACTATTGATTCGCGGACTTATGCGAATCAAAGCTTATAATCCAACGAAACTTTCACCACACTCTAAAATTTAAATTAAGAATTAAGCTCGACAATCTAAAATGTAAATTTTGAAATCTTCGCTAAATCGCTTTAACAAAACAAGTGATTCTTCCAAAATTTCGATATACAGTGCACTCCCGATTATCCGGGTTAATCACCGGAACAGGGAGCACGGAGAATCGAAAAACACGGAGAATCCGAGAACTCTTTTAATTAGAGAAAAAAATCAATATCAGTACAATGAATATAAAAATTACTGACATTTGCATGCTGTATAACATCAGACTAGGAATTTTCCTTTTAAAAAATTGTGTAATGCGTCTTCGTCATATGTTTTACACATGTTTTACGAACCGCAGTAATGTCACCGTACCCATATAATCTAATAAAATTTCCACAGAGCAGCAGAAATAGAAATTGTATTTCCCTCATTTGCTACATCTTCTGCATCAGTTACTATCATCACAATTTGATTTAACAACATAACGATGTCTTCACCTGTCAAATATGGAAGTCAGTCTCACATGCATCACTTTGAAACCAATCTTCAAAATATTCTTCGTCAAGAATTTCGAAACCTCATATTTCTTTTGCTTGTTCGAGAATACTGTTATCATATTTTTCTTGAACATCTGAAGAAGATTGCTCATCAAGCGATATTATCTTTCTCCTAGATCGTGATAAAGTAGACGATTTTACCTTTGACCATGCTGCTGATATTCGATATACTTCAATCCACTAACGAATATTGCTTTCAAAAATTTGGTAGTGAATAAAATCATGAATAAATTTTTTTTTAATCTTTGAAATGTTTCTCTTTATATTTTTCGTGTGACTCCGGAATGAGCACGGATAATCCGCAAACCGGATAATCCGCGCACGGATAATCGAGAGTGCACTGTATATAATTTTGTTTTGGTTTGTCGGATTTTTGTCGTTTTTATTATTTGAAACTACATCTTAATCTGCTAATATAGCGATTCATATTTACGCGATTTTAATGTCGAACATCGATTTTCGTATTTGCCTAATTTAAATCATTCATTGTAAATCGTATTCAGACTATTTAAAAAACTTACATCTCTATTTGTATTCACGTGATTTAAAAATCCAACATTGCAATTTGTACTTACATGTTTTTGAAATCAATATCACAGTTCCTATTCATTTGAATTTAAAATCAAATGTCCCTAGTCGTATTCACAGGATCTAAAAATCATTCATTGCGATTCGTATTTTCACTTTTCAAAAATCCAATATTGCGATTTGTATTATCGCCTCCCTAAATCCAATATCGTGATTTTGCATTCTTAAAATCCGATATCGCTCTTCATGTAAGAACTAGATTTTTTCTTAGTTACCATAAAAGTGTGTTTTATTGAAAGGTAGTTTAATTATAAATCTTAGTTCAAAAAATTATATTGAATATGAATAGTATATAAATTTATATCTTGTTATCAAATTTCTGCTCATGAATTTTCAGGGTTTTTCACTTCCTTTCACAATCACTCCTGATTAAATTTCAACTTGAATTTAATAAAAACTGGCATTTAACAGTAGTAGCACTAAAAGTTATTTTCATTATGAGAGCATTCGTGGAGGAAGCGATTTCTTCTATTATATCATAATAGCAAGCCTCAGGAGGGTTCCGTTGCAAATCAAATTGCGTAATTAACCGAGGATTTATCCATAAAAATCATTGTCCATCATTAAATTTCAACTTGAATTTAATAAAAACAGGCATTTAACAGTAGTAGCACTAAAAGTTATCAGCATTGTGTGGGAAGCAAGTTCTTCTACTATATCATAATAGCAGTCCATGGGAGAGGGTTCCATTGTAAATCAAAATGCGTAATTAACCCAGGGTTCATCGTTTTTATGGGAATATAACAACAAATTTTGAAAGGGGGGTGAGGATCTGAGAACTTGCTTTTTTAAAAGTATTCTGGAAAACTACCGTTTCACCTTAAATTAAATTTGTGGAGGTACAACTAAACAGTAGTAAATTTGCCCTGGACAGACCCCTGATAATATAATACAATATACCACTGGATTCTAAATTAGTGCCCTGGTATTACCAGGGCACTAATTTACAATCCAGTGGCCTTTAAAACAATTCACTCTCTTTCTTAAAGATTTTTTTCTTATCTGTAGCTGGTCCCAACTTTAATGTAGGCTTTTATTTCTTTTATTATTTGATACCTGAGGTAAAAAATTTTAAGATTAAAAGTTTCTTTTTATTTAAAAAAGTTCTAAACAAGGGAACGGGTTATGAAAGGCCACTAAATTGGAAAGTTGCTAGCACATACCTGCCAACTTTTACGCATTTGGCGTAAAATTTTATTTTAATATTTAAAGTGATAGTAAATATATACTATTTTTTCTTTTATAAACTTATTTTTTAAATGATTTTGATCACCACTATTCTTAAAAAAGTTAAACCTATACATTAATATGTGTTACTATCATGGTTGTCAGCTAAAGATATTTCAAATACAAAGTATTTTTTTGCTCACAATTGAAATTTTAATTTCATTTTACTACCACTGGGAAAAATCATAATGGAAGGGATCAAAAGTTGGCAAGTATGCTAGCAGGATCTCGGAAGGTTCAGAAAACAGAGATACAAAACAGTTATGGTTAAATCCCAAATTTTCATCTTTTTTTTAAAACAAGTATTAAGATGGAAGAAGCAAAGGAAAACTTGTTTTGGATGAATTCAGAGAATAGAGTGCGTGGCCCTAAACAAACATATCCTTTTATGGTTGTTAGAAATTTGGCGTAATTCTACATTATTTGGCGATTTTTTCGCTTGCGTCCAACTAATGGGAAAATACCAATTAAAAAAAGTTGTGTGCTAAGAAAACAAAAATTGATGCTAATTTATGTCAGAAAATCATCAAAATTTAGATTGGCGGTTAACTTAGCTTGCATCACCTAGGAAATAATTGTAATTTGCACTTCAATAATGCCCAGAGCCAGCTCAAGTATAATTTAAATGCTGTAGCTACTCTGAAAGTTGTCAGAATTTCATTTTACGATTCTTTCCTTCTGAAAATAATGATACGTAAATGTAAATAAATTTATTTATTTTCAATTCTAAATGCTATATTGTTTTTCATTGCAAAGGAAAAATGAAGTGTGAAAGATCCACCTGTGAATAATCGAGTCTACTGTTCTTTCTAATGTAAAAATGTTATTAAATGATATTTTTTTATTTCTTTATGATGTGCAGTGTCAAGTATGTGTATTTAGAGCAAAATTTCAATGATTACTATTTAAAAAACAAGATTTTGAATTTTATTTTTGTCTAATAAAGACCCTACAGTATTTAATTAGTGAAGCAAAAGATTCTGAAACTTCTAACATATTTTTTTAGTAACTTAATGCTTATATTAATTTAAGGACTTGTATTCTTTTTTTTTAACGGGAAAGAAAGTAAGTGCTAGTATTGTCTATTTGTTTTATTGAAAACCAACTTAGCAAATAACATCTGGTGATATAACCGAAAAAGAAGGGACAAAACAGACAAACTTTGGCAATATGTGAAATCATATGAAAAGACAGATATTGACCATATATATATATATATATATATATATATATATATATATATATATATATATATATATATATATATATATATATATATATATATATATATATTGAAATTTATGTTGTACACCTTTCAAAATGTTAGTCCTGATATTATTTTGACTGAATTATTGAAACATATGTATTCTATTAAAATATTTGATTATCATAACCCCAAATTTTCAATATCAAAAAAGTTTGTTTCTCTTCTAGTTAATTAATTACTTTTGTTAACAATAATGATCTACATTAAATTTTTTCTGATTTTGTTTAATTCATTTTGACTTGTAATAATATTGTTCTTTGCAATAAAATAAATTATTCTTTCTCTAGGTGGGCCATATGCATCATTTGCTGGCGGAGATGCAAGTCGTGGTTTAGCTACATTTTCAGTTGAGGTTCCAAAAGATGACTATGATGATCTCTCAGACCTTAATTCTATGCAAATGGACAGTGTTAGAGAATGGGAAATCCAATTTCAAGGTATGTGGTATTTAATCTCCTTTTCCGACCTGCCAACTCTCAGGCATTAGGCCTTAGTATTAAGCTTTTGCTCGGGCCTCCAAAATATTTTCTCCAGGTTTTTTTCTAAATAAGTGTCTGAATTGGAGGATTTTGTGAATACACCCCTACAACTCCTTATTACAGATAAGCGGTTTTGTAGTTCGAGTGTGTTTAGTTTATCGTTAATTCCTTTTTGAACTTTTTTTAGACGAAAAAAAGATACAATGTTTGATGCTGATAAACCTAAAAAAAAATATAAAATTTTTAACAAAGTGTGCACGGATCATCTCTCTTTTAAGAGTAATATTTTATTTTAAAGGATGCTAATATATCTGAGAATAGAATAACTAGCTTCAGAATATCTTCATTCTTTTGATGTCAAAATAATATAAATTTAATAGCAAGAAAATTAATGCCTGCAGTTGTTGGCCTGGTTAATGCTGGTGGTATTAACTATCCCTTACAGCAGTGTTTCCCAAACTTATGAAATTTGTGTACCCTTTCTAAATTTTTGGTAACGCTGTGTACCCCTAATAATGTAAATACATTTTTTACTATAAGAAATGCACAAAAGTTAAAAATCACAACTGGCTGTTGACACCACTAATTATTAACTGTTAACTCTGCAAAAAATAGCCAATAGAAAAATACGTAATCGTAAATTTTCATGGCTTGTTTTGTTTTTAAAAAAAATTTTAAATTTTCATGTGTTGCAAGATATTTTGCATAAGAACGCGTACCCCCGCTAAACTGTTCTCGTACCCCTGGGGGTACGCGTACCACACTTTGGGAAACACTGCCTTACAGCGATATGCCTGTGAGAAAATATCCAGCCACTTAACAAAAATCCAAAATTAATTATATTCTTCCTTGTCAGACATACTTTAGAGAATTTGATAACTGGGAAGAAAAGTTTATAAGGATTTTTTTTATAAAGTTTGTAAAATATGCTCTATTGGTTACTTAGTTTCAGTCATTACTTTTTAGGGGTAAGAGAATTTCTTATAAGAATCTGAATTTATTGTTTTAATTATTTTTTATTGTTTTAATTAATGTAATATGTCGTGGTTGCCAAAACTCTCTGGCTTTTTTAATTTCTTAAGTTCGCAAGTCTGACTTTTTAACAATGTGTAATTTATTTATTTTTGATGTTTGCAATTAATTTGTGCATTAAATTTTTTTTAAAGATTTATTTTTTTGGCTATTTGGGACTTATTCTTACTCAGAACTAATTGAACTGTAATAAAAGTGACATATTATTAGAAACATATGTTTTATTTTAGTATCATATTTATTTAGCCTGTGCTCTATTCTACAAACCCTCAATACAGAACACCTTATTATAATAATTGATAAGTCTTATATGTTATTCCACAAATACACCCTATTATTTTTGCACCTCAGCATCTGTTAAAAAAATAATTGATCCCGACAGCAATCAAACTAAAAATGTATGTAACAATCATCTGTCCTATGGTGACATGTGGCTGAACTTAGACACAAAAAGATAAATAATTTGCTAATTTTTGAATGAAAAATACTTAGAAAACATTTTGGCCCAATACAGCTAGCTAATAATTATTGAAGAATAAGAACTAATGATGAACTGGACGCTCTAATCAAGCATAGAAACATTGTAAAATTCATCAAAGCATTAGGGCTTTCATAGCTTGGTCATATTGAGAGATCACCTAGCAACCAATTGGTAAAGATCTTGCATTGGAAGCCCATGTGCAATAGAGCAAAGGGCAGACCAAATAAAAGATGAAGGGATGATGTTTTGAATGGTTTAAAAACATAAGAGGACTCCAACTGGAAGATCAAGGTCAGGGACAAAGCTGTCTTGTGAAACATTGTACGGCAGGCTAAGACCCATTCTTGGTTGTAGTGAAATAAAGAAGACAGTAATAGTATCTGCTTGAGTTATGAGCACAAACACATTTTAATTTATGACTTGTCCCGCAGTGGACTGATCGTTAAAACCCGGTTTCCAGCAGATCACTAAAGTCAAGCATCACTGGCTGCGGTCAGTGTGCGTGTGGCTGACCACTTGGATTAGTTTGCATAGGGACCAAGGATATGAGGTATTGATTCTCATTAAACTGTTCTACCGTAAAGTGCTCGACTTCGCATGCAGGTTGTCGGGCTACAAAAGCAGGGGTGCCACCCTCTCTGAAAGGGATCAAAATTGTGATGGCATGTCTTCGGATCATCCTCAGGGATGTTTCGATGCCAGATCGTCGCCAATAGCCCATTGTGGTGCTCTAGTGCGACATAATTGAACTACAGCTACTAATCTATGACTTTGAAATTTCTGCTACCAGGCTAATTATGTAAATTCAAATTTTATTGTATTTCTTATGAATAAATATTTTTTTAATTCAAAGAAGTAATTTTTTATTTTGTTTAAAATAGCTAAGATATTTTTAAAAATTATGATGACTGATATGTAAACTTTTTTATCACCAGAAAAATATCAGTATGTTGGCCGTCTCTTGAGGCCAGGTGAGGAACCCACTGATTACTCAGATGAAGAAGACACAAGCCAGGACCAGAGCACTGAAGCAGCTCAGCAGACAAATCAACAGTCTTCCAAAAAAGATGAATGATTTTGTTGACAATATTTTGTATTCTCATTCTTTTGGAGAAAGTTGTTCTGCTTTTTCTTTTACTAAGATTTTATATTAAAAGATAGCTGCTAGAAGTTCTTCACAAAATAATTTTTTTTTGTTTTTGTTTTGTCTAAATTTTTGTCATGTTTCTTTTTTCTATTTTGTTACTTTTGCACTGAGTTTTTGTTGTATTGTAAATTTTGTGGTAAAGTTGTTTATACAATTATTTTTGAAGCAAAAGTTTACAAATCCAGTTACTGGTTAATGTGGTTGTTCATGTTCCTGAGAAAGATATACTTTAATTTTGCCATCATTGGGAGGAATTTTCAACTGATCAGTATACTAATAGTAGACAACTGTTTTATTTATTTTTTAAAATTAATATTATATTATTTTAAAATTATTAGTATTAAAATTTTTTTTAAAAATTAATATTAAAATTTAACAAGGAATAAAAATTTTTTTAGATTATTTTGTTGCTTTCAATAGTATGTTATATTTACTTCTGAACAAGTACCATTTAATTTTGCTATTAACATTTATTGTAATAAAAATTTTATTATTGGAATATAGATATTATATCTTAGATAACAAATGAAATCAGTTTTTTTTTTCCTCGAACATAATTTTTTTTTCCTCAAGCTATATAAAAAAAAGTTAATAATATGGTGATATAATTTTTCTTTCCTCAAATTATATCACCATATTATATATTTTTTTCTGACTTTATGCTGCCTTAATAGGTGAGAAATCTAAAAAATACCGTTCACTTTAAATGCCGTTCATCATTGATGAACTCAAAATATTAAAATTTACAATGAATTAACACATAAGTATTTTAAATTAAAATGAATTTTTTTTTTGCATGTGATTAATAAAACTCCTTTGATTACATCAACTTATGAATGAATTTGCATCAATAAGTTTAGTTTCTCCATTAAACAAAAAATTTTTTGTATTGAAATAAATTTTAGCTAATTAAATATTGCTGATAAAACAAGATAATATGATTTAACGTGTTATGTGTGATGAAATAAATATATATATAAGATTAGTATTGAAATGTATTTGTCAGAGCTCACGTTGTTAAAAATTTTTTGTATTGCTTCATTGATATGCAGGTTTGTCTATATATATATATATATATATATTTGTTCTATTAAAAAAGGTATATGTTGTGCAGATACCGACTGTGTATAAAAAGTTTGCAGAGAATGTGTTAAAAGCTATATATTTTTACAACATAAATATGTTGTCCTCAGAAAAGTGATTGTATGTGTAATTTTGTAGCTCATATTATGTTTTCTATTACTGAAATTGCGCTTCATTGAATATAAAAATTGCTTATGTCTAACATTTTAAAAATAATTGTAAAGCTTTCTGTAAATAGAATGTTTCCTTTATAACAAAAAAATCTTGTAGGCACTATGTTGTGTTGCTATAATAATAAAACTAATTTAACTGCTGTTTGTTTATTAAAAACTAATGAATAACTGTTAAGTTTGGAAAAACAGCTCTGTTTAATTCAATGCAAGAATAATTTCTTTGCTATCTGTTTATATGAACTATTGAATTACAGCTCGGTTTTAAAATGCAGAGCTCTTTATTTCGAAAATTTCATTTGCCAAATTAGTTTAGATTAGTTTGCTTTCAGGTATATACATACATGTTTTTTTTTTTTTTTTCTTTAGCTGTGTTTTTTTTTTTTTTTTTTTAATTTTTATTTTCCATTTCTTGTGGGTTTTATTTTTGAGTATCAAAAATTAAGTTTCTTGGTGATGGTGTTTTATTTTGTGTATGTTTTTTGCAATGGGTAGGTTTTCATTATCTGGGTTTGCGTCAGTCTATATCAACTTTAATTTTTCATGACTTTTACTGTAAATTTTAAAGACAATCTTTGTAGAAAGTTATGTTTTAACTGTATTTTTGAACAAACAATTTATAATCTTTCTTTTATTCTTTGTAAATACTAAATGAATTTTATGCTAAAAATGAATTTGTCCGAAAAATGTCTGGAAGATGTTTATATTTAAAAATTAAAGAATGTTGTATGCTTAAAAATGTAATGTTTATTATATTTCTTTTGTAAAAAGATTGTTTTAACTTTAATTGAGCATTTAGTCTCTTGCAATGTATAGAATGCTAAACAAATGTATTGAAAAAGATGTGAAATCTAGAGAGGAAAACAAAGTAAATTGTAAAATGTATTATATTTCTTTATATAGTTCTTAAATAACTCGACCAACATGTTATAAAGTTAACTCATATTTTTATCTTTACTGTAAAACTGTTTGGTTTTGTAATAAATTTCATAATACAAGTATTAAATTGTTCTTTATATGTTCTCAAAATTTGAAAAGAATATTTCTAACTCACATTTATTTAAATTTTAAGGGTGTGATGTGGCGATTTCTCTAGGCTGATTTTATGGGAGACATTAGTGATTTCCGGCCCCGAGTATCTCAGAAATTTTTGTCCGATCATTTATTTAATGTATACCTAATTAAAATTAGAATTAAAGAAAGAATTTAATGTTTTCTGTAGAATCTTAAAAGTTTGTTTTATGGTTGCATAATATGAACCCATTATTTCATTTAAAATTAAACTAACTGTAGTTAGGTAGGTAATAGCGTGCGACTTGCAGTTTTCTGGGATATTTGTACCAGAAATTCGAATCGGGTTAATATTAGCGACGACGCCTATGGCTTTTTAAAAAATGTCGGTGTTTAACACGTTCACGCCGGGGTGACCCACCGGTGGGTCACGCTAGAATTCTCATCTTAGCAGCGCACCGGAGTAAAAACTGGTAACAATAAATTTAATTTTTTTCCGGGAATAATAAAAATCCATAACTACCAATTGTTTTTAACGGATGCAATTTTTATATTGAATTGCTTCTTCGCCGTGATATATTTCCTTACAGTGAATTGTTATTGTTGAGAATAGATTAACTCCTCCCTAATATTATCTAATATTGAAATAGTTCTTCTACCAGTATTTTCTCTTTTCCCGTACCAGTATTTTCACTTTTGCCGGCGTGAACGTGTTAATATATAGATTGAGTGTTAACCATGCAGCAGAATTTATTATCAATCAGAATGTTTCCCACCTGCCGACTAGCAAATTTTAACGGGAACTTTCCATACCTTTCTAAATTTGATAAGTATTTAAGCCATTTTCCAAAATAAAATTTGTCAATGCATTTACTAACACATAATATTTGAACATTGTGCATTTAAACATTTTCATCTAAAATTTAAGACTTACAAGTTACTTAGGCAGTATTTTACGTATAGTCCAGTATAGCACAAAAAAAGTGTTTTTTTAGAAAAATTAAGACCTAAAATTTTTTTTTTACAAAGAAAATTTTATTTTATTATAAACAATGACAGATAACTCCCATAAACACTTTACCCTTTTGAGAATGGAAAAGGACTGATTTGGGAAAATAATTTTTTATCTCCTATGCAGACAAGTGATGTATTTTTTTCCAGTGAATATGGAATGATCAGACCAATAGTTAAAAAGGTTTTATGTGCAAAAATGTACAATTTCAGGGTTCGTTCACAACTGGAAAAAAATCTTAAGGAGTAAAAGTCTTAAAATTGTATCAATATTATCCAGCTGCTTATGAACGCTAAATTGTGTACTTGTACCCATTTACACATCTAACATTGCTATCTAAACAAGTGAGTCATTGTTTTCATACTGAATCAAATGAAACTATACACGAGGGAATAGAATGAATAGTCTAGTAGTGACAGGAGTTTTTTATCTGTAAAAAGTTTCTTTTGACATGTAATGTGAGCCAAAAGAAAAAAAAACCCGACTACTCTGAATTACTTTTGATCCTAATAATCAGATTCTTACGTTCTATGACTCAATTTTAATGGTTCGAAGTGGTGACTTCAAATTTGCTAATTAATAGTGCAGCCGATATTTTAAGTTTTGAAAGCAGACACAAAAACGCACTTTCTCCGAATATGCGTAGGGGAGAGGGGGGCACCTTTCAACATTTTTCGCTAAAAAATTATTTGGGAAGTTTTATTGCTTTAAAAATCTAAGTTCTAATTTTTATTTACTAGATTGATATTTGAGGTAACTTCTCAATTTTTTCCAAAGGTCTCAGCCAAAGACAAAATACCTAATTTTACACATTTAGTGAACCATGTATTTTGTTGAAATCTGCCCCTCCTGGGGGGCAGTTTTCAACAATTGAAGAGAATGTAACAAAATAATACATTTTGGAAAATTAACTTTATTCATGAAATAATAATAATGAATAAACATATTGGATTGATTTAGGTATTTTCTACATTATTTTGTCTTTAATTAAATCAAAGTTTATAGAGAATGTCACGAAAAATACAGCTCGAGCTGTTCCGCCACTTAAACTTGGTTGAGGCAGTTTTATTTTAATGTCACTTCTTTCTATACTACTGATATCCTCTTTTTCTGGAAAATAAAATTTCCAAGAATCTTCCTTCTTTCTCATAAAATTTACTTTATAGCTGTCTTCTTCTATCTCTTCAATTTTTCCTACAAATAGAACTTTTTTTTTCTTTCCACAAAACTCAACAAGAACAAAGTCGTTAACCTCGATTATTGTATCATCAGTTATCTCAAAATCCATCTGTTTCTGTTCTTCAATATCTGTAATGGAAGGCGTCAAAAAATCTTCACATTCTGATTCTTTGCTTAAAGAAATATCATATGCATACTCACTTTCAGAAGATTCAACAAATAACAATTTTTTTGATGGTTTTAATTTGAGCTTAATTTCATTTGAGACTGATTTCCTCTTCTTTTCCAATCTTCGAATTGTTTCTTCTTGAATGCGGTTTTTCTCAGGTGTTTCAGTCAATATTTTGGACTTTCCCTTTTTCCTACCTCTTTTTTTAGCCATTGTAATAGATTTAGGGTAAGGTCTCACATCTGCAGGTGTTATTAACGTGGGCTCATTAGGTTTACTTTCCGTTGACCTTGTTGGTGTACAAAAATTATGATTTTCTTTGCTAGTACTTGGGAGACTATCTATTTTACACCTTTCTTCAATGGTTTGATCCACACTAAGAACTTCTCTAGAATTAATAGAAGCCTGCAAAACTGTTACAGAAGAAGGTTCTAAGTCTTCATCAGTAAAAATGGAACGTGAAAAGGGCCAGATTCCAGTTTTTCGGAAACCTGCAGTGATGTTTTTGTTTGTAAATGATAAAGTATATGCGGTATTTGCTATTGCGGCCAAGTTATGTATGCTAATAGTCTTAAATGGATTAGATACCATCCAATCATTTTGTGCTACTCTCAACTTAGATTTGAAAGGCCCTATGACTCCAACATCCAAAGGCTGGAGACGATGAGAACAATGCGGAGGAAGGGTGACTAGCACAATACCATTATCCTTAGCAAACAGCACAGAATCCAGTGTACAGTGGCTTTCATGATTGTCCATCATCAAAAGTATTTTATTTTCTGTTGAGCATCGGGTGTGCTTTTTAATATGCTTGAGAACCTCGAGAAAAAGAAGTCCAGTCATATATCCACTTTTGGGACTGTTAACTAAACCTAAACTCCCTAGTGGTGCCCCAAATAGCATAGAGTCATGGAACCTTGTCCTTGGAAAAACAAATACAGGAGGAACAGTATTTCCTAAAGCATTGATTATCATGCACATGGTAATCATGCTTCCACGCTCGCCAGAAACGACCTGTCCTACCTGACGAGCTCCTAGCTTGGCAACAACATTCGGAGCTTGAACAACTGGTGAAACTCCAGTTTCATCCAAGTTATATATTTGATCAACTGTAAAATGAGCAGAAGTAAGTGCTCTCTCATAATTGTTGAAAAATTCTTCGACATTTTCTTTATTAAAAGCTGTAGCTCTTGCGAGGCTAGTGTTTTCCGGCTTTCTTAAAGTAAGCTGTGGATGACGCTTCATAAAACCTTTAACCCAGTCAATTCCAGATGTTTTATTTTTGTCCCAGCTGCTTGGAATATTAGAGTTGAGACGCTTTGCGTAATCATAGGCAAGTTGTCGAACTTGTCTGTAAGTTAAACCATAATTTAGAATTGAGCATGTAATTATGTATTCACAAAGCAGGGTTTCTTGCTGGACATCAAAAACTTGTTGGCTTGCGTATTTAGAACTATAGCATTTTGCGTTAGTTGTACATTGTTTGGTTTCATCAACCAAACAATTATTTGACTTCCTTTTTTTAAATCTATAAAATAAAGCTGAAAAGTCCATTCCAAATAAATCAGCTGCTGTTCTTAAAGATGCACCATTTCTGACAGCTTCCATTGCTTTTTCAATGTTTTCTTCACTAACTTCTGGTTTAGTGCGCTTTTTTTTGTATGTTCGCACCATTTTCATTAACTATAAGAAGGCAAAATAACAGGATTTAGCATTCTATTTCATATAATGTTACTTCGTAAACTTTTTAATTTTCATAAAATTATTTTTATTCTAAATCAAATTTTCTTGAATATTTTTATAAAATTCTAAAAAAATTATTTTATTGATTCTTTTAATAAATTTCTGTAAATAAATGTTTCATAAATTCTATTTTCAACAACAATGCTTAGAACTGAATCTTGATTTTAAGCTTTTAAAAAAATTTAGTATAATTGAAAAAAAAATTATTAAACATGCTTCCTTAAACACATTCACATCTTTTTCAAAGTTTTTAAATGTGACAACCGTAATTAATGTGTTTTTGCACTAATAACTTCTTCAAGATTACTTAACAAAAAAAGCCTGGGGCACCTTTCAACACTGTTGAAATGTGCCCCCTAAGCTCTGTTGAAATCTGCCCCTGGTACAGATATTTTGGTTAAAGTGTTATCAACCACTTTAGAAAAAGAATTATTACTAATAAATAATACAGTTAGAAGCAGAATTAAATAAACTAGTAGATGAATAAATATCACTTACCTTATTAAAAGATTACTGGTTGATAAACAGTTTCAAAATCAGAACTGTATTTTTACTTTCGGAATGTTAAAACTTGTTCTATAGAATAAAACAACAGTGGTAAAAAGAAAGAACTTAAAACTAAATGCCAGCTGTTATGCATAATTAAAGCTTATTGACTGGCATATTGGCCAATCACTAAGAAATATTAGAAGGGAGAAATTCTAGCTGTTGAAAGGTGCCCCATGTTGAAATGTACCCCCCTCTCCCCTACTTTTTTTTTGACGGATTCAGATTTCTGACTGCCGAAATATTGGGGATAGCCGCAATCTGTGAACAATAGTTTGGTCAGGAGAGCGGGAGCAAAGTTTTGACCTCTTAATGTAAATTTTACTTTTTGAGTATTCCGCCATGTCTTGAGAACTATTTGAGCGAATTGGAAAAATATGCTCACAGCTATGCAATTTGTTTGTTCAAAGGTAATTTCATGCAAAAAATAAATTTATGTAAATGTTTATGATTTTTATAATTTTATTTAATAATAGTCGAAAAATTTTTTAATTGTGCATTTTTTTACATCATTTTAAAGTATTTAATTTTCATGGCGAAATCCGTCGACCAGGGAAATTGAATAGTGGAAAAAAATTCCATTTCTCAGGAACTATTCAACCGCTTTCGCTCAAATGTTGTATTTTGCAATGCAAAATTAGATACTTTAAGAGAATGTAACAAAATTATATACTTTACAATTCAAAATTTTTTTTCGACTATTATTAAATAAAATAATAAATATTTACTAAAATTTATTTTTTGCATGAAATTATCTTTGGATAAACAAATTTTATAGTTATGTACAAAAAATTTTCAATTCTCTTAAATGCTCGAAATATAGTGACATATTCTCGAATACACAGAAAGTAAAGTTAACACTAAGGGATCTAAATTTTGAACTACTCTCCTGACTAAACTATTGTGACCATATTCTCCAGATTACGGCTACTTCCAACATTATGAGGTCAGAAATCCGAAAAAAGGAATATTTATTCAGAGAAAGTACGTTTTTGTGTTTGATTTATTAATTATTCTGTTATTAATTAGCATATTTGAGGTCACTACCCAACCATTAAGATTGAGCCCTAAAACGTGAAGATTTGATCATTAGATCACAAGTTTTTCTGGATGGTCCGTTTTTTTGGTACACTGTACATCCGTGCACACTTTGCATTACTATATAAGGATTATCTGCACACGTAAAAAATTGTTTCTGATCTAATTTTCACGCTGAATTGAATACCCAGACAATCTAAAAAATAGTTTAGTTCTAAGTGTTTTGTCTGCAAGTACTATTTTGTACTTGCTCTTATTTACACATCTTACATTGCTAGGCAGATAAGAGAAAAAAATTTTCTCGTTTAATGAATCAAAAGGGCTAATATTTCAAAATTTGAAATGATATTTTGTATAAAATGTACTTTTTTAATTGCATTATTATAAATAAAATCCTTATAAGTTTAAAACAATTTATCCTATCAATTCAAATTTTATCTTACTCATTTCAATGTATAAATTTTAATCGGAAAATATACCTCACCATGCGCAGATAGCCCCTAGATAGGAAAGTAGAAAGTGTACATATCTCATGTAAAAAAAAAAAAAAAAAAAAAAAGAACTTTTTATAAATAAAAACTCTCGCGTCTCAAGAATTATGCGTTCTATTGACTCTAGTATAGTCTCATTCCGAGGGTAAGAAAAAAAAAAAAAAAACGTAGGAAATCCAATATCCGATACGTAAAGAGGTACGGGTAAAAATTTGGACATTTTATTTAAAAAAATTTTAAGATGTGCCAGAGATATCATTTTTGAGGACATAACAAAACTTCTTATGAAAAAAAAAAAAAGAATTGGGTGTTAATTTCTCCGAAGAAAAAGTATAATTTTACTAGAGAAATAGTGTGTTTTAAATTTTTCTCGTTTATATTGTTGATAAAAATACCTCAATTTAATCAAGGTTCCCAGTTTATTTCCAAGGATCGATTAAACATTAATTTAACGTTATTTTAAAAAATTATGATATTAAGTAGTTCGTGTTCTAAAACTACGACAGAGACCTAAGTCAATACCCTAAGTTCACTTATATATATTTCGCTCTAACCGAAGTCCCTAAATATGTATTAGCACTTTTACGATCATCAAAATCCATCTATTCTTTAAGCAGATGTTATATGGGTTCACACACTTTCCTGTGAGCATTGAAAAAAAAAAAAGTAAGAAATAAAGAGGAAAGTGGATGATATTTTGTTAACACAGCTGTAGGCTGTTAAAATATTGAATTTTCTTTACTGGTGCTTAAGTGTCGAAAAGTATAAAGGTTTCGGTAAAAGTTTACACAATTATACATGTTTTCCTACTATAAAATGGTAGTGACCAGGAAGTATTACGGAATATTTTACTTGGAATTCTAAAAAGAAGTGAAAAGTTTAATGAGAAACGGGAATTTTTTAATTTTCTAAATTATTAAAAGCAGTTTCGAAGGCAATGCCTAATTTAAAATAATTGTCTTAATTTTAAAGGGAAAAAAAATTCCGATGTCTGAAAGAGCTATATATTAAATATTTAACTCTTTTTAGGAAGAATTTCAAAATTTAAAGAAAAGTGAATTCAGATAAATCTCGAGTAAACCATGAAGTTTCAAATGTTGAAAAAATATTTTCAAAATGTAAACAAATTATGGTAGAATTAATTCCCCACAGCTTAATCCTGCCATGATTTGTTAGTATTTTGAAAACATTTCTTCAAGATTTGAAGTTTTTAGCTTACTCTAGATTTACCTGAACTCTCTAACTTGTAACTACTTGTGGAAGTGAATTTGCCGTAAATATTCCCCCCTCCCCTGCATAACTACTCACAATTTTTATCCCATTTACCTAAGTAAATAGGATATGTATGGTTGTTGTAGTTTGCTATGCATGCAGGTTTATTAGTTTTTAAATTATTTTTTGCAAATTGTTGAAACAATAAACACTTATCCTTCAATCACCACTGCTTAACCCTGCCAGGATTTGTTTTTTGAAATTTTTTTTCAACATTTGAAGTTTTTAGCTTACTCTAGATTTACTTAAATCCACTTTTTCCTTAATTTTAAACTACTTATGGAAGGGAATTTTGCCGTGAATGTTTTCTTCTATAACTACTAAAATTTTTTTATCCCATTTACCTAAATAGTAAATAGGATGTGTATTATTGTTGCAGTTTACTACTGTTGCATGTTGGTTTTTGCAAATTGGTGAAACAATAAACACTTCTCCTTCAATCAAAAACAAAAAAAATCTAAGTGTAATAGAAACTACATACTTCAGTAACATATACTGTTCAATGTTAAACCATACCGAATGAATGTTTTTAAAGTTGTAAAATTTTATTCAATGTAAAATCTATATTAATGAAATCAGTTTTACAGAATCTTAACTTACAACTGCCCAAAATAGTCCCCGTATGTCATTTATATATATATCTCAGGGGTTGCAAAAACTGAGTTTGTTCCTAGTGCCATAAGCCACACCTTTGTTTGTATCAGCAATTGGTACTTTACATCTGAATGCATATGGCAACCCTTTGAGCCAACTAAAGTACAATCATGTGCCTAAACTCAAGAACGGTTTCTGAATGTGGGTCTAAGTTGCTTTTCGCAAAAAAAATAAATAAATAAAAACTCTTAATTTATCAATTTTAAGTTTTAATATAAATAACTTAAAAGTAGATCACAGCTAAGCAGATTTTATTGGGCTACTGAGTTTAAATACATAATTGTAAATTAACCTAAGAGAATATTTAACTGGTTTTTATTGCTACTTTACTTCATTTTATAAAGAAAAAGCGAATTAAGAGTTGGGAATAGATAAAAATAATTGTTATGCAAAGAAAAGCTGTGATGTTTGACGAAAAAATAATTATTAATTTACAATAAAAATATTTTCAAAATCAAACTAAACTAGATTTAGAATCTTGCTTAACAGAAAAAATAATTATGTTAAATCCTAGTGGCCCAGTACAATTAATTATGTATTTTGGTGTCAAATGTAAAATATGAAAAGTGCATATTTAGAATTTTTTTTAAAAATCAAAATATAAAATATTTCAACACATTTGTGCAAGATAACCTGTTTTGTTACAGTTTATTTTAATTATTATTTATTCTATTTTCTATTATTAGTGTGATTTTTTTTAAAAAAAACTTTTCTTATTAGATTCTACTTACCAGGATTAAAAATTTCAAATGATGCAACTCTTCCTTTAATAGCCATTAACTTTAGAAAATTAGGAAACATTAAGGAGAACATTAGGAAATTTGATACTTATTGGTTAAAAGTCATTACTTTTAAATCTTCAGTTTACCTTGAAAATAATACCTTGTTAGCTTAAAAATATTAAGTTTAAAATTTTAGTTATCTGGTTGACCGCTAAAGTAGAAACCTGTATAGTGCAGAACGAAAAAAGAGTTTCGTTTTTCTTCTTCCTAATAAACACATATGAATAAAATTTTTTTATGTTCTATGTTGATACATCATTTAACATGTTTCCCATACATTCCTCAGTTTTTACCAGCTTTAAACAATTACGAACTTTCGGCATTGAAATTCCTACATATTTTGAGTTTTAAATCAAAGATCAAATATTTACCAACGAAACAATAAAATTAAATGTTAACATGCAGTTGGTTCATAAAAGAACCTTTTTTAAAATATGTTATAAAAAAAGTTAAAAATTTCTGAAGTATTTTTGCCATTAGCAGATATTTTATCACAAGAAAAAAATTTAGAGAAATTTGAGAATATATGGGTAAATGGAAGATAGTTGCAAAATTTCAGAGTTTTCGTTAAAAAACAGGAGACATGGCCGGTACTTTTCCAGGGTTTGTCTAAAATTACTTAATTGCCATTGCCAATTAAACTACCAGGTTTCTGTGACAATTTCTGATTTCTACGATCCTATGGGAATCCTGTTACAATTAAATGGAATAAAAATGTTATTAAATGCCAATCTAAGTAAAAAGTAGGGTAAAAATTTCGAAAATTTACTTTTCTTGGAGAAGAAAATTAATATATAAATAAAGACACCATGATTGAATTTAAAATGTACATTTTATTAATAACACATAAAATAAACTTAGTATCAAACTGTACAATGAATAATCCAATGATTTGCTACATGATATTAAAATAAAAAAAGAATTGCTAGATTTCCTCGGCCAAATGATAAAATTATATAACTTAGGGGATGCACATACAGAAAATAAGACCAAGATAATTTTGCAACCATTTTTTTAAAGGGTAAAACAAAAGAGTTCATTTCTTTTTTTAAAATCATAACATAAAATTCCACCCGGGAGCTTTACTTCTTTTTCTTACGACCTCTTCCATCAGGTATTCCATCGGATTTTCTTTTTTGAGGACCCTGCAAATCAAATAATTTAATTAGAAAAAAAATCTGTGATAATAATAATAAAAAAACAAAACAAAAAAACAAATTAAATGGAATGTAATCAAGTTTATTAACATGCATTTGTAATGTTTCACAAATTTTTGTGTAAGATCTCTTCATACTTAATATATATTAGTGATTTGAAGAATAAGACAAAGTATCAAACTAATTTAACTTGAGATTTTGGGGAAAAAAAAGTAAACAATAATTTTGGAAAAGGCTTGGCATGAAGTTTAGGTGCTCATAAAACCTGTACCAAATAATCTATACGTAATCACATTGCCTTTCAACATGCAAATAGTAACTGGTGTCTTAGAAAATTTCTTCTGCACACACTTCTCACTTTCACAATGCAAAAACTATTTAACGAAAAAATAAGAAATTTTGCACATTCTTTTCTGAAAATATTTCTCGTGCCACACTGTTTAATACAGTGAAAAGCATTAGCAAGAGAATATGATTTTTGTAGATAACACATCTAGTTTTGGAGTAATTAAAACATATTAACTTATTTTCCGGATATTTCGGTGTAGTTATCAGCCAGGAAATTGCTTGAATCTTTCAGCAAAACAGAATTTGTTTCACTAAAACACAATTTTTATTGCATTTGGGGGCAAATGTTCTACGAGGACCCTGTTTGGTTTATTCCAGTAAGCTCTACAGCAGCAGAAAGACGCTTTTATTGCATGACTAGAGTTAGGGGCCAAATTGAAAAGTTCTATCAAATAAAAACAAAAAATTTTCATCTCGTCTTCTGGATTGGATCCAAAATTACAAGTTGAACCATAGCTGTAAACTCAAAATCCGGTCAGCTATTCAAGGACTATTATAAAATAAAATTACTTTCATTTAATCACACTCACAGTTCAGTGGATTCAGAATTACAATTTTCAAATTACCCTGGGCTACTACCACCTACTTTGGAAGTTCATGCCATAAGGGCGACTGGTCTTTTTTTTAAAGAAAGCATGTGAATACAAGTTAACCTTTTCCGGGGGGCTGTGACAGCAGTTGTCACATCTTATCTTGGGGTCCTGTGGTGGGCATGTGACACTTTCAGAGTAAGAATAGGGGAAAAAATCTGCTCCTCAGTTAAGAGACAGGATCAAGTTACAGCGGGACGTGTTTTATTGTTTTAGTGTTTACGAGAGGTCTCACCTTTTTAAGTTCAGGGGAGAAAAGTTTCCTTCCATTTCCCACCTACTTTCAAACATCTATTCCAAGTTAGGGTACTTTTTTGTTTGTCCGCCATTTTCTTACGTCTTTTTTAGTCAGTTTCATTGTTGCCATTTTTTGTACAAATTTTTTCGTTCTAGTTGTGAGTTATATTTAGAACAAATTGATTTCGTTATTGCAAATATAATTTAACAAATATTTTCAATTGTATATAAAAAATATGGAATAATCAGAATCGAAAAGCGTTCTTTTAAGTAAATTAAATTAAATTGAAATAAAATATCAAAGCAATATATTTTACATGAACTCAAATAAATAGTTTTTTTTAGGTTATATTTTAAATTCGTGTTATAAATATAGTTATTGGAATTTCAAAATTTTGATTATAATTCCTGCAGTTTAAAAAAAATGTTCTTACATGATTTTAAATAAATATCTGCATTTCCGAAGAAAAATATCTATACCTAATACTACGCAGGAGTATTTATTCATGCTTTAGGATTAATAAATATAATAAATGTCACATTTATAAATATATAATTTATAATTACTAATGTATTTTCTATGTTTAAGAAATTGAAATCATAAACGCTATTTCTTCCTTTGGTGGCAATTTTCATGTTTCTTTCCCTCATTCTGCACACAGTTCAACTTTTAGTTATAGGTTCTAGAAATTCTTTTAATATCTCAGTTTTGTAACTTTTTATAAGGTTAAAGCTAAATTTTTGAACAATAAAATTCAATAAATCTATTACATGAGTAAGTTGAAGTCAATTGTGAATGACTGTATTTTTAAAATTATGTAAAAGAGGAAGAAGAAAAAATGTTATATATGCTACGCAGTTTCAATAAAGTGCTTACTTTTCACGAAATTTAATGCAAAATAAGAGAAATGAGCCCGATTGTTTTATGTTAATCAATTACAACTGTAACACATTAACTGAAATATTTCTGAGTTTTTGCTGTATTTCTGACTATTTTAAAAAGACATAAGGGAAGTTGATGAAAAATATTGTTAGAAATTTAGAACGCATTTTAGTTTCTAACTAAGAGTTCATGGGATAAATGTGCTAAGAAATGTGTTTTAATTTTAGAGTTCCGTTAACGCATAAAATATTTTTTAAATGAATAATTTAAACTATTATATACTACTTAGAAAATTAATTAACATAGTTATTATAGTTTATAATTTTTTAAGAAATCTTAAAAAATTATAAAATAAAAAGAATTTATTTGATAACATAATTTTCGATCGAAATGATCTTGCTTTCTTGAAAAAAGAGGATCTTTCAAATTAGCTGGGAGTTAGGGCAAAATTATCGTCATTTACCTTGCTTTTCCATTTCATTATTATTAGTAATAATAACAATAATAAATAAATGACCCTGATGAATGAAGAGAAAAATTATTTATCATTTATTGAAGTGACCGGTATTTTTCATAAGTCGATAGATGAAAATAAAATAATTCAGTCAAAGAGTTAATATCAAATTAAATTTCCTATGTTTTCTTCCATCGGCTATATGACACTAATAACTCAGACTCAAGAGGCCTGTATACAAAAATATGACATTATAACTATTTATATCATTTCCAAAGATTTATAATCTTTCGATAAAATTATAAATTATCTGCAATGTTACAAATATTTAATCAGTAAAATCTTGATATATATAATGTTTAATATAGATATTTATAATTAACTAAATTGAGATCACGAAAAAGAACTCTTTTTGCATATAAGAATAGATTCAAAGAAAAATCGATTTCACTCGCGAAAAAAAAGGTTTTTCCGCACTATGACCAAATTTCACTGCATGATAACTCTCGGGAAAAACTGATTTCACACTTAAAACATAGTAATCCTATAAATGCGAAAGAGCATGATCTATCCGTTATTTATGTGAAAAATGGATATAAACCGAGCTTTTTCCTTTGGTCTTCGAAATTTCCGACGTTTTTTAACTCAATAAAAGAGTGTTTATGATCACTGTACACCTCATTAGCTTGCTTATCTTTTGCGGAAACATTTAAATAAACCAATCGTTTTAATATGGCATCAAAGAGCTTATAAAAAATAGATATAACTTTAATAACTGATATAAATAACACCTGTAATGCCAAACTGAAATTTTCAAAAACTGAATTAACTGTTGAAATAATATCACAAAGAACAGTTTTTTTTTAAACTATTCCTCAAATGCGTAATAATAGTTTTGCATTTTAATCAGTAAAATGTTAAAATGTTTCATAATAATACGTTGAAAATAGTAATGTAAACCAGAGAGCAATGACATACCACAATTACAATAATTTTAAAGTAAATATATGATAAAAAATGTTTGATAGAATGAATTTTTTTTTTTTAAATAACCTTAAATCAAAATCAAACGCGAGAAAGATAAAAAATTCAATAAAAATACTCTCATGATGGAAATTTTAATTATTAATATAGTTTAGAATGGATATTGACACTGTAATCAATAGTTTTCTTTTTTTTATAAGTTTTAAACCGCAAATATATATATATATACACTAAATCTGAATGTTTGTAAAACACCATAAATAGTCAACATGTTACATTCGGAATGTAGTTTTTTTTACACTGAATCGTATAAAACCACCAAAGAAGTTTTCCCGCGCTTTTTTAGTTGTAAAAAAATGGGAATCCTCCACCAGTGGTATTTCTATTATCCTGAACTGCGGTGGTGTAAAAGATAGCAACTGGCGTTTAGAATAACAGAGGGAGAATAAAACTCTCGGGGATGTTTAACATTCATCACTTGACTTGTTTCAGGGATTAGCGGTGCCCTTTCTTTAATTCATCCCCCAGACTCAGAAAGAGCCCACCAGAGGATCTAGATTTCTTATTTTTGCGCCCACATGAAAAGGTTAAGAATCAAACTGTATTACAAATATATTTTTTTAATACATTAAATTTGCTGAACGATGTGAACAGATGTTTTCATTAAAGAATTCTATATAATTGATTGTAATAAATTTTCTTATTTCAAATTTAAAACAAATTAATGACTAATGACAGCAATTATATTAACATGATTTAGTTTTTAATGGCAATCAGTTTCTTGTTATATTGTCAATGTTATATTTAGTTAAAGATTAAACTGGCTACGGTTTCATCAATTAAAATAAACATACTTTTGGAATGCCAGGCTTTGGTCCTCTCTTCTTTCTTTCAGCCTTTTCTTTTTCTTCCAATTCTTGATTTTCTCTTTCAATTAAAGTAATCAAGGTATTGCAGCGTCGTTGCAACTCCTAGAGAAAAGTGGTAACACTGAATTAATGGTTTGTTTAATATACATTTAACTGGAATATATCTAATTACAACTTAATGTTGGATAGTGGTAATAAAACAATACACATACAGCAGCAGTCCGAGATTTTATGAACCAATCAAATCTGAACTGAGGTGCTTTGCGAATTTCTGATCTTAGTTCATCGTAAGCATTTTCTTTGTCAAAGCCCAGCTTATGCAGCATGCAGACAAGAAAACGATCTTCCTCTTCCGTGTAATTTTTCCCTTTGTTAGTTCCATACGCTATTCTTAATTGATGGAATGGTGCTCGATAGCGAGCCATCTAAAAGTGAAAAATAAGAAATTTTCAAATTATGAGTCAACAAAAAATATATTCAATCAATATATTTAATGTAATAATAACAATACAGAACATCATTTCATTTTTAAATTTCTCCAACTTTTATGTTCTTGGAAAAAACATTGATATTATGAAAAGGTTTGCCATTTACCGAGGAACTGAGTATTTTTTTTATATAAAAATACTCAATACCCCCCCAAAAAAAACAAACTACTTGTTACTTAAATACATGTTTCGGCAAAAATCTAGAATAAAATAAAATGTTAGTAACTATAGGTTTAGACAAATTATTTTTAATTAAATGAAGTAATACAAACATCTAAGAACTCATTATAATGAAGAAAACATATAATTATGACTATTAACTTCATATTATATAATATGAAGTTAATATGTATATAGTATGCACACATAATTTTAGAAATATACATTTCAAATCATAAAATTAATAAATATAAATTAAATTAAAAATACTTTTCACATATGTAATTTTTAGTTAGAACCTAATATATTTTATTAATATGTTTTTCTAATTTGAAATGCAGCTAAACATTTCATGATTAATAAATTTTAAAAATGTTTAAAATCATTTCAAATAAACAGTACAAAGAAATGATTTCAAATTTTTGAAACATCTTACAAGATTGGCTTATCTCACCTAAAAATTGCAAATTGTATGTTCTGAACATAAAAAAAAAGGAATATTGGGACAAAACAATAAAAATAAGGAAAGAATATTTTTAACAGGATTTTAAATTTAATTCTGAGAAGAAGTACTTTGTTTAAATTTATAAAAATCTGAAAAAAAAAAAAAAAAAAAAAAACTGCTAAAAAAGTTTACCTTAGCATCCAAAGCTTTTTTAATGCTGGCTCTTCGTTGAATACGAGCTTCTCCTCGTTCAATTTGAGCCATTATCCTTTCGATATCTTGCAATTCATGACACCGTTCCCAAAACACTTGAGAATACTCTATGACCTTTAAAATGAAAATTAGAAAAACAAATTGTCAATTTCATGCATTTTTTAAAATCATTCATTGTATGTAGAGGATAAATATGGTTTTTCTTAACTAAATATGAATAACAATATAGAGCTGTCAAGTCTCTTTTTTCAAAATATTCTCAATAGTATTCACTGGTTCTAAAGAAAAATACACTAACTGATATATTCTGCCTTTACTCTCAGGTTTATACTGATTACTGAAGATTAAAATAAGGATTATAAAAAAAAAATAGTTTAAACTATAGATACTATGTACTGACATAACATATATCTTTTCTTGTAAAATATTTTAAATTAAAAAGAAAAGAAAGAATATTTTTGGTGTAAATAAACCAGCAACTAGGACTGGGGTAAGTAAGAGATTCTATATCGTGATACACCGCCTGCGATTTAACATATGTTCAAGATGTCTTGAAGTAAAAACAAACACAAGCTTTATTTTAATTTTTTTTTTAAAATTAAAAATGACTTAAGATTTATTGGTTTAAAAATAATACTAAAACTGTAACAAAATATTTTACATACATGCATTAACATTTAATTAAAAAAAAAAAAAAAAAAAAAAATGAAAGTAAAAAACAGATCGAAGAAATATTCACTTGAGTAAAACATTTTTTAAATTTGTTGAAAAAAACTGGGCTTCTGAAACATCATTAGACCTTTTATTCATTTATTTAAAATAATAAAGTTGTATTAACTAATGGTCAAATTCTATTCTTAATAAATGTAAAAATAAATTTAAGTTATTTATTTATTTGTTATTAATTTCTTTTTTGAAAATAAAATCTACTTTGTTTAAAAATGATACTATCTAACAAATTATGAAACAAACAAGTATTGAAAGAATTTTAAGAAAAATTAAAAACAACAAACAAACTGTAAGTAATATTGATCAATTATTAAAATGCGTCAAAGCATTGCTTAACTTTATTTAGTAAAAAAAGATTATTATTTTTAAACTAATAGCTAAATTTTGGGAAAAAAAAACTTTCTTTTTTTATTTTCTCAAAAATAAAAGCAAATTAAATGTTAAGCCTTGTTTTAATTTTTCTATAATTAAAAACGGTCTGAAGATTTATTGTATTAAAAATAATCTAGTTCTATCAAATTATTATACTTACGCGCATTAAATAAATTTAAAAAATAACTAACTTTTTATAACAAGGTTAAATGCAAAATACCCTTATTCAATTGAATCACTTAAAATGAAAAACAATAATTAAAAATATCAATGAAGTACCTTTTTTTTTAACTTAATTTTCTTTTCATTAATAGATTTAGTCACGAAAATTTAAGAAGACAGAGATAGCAAAGTAGCAGTAGGTCTACTAAAAATAATTGACAATAATCGCTAAATTCCAACAAAAAAAAGACATGAAATAATTTACAACGTAACAATCGGTAAGTAGCAAAAGTCTCACTGAAAATAATTTACCAGAAACTTTAAATCCTGACGAAATAAAATGCACTGCGACCGCAAAATAATGCAAGTCCTGCTGAAAATAATCTCCAAGAAACGTGAAATCCCCAAGACAAAAATGGCACATAAAGAAACAATGCATAGCGTTCTATATTTCAATGCTGATCCTCGCTCTGAAATCGGGAATTATGAATAAATTTGCTTTTCGTCATTCAACATCACGAAATAACATAGACTTTGTAGCTAGACGAAATAACATAGTCTTTGTCAGAGTGGTGGCAGCGCTAGCCTATGCAAGGATCATCTCATGTTAAACAGTGAGTGTTGTCTTATAATCAGATTTTTGATGCTTAGCCTAAAATGAGTAATTATCAGAGGCTTAAATCAGATTTCAGATGCAGCGCTTAAAACGAAAGTCATTATCAGTGGCTTAAATCAGATTTCAGATGCCTCGCTTAAAACGAAAGTAACTATATCGAATTGCCGATATAAGCGTTAAATCTATTTATCGCCCAGTCCTATAAGCTACTATTTCAGAAAACAAGTATTTAAAAAGTTACATTGAAGAAAAAAAAAAAGAAACAAAAAGATAGATCAAATCTATCACTACTCAGTAAATTAAATGAGGTTAAAGGGACAAAAAAAAAAAAAAAAAAAAAGCAAACCTCCTCTGGAGTTTTTCCTTCCACTTCTTTAGCAATGCTGTCAATGTCATCACGGCCATACTTTTCATTTGCTTTGATGAACTGATTGAAATCTCTTCTAGACCAGGATGTGAAACCCTATATTATAACACAATTTATTAACACACAGTTATAAAAATATATTAAACATTAAAAATATTTAAACTACTCTTAAGACAAATTCATTTCCTACATTAACAGGACTTTATTTTTACTCATTAGCAATCCTAGCAGTTAAAATTATTTCAAATGAATCTGAACAATAAATTTGAGATATTAGTATGTAAAAAATACCAGGTTGACAAAACATCTCTTCCCTATGAATATTACTAATTTAATAAAATGTTAACACAGTCCAATCTTGATATCCTGAACTTGAAGAGTGACGTTAAAAATTTTGCAGAATCCAAAAGAGTATTTTAATTGAAAATAGAATATTTTCAAAAATGTAGCCACATTAATATCTGTACAGATATTTTAAAACTTGTATAAAATGAATTTACTAGAAAAAATATTGATATTTTTGAATCTTCATTTCATTTTATGTTCTGTTTCTCATCTTTCTCTACCAATACATCTTCCGATGCAAAATATTTTTGATTCTTCCCTCTTACAGAACACTCTGATGTTATTGTCTTCATTAACTACATTTTTACAAATATTGCTACCATTTATATTAATTACATTAGTTAGTTCTTTTAATTTTATGGGTGGTTATTCTTATCTACATGACGTCTGATTTAGAAATGGATTCAGGTCACTTTTTTTTCTTCATTCTGTCAGACAATCTCTTTTTTAGTGAACTTCCACAAATTGTTCATAATAACTATAAAAAAAGGATATTAAGACTATGTTTAAGACATCTGTAAATAACATTTTATCATTTAAAATTCATGCAGAAAAAAAAGGGGGGGGGGAATGAAAGGTTTACCTCATTGAGCAATCTTTCTTTTTCTGCAACTTCTTCTTCTGTAAGAGGTTCAGCATCATCGATTTTTTCCTGTTCCTCTTTTTGAAAAACTGCTCCTTCAGGACCCAGATCAGGGTTCTTTGGAACCTATATAACATACATGAAATGAATTATAAAAACAAATTAAACCAAAATATACATACGAAAATCAGAAATAGAGCAATAAGAACTGAACTCTTTTCAATATCAGTTTCAAGTTAAGGTGATAAAAGAAACAGACATTTCACAATATTAAATTTTATTATTTCAAGATAGCCCCGATAAAATTGCCTAACTTTTCCAATTTCAATTGAATTTTGTCGTGTAAACAGGTTGTTTGATTATCCAATACGCAATTATAATGATATATGATATGAAATCACAAAAAAAAAAAAAAAAAATTGTTCCTGCATTGTTAGAAAGAAAGGAGTAGATAAGGGACATATTTATTACACTCAGAAAATAATGAATTCTAATCTACACAAACAAGAAAATGACGTATTTCTTTCAAGTCTTGTTTTACAAAAATAGAAACCATATTATTTTAAGAAATAAATATATATATATATTTAACAATATTCCTAATATAGATCCCAAATCCTTATACAGATTTAGACCAGTCTTGAGTATTCAAAAAATTACTACATAAATATAACTTCAAGAAATCGAACAATATTTTTTATAATTATTTATTATTCGTTTCTTATTTTATCTGCATAAACACTAAATTTAAATGATAATTGTGAGAAAATAAATTTAGATTTTAAAATGATTTGAACATGAATTACGATAGTTAATTTTGAAAATATGTGAGTATGAATCGCTACATTAAATTTTTATTGCTTATTATATAATATGACGCCCGGTGGCTGAGCGGTAGCGCTTCGCACTGTCGTGCCACAGGTCCTTGGTTCGATCCTTGGGCCGGGCAAGGCCGACTCAGCCTTTCATCCCTTCAGTGGGTCAATAAAATGAGTACCAAGCATGCTTGGGAACTAACACTGGGCCCATAAGCAGAATATTTTCAAATGTTCTGCAACGGGACTTATTAATTTATACAAATGTTCTGCAAGAATTTCCCAGCGAAACAAAGTCAACTTTACGTTAAATACTATATTTTCATTTATTAAAATACAGGATTACACACAGATACAATACATTATTTTTAAACCAAGGCAAACATTTTTGATTTGTTACTTTTTCAATCACTCTTGAAGCACAAAATTTTGTTAATGACGATGATGAGAATGAATTGTTAATAAAATGCATATGATATGAAGGTCCGAACATTAAAATAAGGGCTGCCTTAAAAATCTTTCGAAGGGACAAGTGCCCAGATGGTGCACCATTTGCAAACACAAACATTCGTTGGTCTGTTTTTCCAACAACTTCTTCATCTCCATCGAAAGCATTTGGTCTTTCACAAACAATTCTGTTAATCGTGGATCCCAACGATTCACAAATTGCTTCTGAAATGGGAATGGAAAATATAAAAGTCATAAACTTTACGAAATTGGAAATCTCTGAATTTAATTCTTTTACGGCTTGCTTTAGAAGCTCTCTTGATAAAAATGGTGATCGATTTCTCCTGCTGTATGCTTAAAACTGATACACCCATATTATAAAGAAGTTATATCCATAACCTAATTCACTAATTCCCTCCTCAGAATGGCAAAAATACGGAAGAGGGAGATTACTGATAAATGTGCTGAAATTTGTGTCTCTTATTCAAGATACAAATTGTTCTGCAGGACTTCGGTTTGTTATGCGACGTACGTCACAGTTTTAGGCACTTTCTGCTTCTGGGACACTGGGGGTTCCGCGTTCGGCTGACCACCTGACCGGAACATATGCTCCTGCACCCCAGAGCCCAAGGTCAAGAAAACTGAGATGGGCACAGTCGGCCTTGGCCCTCTTAATGGGCTGTCGCGCCACTGAGTTAGTTAGTTATTATATAATATAGAAGAAAATCGTTGCCAAATCTTAAACAAGTGATGATTTAGGAAAAATGGTTGTTATGCATTTTTTTTTTTTACTCAAAGAAAGTCTTCATAAACATTCCAAGTAAGAAAAAAAGTCGCAAATGGTAGCATTTTAGTCGACAATGGAAATCTTACATTTGAGAAAATGTTTTCAGTTTAAACAAAAATAATGTTTAAAATCAATAATGATGAAACAACATTTTGGTTTACACCAGCTTTTCTTTTTTGGTTGCTTAAACCCAGTATTTTTGGTATTGAAAACCAAAGGTTAAATAATATTTTAAGCCTCAAATTAAAAGTAACCAAACCATCATAAAACATTTTTACATGCTTTTTAACAATTGATTGACTAATATTTTGTATAAATAATTTATAAATATTAATTTCTGTTTCATAAATATGCAACTTAGATAAATCAGAGATTTCAAATAAGCTTCTTTGATACTTTACAACTGCACTCAACATGCAAATAAGAATTTAATATCTAAATGTTGTTTTAGTAGCGCATGTAAAAAAGAAGTTTCTCCCTTGCATAAAAGTTTAATATAGTTATTTATATTTATGTCATTATTTAGCTGTATACAATTTGTAGCAATAATATCAATTAATTGTGAAGATGAAAATTTCTTGAATTAATAAAAATTTTAATATAAAGAACCATGAGATATTAAAGAAAATGTATAATTTCAATTGAGAAATGTTTAAAATAGAATGAAGGAAAAGGAGAAAAATTGATAGCATAAATACAAACGCATAAATAGTAACATATAAAATAGTAGAAGTATTTTAGTTTTCTGTCATTCATTTTAACATAATGGAGCTTAAAACATAACGTTGTTCAGTTTGATGTATTGCAGCATTAAGTAAAATATTTTAAATATATTTTGAAATTATTATCTTAAAACTATATTTCTTTTATGGTATAAAAATTGTAATTTGAAATATTCCAAGAATGAATACATACAATAAAAAATTGTTTAACCAAGTAACAAGAAATAATTCTAAAATTAAACAGAAGAAATAAAATTTATAAGAAAAGGTAAACAGTGTGCATGAGCCATCTTGGCACCCGTTGCTATGACGACCGATGCTATTTGATAATTTTTAGAATTCTTTTTTCATCAAGTTCATTAGGCATCGATATTTTTTATACAGTTTACTCTTGAATTGTGGGACCTGAGAGATCTCATAAATATCACTGAAATTGTCAATAAAGAGAATCTCATCCCTTGAACAATGTTTTCCTTGTTTAATTAAGAATTAGAAATCTAGCCAACAGTTCACCCATTTATACTTTTGACTTTAGCAAGCATTATGCATCTTTAACATGCATATACAATTATAATTTGAGATACTTTTAATTACCTGATTTAATAAATTTTAAAAATAGAATGCATGGATACTATATTTTACATTTCTATTTTATTTTAAGACATCCTGATTAACCTAAATTTTGTTCACATTAATTTATTTTACATAGGTATTTTTATCGAAACTAATTCTATATAAACATTTAAAAATTGCATATTTATATCTATTTAAATAATAAAAATTCCTGTTTGCAATTTAACTCAAAATTGTAAAAAAATATGAGAAAACTTCGTTTTTAAATTTTTTTATTTATTTAAATAAGTGGTTTAAACCAGCTAACCCTGGTAGGCAGTCTTTCATTAGCAAATACACAATCTCACCTTGTATCCAATGGTCTTTCGGAAGTAAAAGATTTCTTTATCCAGTAGTTCAAAAAGCCTTGGAGGGAAAAACTGAAAATCTTGAATGGTTGGTTGTTTAGGAGGTCTTGGCGCCTACAACAAGCAGGATATTTAAGAGATATAAGAAAGTGGTATAAAAAATGGAAAAAAGTAGAATAAAAAACTTATCTTCTGCTTACACTTAAAAGGAGAAAAATCATTTTGAATATTTGCTTACCTTTGGAGCCTTTGGCTCACTGACCCTAAGAGCTTCTCTAAAGTAGGCATCAACGGCATAGTTAGCTTTACGTTCTCGCTTTGGCGGTTCAATCCAGTGTCCTATTCCAGCGATCTAAAATAGCAACTTGGTTTAATACTTGCACCTCAGGAAAAAGAAAAAGAAAAAAAGTCATACATTAGAAGAATACCTTTTGCCTTTCTCTGTAATCTTCACCTTCAAAGCGATACACGCTTTCAGTCGGAGCATCCAGCGTAAAGTTACGCAAGGTGTTTTCTCCCATTGACTCAAGCTTCTTTTGCATGTCCAATGTCTGAAAAAAAAAAGAAGTTTCAAATTACCACAATATCCATTAAAAATAGTTATTGATCCCTACATTTGATAAATAATAAAGAAAAATTTAATGCAAGAATTGTTTAACATATAGATCAATATATTAATATTTCAAGAACAAACTGAAGAAAGTAGCAAGTTAAATAAAAAAAATAAATTAAAAAGGCTTAAAAACTAAAATGATTATGCGTAACTAAAAAGGTCATTAGATGGCATTAGGGAAAGTATTTTTGTTTTAAAATTGTATGCATAATTTATATTTTGATTTGCTTAGGTATAGAAATTAGTTGTATATATGGATTGGACACTGAATATCTTGTTAAACTATATAAAACAAAAAGAGGAAAATTCGATGAAAAATGTTCTTAAAATATTTATTTTCTTGTTTAAAGGCATTACTCTTTATAATTTGGGAAAATTATTCTAATTGTACAAAGCTATTCCAATAGTAATTATCCAAAAGCTTAGGTATTTAAATTCAAGATATTTTGAGAAAAAGAGTTGATTGATTTGTATAAGGGAATGGCTCATGTAGAGTTTGAAAAAATTATATTGCAGCATTATAATTTTTCTAGTAAACTAAAAATCTTTATTTTTCACACAAGCTAATTCTTTTATTTCTACTTTCATTACTGGTATTTTAAAATATTAAACATAAAACAAATGAACTTTCTTTTTTAGCTTCTGGATGCCGACAAAATGCAAATTTTTTGTGCATTACAACAGTTAGCTGGGAATCAGACATGTCACACACTTCAGCTTATACAGTCTAATTTAATTATAAACTAAGAAAACTATCTACAGGCAATTGAAGAGCCAGAGATGAATCTAGTAAACTTTATAATTAAATTTAATATGCTTTGTACAATACAACATTCAGCTTGGAATCAGACACATGTCACATAGCACTGCTTATATATTTCAATTCAGTTACAAATAAAGAAAACTATCTGTGGCAATTAAAGAGACAGAGATGAATCTTATAAATTAGGAGAATTACTTTAAACTGAAGTAGTTTGTCAGGAGAACACGCACACAGTTTTACTTTAAAATTAGTATACTTAACATTTTTTTATATGAATACAATAAATTTGATACTAATATACATCATTTAACAATTACATCAAAGCTATTTTTTTTAAAAAAAAAATGGGGATTTTATTAAAACATAATAAAGAGGTACCACACTAATAATAATTTTAGAATGGCATAATACCTTGCGTTCGCCTTTTTCCAAAATAGCATCGATGTCTTCATCAGTAATCTCACTTTCTTTGGATGCAAAAATGTGATCTGCACCATGCCGAATCATGCCAAGCATTTCTTCTTTTCCCAACTTAGCTTGTGCATCAACTAATCTACCTGAATTGGAAGTAATTATTCTTTTAATAATCAGGATAAAGTCATTTTTTTTTTCTTTTTTCAAATTTAAAAATCTAGACAGTGTTGCAAAGCTATCAGTAAGTTTATAAATTAGTATCGCCTAGTATACTTAATATACTCCAACTAGATATGAGTCAGCCCAGAAATATTTCCAGTTTTGTTTAAAAATCACTTTCTGATATGCTTGATTTGATTAGATAGGACCTCACCCAACTTGTTGCCAGATAAGTGACAATATCGAAAAATAGTTCAATTTAGAGCAAAAAAAAATTTTGACTTTGAAATTCAATGCATAACTAGGTTAAATTTGAACTTTTTGCTCAACAAATATTTTTAGCTTTGGAGATGCCTGGTGCAATTTTGGAGGGGGAAAAAATAAAAATTTTTGGAGCAGCTCAGAGCAGACATTTTATTTTGGAGCAGTTTGACGAAATGTGCGTAATTGTTTCGATCTGAATACTTGCTTGATCTAAAATAAAAGAAGAGCTTACCTTGTTGAATAACAACATTATCCAATCTCAATTTAACTTCAGCCCTTTCTACAATTCTCTCTTCCACTGTGTTTTCAGTAATCATACGGAATACTTTAACTCTTTTAGTTTGACCAATACGATGAGCACGATCCTGAAATAAATAATAGATTGGTAGGTTTCCTAATTTTTAAGTCAACATGCACTCAACGTTCATTATTAGGTCAACATATGAAAGAAACTCACCATAGCCTGCAAATCTACTTGTGGATTCCAGTCAGAATCAAACAGGATGACAATATCAGCAGTAGCTAAGTTAATACCCAAACCACCAGCTCTTGTACTCAACATAAATATGAATTTTTCACTGTTTGGCATGTTGAATTCATTTATTTGACGCTTTAAACAAAAAAACAAAAACCATTTTAGTATTTAAAAGTAAAAACAAAAAGCAGTAATATATCAATAAGTTTGAATAACAGACACACCTAATTTAAGTACCAATCTATGCCAACAGTTAAGTTTTTAAAGATGCACTAGCACAATTGTTATTTAAAATAAATTCATGAACCATAATTATGATGATAAATAATGAATTTTCATGTTTCGTAAGTGACCAAAATACCACATTTTCAATTTGAAAACTTAGGAGGGAAAAAAAGGTTGTAGCCTTTACATTTCCTTCTTTGGTAGTAAGCATAAATTTTAAATTGGTGACAATTTAAGTGCAGAAAAGAATATTTTTTAATAAGGAATATAATAGTCTGTTTGCGTAGGTGCTTGTGTTTGTCAAAAACAAATATGATCAAGGGTAAATATTTATCTCAAAATTTTTGATACACATTACTTTCTTTAAAGCCTTCAAAGAGCCTAAACAATAGACTGTCCAAATAGAATAAGTTCTATATTTTATAAATTTCCAATATTTAATACAAAATAAGTGAGGTTTTCCTTCCAGACATGACAAAAAATAAGGAGTTGGACTACCAACCTTTTTATTCCTGTAAATACAATAGCTATTATTATAAATCCACAGATTTCTGAATATTTCTCTCAAATCATTTTTCAACTTTTAAAGTAACAATCTTGATTATTTTCTAATAAGCGACCTAAAAACTTTTAATTTATTTTTGAAATCTTCACTATATGGAAATGTATTGAATTTTAAGGTAAAAAAATATTTTAACATATTATAATTTTGCATTTTACCAGATTTTTTTTTTTTAAAAATCTCAATTATTTCTCATACTAATTTATAAGAAAATTCTAAAATTAATGGTACATTGCAAAGTAAAAATAAAAAGATTGTCACATTTAGTAAATTAAAGTTGTGTAACTGTCTCTTCTGGTTCTAAATTCACTCTTTAAATGTCCATAAACTCAAATAAGCTTTTTGGTCTTTTAAAAAAAACATATTTGTCCTTTATAACCGTTTACAAATTGTTGTAACATAAAAAACAAACAAACAAACTGAAATGCTCAGCAGTACCTGTTAAGGAATGATGATAAAACCATGTCTACTTATGATTAAATCACACAAATACAACACATAAAAAAGGAGGCAATTAAATGTATGGTTTGAGATTGACGTGTTGTAACAAATAAAAATGCTTTTAAAATATCAAGATTTTAAAAAAATCTGCAAAAATCAGTAGCGACAATTAAAATTGATTGAAAAAAAATAATAGAATTACTGTGCAAAATAGTGTATACTTAAGTGCGCGATTTGAATTTCCAGTGTCATAATATAATAAACCTATAAAAAAAAAGTTTTTTTTTTGTGTTGAAAATTTTCTGGTACATATTTTTTGTCCAAAAGTAGTGTTTAGTCTGTTAACAAAGATATTATATTTTAAAAATTATTCAGTTGATAATACCCACTTTAAAAAACAATTTTGAGATGCAAGTTTTACTTTCTAAGAAATTTTTTTACTTCCAAAATGAAAGTTTTTTTTATGTTGTCTGGTCTCTTACTAACTTTTTAATGAATGAAGATCTATTAACTGCATAAGATGCTTGTTAAGCTAGCCGCACTAATATTTTTTCTTCACGAGTTCCTTTAACAAAAAATATATTTTTTCCATAAAATTTTAGATACGTTTTTTGAATAAGTACATTATGCATAATTCATTATGATCAAACATTTAAATATGTATATCTAAATTCATATTATTGAATGTATTTGGAAGGAAATTTTTTTTTTCCCAATAGATAATTACAATTAAAATATTTCACAAATCAAATTTTTAACTTTTGTTCATTGTAAAAATTAATAATAAAAAAAAACTTTAATAATTAGTATAAGGAATATTTAAACTTTGAATTGTGTGGAAAAATTATATTACCTCTCTATCTTCGTGGGGTGTCTGCCCATCCAAACGACAGTATGGATACTGACGCCATAAAACATAATCTTCTAAAATATCCAGCATTCTTGTCATTTGAGAGAAAATGAGTACTCTTGACCCCTGTTCACGTAATTTGGGCAGCAATTTATCCAATATAACCATCTTTCCACAGTTGTAAACAAGATGCTCATCAGTTGTGTATGGTGGTCCTTAAAAATCACAAAATAAGTTAAGCAAATGAAATGTAAGACATTCTTTTTAAAGCTCACTGAATATTAAAATCTGCATACCTGGTTCGGCTCCATCGAATAGATAGGGATGGTTACAACATTTACGAAGCTGCATTAGAATGTTCAGCAGCCGCATTTTGTCAACTTTTCCTGCACCATTGACAATATCAATATCTTTCATCAAAACTCTAGTATACCTAGCGATGAAAATGTAAAGAACAGTTATCACAGATATTACTTCAAAAAATATAAGATCAGTTGTAACTAACGTGAAAAAATCTGCACACTGTCATACATTAACCCTAACCAGACATACACCTGTGGACCTCTAAGCAATCTGTGACTTGTATGTCAATATCCCAGATGCACTGAGAAGCTCAAATAGTAGTATAAAAAATTTCTCAAATAACAAATCAAAACTATGAAACATTTACCATTTAGAATGGAGGAAATGATTGCTCATGGGAAATAACACAACCATATTTAAAGAAACAGGATAATAAGTATTACAATTAATGCAGGGAAAAAAATCATTGACTTGTACAAAAGAATACATACCATTCCCTTTGCATTTTGCTTAAACCAACATAAATCTTTATCTCTTTTTTAGGAGGCAGTTTTTTTTCTACTTCAGATTTCAAACGTCGTAGTAAGAAAGGCCTTAAAACCTGAGAACAATTTATGATGCATTCATTTACACTTGAAAATTAAATCAAAAAAGTAATTAAAATGATTAATTACTAAAACAATGCATAAATTATATATATTACAACATTAATCTTCTTAAAATAAAAGTTTGACAAGAAAAGCACAAATAAAATAGACAAGAAAATTAAATTAAAAAATACTTTGGTAAGCAATCTGTTAGGTTATTATAACATTAAAAATCATTATGTAATTATAGACATAGTTAGATAACAAAGACGCATGCGGACACGCCATGAACGGATACATTGGGTGATTGTCCAACTTTGTAGATACTTTTTAATATAAAAAAAAAAACTGCGAGCAAAAAAAAGTTTGCAATGGGTGGAATATGAAGCAGACAGCGTAATTAGGGTTTAGGCAAGGTAGAAGAAAGTCAGTGTTTAGTTGCACACATGCTGCTCCCAAAGAGAAAATATATAACTGCCACTTTAGTCTAAGGCTTAGTGACTCCATCGTTAGTGGTGGAGTCTACAACCAGCTGAACAACCATTTAATTCATCAAAGACAGTGAAGAGTTTTTCAATTAATTTAAAAACGGTGAACTGAATAAAATTATACAACATTTTAGAACAAAAACAGTTTTTGATTTCTATAACTTTTCACTTACTTCATTATGTATTAGTAATACCTATTAAGATATTCAAACAAGCAATAATCTGTTTCAATAGGGATTTTTTAAGGATACTTACTAAATTTTAGGGAATTTTCTAAAATGTACAAAAAAAAACAAGGGAATTTTTATTAAACCAGTAGAAAGAAGATGTGGAGTTTATTTTATAACCGTGTAAGTAATTTTCAGAGTGAAAGAAGCTAATAAAGGGTATATAGCAAAGTATATATATATACTATATAATTAAAGTATGTACAGTAGAGAACCAATTATCTGGGATGCTCGGGACCATCGCTATCCCGGATATCTGAATTTCCCGGTTTTCTGGATCGACCAAAAAGTGTCGTTAATCGATGTTTTATCGAACCCGAAGTACAAGGAAAAAGTGTAATGCATAAAGTAAGAGAAAAAAGAAAGGTACTCCTAACTTTAAAAAAAAAAAAAAAAATGGTAGAAATATAACATTTAAAAGAACAAAAAAATTTTGCAAGTTTAGACAAGTAAATCAAGTTTAAAAAATACAAAATTCTCATATTTACTTTTTAAAAATAATTACAACTCCTAAATTAAATAATATAAACAAAACCAATGATTAAATAACGCAATATATTTCATACCTAATTATACGGGGGAAACGATAAAATAAAAGGAAAACTTATTAATCTCAATAAAAACACTTGAAAATTATCGAACCGAAACGATAGTTAAAAAAGGCACTAGCATAAATATTAAAACCCGAAACAAGGCAAGATCAACGGAATTCAAAAAAAAAAAAACCTAATGATAAAATGTATGAATAAAAAGAATGAATTAATTTATTGAGTGCGAAATTTATCGCGAAAAGAAAGAAAATATCAAACATAGTGGAATCAGAAAAACAAAACTGCAATCTGCTTCATAAAATAATCCTATGTTTAAAATAATAAACAATTCTCCTTTTATTTTATTTTTTTGTTGATAAAAACAAGATTTTTAATTACAGCAGATGTGATTCCACACCAAGAAAAACTTGTAATTGATACCGCACTTCCAAAGAATAAGAATTTATTCAAAAGAAAAAGATTTTATTTTTATTAGTCGATGTCAAATAAATATATTTTTCTCTTTTCTTTTTCTGTTCACTGATATGCATGCAATGCATTTTCCCCACCCCCCTCGTAAATCAAGCAGAAAACGAAATCAGCATGCCACACCCTTGAGTTTGATTGACGGCCTAAAGGAAAAAATAAAACATTCCTCCCTTCCCTGCCTTCAAGGTCACGGAGGAAATGACGTTTCTCTGGGTAAACGGGGAAAAAAATCTTCCCCTTACTTACATTTTCCTTTACTCAACTTCAAGGATGAGTCCAATTTCCGCTTTTTTCGTTCTAGTTTAAAATGGCGGGAAATTCGAGCAAAATTTCCCCCGGTTTTCTGGTTTCCCGGTTATCTGGATACCGGATAAATGGTTCTCTACTGTATTAGTACAAATAGAAGTTTAGCAATTCTTAAGTAATTTGATTAAAATAAAACTATACTTAAGATTACTTAAATAGAAATGCTCTGCTTGTGCAAAGATTGATATAGATGTAAAACTTTTCACACAAAATAATCTTTGAAATAGGGAACTTAGTCTATAATCAGACAAATTAAGCTTAGGCACAAAAAATACACAAGTTTATGAGACACATATAGAGTATTTTATTGAAAATAATAACTTACTGCATGCAATCTCTCCACAAGTGAAGTATCTCCAAGACAATTATTTGTATTAAACCAGGCATCAAAATCCTTAAAAAGAAATTAGTTCAACTTAGTAAACTGTAAATAAACTAAATTATATATGTATGGTCAATATATTATATTGTGGGAACACAAAAACACTTTAAAATATTAGATAAGTTAAGATCCCCTATATTTGATTGGACAAGTAAATTTTTTTCATAAAATAACTCAAGAGTACTGAAATTTCTAAAAATGGATAAGGAAACTTGTGGATGGTTCCCCAGATCAAACATTTAGAATTGTATTTTTTAAAATCTTTATTTCATCAAAAAGGCATGAAAATGATGAAGATTTGTTATTGACTATCTTAAACCCAGATGGAAAACTTAATTAATGAATGTATCTCAAGTTCAAGCATTGCGGTACTAATCTACACATAAAACAATGTATTAATGATGGGCGGGTATGGGCCTCTTACACCAGAAAATATCATTAAATAACAGTGAATTGATGTAGTGGCAGAACACAGGAAAGCACAACTCCTTTAGAAACATATTCATTTGATGATTGTGACATGTGAATGAAGTACAAATGATTAAGATTAAAAGATAATATAATCATAACTACACATAACATAGTCTCATGCCAGAGAACAGACTCTTCCTTTGGAAAGATTTTACACAGTAGCTTTTACAAACAAAGGGAGAGTTCAGATTAAATCTTGGCCTTTTAAACATCGAAATTTGGAGTCATTGACTAATTACAAGATACGGGGCATCTGGCACAGATTATTTTACAGGTAGATAAAAAGTTGAGTAGTAACTGGCTTCTGGGAGGAAAACACTGTCTCACAAGCATGGTTTGTCACCACTAGAGATGAACGAGACTTTTACAACATCATCCAATGACTTAGCAAGAGATAAACAATGAGCATAGTTTCGGTCCAAGTATCATCAATATTTTAAATAATTAACACTATTGGCTTCTCAGTGACATGATGTTATTAGTGCAGAAGAGAGTGGAAAAGGGAGACAAAACTTTTCTTGAGGAAAAAAAATAAGATAATATGCAGTTTGTCCTTTTAATTCTCAGAAAGGTTGGCGGGGAGGGTGCAGGAGATGCAAACGGAAATCACGAATCAACCTATGATATGTCCATAATTCATTACACTTTGCCACAGTTTTTAAAACATCGTTCTTAGAATGTAAACACAGAAGAATTTTGAGAGTCCTCTCATCTCTAGGAATACTAGCAGAAAAGAAGAATTTCAACAGTATAACAGTTGTTTGGCAATTAATTTTATTATTATTTCGTATTTAAGGCAGCCACAAACAAAAGAGTGAAATAATGAATTTTTTGAGAGATATAGGGCTTAGAATTCATTGAAAATCAATGTTGTTTAAAACATTTATTTATTCAAAATTATGTTCTCCTGACCTTTTTTTTCCCTTCTAATCTCATTTTCCTGGCGCTTACGAACTGCGCATATATAATACATTAGAATCAATATTAGATTTGGTTTTATAACCCTCTTGCTTAATCAACTATAGGCATATCAATGTCTGGTCTAATCTGATTTAAAAAGCAAGTAATAGTAAGCAAGTAACTTACTTCTGAAGAGTTAAACACATCAGGTAGTAAAAAGTTCAGAAGAGCCCACAGCTCATGGAGATTATTTTGCAATGGGGTACCTGTTAGCAGTAAGCGATTGGTGGATTTGAATTCTCTAACAAACTCAGAAAGCTGAAAATAAAAAGGAAAAAAAAATTATATTTAAGATTATTTGTTAAAAATAAATAATAAATAGCACATTCACCAATTTCCTATTTTTACCTTTGATTTTTCATTTTTGATACGATGAGCTTCATCTATAACTATATAGCGCCAGTTAAATCTTTTCAATGTTCCTTTTTCTCTGATGATCATTTCATAAGAAGTTATACACACATCCCAGTCACCAGGATTTAAGACATCTCTGATGAATACATTCTGGAATGTAATAAAATTAAATTGACTAAAAAAAGAGTAAAAGTAAATATGCGCCTTAAAATTTAATGACCATTATTATTCAATATTGAAATACTGCATGATAAAAATCTACATCAAATTGTGATAATAGTTAAGAGTGGACTTAAACAGGGTAATAATACATTTGAAATTGAAAATAATTTCTTCCGAAACAAATAAAATGATGCCAAGCCTAAAAAGTTCACTTCATATTTAAAGTAAATACTAACACATGAAAAAGTAAGGGAATTATAAAAAAACAAACGAAAGTATTGTATAGTGGAAAAAAAGATTTCTTAGAACTAACCATTAGTTTTTAAGAGATAGCACTATTGATTTGAGATATCTAAACTATCTTAACTGAATGGGTTTTGGGTATATAGCAAATAGTTTAAATTTAGCAGCTGATGCAGAAACGTAATTTTTTAAAAATTTGTGTTTCAATAAACATGAATTTAAAGGTAGGAGAATTAATTTTCTTGTAGGAAAATTAATTTAGGTTTTTTTCCTTCTTTTTAGTATAATTAAAGAGTCCTAAAAACTCAGCCACAAATTAGGTAAAATAGGTAACTTTCATATTTGTTTTTTGATCCTGATTACAATTTCCAATAGATAAAAAAAAAGGTCAATTCTAGCCGATTTGCTTGTAAATCCACATGATTGACATTTTCACATGGTTTTTTAAACTCTGATATTTTAATACGTTATTACGATCTGCAAATTTTGAATTTGGGTAATAACCCTTCGACACATGCTGGCCGGCCTGTGTAGGGGGAAGGGAACTGTACTTGCATCAAAAAGGTTCTGGGTTCGAATCCCGGGCAAGGCATGGATGTTCTTTCCTGCTCTGTACTATCTGTCCTCACTGTGGCGACGTTGGCCCACCTAATATGGTGTCCCTGAAAGAGAGGCCAACAAAATCGCCCCGTATATGCTTGAATTGACGGATGTTAACACAGGTGGGCATCGGAAGAAAAAACAAAACTTTTTGACACATTCGATTTTGAACGATTCCATCATAAAGTCATGTCATTAGCTCTTGTTTTTGAGCTTTTCCACAACGCTTTTCAATTTCAATATGAACTGATAACTGATTTTGGTAATTTGGGATTATCCTGTTGACCATTTTTGCCAAACCTGATATTATAACCAAAAGGTAGCTTTTGTGCCAATAACTGCAACCAACCCAAAACACTTAGAATCGTATTTAAACAAATTTATGTGGCAGCGACTGTAGAACTTTTTGTTTGGGCTTTAAAAGTTATCAAGGATTTGTGGCTGTCGAAATGATTTGTAATATATATGGTTAGATTCAAGCATAATTCAATGTGCAATTATAAAAAAAATAGGTTTTTATTTTATTTTGGTGCGTTGACAGGTTGACGGCATGATCTTAAAGTACAAGTTGATGGAATAATCTCGAAGTACCCTGATTTTTGAAAACAAATTGGGCCAAGCTCTTTTGGAGTAGCTTTGGTACTATTCAAAAAAAAAAAAATAAAAAAATAAAATTTTGGAGCAAGCTGGGGCACAAATTTCTTTTTGGAGTGATTTGTACAGCTGCTGCCAACTTGCTAGTGTCTTGGAAGAAATAGGATTCTTGCGGACAAAATATCACTCTTTAACGTAAGTAAAATGGTATAAAAATAGTAATTAAAGAAAAAAAAATGCAGCTATAACCATACCCTTGTATTTTGGTCACCAATAAGACAAACTGCCTTCAATGATGGACACCACCTTTCAAATTCATTCCTCCAATTAGCAAGTGTGGATTTAGGCACAATAACCATATGAGGACCATCGCAATTACGATAATGTTTCATATAACCAAGAAGGGAGATAGTTTGCAAGGTTTTACCTAAACCCTAAAAAAAAAAAAAAAAAAAAACGTAAGAACTATTTATTGACATAATGGAAAAATTAAGATTATAATTTTAATAAATATATTTACCATTTCATCAGCTAAAATTCCATTAATACCATGTTCATATAAGGAGATCATCCAATTTAAACCTCTGACTTGGTAATCACGAAGCTCACCATTAGCAATATCTAAAATAAATGTATAATAAGCAAAGGGTTATTACCATTTCAGAAAGAGTAGAAATAACAAATCAAGATTTTTACAGCGAATATTTTAAATATCTTGATTTATATATATTAAAAAAAGAAACTGCTCTGTGTTAAGACCTATGCTGGTATAATTCTTTCAAGCGATAAATTATTTTCACACGTTTTAGAAACTTTCTCAGAAAACAGCTTGTTTACTTTTGAAAAAAGAAATGCTATAAAAATGCTTTTAAACCATTTAAAACCTATCAGTTTCATATTAGAATTACAAATTTTTGTTGATATTTCTTACAAATTTTTGAAAATGAATCAAAATGATTATTAAACTTGTTATATGCATATGATAAAAGTCTTTGCATAAATTAACAAAACAGTTTAGTTAAAAATACCTTGACCAAAATGAATTGAGATAAATTGCACCCATATTTGCATGAAATCGATTGAGAAGCTAACCCATTAAATATACTTTCAATAATTGTGTTCAATGACTATTTATATTTCTAAGTTATTGAATTTGAAGTATTGACATTACAAAACTAATTAATTTAAAAAAGAAATGCCCTCCTGATCTAAATAATAGAAAGAATACCAAAATGTCTATTTTCATTGAAATAAATATATACTTTATTATCAAAAACAACAATAAAAAACAAAATACATTAATCCTTTAAATATGTTTTATAAAATCGAAGCTATTAACCTCTGAGTACTGTCAGTTTAAGTTTATCTCCCCTCTCAAAATTTTGTTAAAAAACATATTTACAATTAAATGTTTTTATTTACTAGTCTACAAAAACGGTTTAAAATAAACAAAATTACATGATGGTGATGCTTCAAAACGAATGACAGCTTTGGAGCTCTTTTTTGTAGCATTTGTCAGTAGTTCTTCATCTTCTTCTTGTTCTGTCATACGATGGCGATGGCTAAAATAAACAAGAATGATTAATTCTGGTATAACAAAACTTAAATTGCATTGCATAAAACCACTTCCCAAAACGCTAATAGTGAAAAGATTTAAGTATGCTATTTAATCCCTACTAATTTGATGTTTAAATTGACTATTTAATATTAACATATATTAATTTAATTGAAAACATTAAGAGGGCTGATGGGATAATTTCGACTTTTTCCAACTACTTACACTATATTTGAACATGCAGATAAAGATTACATTCTTTTTTTTTTTTTTTTTTTTTTTTAACATTTCTCCAACCTTCAAATGTATGGATCAGCAAAGGTCATTGCAGAATATGTAATGAAAAAAAAAATGAAAACAAATTAAATATCCCTACCGGATAACATCGTAATTTACACGACCTTACAATTCTGAGTTACCGTTTTACTCAACAAAATGTTATGTAAGAGGGCTTTTTTTTTTTTTTTTTTACACAAATCAATTCTGTATACATTATTTTCAATTTGAAAATGATAACAAAAAAACACTTTTTTAAATCTTGACTAATCATTTTATTATGCAATTGTTTTAAAACATACTTATACTCATTCATAATTACAAAATTCACTTTCTAGATTAATAAAATAAATTAACATTAAGATTTAACCTGTGCTTAAGGTGCTCCATGTTGCACCATCATAGGCAGTCTACATGTTGTACCAGCCGTAAGCAAAAGGTTAATAAACAATCATTGCTTTAAATGTTTGTAAGTAGCAGACATAGCTGCTTTTAAGAATCATTTATCGAAGGCCTGCCCCTAACAACATCCAATTTGAGTGGTTTTGGTAATTAGAACGTCCTCTAGTGACAAAGAATTTCTAAACTGTGTTAATTTTTTTTTTAAAAAATCAATGATGAATACCTTTTCCCATTCAGCATTGCTGTGTGGCCTGCTTAAAATAGCCACTATGATTTTTGCTATCCAACTTAATTACGCACGGAAAGCTTCAGAATATGATTCTAAAAATATCTGATTGTAAAATTTAGGAGGTATTGTTACAAACTTTAAAACAAAATCAAGCAGCAACCCACGTGCACCAAATCGTCACAACACATCAACCAACAAAGTTGAGTGGCATAAATAGCCATATGTTATTTTAACATGCTTGCCAACTTTTAAAACTTAATTAAAAAATATTACTTTACACACACATTATGATAAATAATTGACAGAATTCATGTTATTAATACAAATTATCTTTTCAATCTGCTAAATCAAATTTCAGTTCATAGAAAATGTACAAAATTAGATAAAATATCAAAATTTAAGAACACAATAACTACTTTGCTACACCACAATATCAGTACTGACAGTGAATTGCAATGTATGTTTTGTAAATCGCGACGGTATGAACAGTTAATGATAGGATCAGAAAAGAGCACAAATTAATTAGTCAGATCACAGCAGATACATGAATCTTTTATTGCAAATTGCATTGCCTTATTTGTATATCATTTTAACAAAAAAGGAATGAATGACTGTCTTTGACTACAAAATTTAAAAGCTTATGGAACGAAAATTAAGGACTATCTGTATAAAAAGAAGCTGTGTCACACAATCAGTTTTGTTGAATTATCTGTGTATTATGATTGTGACCCCAACCAATAACAAACTTGCTTTCCCTCCTTAAACTGGGCATATGTTGCAAACTGATATTTGTGGTATAGGTGTGTACCTAATACTGATTAAGTAATAATCATTGATTATCAGTTATTGCCATGCATAAAACATAAGTTCGACAAAAAAATCTTATTTTCAAGTAGTCTGAAATTCAACCTTCTTTAAATTGCTCTTTTTAATTGGGCAATGATGAAGTACAACAGATTAAATTACAATTTCGGAAAAGTGTTGAACTCAAACAAGTGAAATTTCCAGTTGTTTAGTCAATACATAAAAAAAGCATGACCTCCTATTGCTCAAATTACACCTTTGCCAATATATTCATTCACTGCTTTGAGAAATGGAACTAAAACACACTAATGCAAGAAAAAAGTGTCACAATTCTAAATAGTATGCATGCAAATGAGTCTGCTTAAGACAGCATAGAAGTGGACTAGCACCTAAGGAAACGTGGCTTAGATAAAATAACAAGGAAATAAAACTTGTTGGTTGCACTCAAATTACAGCTTTAGAATTTATTTTTGCGCTTGTGTAAGAGCTAGGAATTGGAGGATTTTCACAGCACATATCCTAATTGATCGAGTTTAGTTCATAAATTAATACATAATCAACCTTTCAACACTGCAATGAGTAATGAGATATCCTAGAAACAGATTTCACTTAATATGTATTTAGGTAATTATGTTGTTGTCATGCATTGACTGTTGTAATGCCTGTAATTCTTTTAGTATAAATTCCTTTGCTTCTGATACTGTTTTAATTGCTTCTTTAAATGGTTTTGACAAATTCCTACACAATCCAGAAATATTTTCATTTAAGCAACCAGTTAAAGCCTCAAAACAATTCGTTAATTACACTTTATATTTTTGCAGATTTATTTTTAAAGATGGATGAGGTATCAATTTAGGTTAATGCAGGTGCCCATCCACAATGTACAGTAGATGGCTACCATTTCACTACAAGTATATATTAGGGTTCATACAGAGATCAGAAGAAGAAATCTAAGGAGTCCAAAATTTTAAGGACTTATTTATGTTATATCGCTGGGCTTTGCTTTAAAAGCCAGACATCATAATGTATGTGAATGTATAATCAAGTATTTTGGAAATGAAGAAAAACTATGTTTTATATTAGGGTATTAAATCTCTGGAAGCAGGTTAAGGTATTATTTCAACCTGGAGCAGGTAATGTTTGTTTTCCCTAAATCCCTTTCATTAATTATTTATTCCCTGTTTTCAAGTTCTCTTTTTCCCGCTCTGACGTACGAGCGAACCACCAATAGGTAGTAGCTATAGCTGTGACGAAATAATGTCGTCATCGAACCTGTGCAGCGTGGACGGTGTGGCGCGTGATCTACGAAGGGAGAGTTTTTTTTTTCTTCTCTCTCTTAGCTTCCCGAGGTGATGGTCGTGACTGGCGCCTGCAGGGTCCGAATCAAGTTAACGCGGCGGGACGGACGCGTCCCTATCTCCCGATGGACATCACGATAAGTTTTCCTATTTCTTTTCATATTGCTTCGTTTAACGCTAAATTTAAATAAACTAATTTATTTTTTTTTATTTATTAAATCCGTAGGATCCTATCAAATAAGTAATTCTAATAATTAAACTTAACTTCGTGGTAGCTGTGCCACGTGCGCGCGCTAATTTAACTTAATGTGAAATGAAAACTTAATATTTTTTTTTTATCATCCCCTGCTCCAGAGAATCTTTTTTTTATTGTATTAAAATGATTAGTAATGATTTTCATTGTCATGTTTAAATTAGAATGTTAAACCACATGAGGAATGTTATACTTAGTTGTTTTAGAATGTTAAACCACATGAGTAATGTTATACTTAATTGTTTGAGCTGAACATGATTAATATGATTTTCAATAAATATTGTAATTTTATATAAACTTAACTCTCATTTATTAGCAGTTATTAATTGATTCACTTTAGGCAGTTATTGTGATTTTAGTAGCTTTTAGTTATATATTTGGATATTTTCCTGACAGGCTCGAACCTGATTTTAGATTAGCTTAAATAATTTATTTGGAGGAAAATGCTTGAATTACTTTGGTTGCATAAAAATAATAAAATATTAAATCAAGATAAATAATTTTATTAAGAAATCTAAGCCTAGATGCAATTAGATTTAAGTATTAGTGAAGCACGTGTCGATCCACACGTGTTGATTTAGACTTGAACTAGAATAGTAAATTGTTAATTCTAATTTTTTCTTAATTAATTTCATAATTAAATTAATGAAACGGTTCGATAGTGATGAGTAATTATCAAGGAATATTAATTATTTTTCTCCACTAACTAGTTATTCAAATTCACAACGCAATTCAAATTAATGAGAGACACATTTTTAGGTACTGTTATATGTCTCCATAAAGTAAGTATAACAAATGGTGCCGAGACACCTGTTAGGAAAAATTTTATTTCAGTAAATAGTAATATTTAGAAAGAAAAAAAAAAAAAACATTCTTTTAACGTCATGTTCAGCAAATGATTTTGAATTTGATGCATGTTATTTTCATTTATGTGTTATTTTGTTATTAGTATTACTGGTATTAAGGTATATTTATGTGAATGTGTGATATATTCCCCTGATGAGATTGATATTAGTGGTTACAAAGCTAATTAGATTAATGCTTTCGAAATAGCAATTATTTTTAGGTAAACTTTCACTAAGACAAAAATTTTAGTTTATATATTTTTTTTTTAGTGTTGGTTTTTCCGTTCTTTAACTAGACATGACTGATAACCAGTTAGAAGGTCTTTCTACAAACTCTACGGGAGTAAAAACAATAGACATTATTCCAGTAGTCAAAAGTCACACAGTTTCTGAGTTCTTACCCGTGATCCCATCGTTTGACGGAAATTCTAATTTCTCTGCTTTTATAGATAAATTTAATTCGATTGCTGACTATTGTAAATGGGATGATAATGACAAAATTTTGGCTCTTTCGTTACGCCTTATCGGCGAAGCTCAGGAATTCGTATCCACTCAGCGAGAGTTAAGGTACACTAAGGATTTTAAATTGTTAGTTAAATCGTTAAGGGAAAGATTTGAAACTAAATCGAATATGGCTTCGTATATAACCAAATTAACACAGGCATATCAGCTGCCTTGTGAAAATGCACGCCAGTTTTTCAGCCGTTTAGAAGGGATATCATATAACTGTATTCCAGGTAATGGCGGTGAAGAGTTTGAAAGTTATAGAGAACAACTTTTGTTATCCGCTGCTAAGCAAGGTTTAAGGGTTGAATTGTTAAGAGGAATTGCATCGACCGCACTAGATAGTTATAATGAATTTAAAAAACATACTCTTACGTTTGAGGAAAATTTTAAGTTAATTGAGCCAATGCAATTAGCGGCAGCAATTCAAGCTAAATCGGACGATAATACAGCAGCCAAAATAGATGATCTAAATACAAAAATCGAACAGCTTACACTAACAATTTCTAAAATGCAAACAAAACTCGATACCGAACAAAACAATCGGGAATATAGAGAGAAGCCGCGTCAAACACATAGTGCTAGAAATCGTTATCAGAATCAGTCTGAAAAGAAATGTTTTAACTGTAAAAAATTGGGACATTTAGCAAAGAATTGCCCAGTTCCATATTGTAATTACTGCAAACGTATAGGTCATTCAGTAGAGAATTGTTTTAAGAAAAACAAAGATTTAAACTAACTAGGAATGAGGTTTCAAACAACTTTGAGACTGCTGTAAAAGTGTTGGACTCTAAAAAAGACAACACGCATGGTTATAACTTAAGGTCAAAACAAAACAAATAAGGTTAAAAAAAAAAAAAAAGAAAAAAAAAAGAAGTAACATAAATTTTTGTACGAATGTTTTTATGTATGTGTGTTAAAAATGTTAATTTGGGTGTTTGGGTTTTTCTGAGCTTGGAATTGTATCTTTTGAGGATAAGTTCTTCCATTTTCCCCTCACCGTTCCCTTCACAACAGAAATTCTTGAGAAATCTTGTTGAAAGCTCCAAATAGAAAGAACTCTTGATAGGACTGTCAAACATGATGAATCACCTTAAGAAATTCTTCATAACACAAACTTTAACTCAGATAATCTAGTTGACTATTTTGTGGTCCAACTGCAAAAGAAGTAAGACCAGACAGAGACCTGAAACGAAAGGAAATTCCTATCTACTGCTCTCGTAGCCTGATCAACTGTGAGGCAAAGGAGAGAATTTACCTTACAAGACAACTTCCCCTTCAGTGCTAAACGTGATGAAATGTTGAAATCCCCGGATTGGCCACTCGAGGAATAAATAGTTGATTACCAAAGCAATGATGATGGAAAAAGGCTTCCATGGCGCCTGGAACCCTCAACACACACCGAACTAGTACTCAAAAACCAAAAACATGATGGAAGATTGGCAGACGTATTTGACTCTGAATCCCGGATTTTTTTTTTCCTTTCCTGAAAAACCATTAAATCCAGGAACCCTCAGTGAATCCTCGAAAGATGACAGATACATTCCAAGCAGGTGAAATGCTAAACAAAAGAGGATCTTTTGTGAACACTTAATAAAAAAATTCATCCTCAATGACAAAGTTTCGTTAGCTAAGACAATTTCCAGAATTTGTCCTCTTGGGTGCAATTCCTCCCCTCAGATCCCCGAACTCCCCTCTCTAAGGTTATGTCATATTTACTGTATTTGTTATGATATGTTATCTATGATGTTTGGTAATAGGGCAGATTCAAATTATGATATGTGACGTCAGTCTGAAAGTTTAAAAAAAAAAAAAAAAAAAATTTTTTTTTTTTGAAAAAGTCTTCTTTTGCTTAAAAATATATATATGTATGTCTGTGTACATAATATATATATTTTTTCCCTTACCCGGTTGGTATGTTATATCGCTGGGCTTTGCTTTAAAAGCCAGACATCATAATGTATGTGAATGTATAATCAAGTATTTTGGAAATGAAGAAAAACTATGTATTATATTAGGGTATTAAATCTCTGGAAGCAGGTTAAGGTATTATTTCAACCTGGAGCAGGTAATGTTTGTTTTCCCTAAATCCCTTTCATTAATTATTTATTCCCTGTTTTCAAGTTCTCTTTTTCCCGCTCTGACGTACGAGCGAACCACCAATAGGTAGTAGCTATAGCTGTGACGAAATAATGTTGTCATCGAACCTGTGCAGCGTGGACGGTGTGGCGCGCGATCTACGAAGGGAGAGTTTTTTTTTCTTCTCTCTCTTAGCTTCCCGAGGTGATGGTCGTGACTGGCGCCTGCAGGGTCCGAATCAAGTTAACGTGGCGGGACGGACGCGTCCCTATCTCCCGATGGACATCACGATAAGTTTTCCTATTTCTTTTCATATTGCTTCGTTTAACGCTAAATTTAAATAAACTAATTTATTTTTTTTTATTTATTAAATCCGTAGGATCCTATCAAATAAGTAATTCTAATAATTAAACTTAACTTCGTGGTAGCTGTGCCACGTGCTCGCGCTAATTTAACTTAATGTGAAATGAAAACTTAATATTTTTTTTTTATCATCCCCTGCTCCAGAGAATCTTTTTTTTATTGTTTTAAAATGATTAGTAATGATTTTCATTGTCATGTTTAAATTAGAATGTTAAACCACATGAGGAATGTTATACTTAGTTGTTTTAGAATGTTAAACCACATGAGTAATGTTATACTTAATTGTTTGAGCTGAACATGATTAATATGATTTTCAATAAATATTGTAATTTTATATAAACTTAACTCTCATTTATTAGCAGTTATTAATTGATTCACTTTAGGCAGTTATTGTGATTTTAGTAGCTTTTAGTTATATATTTGGATATTTTCCTGACAGGCTCGAACCTGATTTTAGATTAGCTTAAATAATTTATTTGGAGGAAAATGCTTGAATTACTTTGGTTGCATAAAAATAATAAAATATTAAATCAAGATAAATAATTTTATTAAGAAATCTAAGCCTAGATGCAATTAGATTTAAGTATTAGTGAAGCACGTGTCGATCCACACGTGTTGATTTAGACTTGAACTAGAATAGTAAATTGTTAATTCTAATTTTTTCTTAATTAATTTCATAATTAAATTAATGAAACGGTTCGATAGTGATGAGTAATTATCAAGGAATATTAATTATTTTTCTCCACTAACTAGTTATTCAAATTCACAACGCAATTCAAATTAATGAGAGACACATTTTTAGGTACTATATATGTCATCATAAAGCAAGTATAACATTTATTATAAAGAACTTGCAAAAATGTATATTTTGCATAAGATATTTTTTTCTAGCCCTTTTGAAATAAATTTTGACTTTGTCAAACTTCATCAAGAAAAATTAAGTTATCACTTTCACACATAAATACATTTTCCAGCTTCAAATATTTTAATAAATCTTGTTAAAGTACATAGTACAGATTAACATAAAAACCTTTCACTCTTATATTTTTAAATTTGAATACATAAGAAAATCTAAGGCATTTTATACAAAAAAAAAAAAAAAAAAAAAAATCACAGTAAATTATTAATTAAGTTTGCTTGTTACATGTAAAATTAAAATTTCCTGTTATTTTATTTCTTCTAACTCTTGCAATTCAATTTTTCTTAAAAGTTTTTATTAAAACTATTATATTTTGATAGCTAAGTCATATAATTTAGTTTCCCTGCTTGGACAGCAGACTTAGTAAGTTAATGAATGAAACACAATAATCTAAGGAGTTTCTAAGGACTTATTTGGAAATCTAAGTAGTTCCAAGTACTCCTTGGAGACTTTTGTATTTTGAAGGAGTTTATAAGGAGAAGTCTGTATGCACCATGATATATATTTTTGATAAGCTCGTTTATTCTACTAAACTCTAAATTAAAAAAGTTAATTTGATTTGAAAAATTTACTTACTCCCCTGCAGCAGACAATTTTACCTTATCATCAGTAGTTTTCTTTTGCCTAGGAATGAAAAAAAAAAACTTATTTAGTAATTTACTTGGTATAACATGAACAAGCAGAAATTAACACAATGCTCCAAATAGGGGCAACATCTGTCCAACTTTTGTTGATATACATGCAAATGACAGTTATAGTCATTCACATAATTTTAATAAATAATAAAAATAGAAACATCAATAGCAGTAACTGCATAATATATTCATTTGTTAATCATACAGTAATACAGTGAAAAAAAAAAAGAAGAAACACACTGTCATTTGTTTTGGGAAGGTAAAAAAATGTGGCGATGAGCAAATGAGGGTCACAGTTGAGAGTTTTCATGGAAAAACTGGGACAAAATGTGATCATTTTCACTTCCTAACACTCCTATTTAACATGGCAGTCATTACAAATTATGTCAGCTAAAGATAGATCAATCATTTGAGATTTGCTTGATGTAAGGAGAATGTATTGCAAAGGATTGGGATTTTAAAAACAATGTGAAAATAACTAAAGGAAAAAAAAAAAAGAATGAAAGAAACATGTAGATTTACAAAGAAATTGACCAAAAATAAAGCAAAATAAAAAATAAAGTCCATTAAAACTCTGTCTGTAATGAAATGTGCAATAATTATATGAATAACTTTAAGGAATTCACGCACTCTCCTGCAGCTGATAATTTAGCCTTTTCATCGTTCTTCTTCAGCCTCGGTCGTCCCGGCTTTAGTTTCACGGGCGAGCCATCTTTTACGGTTGAACCCGTTGTCATAAAATGAGAGAATATCTCAGTTTGTTGTAAAAGAAAGTCGAATCTTCTACCTCGATCAGATTCCTAGTAAAGAATATAGGGAATTATTTAGTAATATGTAGATAAATGAATTGACTACTTAGATTATTTGTCAAGACATAAATATATAGAAAACACATTAAAAGTTTATATATGTTAGGTTAAAGTATATATTAATCAGCACATAATGATCAACTTTTTAAACATAACTCTTAGACACTGCATATTGTCACAAAATTCCACGAAAATAGAAAAATGTGACAATTCTGTAACTTATGAAATAAGCTCAAGATAAAAATAAATAAGTATATTTTTAATTCGCAGCATACCTAACTGATGAAATTGACGTTTTGAAATTTTAGTTCGCTTCAAAACAAGTTCATTACATTTCGTTATAACATAATTAAATTGGTACTAAAAATTACATGAGAGACACTCACATACTTAATATTTTAACATCACTGTATGGTTTTAATTAATTCAACAAATAAAAGATAAAATGTAATTAGGTACAACAATAAAATTAGCTCCAATATTCACATTCAGGTTTTAAAACTTGAAATACCGATAAAATGTTTTTTATAGCAAAAGCTTAAATCAATAATGAAAATATGGATAATGAATGAATTATGAAATAATAGTGTTTAATGCATTTTTTAAAACTTCTTTTATGATAATAAATGCAGTATATTTTCCTCTTACAAAAAATTTAAACATCTTACCAGTTTAGTGTCAAATTCTTTGTCATCCCTTTTAATCGCTTCTAGAAGACTCTGATAACAAAAATGAAAATTGTCATGTTACAATTGAAAAAGTATCTGATAGCAGAGGAGATGGGATATAAGTTTAAACAATAGGTTAAGACAGAAGTAAAATATAGCGCATAATTTTACTAGAGTTTTAAAAATACTTAATTTGAAAATTTATATTACAAAAAAAAAGTCTTAAATACAAAGGAAAGAATAATGATAAAAAATACATTTGAAAGGTTTGTAATAAATGAACACTTTTAAAATTAAAAAAAAAAAAAAAACAACACTAATAACTTAAAATACTAAGCCTTATTAATCTTTGATTGTATTTCCTTATCTTGAGTTACAAATAAGTAAATGTAATGTAATTAGTAAATGTAAGTGGGGAATTATAAAGATAGAATTAAAAAGTTGTAAAAAACTACTAACAGTACAAATTTAATGTTTCAAAATAGAATATCGTGACATTGTTAATATCTTTTGAAATAGTAAACTCATTTGTTAAACTTTGGAATTAGGGAAAACATACTGCAGGGTCTTCATCGTCTTCCTCTTCATTTCGACTAGGTGTCAAAGAGTCATCTTCAGGAGTTGCATCATCCAATTCTTCTTCTTCCTCAGCATCATTTTCTCCTTCAGCTTCTGCATCCCCATCTGCCTCTTCAGCTTCACCTTCTGACTCTTCAGGATCCTACATTCAGAAGGAAAAAATAAATATATAATACTTGCTCTAATCATATTTTTTTTTTCAAGCTACAACTAGAGAGACAGGGAGAAACATTGCTGCCTTTTTCTTTCTTTAAACTTAAGAGGTTAGCTTAAGTTCTAACAACACTGTTTTGGTCCTCCTTTATTTAAAAACAAACAAACTTAGCTATGATAATAAGCATATTAACTAATTGTAGCAATATGTATAATCAGAAGCAGTAATTTCTATTGCTTGTGGGAAACAAGGAATTCTGAACTAGAGCTGATATTTGAATTTCAACTAATACTTTTGACATTCAGCTAATAATTTGAAGTCATTAAGGGGAGATTTCCGTATCGTGATCTGTGGCAGAATAATTGCCAAGTCTTGGAAACTTCCGGGCAGTGGCCCGCGAGAAACTAAAAAGAACATCAGAGTAAGGTACCAACTCAAAAGGTATAACTCATTGCCAACCCAGGGTAAAAACATCTACGTGTCTTTTTAAAAAAAATTTGCAAATTTAACGGAAAAACGGGCTTTAATCTTGCAAATTTTTTCTTCGTAAAAACAAACATGTAGATGCTTGCTTGGAGATGGCTACGAGTTATACCTTTGAAGTAGATCCTTTTCTGTGATGTTCTTTTACTTTCTTGCGGGCTGCTGCCCGGAAGTTGCCAAGACTAGGCGATTATTCTGCCGCAGATCACGATACGAAAATCTCCCCAGACTGAGGAGCATTTTATTAAATTCGGTGTCATTTTGGACAAAAAACTATGTTTATTTTAAAAAAAATTAAGCACAATTATAAACACTCTATGATTTAACTTCACAGAAAGTTTACTGAAGGTTTTGACCGAAATTTTTGTGAAATAAAGAATCTAATATAGTAATATATAAGTTACAAATGTAAACGAATTAATATGCCACAGGTTATAAGCGAATAATTTAAAAGTAAACAATATATGCAAATTTAAATTGGAAGTGACAAGGAGTGATAATATTAATAATAAACACAAAGGAATACAGCAAAGCATTAGAAATCAATATAATTAGACATCCAACGACTTTTTTCCACATAAATAAAAACTTAAAATCTTTTATTTACCAAAGACGCCGTGTCATTAGCGATGTTATCCGACTCAACAGTTTCTTCTACATCCTCGACTTCAGGTTCAACTTCTGACATGTTAGGGCTGTGAAATATGCGTTTGTAAAATGTAAAATATAAGGTTATAATAAGAGGAAATTGAAATCATCAAGGTAAAGGATCGAAGAGGTTACTTTTTTTAGCAGTGCAGACTGGCGCTAATTTGGACCGCCAAACAACAAAGGATAGAAGAACAGGTGACGGTCACGATTAAAACATTAGATAATTTCTTTTCAAAACAATCTTCTAAGAAACACGAGGGCCGAGAGATAAAGTCATCTAAAATTAATTCCGTTTGGATAGTGCTTTTTCATGTTTTCCACACTAGGGAACGCTGCAAGCCATTCCGCCTATACTTCCGGGTTAAAGTTTCCGGTGTATTTTAAAGCCATTTGGCTCACAACGTGATCATTATGCTTTGAGATTCTTGTAAACATGGTATTATCTAATTTACTTCTTTTATTGAAAACAAAATTATCCCTTTGAAAATATCGCCTCGCAGAACAAGCTGTAGTAAGTAGTCGCAAACTTTCTAACCGGAACTAGAGCAGGTATTGAACTGGAGATTGTTATTGTTTACATTTACATTGAAAACACCATCCATTGGCGATCGAAATGGGCTACAGGTGGTGTATTCGAGCGTTGCGATTGAGAATATCATTGGGAGATTACAGCACGCGATAGGAAGTTTATATAACAAATTTCAAATGGGTTTCCTTTGTAGCGAGATATATTAGGATAGTTTTCAAAGCAAACTACATAACATTCTTCGGGGTTTGAGGAGTATCAAAGAACAGGAGGTGGAGCCCACTTGTCAGTTATAATCCATATATGCATACATAACCAGTTATATATCCGTATTCAAAAAATTGTAAGACGCCGCCGCTGTTTTGGGTGTCCAACGTTACATTTTGTTTTGCAGCGCAATAACTATAAGATTTGGAAACTTGAATTTATCAAGGCGTGTAGGAGAATATACTGGGATGCGATGGAGTAAATTCTATTATTTGTTCTAGCAGATAATTAACAAAATAACTGCCGTATTTCCTGCAGAAAATACTCTGCAGGGTGATTGCAGTCCAAAAAAATGTAACTAAGTAAAAATTTGAGGTGCCGAAAGGGTTATTTTGGTTCTAGACAGCAAAACTAGTTATTTTTTCTATTTTGTTAGAAATAACATGTAATTACCTTTGGATAAACGATTTGATAATTGTGTCTCAAACTTTTTCAATTCACTTAAAAATTTCTCTTGATATGACGAAATACGCGAAAAGTACAACTAACAATAAGGGATGCAAATAATCGATTATCTTCCAAACCAAACTATTTAGGTTATATTTTTCAGATTGTGGCTACTTCCGATGTTAGAAATCATTATCGGTCAGAAAAAAAGTATGTTTCTTTAAAGAAAGTACATTCTTCGCTATTTAAAATATCGTCTGTAATTCTTGTAATACACTGCAGAGTAAATAGCATGCATATAATTCTCGGACATATGTATTATTTTTGCATTCCAATTAAAAGTATTACTTTTAATATTGTTAAATAAGTAATGAATCTTAGTTTTTTGAATGAAATTAAGATTTAATTGGGAGATGGGAACGATTCGTTCCCAGTTACAAGTTTAATAGAAAAAAAGATTTATTAATTTGTAATTTTAAATTTTTTTTACTTAGTTCTTATTAATATTGCTAGGTATCTAAAAAAATAGTTAAGAATTTTATTAATTGGGGTAAATCAAATTTTTAGTTTATCTTGTCGGTGATTTCATTTTGCTCACAGCTGTTAATATGTATTGTAAGAAATGGACATAGCCCAAAATGCGTATCTATGAAAATGAAATTACAAAATGTTAAAATAATCTATTTCATCGTTATCCCTGTACATTTTTCTATTAACTATCATAATTTCACGTTTATAAATATGATAGCGTGCAGAAAAACAAAATGTAACGTAAAGTTTGCTACATTTTACGCTGCAGTGTTTACAAGTTTTCTTTCACGAGGGTTGTAAATTAAATAGTGGCAATTTAACCTTGAAACTCACAGAAGGGCGGGCATGCGTAAATAGGGAATGGGTGCAGTGAGGTGGCTTTGTCGATGTGTAGAGTGCAAGAAACAGTCGATTTGCTTAGAAGGGTAGTTGTTGCGTGGCCTTAAGTGAGGAGTTTCGTTTCCATCGCTCTAAAGCATGTTGTGAAAAGGCTTAATGACGAAAAAAGACGAGATGCTTGAACCCATCGTGCTACTGTCCTATACGGTAAAACATTTGCTCCACAGGCTTCCACTAAACCTCAATAGCCAACCTGTTGCATTTTTGCTACGGGCAACCTCGATTGTAAGCCACTACCGCTGATCATCTTTTGAAAACATGCTTTAGAGCAATGGAAACGAAACTCCTAACTTTAACGCCACGCAACAACTACCCTTCTAAGCAAATCGACCTTTTTTTGCACTCTACACATCGACAACAGCGCCACCTCACCGCTCCCGTATCCAATTTGCGCATGCCCGCCCTTCTGTGAGTTTCAAGATTAAATTGCCATTATTTAATTTACAACCCTCGTATATAGTGAGATATTTATATTAGTTACAGATGATCGTAATATAACTCTTGTTATTTTCGTCAGAAACAAAGCTGTAAACCATAATAACTGCTTGATTGCATTTTTAACATCTCGCAACACACAGAATATTTATTTTTTGAAAAGTATATTGGAATTTATGTCCCGCAGTGGATTGATCGTTAAGACGCGTTTCCCACTAGATCACCGAAGTCAAGTATTACTGGCTGTCAGTATGCGGGTGGGTGACCACTTGGATTAGTCTGCGTAGGGAACGAGGGTGTGCAGTATTGGTCCTCGTTAAACTGTTAAACCGTAAAGTGCTCGACTTTGCGTGCAGGTCGTCGGGCTACCGGAGCGGGAGTGCCAACCCCTTTGCAGAGGTTCAAAATTGTGATGGCATGTCTTCGGATCATCCTCAGGGATGTTTCCCAGACCGTCGCCAATAGCCCATTGTGCAGCTCTAGTGCGATGTAAATTAACTACAACAACAGCTACAACAATATTGGGATTTCCCTTATTAGATTTTAAAATCACACAGGTAATTTTATAGTTAAGAAAGACTAGCCCTTAATACTATTATGTGTCAGATCCTTAAAACCATTGGAAATCCATCATGACGATATTCAGAACTATCACCGAAATTTATTTTAAATAAAGTAAACATGATTTGCGTTATTTGATACAATGGGATACCTGCAAGTGATGTAGTGTGTGTATCTCGATCCTGATTGGTTGTTGAAACGTGGCATTTGCTTACGTTGACAACTTTTCCTTCCATTTTATTTCGAGTTAGCCTATCCCATCAAGTATTAATTCCCTTAAGCGACACATTCTAAATTCTTTCACACAGATTCTTTCTCAAAGATTTCAATTCTTTTACGCAGACTGTTTCTGAAAGATTTCAATTTTTTCACTATATATTTTTTTCTTAATACAAAGACAGGAATGAAGTCACGTGGAACATAAACAAAATAATTATGCCTCGAAGTTACCAGGTACACAAAACAAAAATATATCGCGGTTACAATGAAATATATAAGCAAGTAATAAATCTAAGTTAAGTAAAAGACTTAGACGAGAAAAAATTATATTTCAAAAAATCGATGCCAGAATATTTTTTCCAGTGGTAGCTAAGATAGTGTATTAATATTTAAATGAATTTGAATAAATCGACTTTTTTTCCACGTCTACTTATTAATATTTTAACAGTAAATTAAAGGTCAGATAGAGAAAAGGTCATGCTCCAAAATCCATATGAAGTTCTTATAATTTTTCAGAAAAAAAAAAAAATCGACTTTAGTTGGCAGCCACTGACAAATAAGTGTAAACTCAGAAGTTGAAGTGTTATGTATTAAGTGCCACATATATTAAAATAGGAATAAAATATTAAATTGATATATTTGGTGATTATTAAAACTGCACCAATACTAAACAGTTTTAATACCGATACTTTGGAATTAAGTGTTTAACGACCCCTCGAAAGGAATATGTACCTGAGAAAATTACTTAAAGGTGGTAAATTTTAACTATCATGAATTGGCAGCGGAGATAGCATCATGCCAAGTGATGCTAAATGCATTTTATCTTTATTCCAATGGTATGATTTACAAACAACGAGCTTTGCTTACTTCAATAACGTAAAGCCAACAAAGAAATAACAAAATATAAAATAAAAAAAAAGGGGTTTTAGGTACATTAATTGAAAAACTTAGGGGAAGAACCAGGTAAGTGACATTTTCAGAAGAAAAGAAGCTGTATTCAGTTTTGAGCATGATTGCGTTGTGTTTCTCAGTACTGATTTATTGATTCTTTTCTTTCTCTTATTCACCCAGTGGTAGAACGGGTATTCAGCTAGTTATTATAAAAAACATGAAAAGATGCTGGTAGTTTTCCATTGTTGTCGTCCAGAAGAAATTCCAGATTTTTTTGGTCATCTTTATCATAAAATCAACAAAGGTTGTTTCTTATTCGAAAAATATCTCTTATTTAACGTTATTTACCGGCAATATTTATTTATTAGTAATGTTTTCTGCTTTCATAAGGTATTTGTATTTGATTATTCTAAATTAAATGCTTAAAATCAAAAGCGGGGTTCCCTTGTTATGAAATAATCCTTTGACAATTTCTAAATATGCAATGTCATATGATAAACATATTTAAAATTGTATCTAACTTATTAACCGTTGTACAGTTAACCATTAAATAAGTTGTCTATACTTTTATAATCAGCTTTAGGCAAAACTGCCCAGTTAAAATAATACATATAGACTTGTAAAGCATGATTCGAAATTAACTTTTCGCACTATTGTCTTTCCAAATAGAAAAAGCTCTCAATGTTATATGATTTTCTCACTCTCCACACTTTTCCACTTTCCGTGACCTTGGTTTCGGTAAATCTTGCTTTTTCCTCGCTGTAGTAAGTTTCAATAAGAAGTTTGAATGTATTGCGTTGGAGAAAAACCATGGGAATGGAGAGGGAAAAAGTGTGGAGAGTGGGGACATGTAGTGATAGTTGACTATGAGTCTCATTACAACAATTATAATTTTCTTTTTAAAAGTGAGACAAAAATAATTATGGATTAAATGGAAAATAATTGGTTTACAATAAACTTATATAGTGATTTTCCCGAGAAAATTTATTTTCCATTTCGAAAAAAATTCGAAATAGCAAGGTTTTGAGAAGAAACCGTTCGACATAGGAATTCAAATTAACATTAGGTGGATATGTAATGAGAAGGGAAAAAATACTATTTTGATATAACAAGGTTTTAGAGATATCGAGAGCATACTGTATAATAAACGTCAGCTATGCAATTAAGGAGTTGGCAAGTGGCAGCGATCAGGTAGCGTAGGTGAAATAATTCTCACAATCACAGGAAAAGTGAACTATGAAAAACGTGAACCGTTAATGTAGCAAAGAATTCAATTAATTAATTAAATTTATTCAAGATGATTACAAATCAAAGAAGGAGGTAGAATATTATAATAAATTGCTTGAGTGCTTTCGAAGGGCCTGAAAATATGTGTTGTTCGAATTTTTATAAATATATTGAAGAAAAGTATCGTACTTTTCTTCCTGTTCAACATTTTCATTTTCCACTTCTTTAATGAATGAAGAAGATTTGCTATTTGTAAGCTGAGATTCCTCTTTCTGGAACTTCTCTGCTTCATCTGTGGTACTTTCATCAGTAGTTTTTGAAACGAAGCTTTCATCTGTTGTTTTTGACGCTATGCTTTCATCTGTACTTTTTGAAGTGATGCTTTCATCTGTAGTTTTTGATGCGACGCTTTCACCTGTAGTTTCTGAAATGATGCTTTCTCCTCTAATTTTTGAAGTGATGCTTTTATCTGTAGTTTTTAAAGTGTTACCTTTATCTACAGTATCTGAAGCGATGCTTTTATCTGCAGTTTTTGAAATGATACTTCCACTTGTAGTTTTTGAATTGATGTTTTTATCTGTTGTGTTGGAAGTGATACTTTCATTTGTATTTTTTGGAGAGATGTTTTTATCTGTAGTTTGGGTTGCAATATTACTTATTGAAACTGCTTTTTTGTCCGTTTGAGGTTTGTTAGAGTTCTTTTTCGTAGTGTTTTTGCTTTGAGATTCAGATAACGGGACATATTCAGCATTTAATAGAGTACTACCCTGTGAATTATTTTCTGTAATTTTAGATTTTTTTCGATCACTATTATTGTTGTTCTTTTTATGTCTGTCTGATTCTGAGCTTAAACTTTTTGCTATTTCAGAGCTGGCATGGTTACATGAATCCCCGTTCTTATTGTCTTCATTTTTATCACCGGATTTAGAATAATCGCAGTTTTCATTGCTAAAGGTATCGTATTGTTTCGTTTTATGTAACGGTGATAATTTTTTTGAATCTTGACCTTCATCGTCAGAATATCCATGATTATTTAATTTTGTTACTTGTGTCTGATCCTTTTTGTTACTCACACCTGGTTTTGAATTTCTTATTCTGTTGTTTTTCTTATTAGGACTCTGATTCTTTGAAGATTTTCTTTTGGGCTTCTTTCGGAGTTTTTTATGATTGTATTCATTCAAATGATCTAAAAGATAACTAGATAGTGAATCCTCATCTTTTAAAATTTTGTTTTTTCGCAGCCATTTTTTAAACAATTTCCCATATACATCGTCGCTCTTCTTCTTCTTTTTATATTTTGGAACCTTTTTGTTTTGATTTTTCTCAGGTACAGGAAAAGCAGACTCTCTTCCTCTCAACTTATTTACAAAATCCAATGCTAATTTCAGAGGGTTTGATAATGACCATCGGTTTTTATTCCCATCTCTTGTTCTGATATTTTCATTGCTTTCTTCACTTGATTCTGTGTCTTCGGAAGACCAGGCTGACTGATGAATTGTTCTACCAAGCTTAACGGGCACGTCTTCACTTGATTCTGTGTCTTCGGAAGACCAGGCTGACTGATGAATTGTTCTACCAAGCTTAACGGGCACGTCTTCACTTGATTCTGTGTCTTCGGAAGACCAGGCTGACTGATGAATTGTTCTACCAAGCTTAACGGGCACGTCTTCACTTGATTCTGAGTCTTCGGAAGACCAGGCTGACTGATGAATTTTTCTACCAAGCTTAACGGGCACGTCCTCACTTGATTCTGCCTCTTCGGAAGACCAGGGTGACTGATGGATTGCTCTACCAAACTTAACAGACTCATTTTCTCCTGAGTTTCCTGGTACATCACTTGGAAGTTCAAAGTTTTTTTCATCATGGTTGATTCCTCTCCTCTTCAAAGCCTTCCCTTCTTGTGGTAAAGCAACAGCTACTGACCAGACTGTAAAAGATTGAGAATTAATAAAGCAATTAATATTTCAATGTAAAAGAAAAATTAAGAGTTTTCTTCAGTCAGAAAATGGATTCCTCTGTGCTAACTTACAGATTATTCTGTATTCATTAAGTAACTAATTAATATTTATAATTTTTTTTATTCATTGAAATATATTATATTGAACCCGTTCACAAAATTGTAAATTTTGGGATGATGAGTACGCTTAAAACTAAGTTTTTCAGTGTTGAAGGACACAACTTTAAAATTTAGCAACGTAATAAAACTACATTTCAATGAATAAGATGAAAAACAAATTTTTCAAAAATATTACTGAATAATGAATGAAAAAAAAATTGCGTTCATTTAAGTTTCTGTGTGTTAACATGAAGAAAATAGAATCCCATTCTTGTCTGAAATAGACTCTCAACAATCAGAATATTAACTTAAAAATTTTATACTTAAATTCATTATTTGTTCAGGCAAAGTTTTAAAAATTTTCATAAGTCTACTAACCACAATTAAAATTTATTATTAAGATTGAATAAACATTACTTTTAACAAGATTATCTTTTAAGAAGATCTTAGGAGAAATTCTCTAATAACAAAATAATAAACCCCGTACAGTAAAAATGGGTTACATTAAGTATAGTTTATAGTATATTTCACCTGAAGAAGAATATTTATAATAAATTTTTATTGTTGTAACTGTCGTAGACCATTAGAGCAAGGGGTGCAATTGTTCTTGGTTTTCAGTGGCGCCATCTATGGTCTAGAATTCGACTTCCGCCACACCCTTAAGTCACACTCGTTTACAAAGTGGGCCCATTCATACACCCAGTCATTCATCCACAGATCGTAATTTTGACCTGAACCAGAAAACGATCAATGTACAATTTAGTACCCCCAGTGGTATAAATTGTTATAGGAACATGGAGAACTTAATGACCCGACAGATTCAACGGGCACCAATCACCATTTACCACACGGGGAGTCTTCGGCCTCTGGATTTGAACTTCTGTTCTCACGAATGTGAATCCGGCACCTTGCCAACTAGGATATCCTGGCCCTAATAAATTTTTATTGATATTTTTAACGTTTTATAGTGTATAGAAAAGCTTTTTGTTTTTATTTACTGTTGGTTTTTTCTGCATTTTTTGCACTGTTTATAAACAGTACTGTATCATTAATTAAGATATTCATTTATATCATCCATGTTGATTAAATCTGCCAACATAGTTTGTGACAGAAAGAAAGAATTAAATGGCGGTTGGTGGGAGACGGCTTACACAACCATCCGTGTAGAGTCGTTCGACGTTCTGTTCACAGGTGACGTACCCTGTACGTGACTGTCACTTGCTTCCTATGCACATGCGCTGGATCTTAGTATATATTATGCTCTGCTATATATGAGTAAGTAGCTTGCTCCGTAAGTTGTATACAGTTACCTATTCGAGGAGTTGGACTTTTTTCTCCCTTCTATATTTTTTTGGTTTATAGACAAGTTGAACCAGAACAATTTTAGTTTAATAAGAATTTTACAGGGCCTTTGAACATAAATTTAAGAACTGCAGAAATTTAAGAGGAACAATTTTAAAACTAGTTTCTTTTTTGTCAATTAAGCTAAATGCAGTCATTATATTTAGAAAAGAGTTCAATAATTTATGATGAGGAAGAATTATCAGCTTCGAACTCTTAAGGTAGACGTAAAGAGATTCCAAGCAAATTACAGCTAACCATCGCTTATACGTCATTCAGGAGACCTATATAAATCAACGTGTAGATGAAAAGACTCATAAGCGAAAACTAAATGAATTAATGGAACTCTGCTCAAAAATAATATTTTATAAAGTAATAGTATTCTAATTGGGCACTTAATATTATTCATACATAAAAAAAAGGAAATAGTATATTCGGAAATAGTATATTCAGCGGAGGGGGAACGCCCGTCAAAAGCTGTGTGAAGCGTGGAGGTGGCGGGTTCGAATCCCAATGTAACCCTGGATGTATTCCTTGCAATGTTTGTTGTTCTATCTGTTATTCTATCTAAATTGTTCTATCTGTCCTTTTACTTGACAAGGGCTTATAAGCCTAAATTGAGCAACCAAGCCTGCAAATGTATGCAATTTCAATAAAGCAATAAATAAATAGCAATTAAAATTGAAAACAAAACATCTATTGCAACCCAGGAAGGTTTTCATGATTTTTTTCTTATTGTAACTCAAATGGGAGTTAGTTCCATCAAAAAGTTCTCCACGAAGACAAATGTCTTCCACTACTTAATCAAGATGTTCTCTTGTCTTCTGTATTGGGTTCAAAATTATAAGGCCATAACATTAGTAGTCGAAAGCCCAAAATTGGGTCAGCTGTTCAACGATGGTTATAAAATATAATGAAGTAAAATTGAATATAAAAGAAATGAATGTGGATTTTTACTAGTAAAGCATGATAGAACAACCATGAATACAAAATAAAATAATTCAAAGTAATAAATGCGTTTAACCTTTTTATTACCTCGGTCCACATATGTGGATCTTCGCTTTCTTCTTAAAACATGTTATAAGAAAAATTTATAGTTTTTTCTTCATTGAAACATTCGTGGGTATTTAAGCTTTCTGGAGATTCCACAATAGATGCAGAATATGTAAGTTATTTGCGTAGAATTCTACGCAAACAGAAGTGATTTCAGAAAAAGACGCTAAACCCAGATGCTCGAACTAATTTAATATATTATGTAATTTAATTATTTTGAAAAAAATTTTTTTCTTTTGACTTAATAGTTCTATGATCTGTATGAAGCTTTTAAATATGTATTTACTTAATATTTAAGAATAATACAGTCAAAAACATGTAGGTCCACGTAAGTGTAACTTGGTACGCATGGAGAAATTTATGACAGAAGTAGACGTAGAAGTAGAGTGAAATCTCATAGTATTATGAATATTCAATACCGTCAAAAACATGCAGGTTCACGTATGTGTAACTTGGTACGTATGGAGAAATTTATGACAGCGTAGCAGTAGAGAGAAATCTCATAGTATTATGAGTATTCAATACCGTCAAAAACATGCAGGTCCACGTACGTGTAACTTGGTACGCATGGAGAAATTTATGACAGCGTAGTAGTAGAGTGAAATTTCATAATATTATGAGTATTCAATACAGTCAAAAACATGCAGGTCCACGTATGTGCAACTTAGTACGCATGGAGAAATTTATGACAGCGTAGTAGTAGAGTGAAATTTCATAATATTATGAGTATTCAATACAGTCAAAAACATGCAGGTTCACGTATGTGTAACTTGGTACGTATGGAGAAATTTATGACAGCGTAGCAGTAGAGAGAAATCTCATAGTATTATGAGTATTCAATACCGTCAAAAACATGCAGGTCCACGTACGTGTAACTGGTACGCATGGAGAAATTTATGACAGCGTAGTAGTAGAGTGAAATTTCATAATATTATGAGTATTCAATACAGTCAAAAACATGCAGGTCCACGTATGTGCAACTTAGTACGTATGGAGAAATTTATGACAGCGTAGTAAAAGAGTGAAATCTCATAGTATCATTAGTATTCAATTTTATATCTATTTAGTAATATTTTCATGAGTATTTTAACTAATTCTTTTATATTTAGATACATACATACATTTAACTTTAACTTATTGTGTTTTTTTTCCATAATTTTGAAATTTTACCACAGGAATTAAATATTTTTTCATAGTTAATGTTTCATTCCTTGCAATAATTATTTATTTTGCGTGGTTTGCATAGCTAAAATAGTTTTGGAACTGAGATTTCATGCACAGTAATGAATTGGTAATCATTAGTGTTTCATTAAGTATTGCATCTCATTGTAAAAAAATTTCATGTTTTTTAAAATTTATTTCTTTTCTAAATAATTATGATAATTATTCTATTTATCATTGTATTCAAATAGACCATAATATAACAGTATGCTTGTTTCTTCCTTCTTTAGGTGCAATTTAACATTTCAAATGTTTGTATTATTTTACTTTGTTAAACCCGAGGTCCACGTCTGTGTACCTAAAATTATTACCCCCTGGAAGTACAATCTTATTTTGTAATTATATATATCTTATTTTGTTTATCCTATTATGACCTATGGCAGCAAAAATGGAAATTCTGAACTGTAAAATATTTTTTTGCAATATTCCTTTATACTTCAGTTGTGAAAAGGTTAAGTGCAATAGTGGTTTTTTCTTTTTATGTTGAGAAATCTTAATCGCCGCTGTTTTGGGTTTTCAACTTACATTTGTTTTGATGTAAGACGTAGAAACTTGAAATTACTATGGTATATAGAAGAATGTACAGGGAATACGATAGAATAATTATGAAAAGTCTGTAAAAACAATTTAACATCCATTAACAAATTTCAGAATTATTAACTGTTTGACGTTTTGTAAAAAAATAGACTGCGGGCAGATTTACAGGCCACAAAAATGCACTTACAGAGTTACAAGTTTTTCGTGCTGAAGGGGTCATTTTCATTTATGAATTTATGATGCATTTTTTTAAAAGTTCTATATTGCGATTTTAAGTGCGGTTTTCGCGATTTTTCAACCTTTTTTTTTTCCTTAATGTTTATTTATCCATTGTTTGAGAAAAATTTATTTCTCCGGAGAATCTCAATTTATAATCTGGCGCTGGAATTGATGCTAAAAAAATAAATGTAATTAAAAAAATATGAGAGTGAGATGTTGCCAGACATAACATTTGTAAATTTTTAAAAAATATAAAAGTATCATGCGATATGAAAACTGTTTCCAATTTGAACTGTAATTTGATATAAAGCTATCATTATATATTATTGACGAGAAAAACTATTTCTTATTTATTATTCCAACTATGCCATAAATAATAATAATGAAAAAAAAAGAGAGAAAGAGAGAGACGATATAACATCTTAACATTTGTAAGGAAATTTTTAAAAACAAAATTTAAGAGTTAAAGAGAGAGAGAACTGTTTGATTTGAATCGATGAAATGACACAAGGAGAAATATCTGTTTCATTTCTTTTGTTGTGTCAGACACTCTAAGTATACTTTTTTTTCAAGTACAGATTTCCAAATGCAGATTTTAAGTACATTTCCAAGTACAGATTTCAAGTACAGATTTCCAAATCGAAGCAATCATTCATCTCGTTAACAGTTTAATGAAATGTGCCTTAAATAGTTACATATTTTAATAACAAAAATATCGGATTTAAAGACTAAACAATTATGCGAATGAGAAGCAATTCACAGGAAACCTTTTAGTGTCCTAAGGAATTAATTCCGACTAGTATGACATCTTTGTATGAAGCTGATATGATCGTCAAAGGTTAAGAAATGTATGGAAGTTACAAAAGTGGAAATAAATAAACATATTGAAAACACTATAAAATAACCTTTTCTTAAACAAAGGAAACATTTAAAAGATTTTCTAATTATCAAATTCATAACATGTTTTAAAAGAAAACTAAAATACTTTCCTTACCTAGAAGCAATATTCCACAAGTGTACTGCAATGTCATCATCTTTAGGCTTAGTTGGAATCATTATCTGTGCTCCCAAAATATATATTTAAACAGAGGGTTTTCACTCGCTTAAAAAACTCACGATTAGTTGTTTGTTTAATGAGAGGCTATCCCATCTTGTTAAAATTTCCAGATTTTGCATTGCCCTAAAGAAACAAAGCTATTTATTTATTTCTCATGAAAAACCGCAGTAATAACATCATTAAAAAAACTTGTTAGCCATTTATTTTAGTGGATTCTTCGCAATCATTAAAAACACACTATTTCGAAAATGTTCGATTTCTACTGCATAGTTGTCTGTTTAGCCAATAAATCTTCCAAACAAACTAATTAGGTTTTGTTAAAGATATGGAATTTATTAATTGGGTTGGCTTCAAAACAGTTGAAGAAATAAGAATATTTAGTAAGAGATGAAGAAGAATTTTCGACGAGGAAGTATTTTGATTCCATTGTGATAAAACTTTAACATCATTCTTTTGGTTGCTTACTAACACAATTTAATCCACAAGCGTTTTATAATTCTTATTTAATACTTGTTTATGAAAAAAATTTGTTAAATATTTTTAGAAATAGTGTGAAATTTCTTATTATTTCTTTACGATTTTAAATAGTTGCTTTGATCGAACATGTACAAGATTGTACATCATTTTATTTGTATATGCTGGCCACGCAGTTTTTCATAGAATTTATGAAATAAAATAGCTAAATTGTGAAATTTATAAGTTGTAATTTATTGTTAATTTTATGAAAATTTAGAGTGAAATTTTATGATACTTTATTTGAAACAGCGAATTTCCCATGACTGTAATGTTATGGAGTATCAATTTAAAGGAATACTTTTTAAAAACTGACAATTCACACAAAGTAACGAGTATAAAGTTATGATTAATTTAATAAGAGCTTTTTAAAAAAAAATATTGGAATGGAATATATTTGGAAAGTGTTTGGTATAATTCATTGATAAAACTTTTGTTTCATAAACTTTTTTAGACTAAATGTTAGGTTAAATACTCTCCTTAATATGATGTAAATAACATAAAGATTATGTACAGTGCGCAAAAAAAGGAACACCTGGAACAATGAATGGTTTTTATCTTAATGGTTCGATTTTCTGACCTTAAATATGCTAGTAATGTAGTACAAATATGCTAGTAATTTAGTAGAATAAAGTGCTCGCCTCCCAATGAGGTGAACCGGGTACGAATCCCAACAATGGCTGATCGACACGAATTCCGCACCCGGATCGTACCGACTTCAGAGCTGACGTAAAATATCTTCAGTGGTTGGCGGATCAGGGGATAGAGTCCCCTTACCATCAAGCTAACCGTGGGATGTTTTCGTGGTTCTCTTTTCCATGTAACGCAAATGGAGGTTAGTTCCATCAAAAAGCCGTCCACAAAGGTAAATTTCTCACAACACTTGCTTTAGGAGTTCCCTTTTTTTCTACATTGGGTCTTTTTTCTAGATTGGATCTAAATTGGCTAGTCGTAAATTCAAATTTGGGCTGGCTGTTAAATGTCAATTATGTAATATAAAAGAATATAATTTAGTAAAGATCATATATCAAGTTACTAAATCAGACACAGGAACATTTTTCCTACGAATCAATATAAATACTTATGTTTATTCATAATGGATATGTTAGTTATGTTTATTTATGAATGCCATCAAAGTATGGGGATAGCAATAGTTTGGCCAGATAGAAGTAGACGGTATTGGACTCATTAATGTTAATTTCCGTTTTTTACATATTTAGCCATATCTCGAGAAATGTTTAAGCTAATCGAAATTTTTTTTGCATGCAGTTGCAGTTATTTGTTGATCCAAAGATAGTCTTACGTAAAAATTAATTTCTAGTAACCATTTAAGATTTTAATTAATTTAGTTATTAATAGCCCAAGTTACGGCATTTTAAAGAATACAATTTTGTATTGCAAAATACAGCATTTGAACGAAATCAGTCAAATAATTAATGTAAAATCAAGTATCTTTTAAAGCTTCAAAACTAAGTATACCGAAATTCATGTTATTCTGCAGTGGAGAAAATGTTCCTTTCGTGTTGGGATTTTCAGTTTTGAGAAAAAAAAACACCTAAAGTAACTGATTGCAATATTGACGAGTTGCTTAAAAAGGTTTGAAAAACAAACAAACAAACAAACAAACAAACAAACAAACAAACAAACAAACAAACAAACAAACAAACAAACAAACAAACAAACAAGCAAGCAAGCAAGCAAGCAAGCAAGCAAACAAACAAACAAACAAACAAACAAATAAACAAGCAAGCAAGCAAGCAAGCAAACAAACAAACAAACAAACAAACAAACAAACAAACAAACAAACAAGCAAGCAAGCAAGCAAGCAAGCAAGCAAGCAAGCAAGCAAACAAACAAGCAAGCAAACAAACAAACAAACAAACAAACAAATAAACAAGTAAGCAAGCAAGCAAGCAAACAAACAAACAACATAAAAACATTTCTCATGCTGCATTAACTTAGAATAAAAACTAAAACTGTTTTTGAACCATTGATGTTATTACTTATATTATTTGATCTTTGCAACGAAGTAAAAATTGAAATACGTGATTCTTTATAATAGCTTGTCTTACGTTTAATAATTGTAAATCAGTAAACTAAAAGGCAATTTTTAAATCTATAAATCTAATCTTTTAATTTATTAAATCCAAACTTAATCCTTGCAGATCGATCCTTCTTACCTGTATTCTACTTCGACAAGTACGGCACTAATTATGAATTGGTGACCAATTCTTCTCTCTCAAAGATTAACTTTACCATTCTATTATGATCTATTTGTAAACAAAAATAACTTTCAATATTAAATATTTATTTAAAAACAAAACAAATTTGGTACTTTCGAACATGAAATGCGTAGTAAATTCGTAGGATAACGTGTGTATGCTAGTTTAGAGCAGCTGTGTTGGAATTTGTGCCCTACCACCAAAGAATATACATGAAGAAAGAAGGGTAGCTTCCGTTGACATAATGTAAACCAGTCCTCCAAGTTTCATGCTGTACGAAGCTAGCGATGCGTTTTAACGATATAAACGTAAAAATATTAATTTAAATTCTCTTTTTTGAAATATTTCTTTGGTAGAACTTTATATCACTTCATGAAATATTTTCTAGAACTTTCTTAATGGGCAATAGTTTGGTGCTAAAAATAGTTTAATATGCATATATGCATAACATATTTCATATTAAATTATATACATAACATATTTCAAACACTTAAAAACAAAATTCCTTTCTTATTTAATCCTTTTTCAATAAATAAAAATCACTAATATTGTCTGTAATCTTTTTATACCACAATCTTGAATTGAGTGCTGAATAATTTTTTTTTTATAGATTCAATCTACATCTGCCTAACACATTAGCATAGAATTCGAAAACATTTAGATATAGTCCCGCAGTGAAATGATCGTTAAGACACGGTTCCCAGCAGATCACCGAAGTCAAGCATCACTGACTGCGGTCAGTGTGCGGGTGGGTGACCACTTAGATCTGTCTGCGTAGGGACTAAAGGTGTGCGGTATTGGTCCGCGTTAAACTGTTCTACCGTAAAGTGCTCGACTTCGCGTGAAAGTCGTCGGGCTACCGATTCGGGGTGCCATCTCCTCTGCAGAGGATCAAAATTGCGGTGGCATGTCTTCAGATCATCCCCAGGAATGTTTCCCAGACCATCGCCAATAGCCGATTGTGCAGCTCTAGTGCGACGTAAATGAACTACAACAACAAAACCTTTATATGGTATCTTATGTTTTGAATTCATAAAATTTTTTTATTATTTCCCATACTTTCTTTTCTGACAACACATTTGAATGCCTAAGGCTAAGAAAAAGAGCATTGACATTAAATTTAATCTATTAACTCAATACATGCATTCTTTAACTTTCCTTGACGAAAACTATGCTAATGTACGCATGACACTGGCATTTTTGATTTCTTGGTGGACGGAGTTGTCTTGTAGGGCCTAGCCCTGTTGCCACCCACCTGGACCATTTTTTTAAATTTATTAATTTTTCTGTACATACAAATGATTTTTTTTTACTTTGGAGCTTCATACAATTCCATATTTCTGACATAAAATATTTTTTATTATTTACCGAATTTAATACTTCATTAAAGCAGTTCCTATTGTTTAATATCTACATCACTCTTTCCTACATCGCAATGGAATAAAATATGGACAATTGGAAATACGCCAATCAACAACCTCTTCAACTTATGGTTGCTATTATTGTTATTCATCCCCTTGGAATTCGATAAACGGATACCACTAGTTGCTGTACTTGTGAAAGTACCGGGAGAGCTGGTTTTAAGGTCACCAAGTTTGAGAGAATGTGAATGAGTATTAACCATGAATGTGAGAGGTGTATTAACCATGGTAACAGTCGTAGGCGCTCCTGTGTTGCCATTAGCAGTCGAGTGTACGCAGGCAGCGGTTGTGTCTAATCGAGACAGGACTGAGTAGCAACAGCTTGAGGAGGATTGGATACTGTCGCAGTCACAAGTCAACTGTTCAATGCGAACCATCCAACGAAGTAGGCGTTACCAGATCGAAGTGGGCGTTTCTGCGTGTTCAAATCACTTCCGCAAGTCACCAATGTGGGGATGGGGGTGGGGGTGGAGTTACAGACCATGTCAACCTTCATCTATGAAAAGGTACCCCAACATAGAATCGAGTTAACATGTCTTGTATACCAGTGAATTGGGATTGTATTTTTGTAGTGGTAGATACCCTATAACATAATTTGAAAGTGGATGAAAAAATTTTGAATTATGAGGCATACACATTTTAAACTACTTGGGGGCTAAGTCCCCTGTTTGCTACAGCTTTGCAATAATTGCTGTTTCTTGGCCGAAAACAGTTTTCCTACTAAAGTTAAAATTATTCTCTTAACATATATGTACAAAAAAGAATTCTGTTTGCTTACGCTTGTGCCTCTACTTCTCACGTCTAAACATATTTATCCATTAATATTATAAATATTAGAATATTAGTAAACATAAGTAATTTTTTTAAAGATAACATTTATATTTCTTTTTTTTTTTAAATGGCGGGCACTTGAGGGTTGTCCCATTGGCCACAGGAATGCCAGAACTGCTACTCTCTTCTCGTTACCCAGTGGGCACCTGTGGCGATGCCACGGCGGAGGAGCAGCGTCACCCACGTCACACAACCACAACCCGTTTATAGGGCGGGTCACATTCACAGAAAAAGGATATAGAACACAGAGAGAAAGAAGCATCCATGCCCTCAGCAGGATTCGAACCCGCGACTAGCGGCTCCGCAGTCAGGCACGCTGACCACTCGGCCACCAGTTCGGCACATATATATTGTTATAACATTATATTGTTCAAACAAATTTGATGAGTTCACAACCGTAATTTAATATTTTCGTTCACCAAACGGCGAATATGTTAGATAATTTAAATTCTTTATTTTAAAATGTAGCGTAGAATTACATTATAATAATAATAAAAAAACAACAATTCTCTTAGTTTTAAACTCTAATTAAAAGTGTAAAAATAGCTGTAAAGGAAAATAATTTTAAATTAGGGATACAAAAATATTTATAGAAAAGCATTACCTTTATGACTTCTATCAGTTTTATGCTGATGATTACCAAAAGAATATGGAATTGAATGAGGAAAAACTGGATCCTACCACGTGATTCTCCGACAAATTAAAATGCATGGTCAACAATCGAAAACTGCGACGCCATCATTAGATTTTTATATATAGTAAGATGCTAATCTACGTACTTTTCTAATGAGGAATCTAAAGTTTCAATTGTTTCTATTTAGTAGAAGCCGAGAAAAATAGTAATTTATTTATAATTAGTTCATATTTCAAATGAAATTTCAGTCATATTTTTGCATAGGTTATCGATTATGTTCCTGTTTAAGTCGTCTTAATTAGTCTTTATTCTCAATTTAGTGAAAAGATTTGCATAAAATATTATATTTAACGAATGTCAAGTTTCATAAAAGCGCGTTTCTGAAAGAATGTGGTTATGCAACTGCTCTTTTAAATTTCATTTTTTAGTTGATTCATTTAATAGTTGCTTCAATTTCAATCATAAAAATAATTATGCTTACAGTTGGAATAATATATTTATCAATGTGTACAATACGTATTTTAATAATTAAACAATGAAAAAATGAAGATATAGATTTAAAGTAAGGTATCTTTATATTTTCTTGAATCAAATTCTTGGAGCATCAACGATGATTATTTGGTATTTTAATGTTTCAAAGCAATACAAAGAAAATAGAGTTAGCGAATAGTATACCGAGAAAATTTTTCGACATCTTTTAATACCTTAGTACAGGGCTGTCCAACTGTAAAGAGCCCACGGGCCAGAATTCAGGTCACTGATCACCTGGTGGGCTGCAGTTTGAAAAAGTTGAACAATAACTTCTTACCTCTTATACAATAACAATTAATAGTTGAATTATAAATTATAAAACAATGGAACAGAAGGATTATAAAACAATTTGCTTACATTTTAAAGGGGAAAACTGAGGCCGATTAGCCTGAATAAGAAGTTGGCGGGCCGCACAATATGTGTTGGGGGGCCGCCAGTTCGACAGCCCTGCCTTAGTATCTAATCTTAGTATCCTTAGTACCTAAATGCCTTAATATTAAAATGGAATTTTAAATTACCTGGCCACGCGTGTTGCGCACAACTATTCAATCAATTATTTAACAATATATTTTTTATATTTTTCAAAATCTTATTTTTCATTCTAAGACATAGGTAATTTTTTCGATATTATATTAATTCATTTTGTTTTATTCTTATTAGTACTCTTATTTAGGCTTTCTATAAATAATACATTTGTTTTGAACTAATTATCAAGTTTTTAATAAAAAGTATTAAAACTATTGCTAGTTGGTAAAGAATTAAACCTTGTTAAAAAATTAAAACATTTTGCTATTTTGAAATTATTCGGTGTAAAATCGTCTGAATGATTTATGAAACACGCCTTTTTTTTATCGAAAAATGAATAAACAAATTATTAATTGTTTTTCTATTAATTGTTATATCTTTAAGTTATGACTAGCAAATTCATACTAATGTAAGGCAAAGAACTGCAGCAGTTTGTTTTGTCTTTTAAATGAGAAAAAATTCTTGAACTATAATTTCATTTATTTTCAAAATTTTTCTGCTTTAAGAAAGATGCCTTTTTCAAAAAAGATAAAAAGATGAAATTCATGAGATATTTTCGCAACACAGCTTGATAACAGATAAATTCCTTGATATGCTTTATTTTGCTAAATAGCAGTTTTTAAAAATAAATAATCGTAAAAAAATTCCAAAATTGGGCTATATTTATTATCATCACAAAAAATCGTTTGCTTTCTAACTTAAGTTTCTCTTGTTCTAAAATAAGATATAAAGACTTTTTTTGGATTAATAATTATTTTATAGCTGCAATTAATAAGTTTAGCAAATATTTTAACATACTTTTTTACAGAAATCATGTTGTTAATTATGTTTACCAATTTTTCTAATATTTTCTCATACGAAGACAAGAATGTAAATGCTCTATTGAACCGTTTCAATTTCATTAATACCAGAATCGGGTACTTGCACTCCAAGAAGGAGATCATGTATACCCATACATATGACGTCAGCACCGGCTAATCGCTAATACGTAAAATGGACTGTTGAAGTCGAGTTAAGTATCTCCACGTAAGTTAGAATGTTAATTTACACGAGAAAAGCTAAATACAGTGCCGTATCACACATCAATTTTATTGAAATATAATTCCTTCTCTTCTACGATTTTTACTTTACTTAGATTTATTATTTGTTTATGTATTTATTTGTTACCATGATATATTTTTGTTTTGTGTACCTGGCAACTTCGATGCATAATTAGTTTTTTTATGTTCTACATGGCTTCATGTCTGTCTTTGGGTTAAATAAAAAATACGAAGTGAAAGAATTGAAATCTTTGTGCCAGAATATAGAATGTATCGTAAATGAGAATTGATCGGGCTTGGCTTACCGGAAATAGAATGGAAAAAACAGATGTTAACGTAAGAAAATGCCATGTTTCAACAACCAATCAGGATCGAAATACCCACACTATGTCACTTGCAGGCATCCCATTGAAATTTATTTAGTTGAAATACTTTATTGTTTGAGCGCAAAAAAGTGCTACGAGTGTTAAAGTGTAATACGAGCAACAATTTAACTATTATTTATTTAAATTTACTCCCATATTTTGTAGAGGTCAGAAGTAATGACGATAAAAAGTAATGATAAGTTCTGTTCACCATTATACTATTGTTACCTTAAATCATATAACGTGAATAATTTCAGCAAATAAAAAAGCAAACAAGGGTGTAAAAATATACTATTAAAATATGACCTAAAGCAAATTTAAATTATATCTAGAGCAAATTTTGGAATCGATCAGTAAAAAATACATTTTCGATTAATTTCGTTGTCGTTGTTGTTGTTGTTGTTAATTTACGTCGCACTAGAGCTGCACAATGGGCTATTGGCGACGGTCTGGGAAACACCACGGAGGATGATCCGAAGACATGCCATCACAATTTTGATCCTCTGCGGAGGGGATGGCACCCCTGCTTCGGTAGCCCGACGACCTGCGCGCGAAGTCGAGCATTTTACGGTAGCACAGTTTAACGAGGACCAATACCGCACACCCTCGGTCCCTACGCAGACTGATCCAAGTGGTCACCCACCCGCACACTGACCGCAGCCAGTGATGCTTGACTTCGGTGATCTGTTGGGAACCGTGTCTTAACGATCAGTCCACTACGGGACCGATTAATTTCGAGTAGTTGCGTTAACTTTTTTTCCCCAATGGCCGCCTTGGGGAATGACCACCCTTGATAACACATGATCCGTTTACTACTGAGGATATTTTACATCAGCACCGTGGTCGGTGTGAGCCGGGTGCGGAATTTGTATCGAACTGCCATCGCTGGGATTCAAACCCGGAAAACCTCATTGGGAGTTTCATAGTATATTACAGGTGATATGTGAAGAATTTTTCTAAAATTACGAGAACTTTGCATCCCTTTATAGAAGTAAATTGATCATTTAAACTTAATTCAGGATATGAGGCTGCATTCCTTGAGAAATACTTTAACTTCAGCACACGTTTTAGCTTACGAGATTTGAATCATAGCTTGTCAAAGCTGTAAAGGAACTACTGCGTAATTAGAAAAGAACTACTTACCATCGGTAAAGAAGACGAACATTTTCATCATCATTTATATGAACAGAAATACAGATCACTCGGCTTTAAAGCGGTGAATAAATTTTAAAAATATAGAAAGACTAGTGGCTCGTTGAGTACCGAAATTACAGGAATATGATTTTGAAATCCAGCATTGCAATGTATCCTTTTTATCAAACTGCCGACACTTTATCCAGACGGCCAAACGCAGAAAATTGAAATCATTGTAATTAAGCTGAGAAGGAAAATATGAACGAAGTTTTTACTTAGCAAGTTTCTACTAATAATAGAGTATCACTAGTTATAATCCTTTGAGTGATTTAAATAGGAGAAAAGCGCAATTGGATGATGTCCATATAAAACCTATTTAAGAAATGATGTCACCTACGAATGAGAGGGCGAGTTTACAAGAAATATCATGTTTTAGCTTAATAACAAAAATATACTGAGCTTCTTGTGTTTCTTTACTATTGAAGAACTTTTTTTTTTTGTGTGTGTACCGAAATTGAAAATCCAATCATGGAAGGAAAACTGAATTGCATTTTATAGTACCACATTCAATGACCAATGGTGTGATAAAGGAAACGCATAATAATCCACGTGGAGTTAATTTTGGAATCCTAAAGAAGCTGACTTAAGGTCGAGTACGCTTCTTTTGGGATAAATCAGGATTGGTTGTTGAAGATGGGGGCAAAGCTTGTTATATTTGTGCAACTCGTAAATGACAAAAGACTCGCATCCGTGGAAAATTGTGAAGCTGCAATGTCGGTACGAAGTTTGAGAGAATCAAAATTGATGTTTTAGGACTCCTTTCTCGAACTGACCAAGTCAACAAATACATTACAGTCGTTATGGATTATTTCAGTGGATTGAGGCGGATTATGTTCCTGATTTGGAGGCAAACTAATATTGGCAAGTTTCTTCTAGAAAACTGAGTATTACGGTTTGGAGTTCCTTTGCAATTATACGCTGAATAAGGCACAAATTTACATCTTATTATTTATTTTTATAGAATTTTGCCAATGACTAGGATTCGAAAAACTAGAACATTCCATTGAATCCTACTTCCGATGGCATAGTTGAAAAAAATTAATCGCACGATCTTTAGTCATGTTTCCGCAGTTTTATAAAAATATAAAAAAGATTGGGGCAGCAAAGTACCGTTATTATTGTTGGCATGCAGGAGTGCTGTACCAAACAACAGGTTATACGCCTTTACATATACTATTTACCCGTGTACTCGGATTGCCATGTGATCTGATCTTTGGACATCATCTCCAAAATTGCAGTTAACTGGGGAAAGCCCATATGAAGTAATTAAAAAATTAAATGTTGTATGACGGATCCGAAAAAGTTCTTCGTCTAATACTAGGGTAATTCACGTAAATATATCATCATCATATCTGGCTAGACAGCCCAGGGTGGGCCAGTGAATTCGAATCCACTTCTCTCTACTTTTGACACTTGTTCGACACATATATAAGAGCCTTAAAGTAGATCTGCTCAAGTTTAACACTTAAGGATATGTGTACTTACTTTTAGATATGCTTTATATAGTTGCTTTGTATTTTTATAATTTTTATATAGAATTTTTGCAGAAATTGCTTTTGCATATAAATGTTTGTGTTGAGTTATTTTTTATATATATTTTGCAACGAGTGCAACTAGTTTCGAATAATAATCATTGAAAAATGATATAAGTATGATTTCTAAAATAATTAAAGAGTAACAATTTAAATTATTTGTCTTTTATTACTTTACAATAAGGTTTACACTGATCGGGACCTGCAGTCCTTAAAGAGAGGGCAATGTGGTCTATGTTACAAAGATTCCATTCTTACGCGAGAATTTGCTTTAATTGGGTACTTTTTCATCAAGAAGAAGATCACAGATACCCACACATGTGATCTATGACGTCAATGTTTTGCTGATCGTTTATAAGCAAAACTGAATATTAAAGTTAAGCTCAGTTTCTCCACATGAGTTAAAATGTTAATTAAAGAGAAGTTAATTAAGTACAACGCTGTACCCCTCATCCAATTTGTTGAAATATAATTCTTTCTTGTCTACGTTTTTTACTTAGATTTTTTTATTTATTTATATATTTTATTGTAAACTTGATATATTTCTGTTTTGTGTACCTGGTAACTTCGATGCGTAATTAGTTTGTTAATGTTCTACATGACTTTATACCAGTCTTTGTGTTAGGTAAGAAATATGTAGTGAAAGAAATGAAATACTCATATATTTCAGGAGCAGTATTTTATAATTTTTTAACAGAACTCTTATGATATTGGATTATGATTATACTATAAAAAAGTTAGCAATACTTTTTATTGTTTCCCAAAATTGTTGTCATTGTGTAGCATTTGAACTGCCATAGATATTTTTAATTCTAGATTTGAATTCTGTTTAAATACAGTTTTAGAAAGCCTTGCAAATAATTACTACTGGATTTTTTTACTGAAGAATTTTCTTTTCATGCACTTTTAAATACATTGAGACAAAATGAATGTTATAGTTATCTATTAAAACTTCAAATTAATAATTAAACCACTAAGTTTAAATATTAATGTAAAATATCATTTAAACTAAACTGTGAACATGGTTTACATTTAACTTTTGCTTACCTATATTTAACCTAAAATTTTAATTTGCAATTATTTAGAAAAATGTGTGTAATATTGTGTGTAATGAGCAAAGAATTTTGCAAATGTGCTATGAATAAGTAAGTGAATAATTGAAGAAGTAATTTGGAGTATAAATAAGTTAACAATGGTATTTCTGTACTGAAAAATTTTGGCATCTTTTTTTAAATAAAGCAAACTATTTATTGTTACATTTTCAGTTCATTTTAAATTTAATAAATACCTTTTTTTTAATTAATGATAGTTTATATTTTCGAAGTTTCATTTTATATTGTAACATTATGTTTTTAATTTAAAAACTAAATAATGCTGAAAGTGAAATTAGAAAATTTAGTTCTTAGGTTTGTGCTAGTCTATTCAGGTGACCAAACAGATCGCAAGGCATTTTTAATAAGGGTTGTTAAAATATTGCGTAAACATCTGAGTTGGGATTGGTTTGTGATCTTCGCTGACAATGCTTACATAAAGCGCTAAAATTTCTTACTTCCAAAAATTTTATTATATGCAAAAAATGTAATAAAAATTAGGAAAAATTATATGTCTGGAATAGTTTTAAGTTTGGCATAATTGGAGAAAGAAAATGCTTACAAAATATTCTTAAAACATTTTTCAGTAAATGAACTTTCCTCTGTAATCAAATATACTAGACTCAATAGAGAAGAATTGGTTTCATAACGAGTCGAAGACAGTTAGTCATAAAAGATGAGATTTTCTTCTGTAATCTAATATACTAAGACTGAATAGAGAAGAATTGGTTTCATAACGAGTCGATGGCAATAAGTCTTAAAAGATAGGATTTTCTTCTGTAATCTAATATATTTTCTTCTGTAATTTAAGACTGAATAGAGAAAAATTGGTTTTATAACGAGTCGAAGGTAATAAGTCATAAAAGATAAGATTTTCTTCTGTAATCTAATATACTAAGACTGAATAGAGAAGAACTGGTTTCATAAGGAGTCGAAGGCAATAAGTCATACAAGATAAGATTTTCTTCTATAATCAAATATACTAAGACTGAATAGAGAAGAATTGACTTTATAACGAGTCAAAGGTAATAAGTCATAAAAGATAAGACTTTCTTCAGTAATCTAATATACTAAGACTGAATAGAGAAGAATTGGTTTCATAACGAGTCGAAGGCAATAAGTCATAAAAGATAAGATTTTCTTTTGTAATCAAATGTGCTAAGACTGAATAGAGAAGAACTGGTTTCATAAGGGGTCGAAGGCAATAAGTCATACAAGATAAGATTTTCTTCTATAATCAAATATACTAAGACTGAATAGAGAAGAATTGGCTTCATAACGAGTCGAAGACAATAAGTCATAAAAGACGATGATTGCAACTAGTTTAGTCGGTATCTGATTAGATACTTTTCTGTAAAAGTTGAATAATTCATATGGTTCTGTCTAAAATATGTGTATCTGATTGAGATTTTTAGCTCAAAATTTTAGAAAATGAATTAAAACGTAAATTTTGTTTTAAGCAAAGTTGTATCTCCAAAATTTTTTCAAAAACGTATTTATATGGCTCCACTCACATAATATTTGTTCGATCCCTTCGTTATTATATAATGAAAGAAAAAATTTGCTTAAAAGTTATATATTAACATGAAATTAGTATTTTTAATGATATAAATGCTTCTGAGTTGTGAGATAGATGGGGAAATAAAGTTAAACTGCTGTTAGATAGTTATAATGATACTTTATTGCATAAAGATTTGAAGATGTATAATAATTTACACTCAGCACCATCACCACTGCAAATCATACTGATTATACATAAGACTGAACACAGATCTGTATTGCTACATTTTCTGCTAATAGAAAAGTTTTTACTAATCACAAAATTGTTCCATAAAAGTGTTTTACGATACATGTTTTGTTTAATTTTATTTATTATATCCTTGTACATGTTCGGCTATTTAAATTCTCCACGACCAACTTTTATGACCATGGCTACCTCCTTCTTTATGTCCTTCATAACCATGACCACCCTCTTCCTTGTGTCCTCCTCCACTCTTCCATGACCAACTATTTCTATGTCCTCCACCATCTCCATGTCTTTCACTGCTTCCGTGTCTTTCTCCACCTCCTTCTTTATGTTCTTTATGACCATGACCACCCTCTTCCTTGTGTCCTCCTCCACTCCTCCAAGACCAACTATTTCTATGTCCTCCATCATCTCCATGTCTTTCACTACTTCCGTGTCTTTCTCCACCTCCTTCTTTATGTCCTTTATGACCATGACCACCCTCTTCCTTGTGTCCTCCTCCACTCCTCCAAGACCAACTATTTCTATGTCCACCACCATCTCCATGTCTTTCTCCACCTCCATGTTTTTCTTCTCTACCATACTTATCATGTAATAATCCAAGTTTTGGCAAGTGTCCCAAATCTTTCTTCTTATGTCCACCGCTAGAATCTTCATCTACGCCTTCACCACCACTAGCGCCGAGATTATTTTCAAATAACTTATATAAGTCAGAACTAACTGTTTTTGAACCTGATGCCTGATGTTTGTGAAGGCATTTAAAGAAATTAAGGTAATAATTGGCCGGTTTTGTTTTATACCGATGACACCACTTAATGAACTTAAATAGGCTTTCATCTTCTACTTGCACTCCAAAAAGGTAATGGAATACATTTCGATGCTCTTGACTTAAAGCGTTTTTAAACGTAAGAGTTTTTAAGAACTCATACCTTCCTGTATAGTCCAAAGAGTATCCGAAATTTGATCGAGAATATAAGTTTTTGTGGAAGTGTTGATATAGCTTGTCGGTCACACGCTTCGAACTACGGAATTTACGGATAGTACTATGGAAATTTTCTGCAAATCTGTCTGGTTTTTTCTCAAAGTGATGGCAGTATTTAGTGAAGTCAAAAATCTCTTTAGTTTCGGGATAAAATCCGAAAACAACATAGTAAAAGTTCCAGTAGTTCTCCGAATCCTTTAGTTTATCGTATGAGACATCTCTTAAGAAGTAACGTTTTTCCAAGTATTCGGAATTGTTTATGTAAATCTCTTTTGAATGCAAATTCTTTTCATACTTTGTAAAAAGATCGCTGCCAACTTCACGGGATCCAGACGCGAAGTGCAGATTGATAATATTCTGGAAATTGACGACATAGTTACTGGGCTGCTCAGGATATTGATGGCATTTTTTAACGAAATTGAAAAAACTTTCAGTTTCTGGATAAAGTCCTAATAATTTGAAGAACTTGTGTAGGTTTTTAGTAGTTTTCACAGCGCTGAATGTTATTTTTTTCAAAAATTTATGAACGTCAGTGTATTTTATTTTATTCTTTGTTATCCAAGTATAAAAATGAGAGTTTACTTTTCCCGCATAGCGTTTTTTATTCCACCCTCTTGTTTGTTTGAAAGTGACACGTTCCCCGAATCCAATCGCCTCTTTTGATTTTGAGTCCCCTCTATGGTGGGATTTTGAGCCACCATGGTGTGATTTTGGGCTCTTATGATTTTCATGATCAGTCTCTCTTCTGCTGCTACTTTCTGACACATACTTTTCATATGTCTTGTACAGTTTATCTGTGATCTTTATTGAATTCGATTTTTTGTAAAGATTCCAAGCCTTTGAAAATCCTTTTTTGTAGTTTTTAGGTTGCTTTTTGGAACCGTGTGCGTGTTTAGTGAATTTAAACAAACTGCTTGTAATGGGATAGTATCCGAAAAGTTGATAAAACTTGGTGTATAGCATCTTTTGTAGAACATTTGTATAAGACAACTTACTTAAGAACCTGTACCTTTCACTGTATGATGCATTGCTCTTATACTTTATATTTATGTTAAACAAATTGGTACTATATTTCACATAAAAGTCCTTGGTGAGGGTAGTAATTTTTGTGTCAAAAATCTCATTAATGCTATTCTGGAAGTTTATGAAATAGTTTTCTGGTTTTATCTGAAAACTGTGGCAATATTTGATAAATTCAAATATGCTTTCTGATTTAACTTCAATTCCAAACAATTTGAAAAATTTGTCGGAATTCTCTTTTGTTTGGCAGTTTTTGTAAGTAATATCTTTAATGAAGTCTCGCCTGTTGTCGTAAGTGCTTAGTATTCGGCTGGACGTGCGCTTAGCAAACAGCTTTTTATTAAATTGACGGTACAACGTATCTGTAACTTTGCGGGATTTTTTGCTTACAATATTACCAATGACTTTGAAGAAGTTGTCGCTGTAGTTATCTGGTTGTTTCTTGTAATGATGGCAGTATCTGGTGAAATGAAACATTTGCCTTGTTTCGGCATGGAAACCAAATAATACATAAAACATATTTCTCGCATGCTCAGAACTCTTGAGTTTATCATAGCTTAAGCTGCGTAAAAATGTTCGTTTGTAACTATACTGAGAGTTGTTGATGTACCTCTCCTTGGAGTTCAAATTTTTCTTGTACAGCTTATACAAATCTTTTGAAACTTCACGTGATCCCGAAGAGAAATGAATATTCAAACAATATTGAAAATTTGCTTCATAATTTCTGGGTTTCTTTGAAGTTTTATGGCAGTATTTAGTAAAATCAAACAAACTTTTAGACTCCGGGTAATATCCCAACAATTCGAAGAACTTTTTAATAATTTTCGTCGATTTGATGTTTTCAAAAGTAAGGGTCTTCATAAATTTGTATACTACTTCATATTTTACTTTTTTAGTTGTCAAGTGTACATAATATTTTCTATTTTTTCCACCATAATTCTTTTTGTTCCATCCATTTGAATATTTGTACACATAATCACTATCTTTCCTGACCGAGGTGTCTTTTTCAATAGTTTCTTCCTTATTATCTTCCCGTTCTTTGTCTTCATGTTCCTCTTCCGGTTTTGTGGTCTCCTCCGCATTAGTATGATTATCTTTGTCGTTTTCGTGGTCTTCTTCAACATTTTCACCTTCTGATGAAGTCGAAACATACTTCCTGAATGTCTTTAATAAATGCTCCGTTACTTTCAGTGATTTGGAGTTTTTAAACTCTTTCCGACATTTTGAAAAACCCGTCTCGTAATTTTTAGGCTTTTTCTTGTAGCTGTGAATTTTTTTGGTGAAGTTAAATAAACTCTTGTTTAGTGGATAATAACCGAAGAGATTGTAGAACTTAATGTAGTATTTTCTCTGGATCACTTCTTTGTAACTCAATTTTCGTATAAAGCTGTACCTCTCTTTGTAAGTTGTCCTTTTATTGTACTTCGTTTTAATGCTGTATAGGTTTTCATTGAACCTTTCATAGATTTCCTTTGTGATCTCATTCGATTTGGAACTAACAACATAATTCATACAATTTTGGAAATTTTTATAATAATTGTCTGGCTTGTTTGGGAATTTGTGACAAAATAGAATAAAATTAAAGAGGCTCTCTGATTTCGGATACAGTCCAAATAGGTGGGAAAACTGATCTGAGTATTCTTTGCCTTGAATGTCTTTATAGGTTTTATTTATAATAAATGTTCGCCTATTTTCGTAAGTGCTATGGAAGTCAGATCTTGTACCTTTAAACAACTTGTTGTTAAAATGTTCATAATGTTCATCAGATACTTCCTGATCTTCCTTGCTGAGAACATTTTCGATAGAATTTGAGAAGTTATCTAAATAATTGTCAGGTTGTGTGGGAAACTGATGGCAATATCTCGTAAAGTCAAAAATATTCTGGGAATTTGCATAAAACCCAAACAATATGTAGTAGATATGTTTGTATCTTTCTGAAGTCTTCAATTCATCGAATGATAAAGGTGTTAAAAACTTACGTTTAAATTCATATTGTGAATTATTAATAAATTTTTTCTTGGAAAACAGGTTTTTATTATAGAGTGAATACACACTCTTTGAAACCGTTTTAGAACTAGAGAAGAAATATTCGTTTAGGCTGTACTGAAAATTGTGTTCGTAATTGCTTGGCCTTTCAGGATATTTATGACAATGCTTAACGAAATTAAATAAACTCTCAGAATCTGGATAAAATCCCAACAATTTATAGAATTGTTCTATTTTTTCCGAAGAAATGGCCTCTTTAAATGTTAAATCTTTTATGTAAGTACTTACGTCCTCATAACGAATTTTATGCTCAGTTATCCACGAGTAGTAAGTATCAATACTTTTCTCGCCATAATGCTTTTTGTTCCATCCCCTTATGTGTTCAGGAATAATTTTATTATCTTCTTCTACACTAACATTTGTCTTAACAATGTCTTTTTCGGAGTCTTCTGAATCATCCTCCTCTACATAATGATATTTACCATTAGAACCTTTTGCAATGGGTAATTTGATTCGATCTCCAATTTTACCATTTTCACTGTCACCTGATTTTTCATATTTGTAAATAGGGCGACTTCCGTTCGAATCACTAGTTTCTACATCATCCGCTCCCTCGTCGTCGTATTCATAAATCTTTTTTTCATTAAAGTTTTCCTCGTTAGAAGTATCATTTTCATCATTTTCAATATAGATTACATCATTATCGTCACCATTTTCATACGAATTTTCAGGTATGGATTCGCGCTTAGTTTTATGTCCTGGTCTTTTACCTCTGGAGTTATTTTCGTCATAACTTTCATCATTTGGAATTCTCTCTTCAAAATCCCTATCTTGTGATTCAAATTCCTCATCAGATGTGTATATCGAATCGGATTCAGTATCTTGGGACTCAGTACTTTCAAAAGTTTTATATATCCAACTGAATGGAGAACCTTCATTTTCAAAATCATCATCATTTGTAAATGTCTCCTCGAATTCAGTATCGTCATATTCCCGATCGGTATCGCGTCTTCCAGATTGTCTTCTTCTATAGTAAGAGGTATCGTTATCACTATCGGAACTTCTTGAAGAGGCACTTTCCTCCGATGTTTCTTCTCCGTTATGAGAATGACTGGAATACGAATGTTGGCGTTCGCTCCAAATTGGCTTGCCATTTAAAGAATCTTGATCGGAAAAATCATCTTCTTCAAATGAAGATGAATCTGATCTTTCCCTGTGGATGCGGCTGGATTGTCTGGAACTTTCCTCATCAGAGGAAAACAATTCAGAGCTTTCAAATTCATTGTCAATATTTTTATTGATGAATTCCGAAGAATCTGTTTCAGAAGTTTTACCATTCTTAGGTTTCTTGGTGTGATGCTTCTTACCACGTGATCTACCACCGGAGAAATTATTATTGCCATGTCCCCGTGATTCCTTACGTCTGCTGCATTTAGGTTTGCGTCCCTTACCGTGCCTGTCATTTGTTTCACTCGATTCATCTTCATAGTTTGATCTATGTTTGTGTTTTCTGGAGCTTCTTTCATTAAAAGAATCTTCTTCCTCCGAACTTTCAATAGAAGAATATTCATCAAAGTCATTGTGTTTATTAGTTCTTCGCTTTGAACTTCGAATATCTCCATACTTCCCTTTCTTTCCCCTTACACGCTCATTCCTGTCAACATCAAAATCTTCCTCAGAACTAGAGTCATTCAACTCTTTTCTTGTAGTCGAATGTTTTCTTGATTTACGTTCACTCGAATATCTTTCATCTTCTTCTGAACTAGTTACAGAAGATTCATCATAAGTTTTCTTATTATGTTCTTCTTCAGTACTATCATACCTTGGCTTATCATGATCATGTCCTGGCTTATTTCCTGTACCAACGGGAAGAACAATGGGAAGGCCTGGTTTGTTTTTACCATGTTTTGGCTTATCTCCTTTTCCATGTGGATGATCTGGTTTGTCATGATCTCTCCCGGGTTTGCTTCCTTTACCATGGGGGTGATCTTTTCCATGTCCTGGTTTATCTGGATGCGAATCTGGTTTATCCCCTTTACCATGAGGTCGACCACCTGGCCTCTTATGACCATGGTCTTTTCCTGGACTTTTCGGTTTGTGTTTTGAATCATCCGTTTCCGAATCGTGTTTGTGTTTTCGAGAGGAAGAGTGCTTATTCTTTTTATGGTGGCTTGAAGAACTTTCATCTTCTTCTGAACTAGTTTCTGAAGATTCATCATGGGTCTTTTTATGATGTTTTTCTGTGATGCCTCCGGATCCTGGTTTACCATGTCCGTGACGAGGTTTATTTCCTTTACCATGAGGGTGATCTTTTGGGTGACCAGGTTTATTATGTTCAGGCTTATCTCCTTTTCCATGTGGATGACCTGGTTTGTCATGATCTTTCCCGGGTTTGTTTCCTTTACCGTGGGGGTGATCTTTCCCATGTCCTGGTTTATCAGGATGCGAACCTGGTTTATCCCCTTTACCATGAGGTCGACCACCTGGCCTCTTATGACCGTGGTCTTTTCCTGGACTTTTCGGTTTGTGTTTTGAATCATCCGTTTCCGAATCGTGTTTGAGTTTTCGAGTGGAAGAGTGCTTATTCTTTTTATGGTGGCTTGAAGAACTTTCATCTTCTTCTGAACTAGTTTCTGAAGATTCATCATGGGTCTCTTTATGATGTTTTTCTGTGATGCCTCCGGATCCTGGTTTACCATGTCCGTGATGAGATTTATTTCCTTTACCATGAGGGTGATCTTTTGGGTGACCAGGTTTATTATGTTCAGGCTTATCTCCTTTTCCATGTGGATGACCTGGTTTATCATGATCTTTCCCGGGTTTGTTTCCTTTACCATGGGGGTGATCTTTCCCATGTCCTGGTTTATCAGGATGCGAACCTGGTTTATCCCCTTTACCATGAGGTCGACCACCTGGCCTCTTATGACCGTGGTCTTTTCCTGGGCTTTTTGGTTTGTGTTTTGAATCATCCGTTTTCGAATCGTATTTGTGTTTTCGAGTGGAAGAGTGCTTATTCTTTTTATGGTGGCTTGAAGAACTTTCATCTTCTTCTGAACTAGTTTCTGAAGATTCATCATGGGTCTTTTTATGATGTTTTTCTGTGATGCTTCCGGATCCTGGTTTACCATGTCCGTGATGAGGTTTATTTCCTTTACCATGAGGGTGATCATTTGGATGACCAGGTTTATTATGGTCATGCTCAGGCTTATCTCCTCTTCCATGTGGATGACCTGGTTTGTCATGATCTTTCCCGGGTTTGTTTCCCTTACCATGGGGGTGATCTTTTCCATGTCCTGGTTTATCAGGATGCGAACTTGGTTTATCCCCTTTACCAGGTCGACCACCTGGCCTCTTATGACCTTGGTCTTTGCCTGGATGCTTCGGTTTATTTTTTGAATCATCCGTTTCAGAATCGTGTTTGTGTTTTCGAGTGGAAGAGTGCTTATTCTTTTTATGGTGGCTTGAAGAACTTTCATCTTCTTCTGAACTAGTTTCTGAAGATTCATCATGGGTCTTTTTATGATGTTTTTCTGCGATGCCTCCGGATCCTGGTTTACCATGTCCGTGATGAGGTTTATTTCCTTTACCATGAGGGTGATCTTTTGGGTGACCAGGTTTATTATGTTCAGGCTTATCTCCTTTTCCATGTGGATGACCTGGTTTGTTATGATCTTTCCCGGGTTTGTTTCCTTTACCATGAGGGTGATCTTTCCCATGTCCTGGTTTATCAGGATGAGAACCAGGCTTATCTCCTTTACCATGAGGTCGACCACCTGGCCCCTTATGACCGTGGTCTTTTCCTGGATGCTTCGGCTTATTTTTTGAATCACCTGTTTCAGAATCGTGTTTGTGTTTTCGAGTGGAAGAGTGCTTACTCTTTTTATGGTGGCTTGAAGAACTTTCATCTTCTTCTGAACTAGTTTCTGAAGATTCATCATGGGTCTTTTTATGATGTTTTTCTGTGATGCCTCCGGATCCTGGTTTACCATGTCCATGCTTAGGCTTTTTTCCTTTACCATGAGGGTGATCATTTGGATGACCTGGTTTATTATGATCATGCTCAGGCTTATCTCCTTTTCCATGTGGATGACCTGGTTTGTCATGATCTTTCCCAGGTTTGTTTCCTTTACCATGAGGGTGATCTTTCCCATGTCCTGGTTTATCAGGATGAGAACCAGGCTTATCTCCTTTACCATGAGGTCGGCCACCTGGCCCCTTATGACCGTGATCTTTTCCTGGAACCTTCGGCTTATTTTTTGAGTCATCTGCTTCAGAATCGTGTTTGTGTTTTCGAGTGGAAGAGTGCTTACTCTTTTTATGGTGACTTGAAGAACTTTCATCCTCTTCTGAACTAGTTTCTGAAGATTCATCATGGGTCTTTTTATGATGTTTTTCTGTGATGCCTCCAGATCCTGGTTTACCATGTCCATGCTTAGGCTTGTTTCCTTTACCATGAGGGTGATCTTTTGGCTGACCAGGTTTATTATGATCATGCCCACGTTTATCTCCTTTTCCATGCGGATGACCTGGTTTGTCATGATCTTTCCCGGGTTTGTCTCCCTTACCATGGGGGTGATCTTTTCCATGTCCTGGTTTATCAGGATGCGAACCTGGTTTCTCTCCTTTTCCATGTGGATGATGATCTGAATGTCCTGGCTTGCCATGGCCTGGTTTGTTGTGATCTTTTCCCGGCTTATTTCCTTTATCATGGGGATGATCAATTGGATGACCTGGCTTATCTTTACCGTGGTTAGGTTTATCACCTTTGTCATGAGGGTGACCCTTAGGACCTTTATGATCATGATCCTTGCCTGGACTTTTAGGTTTAGTTTTTGAATCATCTGATTCTGAATCGTGTTTATGTTTTCGAGTAGAAGAATGCTTACTCTTTTTATGGTGACTTGAAGAACTCTCATTTTCATCTGAACTAGTTTCTGAAGATTCATCATGGGTCTTTTTATGATGCTTTTCTGTGTTGCTGCCGAATCCTGGTTTACCATGTCCGTGATGAGGTTTATTTCCCTTATCGCCTGGGTGTCCACCTTTGTGACCGGGCTTACCATGATCATGTTCTGGCTTATTTCCTTCATGCGGGTGATCACCTGGGTGACCTGGCTTATCATGACCCTTGCCGGGCTTATCTCCTTTGCCGTGTGGATGACTTGGTTTGTTGTGATCTTTACCGGGCTTACTTCCCTTACCATGGGGATGATCTTTTGAGTGACTTGGCTTATCACGATCTGAGCCGGGCTTATCTCCTTTACCATGAGGATGATCACCAGGTCCCTTATGACCATGATCTTTGCCTGGAACCTTCGGTTTATTTTTTGTTTCATCTGTTTCAGAATCGTGCTTGTGTTTTTTAGTGGAAGAGTGTTTACTCTTTTTATGTTGACTTGAAGAGCTTTCATTTTCATCTGAACTAGTTTCTGAAGATTCATCATGGGTCTTTTTATGATGCTTTTCTGTGATACTGTCGGATCCTGGTTTTCCATGTCCATGCTTAGGCTTATTTCCTTTGCCCTTTGGTTGATCTCCCTGATGTCCTGGCTTGTCTTTACCATGATCTGATTTATCCCCTTTACCGTGGGAATTATCAACGGGTTTCTTTGGCTTTTTGTCCTTGTGCGTTTTCGTAATTTTGTCATCAGACTCGGAATCATGTGTATGCTTTTTTGAGGACGAATGCTTGTTTTTTTGGTGTTTACTCGAAGAGCTTTCACTTTCTTCCAAACTATTATCAGAGGACTCACTGTGATTTTTTTTGTGATTTTTATCGGTGTGCTTGCTTGATTCTTTTCCACCTTTTTGATGATTTTTTCCACCTTTTTCTTTATGAGTATCATGTTTCTTGACATTACTTTCATCATTGATGTCCTTTTTCAAAGAATGGCTGTGTTTGCTTAAAGAATGCTTAGAATGTGAACTGTCCTTTTCATCCATTTCTTTTGACGATTTATTGCTACTGGACTTTCTACTGGAATGCTTAGTTTTCCCTCCATTTCTGATATCACTCTCATCTTCTTCTTTCTGACTGCTGTGTTTACTGGAGGAATGCTTTGAATGAGAACTACTATTTTCATCTCTTTCTTGCATAGATTGATCTCTTTCTTCATATCGACCTGTTTCCTTTTTAATACCTGATACGTCACTTCCATTTAAAAGTTCTTCTTTTTTGCTCTTGTTTCTGCTTGAAGAGTGTTCGTGGCGAGACATGCTTTTTCGATCCTCTTCGTCCTCTGATTGGGAACTCTCTTTGGCACTGCTTGAATGTCTACTTTTACCATTTTCAGAGAAATCTGTTTCGCTCCTACCATTCTTCTTGTTCGATGAGTGTCTCGAGTGAGAACTATTACTTTGTTCATCTTTATCAGAGGACTTATAACTTTCACTCTCTGATATCCTATCTCCTCTTTTACCAGAGCTTGAAATGTAAGTGTCCTTTTCTCCAATTTTATAAACCTCCTTATTTCTTGAACTGCTTGAATCTTCTTCATCGAAGCTGTTACTACTGCTAGAACTACTGAAACTACTGGAGCTCTTTGATCTACGAGAGCCACCAGAGTCACTCGAGCTACTAGTGCTACTATAACTACGTCTTGAACTTGAAGAACCTTCTGAATCCTCTTCATCGTATTCAATTATAGTTTCGTAAACTGTGTCTCCATTTTCATCAGTGTACGTCCGAGTTTGCGTAGTAGGCTCTGATGGTCTTGCCAGAACAGTCGATAAGGCTGAAAAATATCAATTTCATATATTTTTCATGTATACAAAAAATAAGAGTTATGAATTAAAATAAAAAAATATGTGGCGAGTTTTATATTTAGTTTGGCCATCAAAACCACACTTGTTTTTTAGATTTCTTACTATATATAAAAATCTAATCGCAGTTTTCCATTGTTGTCCGTTTATTTTTATTGACCGAAAAATCACGGGTTAGGATCCATATTTTCCTCATTCAATTTCCATATTGTTTCGGTTGTCATCAGCATGATATTAACAAAAGTCTAATAATGAAATAAATTTATTGTTTTTCTATTAATATTTTCGCCTCCCTAATTTGAAGTTATTTTCTTGTACTACTATTATTATTACGCTCTTAATTCAAGAGTTTAAAACTAAGAGAATTTTTCTTTTTATTATTATTATAGTGTAATTCTGCGCTAAAAAGATAAAGCCATTTAGAAAGGTGGTCTAATCTTATTAACCCTTTGCTTAAGGTATAACATGTTGTACCATTACCAATGGTCCACATGTTGCTCCAGCCGTAAGCAAAAGAGTGACCGTCTTTCAGATATTATTTTCGTGCAAATATCATTAATATACTGTTATAAATTATTGTTAAAGAGATCTGTTAATTTAGAGCCTAACGATAAGTTTCATACACAATGAAATGCAAGCAAAAATAGTATTTAATATGTTCGCCCGTTTGGTAAGCGAAAATATTAAATTACGGTTGTAAAATGATCAAATTTGTTATACCATATAATGTTTTAACAATATAAATGTTATTTCAAAAAGCAATTACTTAGAAAAATTGCTTCAGTTCACCTGTAGATGTAAATATTCATAATACTGACAGATAATAGTATTCGGGCGTGGAAAGTGGAGGCGCAAGCGTTAACAAACAGAATTTCTTTTAGTACATATATGTAAAGTGAATAATTTTAATTTTAGTAGAAAACTATCTAAACAAAGTTTGGAAAGGGAACTATTCTATACAAAGGTAAAGTTTGAAAAGTCATAGGAAATAAAATGTAATTGACAACAAAAAATTATACAATTAAAGACACTGTTCACAACGAATTCGTAAATTTGCTTCCGTTCATCCGCTTCTTGAAAATTCTTGTCCAGGAAAAGGCGTCGATGAGAGAGGTATAAAAAGACGATGTATAAAAGACGATGTAAAATCCACAGGAAGACGCGTCATCTTGGTGGTTGTAAGCGTTGAGAGGTTTCACGATGCATCCTTTCAGCTTTTCATTCGTAACAACGGTATTCAAAACGTGTCGCAGTATTTTTCTCAAAACAGCATCGATGGGCAGCGGGTTGTCGACTGAATGGCAGACTAATAGTTGACGTTCTCCATAGCTTGCTTCGTAAATTCCTACCATCCAGTGCTCGCCTCTATCCATTTGAGCTCTCTTGTGAATGGGAATGAGTAGCACGTCGAATCCTTGTTGAACGCCGTATAGATAGTTGGAAGCCTTGTTCTGGTCGCTGATATCGTTGAGAAGAGCCATTCCTTCATAAGCGCCATCCGCTGTTGTAACGTAGAAGCGTGCGACAAATTCAGGGTGAAATACGGCAACTTTGACAGTCGGGTAAGCTTGATCGGCGTAATGGAGAAGCATTCTGACAATGACGGTATCTTCTAGTTGTCCATTTGCGGGTAGAATTGAGTTGATCGCTTGTTGTTCCAAAACTCCGGCTCCTTGAAGAATTTCATGTAGAGGTGCGTTCTGCATGTTGAAAATGTAGCTTGAAATCTGACGAATGTTGAAATGTCGGACTTTGTTGACGGTGATTTTAACACAAAAGTTAAACTTTTCTCCACTTTGATAAATGTAAACTAATGCGAACCTTACAATTAAATTATTAATTCCTTCGTATATTATTGGTTTAAGTTGTCGAAAATTAATATTCCAATTGTAAGGTTCGCATTAGCATACATTTATAAGAGTGGAGAAAAGTATCTATAGCCATTATGGCGAACCAATAAAGTTTGAAAATATCCTATCTGTAACTCCGAACTGTTCGACCGTAGCGCTTCAAAACCGGCGCCAATCGATTCCTCGTGGCCAAAAACCCCAGACCCCCAAGTTTACCGGAGTTTATTAATTCTGGGGCGATTTTCGACTTGGCAACCATTCCTCGTATTATAGTATAAGATTTAGAAATGTGTTTTCAAACCACAGGGGAATCTTTAAGCCATGTTTCTCTGGGATGAGATCCCCTAAATATTTCCTTCTCCCTCCCGTTAAAATCGCAGGGTAAAATTTCGCTCTTATTTCTGGTGCCCGCGATATTTCTGGGATGGTGTGTTCAAAAGTAACGTTCCAAAAAGATTAGAACAATTTATTTCTTATTTCCAGAATCAGGTTCGTTGGTGAATCCTATATATGAATTGGCAGAACCAGATTCCTTGTAATTTGTTTTGATGTGGTTGTTGTAGTTGTAGTTTATTTACGTCGCACTAGAGCTGCACAATGGGCTATTGGCGACGGTCTGGGAAACATCCCTGAGGATGATCTGAAGACATGCCATCACAATTTTGATCCTCTGCAGAGGGGATGGCAACCCCGCTTCGGAAGCCCAACGACCTGCACGCGAAGTCGAGAACTTTACGGTAGCACAGTTTAACGAGGACCAATACCGCACACCCTCGGTCCATACGCAGACTAGGCCAAGTGGTCACCCACCCGCACACTGTCCGCAGCCAGTGATGCTTGACTTCGGTGATCTGCTGGGAACCGTGTCTTAACGATCAGTTCACTATGGGACTAATTTGTTTCGAAATAGTCTTAAACTAGATGTATCTTTACATGTCACTCCTCAAATATTTGTGTTTGAGATTAACCCAAAAATTAAAAATGATTACATATATTATACATACTTTTACCGTTTTATAAATTTCTTGAATAAAAAAATAGGCACATTCGTGACCATTTTCTTCAAAATTATGCAACCATTAAGGGGTAAAATTATTATTTAATTAAATTTAATTTCACGAAAGTGACAAATTTACAATTGTGTACATAAAGTTTAGGAATTACCAAATTTTTTGCAATTTATGGCATAGCTTAAGTTCTATTCAAATTTAAATCAACATTTTTGCTTTAATGCTTTTTTTGAAAAAAATTCAATAGTTTTGATTGGTGAATGGTATAGCTTAAGTTCTAATCAAATTTAAATCAATATTTTTGCTTTAACACTATTTTTTTTGAAATTCAGTTTCTTTAAAAATAAAATTCAATAGTTTTGATTAGTGAATCACATAGCTTAAGTTCCAAGCAAATTTAAATCAATATTTTTGTTTTAATCTTTTTCTTAAAAAAATCATTTTCTGATTTTGGTTTTGGCTCTCATTTGAAAATGCTTCTAATAATTTCTATTAAGGCATTCACAGTCTCCTGCAACAGTTAACATGTTTTTATGATTTTAATCTTGTCCTCCTCGTTTTTGATATGCCAGATTTTAATAATGCAACAATAATCCGTTACAAAGTCATTTCATAATTGCAAATAGAATTGTCATTATAGTGAGCATGTCGTAATTATAAAATGCACACATTTAATGCTAAAACAGCAAGATAAGTGAAATAGCTTTTAAAGTCATTTATAGTACTAAATGTTGACATTAGAAGTAAACTTTCAAGAAGAATGTTTTAAAAGTTATAAAGTTCTTTAAAAATTGCCAATTTGGCGACATTTCCCTCCCTAGAAGAGAATTATCAAAATCGCTTCCTTATGCTCAATGTTTGCAAATTTTTATGAGCCCAGATAATGCAGCACTGGAATATGCTTTTAAATGTTAAAAAATTAGACTAGAAACACTTTTCATTTTTAAAAAAACTGTGGCTTTTCTCCATAATGACGTTTTGCACCCTTTTCAGAATTAACATAGACAGCGCTGGCTTTAGATAGGCTAAACTTGACCGAACATTCATGAGTAACTGTTGCAAACCCACAGCAGTTACGAAAATGGTATATTATTCGTAATAAAGCTTCATTTCATATCACGACTGAGCCTTCGAAAAAAAAAAAAAAAGACTTAAACATTTGCTGCAGATTCTTGAAAATAGCAGAAGACATTTTCTTTTGAAAAGAGGAAAATAACTTTGCAGGTGGTCGCGCCCACTTAGGTATGCTTTATAAGCAAAACGTTACCTTTTTCGTTCAATACTGCTTAGTTAAACAACATAAAAATGTATCTCCTTCAACAGAAAAAAATAAATTATTCGCCGCAGTAGCGGAAGGTTAGGATGTTTTTTTAAATTTGTTATTAAGGGGCTAAGCATCCTCTTCGCTGCCGTTCACCAGCCCCTATGATTGCTTCACGTTAATTGCTGTTTCTTGTCAGAAAACAAGTTTTTATACTAGAGTTAAAATTATTTAGTTAGCATATATGTACCAAAAAAGAAATCTGTTTGCTTACATTTGTGCCTCCATTTCCCACGTCAAATATTATTATCGATTAATGTTATAAATATTTAGATCTACTGGTGAACAAAAGTACTTTTTATAAAATAACATTAATATTATTATAAAATTATATTGTTCAAACAAATTTGATGAGTTCACTATCGTCATTCAATATTTTCGCTTATCAAATGGACGGATATATTAAATACTATTTTTGCTTGCATCTCATTGTGCATGAAGCTGATCAAAAAGTTCTAAATCATTTGACAGATTTCTTTAACTGTAATTTATAGCAGTATATTAATGTAATAATCATAAAACGGTTAATAAGATTGGATCATTTTTCTAAATAACCTTATCTTAAAATGTAGAGCAGACTTACATAATAATAATAATAATAATAATAAACAATTCTCCTAGTTTTAAACTCTTGGGTTAAAAACGTAAGCAGTGCAGGAAAATAACTTTAAATTAGGGATACAAAAAATTAAGAAAAACAATACGTTTATGCCTTTTTTTAATTTTTATGCTGATGACAACCAAAACAATATGGAAATAAATGAAGAAAAACTGGATCCCACCACGTGATTTTTTGGCTAATAGAGATGCACGGACAACAATAGAAAACTGCCACACCATCATTAGATTTTTATGTATAGTAAGATAAATGTGTAATTTTTATATTTTTACTTTTAGCTTTTTCATGATAATTCTTCTTCCACGCAATAAGCCGAAATCGTTATATCGAGCTTTTACAATATTTTTTTCTTAGCTCAAATGAACAAATCCTTTAAATTGTATCTATATATTTTTTGAGTTCGTTTCCGACAATTTAATTTTATTCAAATTCAAATTTTCATTTTCCTCACTGAAATATCAGTTTATAGTATTAAATTAATCTAAACATTTTTCTACACCGAGAAACATTCAAGCTCTTTAAAATCAAGGAACTTAAATAATTTTATATTAATTATAATTGAAACATAAAATAAATCAAATTAGAAGTTGAACAGAAGTCGCAAATATAACTATGATCATGCCTCTTTGCAGTGATAGCCTTTTTTCCTATCCTTTAAAGTTGGGTCATACTTTCTTGGGATTTTGTTTCAGTCTAGTCATAACCGATTTTGTCCGACTGTCTATTTAACAGAAAAGAAGACTTATAATATTTTAAACGAGATGTAAGAGCTGCTCTAATGATTTAAAATAACGCCTAAAAGAGGCGTCATCAGATGTTTAATTTGCTGAAAATAAATCTTCAAACATTTGGAAACAACAGGATAGAATCGGGAAAGTAAAAAGGAATTTATTTCTAATCATTGCTTTTTTAAAAAAAATGCTGCTTATAAATAATTGGTATACACTGAGTTTCATTCATTTTTAAATAATATGGTGTCTATCTCTAACTAGTTTCATGTGATTTCTGATAAAAGATAACAATTAGCTTAGCTAAAAGAATCGGGTCCCGGTTTTGTTCTCCTCATCGGTTTTGTCCAGCTTTTCTCCATAACTAAGAAAGTTCTTAAAAATAATTTAAAATATTTCTTGTTTCATTAATAATTGTCCATTAATTTTTATATAAAAAATGAACGCCTTTTTTCAAACACTATCAACCGTCAGAAGTTTTCCATCATCTTACAAACTCAAATATTTCCAAAATCCAAAAATGTGTTCATATTATTTTCATGTAAGGTACCGGATTATTAAACCTTTTCACCATTTTATGTAAAGCTTAGAAGGAATTAACTTTTAAGCCTTTTCTTGCTAACATTAAAAAAAAAGAAGAAAAGGAGTTGTAACATGATGTTCAAAACATACTTAATTTGAAGCCGTTTAAGAGTTTTAACTTATTTGTAAAAGTTTTCCTAGGATTTTTTTTACCGTTGAAATATATCTTAACAATAAGAGCATATCTGATTTAAAATACTGAAAGAATATCTGCTATATATTCATTGAGACTTAACTAGAACGCAACATTGGAAGCTAATATTGGTACTTACGAAGAATAAAGGCTAGCCATATGGCAAGGCGCATGAGTGCCTTGCGCTTATCCATGGAAGGAATCTGTCCTGTCTCCTATTGCTGTCAGGAATTGTAACCCAGCTATCAGGAAATCAGGTTGCAAATCGCTTGTGAATCTCTCAAAGAAATTGATGAGTATTTATATGCTTCTTTTCAAAATGATTGCTAATGTTACGTAAGATGCAATTTAAATCTGAACCAACAAATAATTTGTTCTAATTGTGGACTAAAGAGAAAATAGATATGCTACTTCAAACAAAAAAATCCTTTTAATTGAGTCTTTTGAATCACGATTCGCTGTTTGCGTATGAGATGCATTGATTATGATCTAATGATTCGCAAATTAATTTACTTTCCAAACATTTTCAGCATTGGAATCTCATTCTTAAGAAAGTGATGCAAAAGGATAAGGAAAAAAACAAAACAAACAAAAATTATATCTTCTAATGGTTGGCAGCTGCGTAACTATTTTTAAAAAATTTTGATGATTAAAAAAAATATCGTCCAGAAATAACTCCAAGCAATTTAAATTTTCGTTGAAATGATGCTACTAGTTATAAAATTTGAGGTTTAAGTGGTCAAAATCGTTAATGTATATATCATATAAGTAATTTTCGAAGTAAAGTTAATCAACTGAATTAATTTTTTTTAATTCGAGAAATATCTATAACTATTTTGCGCAAAAGGAAGACTATATATTTTCGAAGCATTAAGAGTATTGAATGGCTGCGAACGAAACGGATGCTTGAATTATGGAGAGAATTTTTTTTATTTACATTGCACGCTATTTGAATTTGGAGTATTGTAAAGTTTGAGTTTGGAGTGAATGTAAAGTTCTGCAAATGTGATATAAAAGGAATAAAAAAGTATAACTTTTTGAAAAGAGTATTACAAATTTTGAAATTGAACGATTATTATGAAGGTACTCCCTTCGAAAAGCAATAAATAACGTTTAATCTATATTAATAATAAAACTTGTTTTCAGTATTTCAATGTTTTCAAAAAATTTGTGTGCTTAAAATATTTGCAAGAAACGATTTCTGAAAAAGGCGTAAGATTTTTGCAAATAAAATAAATGCAGCAATCATGTACAGAAAGAACTTTATAAACGAAATCTTCTCTAATGGATTAAAAAGAAAAAGTAATGATCAATGTGTTTTTTATTTTATTTTATGTCCATCGTTGAACAGCCAACCCAATTTTCGATTTTACGACAGCGAATGTTCAACTCCGTAGTCTTGTAATTTTGAACCCTACTCAGAAGACCAGTGAACTCCTAGATCAATACTCACAGAGGTATGATTTGTTATGGAAGCGAAGACTTTGTGACTCGACAGATTTAACGTGCATCAGTCTCCATCTACTACACTTTATGATGGAACTAACCAGAATTTGTCTTATATCGAGAGAGAGGAAATCCACAAAAGCCTGCCACGGTTAGCTTGATGGTAAAGGGACTCTAACCCATGATCCATCTACCACTGAGGAAAATTTACGTCAGCACTGTGGTCAGTGCGAGTCGGGTACGGAATTCGTATTGACCAACCCTCGCTGGGATTTGAATCTGGTTCACCACATTGGAAGGCGAATGCTCTATCTCCTGAACCATTGCAATCCGATAAATATGTATTATAGTGATTCAAAGTCGTTTAAAATCATCATTATTATTAATAATATTTTTCACATTTTTAGTGAAATAATTTAAAACTTTTAGATTGGAAAAAATGATAGACTCAAAACAATGAGTTTCAATTATATACTTTGTGAAATTAAGTATTAATAAATAATTTTTGCTCATTACGGTACTAGTATACTGCAATTGATATCGATGATGAGAAGAGTATTTTTTAAAAATGTAAACGGACAGTTCTCAAATGGTGGGAAAGTAACACAAATCTAAACTTTAAGCTTTGCGAACGGTGAAGTTTTAATTTATTCCTCAGTTAAATTTTGTAAGTTTATTTTTAATTCTTCTTATTGATAGAAATTAACATAAATTATAGCATAATTTTTTTTTAATAAATACTTTAATAAAAAATTTATTCTAATGATCTAAAAAAAGATAAGATGTGAATGTAATGATTTATTGTAATGATTAGGCAAAAAATTTATCGTGCTGCTATACCATATTTTTCAAATATCTTAAAAAATCATTAATTTTTTGACCTTTTAGTGTTTTTTTCTTTAACTGTATAGTTTTCTCTTTAGTTTCTCCTTACTTTGTCGGATCTCTGTTTTACCATTTCTTCCTTTTATCCTACAGGTGAAGATGTACTATTATAAAATCGTAACGTGCATAGGTTTTAATTTTTTAAATTTTAATTTTATTTTTACAATTTGAAATTTAAACGTAAAGAAATTTTAATATTATCATAAAGAATTTCTCTCGTAATTTTATAGTAACGCAGGCTAAGAGTTCAATATCAAAGTCTACCAAAATCCAATGTGGAATGAATATTGAGAGATTTAGCATATCCTGAAGTGTATCTTTGATTATGAGTTTATCCTTTGTCTTAGGATTAGTTTTAAGCCAGTCTTTTCAGTAAACGCCTTCCAATAAGGCGAGTGCTCTATCACTGAGTCATCAAACACAGGTGATGGTTTGTTGAATCGAATTCTAGCACCAAATAAATTACAGACGCTAAACAACCCCTTTGTATAGGTTAAACTTTCCTTGCCGTTGGACTGACCATGGAAAGTTTTAATGGTTTCCTTTCTGTGTTTAGCAATTACGGTTAGTTGAACCAAAAATCTTCCAAGAAGGCTAGTTTTTTCTAATGCTTGATCCTTTGTCTTCTCGATTAGGTTTAAAAGGACAAGTCTACGGAGTTGAATATATTGATAGTCGCGAGCCTAAAAATGGACAAGCTGTTTAATGTCGGTTATAAAATCAAATCAAGTAAAACAAACGTGACTTATTCATGTAGCCCACTTATTAAACAGAAGATAAAGTTCAAGAAAGATGGCGCATGTAGGATATCATTTATAAAATTTACGATTTTTGCTCCCAGCAGCAATTATAAAAAATATCTCCTTTACAAAAAAACTATAAATTACGTAGTTGGTATGATGGTTAATACGTTGTATGCATGCGGTAAAATACAGTTCGCACAACGTCTAAGTATGCTAAGTATCAAATTATCCAGCTGATCTTAAGAAAGATCACTCAACTCAGCAAGTAATGCTCTCCTTAGTTCCGGTACAGATGTAGGACGTGGCTAACGGGATACAACTCGACTGCCTGATGTATTCCACACTATTGGATTGGCTATATTGGATTCAAGTTGAATGAAAATGCTGACTATTCCATGCTGGTGATATCCTCAGATTGAAAACATTCTTCTACGATGCTTACTTATTGAGGGTAGATAGATTATTGTCTTCTATAAACACAAATTTTGAGCCCCCATGGCACCCCTAAACAAGCGTACAAATTGTTCTAGAATGATGTCTTGTCATGGTTCCCATTTTTACAGGCAGATCTGTTCTGAAGCTAAGTATAATTCTATCTCAAACGAAAAATGTTGCACCATCGTAAAGTTGTTTTCCATACGAAATTTCGATGTGAATCAGACTGCAAGCTAAACCTGGGCCCGTCGAAAAACATAATACAAGCCCACTGTGTTGATGTTCACATTGCATGTATTCTACTCAAGGCTAATCGCTGGCGGAGTTGTTGTGAGTGGAACTCATCTGAAATTCTAGTGAGCATATAAACTAATATTTCCAAAACGTCTTTATGCGGTTTGCCAAGAAACCGTGGTACTCGTGGCCTGGAGAGAGCAGACGAGACAATTCGGGTGCTGTGCATCGTGTGCTTTGTTTAGAAGTTACTATCTAAGAGCGATGTTCATTTGGCGTTGTAACTCGGAGGTAACTATAACGTAAACTGTAAAGTTTTCTTACATTCGCATCATATTGGAATTGTCGTCAAAACCTAGAGATGACATTTTGGACAATTCCAAGTTTCTCATATACTGCCCTCATTGCAGGCGTCCGATAATTCTACCAAGCAGAAATTCATCCAAATGTGTACTCTGTGCCATAACTATTCGTTTATTGTGCTGAGTGGATCACCGACTGCTGTTGAACATCCTTATTTATTTGCCACAATTTCTTTTAATTTGATCATCTGTTCTCTCGTCACTGTAACGCACTATGGTTGTCATCTGATATCTTCCTGTAATTTGAATATTATTCTTGAATTGTGTGTGATAATTCTACAGACTTTCCTTCATTCTACAGATTTTACTTCAGAGTTCAATTTCAGTGTGATTCTGAATTATCCTTAATTTGTGGACATCAGTGTGTATGTATATATATCAAAGGGTATAGTTAGCCTGGTTCCGTTCCGTTGGCAACGGTGATGAAATTATGAAAAACAAAAATTTCAACTACTCATATTGAAAGTATGTTTGACCTCAATGGCCAAACGAATGAAGATCAAGATCAGATCACGAAGTGATTGTATAAGCCAGTTTTAATCATATTTCCTATCAATTAGCAAAATCTAAATGAAATATTTTAAAGAAAAAATTGCAAATACCCTATTTTTTTCATTTTTTGCTAAAATCTTCTATTTTTCTATTAACATAATAAAACACATTGATTAAAGTGCATAATATCGATGAGAATGTAATTTGTAAACAAGTTAAAGGAAAGTTTCCTGAAGTTGTGTTACTCTTAATAAGTATTTTCGACTGACAATCCAACAAGCATTTTATAAAGAAGACTAACCATCGTTGATCATAATGTGAGTTGCATTTTTGTCGCAGATCGAGTTTCAGTGAATAATAATTTTAATTTTTCAAACTAATGAATTTTTCAAAATAATTTACGAGAAAACTTTCAAAAATTTGATATTTTTTCCATTAATTTCTAACGTTTTGACAGGAACTATTACTTTTCTGTAGCTTCAAAAGTAATATTGTGTGATTGCCGAAACATTTCAGAGATTTAATCAATAGAAAAACCGAAAATTAAAAAAAATCACGATATTTGAGAGGGAAAAATGTAAAATTTACAAAATAATGATCAACGAGTTCAGGGAGGGAAATGACCCAGTTTTGGAAATCTAAGATAGAACATTGGCAAGAATTTTTTCCTCCAAAGTAGTTACTTTATGTTAATCAATGCTTAAAAATAACATTAACACTGAAGGTATGAAATTATGTATTATGAAAGAAGAGAAAAAAGAACAATATTTCGTAGCAAAATTCTGCTTAATTGAATAATACTACACAAAATTAAAATAAATAATTTTTTTTAGCCTTTTTCTTATATACTTTATTAGTTGTACTACATCTTAGAGTGAAATTCTCACGATTCTGCTATGAATTTTAGTCTTCTTCTTAACCGCAACAAACTAGCGAACTTTATCGTTAATATAATTTGAATCATTATTATAGAATCATTGTTATAGAATCGTTATTATAATTACATTACTGCAATATTTATATTTAGAATCACGATGATTAATTGCAATAATAGTCGTAAATTATGATTACTTCCCAGGTAGCAGAGAACCATCAATCTTACGTTAAAAATGAGTATATTTCACCCTTAAATTTCACTACGCATTTGTAAAATTTACGTAAAACTGAAACGTCAAATTACAGCAAAAAATAGTTATCCAAAAAAATAAAATAGAGTTTACGTAAAATTTCACGCAAACAAATTCGTTTCTTTTGCGAATATTTTCCCAATCACTTTTTACTACGTAAGAATGAGTATGTTGTTCTTACGTAATATTTACGTCGACAGTACGTCAAAGTTGATTACATAAGTTGTTACATCAAATCATAGCAAAAAGGAAAAAAAGAAAGAGAGAGAAAAAAAAGCAGTTTTCCAAAAATCATTAAATTTGCGTAAACAAATTCGAACAGAAATTTAACAAAATATAAGTTGTAAATTTACTTTGTTAATCATGCTTAAAATGCACCGGATCGCTTTTACTAATTCTAAGTAGTAAATAATTTTTCGTTAATCTTTCGTAAAATATACAAAAGGTAGTTATTAAAAACCATTCCGGTAATGTTACGTAAAATATATCAAAGCTTTTTTTCCTTCCAAATATCTCAATGGTAATATCATTCCTTCAATATTACGTAAAATTTACGTATAAAGCGTATTGATATTACAAATTTCCCAAAAATTTACGCTTTATTTACGTACCGCTTTTTATGATTGTAGCGGATAGCTACAGTGACTGACGCCCGGTGGCTGAGTGGTAGCGCCTCGCACTGCCGTGCCACAGGTTCTGGGTTCGATCTTTGGGCCGGGCAAGGTTAACTCAGCATTTCATCCTTGGGTCGATAAATGAGTACCAAGCATGCTTGGTAACTAAACACTGGGGGTTTCGCGTTCGGCTGACTACCTAACCGGAACCTCTGCTCCTGCACCCCAGTGCCCAAGGTCAAGAAAACTGAGAAGGGCACAGTAGGTCTTGGCCCTCTATGGGCTGCCGCGCCACTGAGAGCGAGCGGATAGCTAAAATATCAATAGTTCAGTTATAGGGGTCTCAAATTTCTTTCCTCAGTTTTCTTTTTTAATTTCTCCTACCGTAAACCGGGGCGAGTCTACCCATTTTAGTTTTATTTAATTTTCACTATTTTAAATTGCAAATAAATTTTTTTTTACCGACGGAGGATTTAGTTCAGACTCAAAGGAAGATGGCGCTGTAGTAGTTTGATCCGTTTTTATTTACTTGGTGTCTTTTTAACCGACCTGTTCAAACGTCTTTTGAGAGATTTGTATTGAAAATCAGCAAAATTTTAGTTGGTGTTCCGTAAGTATATTATTATTATTACTATTTTCACTTCGGTTAAGTGATAAACTTATATAAGACTAAGATTACATTAATTTTATATGAAACCCCCCCCCCAAAAAAAAGGAATGTAAGTTTTGCTGTTGTAAACAAAAAGTCAGAATTCGCGGGGTGAGTCTACCCATTCGTATTTAGTTTTAATAAAGTATAATAATATAATTTAGAACTTTGTTTATATTAAAATTAAGTCATTTTAAATGAATTTGAATACATTGTTTTAATTCTGCATTGATAAATTTATCATTAATAAGAAAATTTATAGGTTAAATATAAATGTAAATATAAAATATGTTTATTTTACACATTTTTTCAATTTTTATATTACAAAATAAACTTTTTTTATTTAATATTATATTTCAACGAGAAAACATTGTAAGAAAAATCACACCTCCCAAAAGAATGGGAAAAGGATTTTTCATGATTCCCAATGTTTGAATTCCGATTTTGTTAATAATCTTTAATTATTATTATTTATTAATTATTTAATTGTAAATTTATATTAATTTTAATTTATTTTTATCAACAATAATCAGAAAAAAATGTTATTTTATAATGTTAATGATTATAAAAACAAAACTGTGACCCAAATGTGATAATCGATCAAATACTCAATTTGTGTTATTTTAAGAATAAAAAAATGGAATATATAATAAGGTTATGAATTTTATTTCATAAATATCCTATATAGTAACTAAAATAACAATTTAATAGTAAAATTTGATTATTTACAATGTTAACATTCATTTTAGTAGAATGGGTAGACTCGCCCCATACGAGAGATTTGTCAGCAGTTCTATGAAAATATACAGTAACAGCGTAACTGTTAATATTTTCTAAAATCGATTTCACAGCTTTAAAGAGGGATAAATAGCGATTCCGAAGCACCTATTAAAAGCCTTTTTTCTTTAATATTTACAAAAGTTTGACCACTTGAAAGTTGACAAACTGAAAAAATGGGTAGACTCGCCCCGGTTTACGGTACTTTAAATTTGTGGGAGATGCGATTGCAAATGACGTCATTTATTTACACTGTGCCAAATCTTACTCTTGCCAACTTTAATCTCAAACTTAAAATCGGCATTAAAGATTCTGACACTTTCTACTGGAGAAAATGAAGACTTGAAAATCTGGATTCGTTACTTATTGTTGAAACGAGATTTGATAAAATAATAAATTGTTTTAGTCTCAATCGAGAAGTATCAATTTCTTCATTAAATTTCAATTTCATAAATTTCCAAATCTATTTGAGAATTTTTTTTTTAAAACATTTGATTTATTAAGTGTTCAGTCGGCTAATAATTTATACACAAATTATGTACTATCGTAATCACGAATTCCGACAATACTATTGTAATATGACAAAATTTTTTTCTTCAAAAACCTTGGATACAATAAGCAACGCTTTATTGTGGACTGGTTAACAGAAAGTTCACTTTAATAAGGTTTGACAGTATTAATTAATTATTTTTGTCATCAAATACTGTTGCTCTCATTCGCATATATAACATTATATTTTTTTAAACAATTTGTAGTTGATTTTATTTATTGCTCACCAAATTCATACATTTTTTCAGGTATTTTATCTTAAAAAATTATTTTTAATTTAAACTTAAAGCTCTTTTTTAGATATATATATCTTCAAAAATCTCAGCTCTTTAATACTCTAATAAGATTTACTAGGAAAATAGAGCATTGAGTTTGTAGCGGAATTTACTTTTTTTAACAACTCAAAATAGAGTCATTAAATACAAATAATTGCAGAAATTTTTTGAAAGAAAATCTTCCATGTTTAAAAAAGACTAAAAACCATTTTTTACTAATGTAGTTTTAGAAACATGATTTTACCCACTCAGTAAAATGAATTGATGTTTTATTGAATGTTTTTAGAGAGAAAAAAGTGACCGCGAAATATTTTTCAAGAAAGATTATATCATTAATGAAAAAATATTACTTTTTTGGAAATAAGACAACAGCTTCATTCTTTTTTCTTGTGAATAATATTCAAATGAAATCTTTTAAACTATGTAAACATTCAAGTAAGCTGAGAATAGCCTTTTTCTGATTTATGTTGTAGGTTTAAAAGTATCTTTTTTTTTATTTATGTTGTAGGATTAAAAGTATCTTTTTTTTTTATATATGTTGTAGGATTAAAAGTATTTTTTTCTTTTTAGTTTTTCCTCTTCAAACCTTCTTGGTAGTTCTAGAATGTTTTCTTTTACGCTACTTCGTGTAAAATAATTTTTATTATTCAGTAATACGAAAATTTATAATTACAGTAAGATGACAAACAAAATAAGATAAGGCAAGATAAGATGAGATGAAATAAGATAACATCCACATCAGACTCAGTAATATATATATATATATATATATATATATATATATATATATATATATATATATATATATATATATATATATATATATATACAACAATTATTTTAATGTCGCACTATCACGTATAATAAACAATAAAAAATGCTACTGAATGAATGCGTGCGAATTTGCATTGGCTGAATGAACGAAGGCAAAAACTTTCCATAAATGTGCTGTTGACGCAAATTTTTTTCCCCCAGTGTGAAAGAGGCTGACATCTTTCATGAGGTTCGTTCATCTACAAAAGTACTTTAAAATTTTAAGAAATTAAAGTGTTCAGGAAAACCTTGAGTAAACCCTGAAGTCTCAAATGGTGAAAAAATACATTAGATGTATCAAAATGCAAACAAATTATTGCAAAATTACTCCTGCAATAATGAGTTTGTATTCGGATATTTAAAAAATATTTTTACAGCAATTGAAAATATTTTTACAGCAATTGAACAGGCTTAAATGAACTAATGTTTTCTTTAAATTTTAAAATACCAATGGCGTTGAAAAATAATTTGTCATGATATAGCATCCACTTAATACTGACAAAAAAGATTGAAGAGGTCTAAAAGATTGAATGACAATCTTTAAAAAAATTGAATGACTATCTTTTAAACATCATAAGATTGAATAATAATAATTAAAGAAAATAAATTGTATTTGCGCTGTAATGCTCAGGCTTTACTCAATAGATGGCACCAGCACACGCGAACAGAGCAGCTAAAATTTAGATCAAAGTTTAAATCATTGAGACTGTAGTATTAATATTTCTAATTTGCAGATATATTTTTTTGAAAAGAAATTAATGTAATAATTTTAACACTTTTCGCTTACTGCTCATTTTTTATTTTTCTTACATCGAATTTTTAAATTGCGATATTTACACAGAAAAATTAATCGAAAATCTCATCAGCATCAAAAAGACTTTTTTACTTATTTCAATAATGTTTTTCCTTCTCATTTAAAACTTTATTGCTATTTTATAGCTTTTTTTCTAAATAAACAGTGGGAAAAAATGGGATACATTACGACTTATTAGTTGTTAAGGATAATATTCGATAGATGGCAGCAGCGCACAAAATTTCAATGCATTTTTATGCATTCTCTAAAGTACATCAACGACAATATTATCAAAAGTTAGTAAAGCCTTTTAATTTTTTAAAAAAACTATTGAAGAATTAATTCAACCACGAATACACATACGATCACAGAGTTGAACATTGTTTTTCGATTCTTATGTACAAAACCTTAAGAATTTTGAGGGGGTTGCAGGTAAAAAGAATTATTCGTTCAAATATATAATTCATATTGCGTCACGTTATCTTGCTCATTTATAAAAACTTCATGCTCATGTATAGTAACTTCAGCATTTTGAGGAGGTTACAGGTAGAAAGAATTATTTATTCAAGTATATAATTCATTGAAATATATACTTGATGTTGTTGCGTCACGTTATCTTGCTCATTTAGTAAAATTTTGTTGTTCAATGACACTAACATCCTAGTAATTGACTTTTCGGAATTTGGGAAAAAAAGGCGAGAATTTTTTTCCCTAAGGGGAAGATGATCATTAGCAGATTTTCAATAAAAATTGGATTAATTATAATTTAAACGGAAAGAATTTCCCGCATGTCACGAAACCTGAAAAATGGTTCATTTTGAAAAGAATGACAATGAGCAAAAGAAATTTTTTTAAGGCCTTTATATATATTCTCCTGAACTTTTCAAAAGTAATTTTAAATATTTGTTTAATGTTAATGAACCAACATTTTCGAAATCTTTTTATCTTCAAATTGCAGGAAAAATTAGTACAAAATCAAATTTCTATTTCATAAGTTTAAAAAAGGATAATTTTTTAAATAAGTTTCAAACTTTGCAAAAGTAATTTCAAATATTCGTTTAATAGAAAGAAACCAACATTTTAGAAAATTTTTTTATTATCAAATTGCAACAAAAAAGTGTATAACATTAGATTTCCTCTTTCTAAGGTGAAAAAAAGGAGAATTTTCGAACAAATTAAAAATGGGCAACAAAATTAAGTTATTTAATCCTTTACAGTCGAACACGTTGGTGGGTGGACAATAAAACTGTAAAACCTGAAAAAATTTATATTTGTAATGCTAATGCACTATTTTAAATGATAAAAGTATACAATAATCCTACTTTTTGAAAAGTAAGATATGAGTGTCATGCTGAGATATGCATAACATATTTCCTAACATTTGAAAATCAAAGTATTTTCTTATTTAAACCTTTTTCAATAAATAAAAATTGAGTGCACAACCTTGAATTGAGTGCAGAATAAAATCTGTTTTTAGGGATACCCTTTACATCTGCCTAAAACATTATCATGGAATTCGAAAACAGTTAAATGGTTACTAATAGAGTCTCCTTGCCGTTAGGCTAACCGTGATACGTTTTCGTGGTTTTCCTATCCATGTAGTACAAATGCGGATTAGTTCCTTCGAAAAGTCCTCCACGGAGGCATATTTCTCCCAATACTTGATCTAGGAGCTTCTTTGTCTTCTGAATTGAGTTCAGTATTACAAGACTACGGAGTTTAATATTGCTAGTCATAAACTCAAAATTTGGTCAGCTGATCAATGACGGTTCAATATCTTTTTCTTTTTACTATCTTAAATATTTTTAATTTTTGAATTACTTCCAAAATATTACGAATCCAATTGCTTTTCTTGTTGACTTCCTTATGCTTAATATTAATTTTAAAAATTGAAAACATTTATTTTTCCAAATATTTTCAATTGGTTAACAACCTTAATAAAGATAAGTGAAAACACAATTAAATCAACATGACATTTATGATAACACCTGTTGTAATTCTTGAATCAAGTGTCCGTATCAGCATGATATTTTTATTTTTATTTATTTTTTTATTTCTAATGAGCTGCACAATCGGTCTTGCCGACGAGCATACCTAGTGCGTTCTCCAGTGGTGGTATCCATTCTTTTAGGACCACCAGAATGGGTGAGATACCGTTGGTCATGTTAATTTGGACGTCTAGTTTCTGCCGCACTAGATGGCAGCACCGAGACTCTATTTGGATGCTTAAGGCCCTTTCTACGCTGAAGGAGCTGTGGGTGGGAGAAAGGGAGGAATAGGCGTGGACATTAGTGGACATAGGGGGAGGAGATATACTGAGCGACCACGGAAGTCCGGGTTACATTTTTTGGCAAAACTCAATATTTAAAGGGTGCGCCAAAAATAGATCACGCAACTATATTTATTACTTTTTCACTATTTTTGGTGTATTGGTCGGAGGTAGTGTGATTCCTTGTTACTCCTCTTATTTATTTAATTATTTTTACACCATTCATATTTCGTCATCATTCCAAATACTGGTAATATCAAATAAAATTTAAAATAATGTATGACACTGTTTTTTATTCCTTCATATTAGGAATCCTTTAAAACATTTACTCTACTCCAGAAAAAGACTTATTAACCAGACTATTAATATTTATAAAATAATAATTTTGTATAAATTGTTTTGGGGCCTTCAATCTTCTTTCTGCGAATCCCCAACAGTAAATAAATATTACAGCCTCGATATCATTTTGAATTTTCTTTCACTCACGTAACTATGTAATATAGCGTGTATATAGTCATTAAATCTCCGAATATTTCAGACCATATTTTACATTAGAATTAAAGTGCGCAAGGGTTTTACTTAACGGGGGACAATTAACTTGCATTTAATGGTGATCCTAAAGGTATATTTAAAGGGTTATTTTATATTTCTGATGTTATTGAAAAATGTGAAAACTGTAGTTTCCATGATTCACGACGAATAAATCTTAATGTCTTTCCCTACATTATCTTGGAGTTTCAAATAGATTTTTTTTTCAAATAATTATGAAATAAGTTTAAAATATAGAGAAAACATGGAGATATATTCATTTTTTTAAATTTTTAATCACTTTTTATTTATCTTTATAATATTTTTTCCATGTTTTCTCGAAGTATGATTAATCCGGAGTTTATATATAAGAACCAGTTTGTTTGCATAGTTTTCAGCTCAAAATGGTAAATGTGAGAAAAGTCACCAAGCTTTATGAAAATTAGTTCAGTTTGCGCGACTGCTGGACTTTTATCAACACGTCACAACCACATGATTTCAGTACTTTTAAAGAACATCAGTGTAGGATATACTGGGCTAATGTACCCCAGGCAGTCGCACTTAATCTAATGAAAAAAAAAACATCAGTGTAGGGTATACTTCAATTTGTAATCACATTACTTTTCAAAAAAAATAAATAATAATAATAAATAAAAAATATTAAAAGTACATAACTGCTTTACAAATTACTATTAACGATAAACAAATTACTAATTTATGGCAATAAAAGCTACTGTTACATTTGGAATTGCTAAGTGCTTTCTACTTCTTACATTTGCAATGACTCGAGTTGTATTTGCTTCTACAATTACAATACTGAAATCCTTGACCACCTAAGTTTTAATCCTTACGAGGAAGTTTTCTCTTAGACTTATTCACTATCCACATAGTTGCCACATTTTTTGAAGCAAGTAGAAAAAATTTTCCTGTAACAAAACACTGCAGAAAATAATTGTACATACCAGATATTTTCCGTAGTTCAGAGAATAGTTGACGCTTTTACGCGTACGGCCGAGAAATTCGACATGAAGGTGGCTGCATACCCTGACTTGCATAATGAAATAGATTATTTTCGTGATTTTTTATATATTGAAAACCGTAACGTTAGAAAGAATCGTAGTAGACATTTTTTCTCCCATCCTGAAGTTCAGACGGACATAAATGTCATAAGGAATGATAACTCTTTTAATGTATCAAATTATTTGTTGCCGCTTTCACACCAAAGTTTCTTAGACTCAAAACTGAGAAAATCAGTACCTAACAAATACAGTCTGTATCAATAATTACAGATTTGATTTATTAGCAGAACGAAAAATGTGTCTTCGGTCAGAAATTTTCTAATAAGAAGTCAAAGCTATTCCAATCACTATCGATTTTGGAACTGTTGATGGAAAGAAAAAATTTCAATATTTTATAAGTAAGGAACTTTTTTTTTATAAGTTAGGAACGTTTTTTTAAAAAAGAAAATATTACGCAATATGCGATTTTAATTAATGAATTAAAATCCTAAGGAAAAGAAAAACATCAATGGTTACAGATTGCATGTGTTCAGAAAAATACCGTACATCGTACTTTTGTGTGAATATTATATATATATATATATATATATATATATATATATATATATATATATATATATATATATATATATATATATATATACAGTGAAACCTCCTGTTGTGGACACTCCTGCAAAACGGACGCCTCTCAATACGGACATATTTTTAATTCCCCGGGAATCTTCTATGAATAAACCATTACGTACATTCTCCGCAAAGCGGACACTCCCGTAACAGGACGCGGACAGTCATTTTGGTCCTGAAACGTTGCTTTTTATCTCTACAAACCGGACACTACTTTTTCTAAATAAATTGCAAGCTAAAAAAATTCAACTTTTCACCATTTTTAAAGCATGTAAATAAAACTTTTTGCCTTATCCATAACTAAAAATATTGTTAAGCTATTTCACCAGCGAAAAATCAATCTTTCTCCTATCACCTTGCCTTATCTTTGTAAAGAAAGGAGAGAAAATGGTACTGCACTCCTGAAATAATTCTGACATCGGCATCTTTTGATCTTTTCATCTGGACCACACAGGTTATGAGACCCCTCAAGTTGAAATTACTTTTCTCAAAGCTTCTTCCCCATTGAAAATTTCTTTAATTTTCTTATCAATTTGAAGACTGTATTTAACACAACTGGGGTAAAAAAAAAAAGAAAACAGAAGTATAATCTTTGAGATGTTTATATAAATGAAACATTTATTCAGACACTTGATAGCTGATCAATTGTGAATAATCATCTCCATAGGTCCTCATGACTTACAGGTATGCATTACTTTTTTTTCTGTGAATCATAGGAGGTTTATTTTCCAAGAAGGTATTAACCATGTTCCCTATCAAATGATAAGTAGGTGTAAGGGGATGTGAACCTAATAATTGAAACGGACTGAGGACAGTACGCTCCTATTTGGTATCATATGTCTAACTTGAGTATCTATGATAATAGGAAAATTATATTTATTTATCTGTAGCTACATCCAGAATTATGCATTTATATCAAACTTCTTTATATATTCTTTTTTATCTTTCTTATTGTTTAAATAAATATTCTTGTAGATATTTACAGTATCCTTGTAGATATTATTTAATACTTTCTACATCTTTGAGAATATTCAAAAAACAATTTACGGTGTTAAATTTCGTTATTAGGGTACCCTTCCCGTAAACGGACAACTCTCATAAACGGACAAATTTTTTGGTCCCATGAATGTCCGCTTAACGGAGGTTTCACTGTATATATATATATATATATATATGTATATATAATTTAAAAATTTCATTGAAATTATTTTAAATCAGGGTATATTTATTAAAATTTTTAAAGGAAATATTCTATGAGTTGTTTTGTTACTCTCTCGGTGTTCTTAGTGTCAGATAGACCGTGACAAATTCTGTCAATTTGTGAGACTCAAGACGCTCTCTTTTTCGGGTGGGAAAGAATTAGCGGGGAACTCCCAAGCAGAGAAATCTCAAAGCATGCACGTGTAAAGTGATACCTAACACTGGTGCTCTTGCCACATAGCGGCAGACGTACCGTGAGAATTTATGCGCATAATAGCCCTCTTTAATTTTTCAGTAGTACTACAAATACCAATTTAATAAATATTAATGTTACGTGAAAGTGTGACAGCATTTTAGTCCGTGGGAGTTAGAATACAGGAAGTTTAATTTTTCAGATATAATACTATAAAAAAATACAAGCGGAATCAATAAGACAAATAATTGATGAAGACTTTCAGTTTTAATTTCATTTTTTTTAATTAGAAAATACATAAATCAAATGAATAAATAGTAAGAATGAGTAATAAATTAATAAAAACTTTTACTGAATGACGCAACATTCATCGGACTCAGCAACTCCTATATAAAATAAATAAAATAAACATTTTTCAATTGTAGAGTAAGAAATACAGTAGAACCCTGAAAATCCAAATTTCTCAAAAAATGCTTATCAAAAGTATCGTGATCTATTGAAAACAAATCCCAGGTCATTAATTAGAAAATATGAATTTTAATTAAAGTGCAGACCATGCAAAATCTGACTATCAAACGATTTCTCGTAATTTCTTCGAGAACTTGAGTTAGGAAAAAGTATAACTCGAAAATAATAATAATAAAAGAAATTTTCGCCACCATCTGAAATTGATAATCATCAGGGTCGGCCCGAGTAAGACTGGGCCCTATTATATATGGACGTCGATTTTTTATTATTATGTGAATTTGCAAAGGAGAATTTTTGTCCTTTATGTCGAAGAATATATGAAATTGAATAGTTAAAATATATAAAATTTTGAATATATAATATGTATTTTGAATAAATAATTTTTCTTTTTTGAATATATAAAATTTATATAATTATGTAGTTCACGTTTATTAGTATTTTCGTAAACTAAACTCACAGTTTTTTAATTTTTTTATGTACAGGAAAAGCAAGTCGCTGTAAATATATCATGTGAATCATTCACTTCTGAAAATAATAGTAGCCCTTTCATAACTCGAATGAATTTAAGAGTTATTGAATTTTATAGTTAGTTTGATAGTTTTTTTCCGAAGTGACTCGTTTAAAACCTGAAATAACTGCATAGTCATATTTTGACGATATCATTTTGAATGAATATAGTTTTGATGAATTCCCAATTTACAAAAAATACGGTATGAAATTTCAGAAGAAACTAGCTATTTTCAAAGCCCTTTTTTAATTTAACATAAATGAAAAATATGAATTATTATGTTTAACTTTTCATTATTAAAAATAAATCGCCTGAAATTATTTTATCAAATTCAGTTTAAAAAGTTTTCAAATAATATAATTAAAACATGGTATCTGGGTAAATACCTCACACCATGATGATTCTAAAAAAAAAAATTTAAAAAAATATTATATCCATAGTATGTGTACAAGGGATATCGTGAGTATTATATTCTTTAAACATAACTCAGAAACGTATTTTCTTAAAAAACAAATACGTAAACAATTGAATCAGAAAAATTCCTATCTAATAAAGGGGGCCCGGAATAGCCTGGTCGGTAGGGCACTGAGTCCATGTTCAGAAGGTTGTGTGTTCGACCCCCGCTGGCTGAAGACTACCCATGTAGTAAATGGTGACTGATGCACGTTAAATTTGTCAGGCAATAAAGTCTTCCATGTTCCCGTAAGCAATCATACCTTTGGGGATACTGATCCAGGAGTTTCTGTGCTTTTTTTTTTCCTTTTTTTTTGGATTGATTGAAAATTATAAGGCTAAGAGGATGAGCACTAGTAGTTGTAACCCATAGTAGTCGATCACAGAGGTGACTGGTTGATACGAATTCTACTCCCAGTTCGCACCAACCACAGAACTGACGTAAGATATAGTCAGTGGTCGACAACTCAGGGTAAGAATTCCCTTTCCGTTGTGCGAACCGAGGGAGGTTTTCCTCGCAATGAAACGTGGATACGGAATATTAGCTCAATGAAGCTACGAAGGCTAGTTCGTCCAAATGCTGGATGCAGGAGTTCAATTGACTCCTGGTTATTGTTATAGAATAATCAGCTTCGAAATGATAGGCAAATTTTTCCAATTTAAAATCCTTATAGTAAGAAATCTACTCACAATTTTAAAAAATATGAATATGTAATCAGACTATGAACAGAATCTATGGGAAATTAGGAATAGGCGTGGAATCAAAATACTTGGCAATCCTTAGTAGTTTAAAGTTTTGTATGAAAAAATGATTTACTAGAAATTAAAAGGTATTAGTTTATAGACATTTTAGTTTCTGATATATATATATATATATATAGTGGTTGTATAGGTCAAAATAATCGAAAAAATGAAATACTAACGAATTTTTTCATATTTCTCAAAGAATACTTAGAAAATTATTTTAGAAGTGTTAAAGTCATGCGCTTTCTCATATATATTAATTAAGTTAAAGGAATGTTTTTGAATATCTTATTCCGAAACAATAAACGAAAAGCTTGTGACTCCGATCAATTACGTTGATTATCATATGAAAAAACAATCGTATACATACTAATGTAATTAAACTTGTATTATAAAGCAATCCGATTTTTTTAATATTATGAAAAGTTGTTTAGCATTCTTTAATTATGGATCAGAAAGTCTTATTTTAGTTTTATTATACATATAAGATAAGCACGTGAGGCATCTTCAGTCCATAGCGTACTAAAAAAAAATAAAGACAGTCTTCTTCCCTATAGTCCCGGCTAGTACAACCACATTTGAATGGCCAGAAGGAACCGGTTTTATTCATAGATCCCATAGTAACAGGAAGAGATGGATGAAGTTTCTTGTTTTTCTTATGCATTATATGATAGAGAGCTTCTTTTCTTTTCTTTTTTTTTTTCTATTTTTGTTTCCTACTGTTTACGCTGTTTTGAAAGTATAAAGTTAACGTGACACAAATGCGAGGTGAAAATGCTTGGGGGAAAAAATAAAGATTGTATGCAGCTGAAAATTGTATTTGTATAAATTATTTATTTCCGAAATGCTTATCAATAATGATTTATTTTATTAATTATTTTTTTTAAAAAAAACTGGCAACTGCGAGGAAAAAAATTAAGATCGTAAGGAATAAAATAAGATCTCACTATTTGTAATTATAAAATATTCATCAAATTTTTTTTTTCGGATAATAAAACTGTCCCATATCTTTATTATAACTGTTCCAAAATATATTGATATTTATGGATTAAAGATATGAAATGATTTTCTTACCGGTTTCCAATATTTCCATTTTGTTTTTAACTTTCTCCCTTCCTTTTTCAATAATTGTCGTTGAACAGCCGGCCCAATTTCGAGTTTATGAATACCAACTCCGTAGCCTAGTATTTTTGAACACAATACAGAAGACAAAGTAACTCTTCGATCAAGTATTGGGAGAAAATTGCCTTCGTGGAGAACGTTTTGAAAGAAATGATACGCCTTTTCTTCAGGTGGACGTGAAAACCTACCAAGATTAGTCTGACGGATCCATGATCCGTCTAACACTGAGGATATTTTTTGTCAACATTGCGCTCGGTGTGAGCCGTGGGCGGATTTCATATGACCAACTATCACTTGGATTCGAAATCGTATCACCTCATTTGGAGGTGAGCACTCTATCCCCTGAGCCACCACGGCTCTTCCATTTTGATAATTATGTTACCGTCAAAGTTTCAAAGCCAACTTTCTATAGAATGTCTAGGGGTTGTTATACTTTAACTATAGTCCATTCCACCTTAAGTTGGCACTGGAGAGAAAGGTAGGAAATGTAATACTCCGCCCTTGAAAAGTAGTTCTTCGCTATTTTGGAATTAATTGCAGTTTAAATGCGCGTACAAATATAAATAAATGTTGTATAGTAAGAAAAGTATGTCTTGAAACATTCATTAGAAGTTTTTCATGTTTAAATGTATTTAACTTATAAATACCTTCTCAGTAAAGCGAATGTACAAAGAAGAAGGAGGTGTTTTAGTTTGGCGCTGAATTAGTTTTCAAGGACAAGGAATTGGCTATGTTTCTACACTGGTCAGTCAGCTTTTCCATTCGCCTTGGCTTTGCTTAAGTGTCCTATCACTTGTGCAGTTCTTATTTCGTTTTTTTTTTTTTTTTTTTTTTTTTTTTTTTTTTTTTTTTTTGTATTTGATTATTTAATTTTCTAAATATTAACCTCATCTGTACAATATTTAATGAAATTTTTTTTCCCCTCAGAATAAATGGAAAAAAAAAAACATCCCAATAGACAGGTGAATATTATTAAACTAATGACAGTTGAGCATATTTGCTGTGTAGCTAATTCAACTTGTGATTTTATTATTATTTTTTTACGACAAAAGAAAAAATTTTTTCGCTTTATTCGATCTCTGTAAAGTTTCAAATTTTGCGTCTTTTGCGCCATGTTTAGTTCTGAAGTACAATTCGCTTTTTATAGGAACTAAAATAATGTCAAAATTTAAGATTTTTAGTTTGTGCAATTAAAGGGACTTTTAAATATTACCTGAAATACAATTGCCATAATAGAAGTGTTAATTCGTTAGTTATAAACTAATAAAATGTATAGGAATTGAAATAATTTCAAAAAAGACGCAAAATTTGAATCATTAATTTTTTTTAAACATCGAAAGGTTAATTTAAACCAATCAATATTTTAATAATTATTTTTGAAAGACAAAGCCCAAAAAGCTGAGAAATCCTTTCTCTTATGTAGAAAATATTAAGATATTTCAGTATCTGACAAAATATTTCGAGACTAACTAATTCTACTGTACTTAAATAACAAATTATACGGATTTTTCTCTTAAGCCTCCTTTCACCTGCAAAGATCCTGAAAAGTAAAGGAAAGTTCTGATATTTCAAAATATGTATTTTCTTTTGAAGAAATGCGCCTACCCATCCAAGTAGAATTTCGCCTGATGAGAAATTGTGGATTGAATTCAATTCAGGGCTACCCCACAAAGAGTTTGCAGAAGGAACTGTCAATTGCTAAAATATTAAATGAATAACATGATAACCACCAGGATAGGTGGTTATCATGTTATTCAAAGAGTTCCTGTTTTGAGTCTAAGAGGGTGGGATATGGCAGCTGAAAACATGGGGGGGGGGGGCGAACAAACAGTACGCGCCCCCCATATGGATAATACTAATTATTTTTTCCCGGTAAGTTCTTTTGTCTCTTAGAAGCAAATATATTTCAAGAAAAAAAATTTTATAGTAAAAAAAAAAACTTTTCTGAAATTTTTTTTAAAATTTTTTATTTATAAAAAAAAAGAACAGTAAATATTAAAAAAACATAGGTATGATATTTTTTATGATCAATGATTTCCTGCCTATGTTGACCTTTTCTTCCCCAACAAAACACCAATGAGGGATAAAATAATGTACATTAATCTACACAAAATAAGCATTTAAAAAATAAAATAATACAAAGTATTTAAAACGAAGTATTTATGCGCATCTATGCATTTCGTTTTTTTTACTTAGATTTCAGCAAAAAAGAATTTTTTTAAATATTTTTTTTTGTTTAAAATTAGTTTCGTTTAATTAAAAAATTATAATAAGAAAAAAAAACAGTAAGTATTATAAAACATAAGTATGATCTTTTACATGATCAATAATTTCCAGCCTATGCTGACTTTTCCTTCCCCAACAAATCACCAATGTGGGATAAATTAATGTACATTAATCTACACAAAATAAGAATAAGAATATAAAAATAAACATTTAAAACAAAGTATTTTTGCGCATCTATGCATTCCTTTTTTTTTTTTTACTTATATTTCAGCAAAAAAGAATATTTTTAAATATGTATATTTTTTTCTGTTCGCTTACTTAAAAAATCATAATAAGAAAATCTGCTTTTTAAATACTAATTAAGAAATCAGCTTACAACTAGTATCTTAAAATAATGATTATGAGAAATGCTCTAAAAAATCGTGCTCTTTTCCGTATTCTGTACAAAATTTTAGTATGATTCTTGGTTTAAAAAAAAAAAATCGGCGTTTTGCTTTTAAACGCCAATACTGGCCACTTTCTCTCCCTTTGTTGCTACCTCATCCCCGTACTGACTTAAAGAGTAACCCAGTTTCCATGTAATCCGGTCTACCTACCTTTCTCTCCAGTGCCAACTTAAGGTGGAATGGACTATACCTACCTTTCTCTCCAGTGCCAACTTAAGGTGGAATGGACTATAGCCAGTGAGTTGAAACGCCTTAAACTTGCAGGCAGTGTCTGAAAGGACTCATATTTCACACATTTTCTAAGCATTCTATCTAATGAAAAACCTTCAAAGTGTAAAATATGTCTCTGATTCGTTTCGAAAGTAATGAAATGTAATTTAAACGTCATTGAAGCTTACCATATCAGAGCAAGTAGTTTAATTTTAATTTCTTCATTTGTATATGAAAATTTTGTTTCCCTTCATATGGCATGGATTCTTCAAGGCATAAATTTTGTTTTATTCAACTTTCATTTCCCCTACGCATTTTGAATACATTTATTTAATGGCCTTCTCAATATTTTTTCCAAATAACATTTAAATTGTCGAGGAATGGGAGTAATTTACAGAATAGCCTTACCAGGACCTTTCGTTTTTACTTTGCCTCAATATCATTTGTCATTCTATAGAATGCCCAGCTATTACATATAGTGTCTAGGGAAAGTATATAACAATTCTCATATTTCGTGCTTTGTAAAAAAAAAAAAAGAAAAAAAAAAGCCTGGCATTCCATGCAATGTTATGAAATGCCGATGTCTCATACTTTGCCCCGGTAGCATGTAAACTCTCTTTACACACATAGTATCCCCAAGAGATTTTGAGCTCGCTGATTGGCTTTCTCGGCAACGCCATCTGTGACGTATGACTATTTCATTTTGCCATGCTTGTTATTTTCAGCATAGATTGATTTCTATACTCCAGCTTTTGTGTACAAACTTGAAATGCCAGTTTTTTCAACAGAGAAACTGCCTTCTTCATTTAAAAATGAAGTAAAAAATATTTCCTCAAATACCATGGGTAATAGAATTTGGGGAACTTACCAATGCGAAATGGAATTCTAGAACTTCCAAACCTCATGGACAAAGATTTGTTTGTAGGTAAATAACTAGTTTAGTTATTTTAAGAAAAAATTTGTATTTAATTTTTATGGAAAATGCTTTTTTCGTTACATTTATGATTATTACATACATAAATTCTTATGAAGCTAATATCCCTCTAATTTATTGAATAACTTTGAAATCGAATTTAATTGCCTTACTTAATTCTTATACTCACTATAAAATGAAAACTGAATGGTTTTTATTAAATTAATTAATTTATTAATTAATTATTTAATTAAATTAATGTTCATTGAATTAAGTTAATATTTTATTTCTTTCTTGTGGATTACTAAAATTAAATTATAAAACTTTTAATTTAAGATTTATTAGTGGCGCCATCTATTATTATAAATTAAAACTAAGAGATCTGCATTATGCCTACCCATTTATTACTTATTTTTAATGTTTCTTTTCCTTTTTTTTTTGTTAAATGTTTTATAATACCGAAAAACTATTAATTGACATTTAAGAAATCAAGCAATTGTCTTTTAAGATGTTTATTTTATTAATTTTTGATTGCATAATTCTCATCAAAATAAAAGTAAATGATTATGAATTGTCCATTAAATTAATACCATGAGTAATTAAAGAATAAATTTACAAAATATTCCCTCTTTTAATTCTAGTAAATTTCTATTGGATTGTATAGATATTTTTTTATTATTTAAGTGCAGGAAATTATTTGTTTGTCACCACAGTGAGTTTATGAAAGTGGCGCAGGAGAAATGTAAAAGAAGTTTTTCAAAAAATTCTACAATTTTTACATTTTTTTAACATTTTAGAATATCATCCTCTAAGATATGATGAGATCTTTTTCAAACATAATTTTAAAAATTTATTCATATGCATTTTAAAATCTCATATAATAATTTCAAACTTAACTGAGTGGTTCTGCAATCATACTTAATAAATTTAAGTAAGAGATTTTAATTTCTCAGTGCATAAGGATATTCACAATGCTATTCAATTTGAATATTAATCAATTCTTTTATATATATATATATATATATATATATATATATATATATATATATATATATATATATATATATATATATATATATATATATATATATATATATATATATATATATATATATATATATATATATATATATATATATATATATATATATATATATATATATATTACATAAAAGCGAGCTAATGAAACTTTAATTTATGTTTAATAATTATTATTATACTAATTTGATGTTTTACCTAAACATGATAATTTACCTTGCATTCGCCTAAAATTCATAGCATTAATATTAAAAAATATTAGAATAAAATTTAAAGCAAATTAGATTTAAATAAATGTGTTATTATTAAAATACAATTAATAACTCTGTTTAATTTTTTGAACAAAACTTTAACATTTGTCATAAAATTAGTATGAGAAATATACTGGAACAGATTTATGATTGATTTACATTTTGGGGACAAACTATGGATAATATTATTGGGGAGGAGCTACAAAAAGGCGTAACAGAAGGCAATGCCGAGAAAGCCAATCAGCGCGATCAAAATCTCTTGGGGATACTATGTGTGTAAAGAGAGTTTACATGCGCCCCGGTAACAAATGATGCATGCATACAGCCATCACCTCCTACATTAGAAAGTCTCCACACGGCCTTTTATAAGTAGTCCGCGCAGACTATTCAAAAAGTGAGCCAGTTGTGCTCATGAACCCAAAACCTTTTCGCTAATAATAATAAAAGTAATAAAAGTTAATAATAATAAAAGTAATTGAGAGAAATTTATCATCTATATTTGAGAATTGAATCTGTAGTGGTTGACAAGTGAGTAAGGCAAACCAATAATATTCATAAATGAAACAAATTTTTAGTCATATATTTGCTACCACTTTCTTATTTTAACTAGATTATGTATTAAATGACTCGTTCGGAAAGTGGATATCCTTCACAGTGGTCTGATCAGACTACCTATTAAAAACCGTGTGGAGACTTTCAGTTATAGGAGGCGTTGATACTGCCCTGAATTAAAGATTCATAACTGAGTTTTATTAAAAAATTTTACGAAGCATTTTAAAACTTTATTTAATAAAACAGGCAACGTGATTTGTCTCTACGTAAATTGTGCAACGAAGTTTGAAAGGTAATATTATTTCACCCTGCACATTTCAAAAACAATTACTTTCATTTCGTTAAAAATTCTAAAATTGCATTTGAAACATTTTGAGTTCTTCGAAACTGTTCTTTTTTTTTTTTTTTTTTGCAGGGCTGTAATTTGGTAAATTATATACGTATGATTTCAATACTTTTCATAAACTTAAAATTAAATTAACCAAATAGCAAGTTCTAAATATTTAGAATTTTGTTTCTCTGTTTTTTTTTTTTTTTTTTTTTTTTTTTTTGATGCGCAAACATTAATAGGCTCGGATTTTGCTGCTATTTTAATTTTTCAATATTAAATATACCGGAACTTATTTCAGCAGTTGTAAGCACCTGTGAAATAAAATTGGAAATTATAAAGTGGGAAATGAACTGGAAATTAGCTTTCATTGAAGTGTAATGTCTGGATTAAAAGTAAATGTATAAATTTAATCTTGAAAGAAATGATATTTCAATAGAACGAAATGAGTATTATCTTTCAATTTATTATCTTTCATTCGCTGATTTTTTTTATTACATAACCTATATGTAAAGTAACATTTTCCCCACTAAAGAAATTCAAGAATTTGTTATATAAAAATACGCTTATTATGTAAAGTAGGATATTTGTCTAATTTTAAGAAATAAGGAATTATTTTAATCAGACAAAAGCTAGAAAGCTTTAGCTTCATTTCAGAGAATAGATCATATCAAATGTTTTAAATATTTTCTTCTATTGATTAGACAAAATATTTTTCGTAACTATGTTTTATTTATTGATCAAAAATAAGAAAATGTATTTTTTATTGAAGGGGTAAATCATGTGTTATTTTCTGAAGATAAATTCATGTATCTAGTTTCAAAAGTTTAATTTAAAATTATTAAATCATGTAATTTCTCATTCCATCGAAATTGGATTATTTCATTAAATAATCAGCACAATTTCCCATTAGAAAATGTATATTTTTTCTGAATTCTTTTGCATGTTTGCTGTTTTGCTCTAAAAATTACGAGTAATAAAAAAAATTGATAACAGTACATATTTTTACTTTTCCGAAGAAAATAATATTTACTATCTGTTGAAATAAAAAAATTGCATTTTACTAATAGCCTGGAAGTTGTAAAAATCGCAGAATCAATTTATTCATATAACTTTTCCTCTGAATTCCTGTTTTTAATGTATGGGCAAATGTATGTTTTGTAAACTCTATTTAAATAGAATTTATTGAGAGTGAAACAGAAGATTTCACAGTTAATGTTTTTAAATTTTTGAAATTTTTTTACCGATAACTCAAAAATATTTTATTAAAAACTTTTGAAAATTTCCGATTTGTAGATTTCTATATTTTAATGAAATCATTTGTTCAGGGAGGGGGGGGGGTTGATTATGAGACTGACGCGCTGCCTAGTTCGCTATCGAGGCTCGGTGAGGGGTTACTAACTGCTGACTAAATAATAATAATAAAGTATAGTGTCTTTCTATATGTATAATACCAGATTTCAATGCATGCCCATAATATTAATTCTTATCTTTCACTCCTGAACTTTAAGAACCAAAGGAAAGATCGAAGACGTAAAGCGTTTTCCAAAATAAAATTCGCAAAACATTAAGAAATTTCTACAAGTAAAGAAAATTACTTATTCTACCAGTAAGGAGAGGCTAAAATTTGGCTACTTTTTTTCGAATGAACCGCCATTCCTTAAACCAATCAATGACCAGCCGACTAAGGGGGTTGCTTTTTTTTCACTTCGCATAATTAGGTAAATCAACGCCTTCATTGTAGGTGGCAGCACAATAACTCAGTTAGCTTAGATTTAAAGTTCAAATTTCGTGATGTCTTTGTGCCATTTTTCTCGGTCAAATTTAAAAATAATTCTGTTCTTTTTTTTTAAATGAAAGATAAGAATTTAACCTTAATTTTCCCTTCTTAAAAACTCGATGAGAGAAAAACTACTATGGATAAAAACTGTTGGAAGTTGGAATAAGTTTTTTGAATTTAAAAAATAGTAAAAATTTTTTTTAATTTAATTCCAGACCGGATAATATAGATATTTTTATTTTCTTTCGTTTCCAAAAAACAGAACGTTATTATCTTGAAAATTGACGATTTTATGCAGTACTGAACTGTCCATAGAATAACATGGGGGTTGCTTTTCTCCCGATCGAGCGAGCGAACGGCCTTAAGTATTATTATTATTGGTATTAAGAATGATATTATTTCTAGCATAAATAAAGTGTTTATTTTTATTTTTTTAAATTTTTTTTTATTTACTGTTTTGCTGCTGCAAAACTTATTAATTGATAAGGTTTATAGCTTTTTAGTAGTACTAAAAGTTAGTCGAATAAAAATAACTTATGTAACGCATAATCTGCGTTCAATAACCGACATTTTCTAATCTATAATAATAAAATGAAGAGTTGTTGTGTCTTTCTCTTATAACTCCAGAATCATTCTGAAAATTAGACAGCTGCTAAAAGAAGAAATTTTATCTCTAAATCCTCACAATTGTTCAAAACTTTAAATTAATTCGTTGAGGAGAGACATTCATAAAATAAAATTTTCTGATTGGTTTAGCATTAGCCGATATTTTAAATTAAAATTTAGACGTTTATGAGTTTCAAATGATTTCAAGATAACATCAGCGATGTTCGCTAGCTTATAACTCTATTTAGTCATAATAAGAATTGATTGTATGCTCTTTATTTAATTTTTGTTTTGTGCGCTACATCCGATAAACTCAATGATAAAAGTCAACAAGTTAACATTGGTAGACTGCGTCACTAAATTACTATTCCTAACTACTTGTACTTAATTACTTGTTTATTTTGTATATGGTTAGGATATTAAAACGTATTTTTATCAAATCAACGGTAGTTGAAGTTAAAAAAATTAAGATATGTGATGGAAAGCAGAATTAATTGACAAATGATACTATAAGTCGTTTCTCAGAAACATAAAAATCTCTTAACTATTATTTACTCCATTAAATTGATATTTAATTAATTATAATTAAAAGTATTTCTGGTTTCATGGCAATTGATATAGTTTTAACAAGTACCTAGCCTACTAATATAGGTACTGTTATATTAGTATATTTGGTAAGTATTAAAACTGCAACGGTACTACGCTGTATTAATACTGTGGAAATAGGTTATTTACAGCCCCTCGAAAAGGGTAAATTCGTGAGATAATTATTTGATTGTGGCTTTTTCTGGTTATCACGAGTTGAGTGTCATGTTAAATGATAATGAAAGCAAGTTATTTTCATTCATTATCATTTAACATGAATTACATTTAATGAATAATAAAAATTTAATGACGCAACTAAAGCTTATATATCTGTATTGATTTATTGATTATTTCCTTTTCCCCCCTTACCCTTACCAAGTACGGGTATAAAACATAACAAACAATACGGGTATTGAGTATGTAATATTACAGTATTTCAAAAAATTTTCTTAAAATGCGGAAAAAAATTCAGAACAATTTTACAGAAACAAATTATGCAAATCAATACAATCCCGGTTTTTATAGGCTAAATATTTCTTTTGTCTCCGAAACCGCCAAAGACATTACATTAAAATGGAATCCAAACAACTCGATAGAAGGATTTGATGAACTTTTAGCACAGGTACATCAGACGAAGCCGTTCTTGATGAAACTTTATCCATCACTTTGCTCGGCGACTTCCGAGAAAATAACTATAAAAATAACAATAATACAAAATTATGAAACAATTAATTATGTATAATGAATATCAAAACGCTAATACGTTTGTAACAATAAAACCGATGATATTTCTTTTCTCGTTTTGGCAACAGTTTTCATTTTTAATTGATAGGATTCGGCGCTCAAGAGCACACACATCATATGGCTAATCTATATTATATAAAACGCTAATACGTTTTAATTGATAGGCTTCGGCGCGCAAGAGCTCGTAGTGAGCATCATATGTTTAATCGGGTGAATTCTCACCGAATTATCAAAAAAATTCTCACAAAATTATCTTCATCGAAGCCGACACCCGGCTTTACATCCGGCGTTCAGTACAATTAAGAAAAATATGCGAACTGTTTGCAATTTCAAATTAATACTGAAATGCACAGGTTTAGAATTTTCTACAGTTAAAAGTTTTCGGAACGTCAGTGTTCAAAAAAGTATACAAAAGCTAGACGTTAAGGACGTATCCAATGAGCGAGAAAAGCGAGCATCGGATTGCGAAGCAATCCGAAATGAACTGCGAAAGCAGTTTCGGGGGTTGGCGAGCGCCAGCGAGCTGGAGGCGAAGCCTCCTAGTTTTAAGAAATATTCTTGATTTTCTTTTTCAGAGTGCCGTCATACAAAATTCTGTACTATTATTCAATGTTTCATTTTATTTTAAGCAGATAAAATTACATATGAAAATAAATATTTTAGCAAGTTTGAAGTATTTTAAAGAGTAAACCATTGAAGCCTATCAATATAATGATAGAGATAACTTTTAAAAGCCCAAAACTATTTTAATGCTATTTAGACATCAGGAAGTAATTTCTCTTTCGTTTATCAAATTCTATAAATATCCCATACTTGCTTCCAAAACTATATCTGCCATTTCAAATATGCGTTTCTTTGAAAAGCATAAGAGGTTTTCAATAATCTCGGCAAACTGAAAATACTCGCAATACTTCTCAAAAGAGTCATCGTAATGACTGAGATTTCTTTGATGTTTCTGAATGGGATGAAAGTAGACTGATATTCCAGACTCAACTTGAATTGCGTTACTTAACAAAATTCCACTAAATTGAACGACTTTGTTTGAAAAGTAAAGGGTTGTATATAGTTGATACTAATTAGTTTTCAAGAATAGTTATATATTTTGACTAACGAATATTTGAAAAATATTTTTTTATGATCTTTTGATTTGATGCTCATAAAGAAAGAAACTACATTCAAAGTGAAAGATTTACGGAGAAAAATGTTCTTTTTTCGATCTCGCGAATATAAGTTCTTATATTTATTTATATGCTGTCTTCGTACGGAGTGAAAACAAAAAGTAAATCATCATTGGCTCAACAGCCCAGGGTGGGCCTTGGCTTTCTCAAGAAGTTTTTTCCAGGCTAACCTTGTCACCGAATTCGCTGCCGCTAAAGCAGCGTCTTCGACATCAAACTCAAAATTTGCATACTGTGAGGTTTGAAAATAAGAAACATTTGTATTTGAGACTATCTTCTTCCATTTTATGCAAAAAATTATTTGCTTATATCGTTATTTTATACAAGACTTACAATATCCTTTAATAGTTTTGAGCAGAGTATTATTTTTGTACAATTGCATAGCTACTATATACAAAACGCTGCTGACCGGTAGATTCTGTATATTTGCTTCAATTTTATGCGCTTAAAGGACAATAGAGTAAAAGAGGAATTAGTTTTGGGGCCTGTTACTTAAAATCTCTTTGTAATATCAAACCATAACTTTAAAATTGAAATAGATAGATGTTAAGGAAAGGTTTGAAATCCAGTGAACATTACTGAAACAAATACTAACATTTAATTTTACTATACAAGCATTAGGTACATTATCTTATTAAAACTAATAATAAATTAGTAATTAAGAGAGAAGCTTTGGAATGGCAAAAATTATAAATATAATGGTAAAAATGTCATCTACTATTAATAACGCTGGTGATATCTATATAATTTATTTATAAATTTATAACCGTCGTTGAACAGCCGACCCAATTAGGAGTTTACGATGCTCAATTCCGTAACCTTGTAATTGTGAATCCAATCCAGAAGACAAGGGAACTCATGGTTCAAACATTGGGAGAAATTTACCTTCGTAGAGGACTTTTTTGATTGAACTAATCCGCATTTGTGTTACATGGAGAGGAAAACCACGGGAACCTGCCCCGGTTAGTCTGACGGTAAGAGCACTCTAACCCGTAATTCGTCTATCACTGAGGATATTTTAAGTCAGATCTATTTCGTATCGACCAGCCAATGATGGGATTCGATCCCGGTTGATCGGATTGGGAGGCGAAAGCTCTATTCTCTGGGCCACCATGGCTCATATCTATATAATTGTGTTAGTATCTATTACAGGTATTATGAAAACAGGTAACTAATGTACTAATATAAGAACTGTGGTAATAGGCATTTCACAGCCCGCCGAGATGGAATGATGCCGAAATGTAGATGAATCACTGGTTTCAGCGAATGTATAATGTATGCATATGTTTCTTATTTTTAGCATCAAAATTCATACAAAGCTGGACAAAAATTAGTTTTTAGGAAACAAGCATTGACATATAAAATCCCATTTAAAATGGTAAAAGGCTTTCCCTTAAAATGTCATTTTCGTCTGGAGCTTCCCTATCAACTCTTTGAATCATTCACTAACTTTTCAATATTTTGAGGTAGGCTTAAGCCGTGATAACTCAGATATTAAAGTCACTGAGCTGTCATTGTAAAGGATAGGATTTCGATTCTCAGTCAGAGGCAGCTTGAAGCTCACCCTGCTTTAGATCGATTGGTACCAACTTGTCTGGGAAGTGAAGGCAATATTATGCCCAGTGATGATCACTTTGCCACCATCACGCTGTTGGTCACGATCACGGAATGAATGAACTTCAAACTCCATGTCTCTCTGGTCTACAATGGGCTGTTGCAGAACAGCTTTACTTTGAAAGTATGACATGGTCACGGAATCAATGAGCGTTAGTATTCATGATCATGACTCCCAGCTCTTCAACGGGCTGTTGCGGAACTACTTTACTTTGAATATACGCTATGTTTTAATATAAAGTTACAAAGTACGATAAGATATTGCGAGAGAAAATATTTGTCTAGGTCATTAGGACTTTGAATCATTTTCATAAATAAAAAAGTTTCAGTATAATATTTTGTCTAACTTGGCCCCATCACTAAAAGGATTATAATATAGTGATTATCAGGAATGTTTTTTGGATCATAAGTTGCCTCTAGACACCCCCCATATATAGTATAGTACCCAATAACATGAATTCCATCTCAGATTATAAGTATATCTTCCCTTCAGAAAGCGTCTCATCACATAACCATGGTCAAACACCTAGCCTTTTTTCTTTTTCGTGGATCGATCTTTTAAGCGGCCATATTCGGAATACCAATAATTTTGACGCTGAGAGTCGCGGTGGCTCAGGGGATAGATCGTTTGCCATCCAGTAAGCTGTACCGGGTTCGAATCCCAGAGTTGGCTGGTCTACATGAATTCCACATCCAGCTTGTACCGACTACAGTGCTGTTGTAAAATATCCTCACTGGTAGACAGATCGTGGGTTTGAGTCTCTTTGCAGTTAGGCTAGCCATTACAGTTTTTTTCTCTCAGTGTAACGCATGCGGGTTAGTACCATCAAAAAAGTCCTCCTAATCTTTGACCCTGGAGTTTCCTTGTCTTCTGGATGGGGTTCAAAATTACCAGGCTATAGCGTTGAATATTGGTAGTCTTAAACTCAAATTTGGGTCGGCTGTTCAACGACGGTTATAAAATAAAATTTAGACGACTGTCAGGTGACGTGGGCAGTGTTTAAGCTGGTAACCCTCTCTGCAAACTTTTTAAACCACAACCAATTTCTTTCAACTACATTAGAAATTTAAAATTTTAAGTGAAGAAAAAAATAAATTCATATGAACTAACAGCAAACCACGTAGCTTGAATTGCTCAAAATATTTTTTAAAAATAATATTCAAACAAATATTGGCAAGATTAGTTCTTTACTGCTTAATTCTCACTGAACTTGCCATTTGTATTTTGATAATTCGGAAAAAAATAGGCATTTGAAGCTTGATGGTTTTTCATTCGGTTATTCGAATTTTTGCAGTTTAAGTTTTAAATTACAATGTAGTGAGGGAGAATTTGTCAAGAAACGTTGCTCCTGCGGAATAGCGCCCTTTTAAGTTTATTATCTTTTTTACATTTTTTCCTTTAAAAAGAACTATGTAATGTTTGAAGATACATCGAAAATGTGTTATAACGTATATGTAAATCTTTAACCGACTTGTTTTTTATGCATTTTCAAAAGCAAATTAAATTTTTAAAATTGTTCTTAATTGATATTTATATATAAAAAAATCAGAGTATCAAAGTTATAGATTCTAAATACTATTAAAGAAATGGAATAAAATTTATCGAAAATGTAAATTTATGAAAATATAGAAAAGGAATTAAATTTTCATTAAACTTAAATCTTATGAAATAGTTTTCAATGTAATTTTCAATGCAAGTTATATTCAAAAAATGATTCTAAATTGATATTTATTAAGGAAACTTTTTAGCTTCGTCGAAGTTATTCATCCAAGTGTTATCAAACTCATTAAAAATTTCAAACAACTTTATGAAACATAAATTTAAACTTTTGTTCTCAAACTTTATCTTACAGTACAATCCTAGAAGACGAAACTTCCCGCTATGCCCTTCGGCATGCATATATATTAACAGCAGTCGAACATTCGAAGCCAGAAAAGATAAAATTTAATTTGTCTTACAAGGAGAAAGTAAAAACTAAAATAAAGAGAAGTAAGGTGACATAGAATTTCATTCGGAATGTCCACTAGAACGAACACGATATCCACAGAGGGCGCATCGTTCTGCTCGGTTTCTTTGATGCCACCAAAAGAGAGAAAAGGTTAAATGGCCTTGGGGTAAGATGAATAACTAATTTATTTTGCTTGGTTAGTCGTTGTTCCTTTTAGTTTAAATCTTCAAATGAAGTTCGATAGTACCCGAGGGAAAACGGAACATTCTCACCAAAAGAGTTTGAAAGTTAATATTTTATCTTGTCAAAAGAATGATTAAAATTAAATTTTCGAAGATCTTTAATAAGAATGATAAATATTGTATTAGACTCGATTGAGAAGTCTTTTTCAGTTATTTGCTATTATTATTAAGTCTCGTTTTACAAAGAGCACATGCCAAAAATGTATTTTTTTATTTTCAAAATCTTTTACGATGTTTAAAAGTTAATTGGTAATGTTATATTGTGTGAGGTTTGTATGCAAGTTTAGTTAATTAACGTGAGGTTTTTATACACTGATAAAATAGGAAAACTTGTTAACAGTGAAGAGTATTTCTAATTAAATAGAAACCGAATACTTAATCTTCGAACATGGTAAAACGTAGTTAAAAAATTATGAACAAAGCTGAAAGACATATATTGACACAATTGAAAGATCAAAAATAATTCCCATGTTTTTTATTATATGTTACCTCAACTGTACTCAGTTCAGAGTTGAGTATCGATTACAACTGTAATTGATTACAGATAACTACTGCTATATAATCAATTACCTGTAATCATGATTGCATGTAAATGTGATTACAAGTAATTGTTATTTGTGATCACAACAGAGTAGGGCAAAAATGTAATAGATTACATTTTACAATTACAGTAATTAATTACTTGTAATCATGATTACAAATTTTGATTAATGTAATAGATAACATTTTTGCCGTACTCTGCGTCAGTATTATTGGTCATTCCGAAATGATCTCGGAAAACCCAAAGATTGTCAAAATTTATCACAATCAGTCATTTTTCCCTATTTATTTTCCTGTGCTTTATTTTATTCTTTTAAAATTTCAGTTACTGTTTATTTTAAATTATTTATGTTTAAAGAAACACGTTTCAAAAGCATATCTATTAAAAATACTGAGAAGATAACGTCCCCTCACCTTGCTGTTGCCTATGTTTACCTGACATAACAGATCAAGGGTAAAGAATTATTAAAGAATGTGGAATAAAACTCGTTTTGATCGATCAGGGCTGTAAGCTAGAAGACATCAAATTCAAATATTTGAAAAAAAAAACAGAATCGTCTCCAGTTTAATTTATAACGACGTCTAATATTAAACATATGAAAAAAAAATGCATTTTTAAAGCGTCCCTCTCGAAAGGTTTAAATTAAAGTTTTTTTAAAAATTTTTAGATTTCGGATTAAAATTACTCCTTACATTTTCTATACCCACGCACACACAAAGGTATACAAATTCATCTTTTTATTATTATAGATCAAATAATAAACTAATTAATTAAGAATGTTGCTTTTTTATGTTTCATTTTTCACGGAGACAATTCAGAACTTCCAACGGATTCAAAAATAGCAGAGAGAATGAAGATTAAGAAACATATTTTTTAAAATTGCTTTCACAGAGGTTGCCTTGAAAAATTAAGCAGGGCCGAATGGCAACATTTCCTTCCGCCAGTGGTTTAGAACGACATAAATAAGGATTTTGTTTTTAAATTTTAAATAACTAATTAACCAAACGTAATGAGGGCGATTTTAAATTAAATGCACAGGAATATATGAAGTTGAATTTTTTTTAACAAAATAAATAAATTAAAAGTGAATTAAATAGGTCGTAACTGTTATTTTAATATGACACTTATGAACATAGAAATATAATACTGTCGAGGGAGGTATTTGCAAGCATTTTTAATTGCATTTTTTTCTCTAAACGAGAACGCTTTGAGATTCTAAAAATGTCTAGTTTTTGTTTTTTAATAAACAGTGTGCATATACTAAATCAAAGTTATTTTTAAAAGTATTCAGTTAAGGTTGTTTTTGAAAGAAATAGAGAAAAATTTATCTTTTCAAGTAAAGAAATCCTCTTAAAGATACAGGTGATCTCTTAGGTAGTTCCTGGTTTCAGGAAATAATAAAAATACGTAAAAACTAAATAGTTTTTAATTCTTTTGTTTTACAATGTTTACTCTGTTTAGTTTCAAATTTTCTAATTTTTTTTCTGAGAGCGGGGAGGGCGAAACCCTTTCATTTTACTCCCTGCTTAATATTTGAATCGAATGTGAGTTAAACTGCCACTCATTTCAGGAAAGAGATCCATTATTTGGCAATTTAACAAAAATCAAGCCAATTAAAAAGAAGGAGAATTGCCAAATATATAAAATTACTTAGCGAAAAAAATACCACTTAGTGAGTTTTATAAATTAGATTAGGTTAAGTTAAAGTGGAATGATAACCGAGCATAATTTTACCCTCATAGTATAAATGTTACCGTGGATGACCGAAATCTTTGATATTAATTTATTCGTTGATATTATTATATTTATTCGATATTTTAATATCTGCTGAGGCGAAAAATCAGTGTTCGGAGTACTGGGCAAAAATTTTGATGCAACTATCTGTTAAGTGTGTAGCGTATCTACCACTACAAAATTACAACTACAATTCATTAGTATATAAGACATGTTAACTCGACTCTATGTCGGGGTACCTTTTCATAGATGAAGGTTGACATGGTCTGTAACTACTCTCCCCACATTGGTGACCTTCGGACGTGATGCGAACACGCCTACCTTGGCATAACGCCCACTTTGATCTGGATACGCCTACATCGGCAGTAACGCCTACTTCGTTGGATGGTCCACATTGAACAGTTGACTTGCTACTTGTGACTGCATCATTATCCACCTCCTCACGCAGTTGCTACTCAGTCTCATCTCGATCACACACAACGTTGGCTTGCATACACTCGACTGCTAACGGCAACACAGGAGCGACTACAACAGTGAAGTTAATACACCTCTCACATTCAGCACTAAAAAAAATACGGTGATCTTAATACAGCTCTCCCGGCTTCGCACAAAAACAGCAATAAATCAACTAGTGGCATCCATTCATCGAATTCTATCATAGCTATAATTCTGGTGGGGGAGTACTGTAGCGTATCTACCACTACAAAATTACAACTACAATTTACTAGTATATAAGACATGTTAACTCGACTCTATGTTGGGGTACCTTTTCATAGATGAAGGTTGACATGGTCTGTAACTATTCTCCCCACAAGTGTAAAAAAATGATAATGAATTAATGGTGGGAGTTTATGGACGAGTATTCAATTAATTACATTATGTATAGACCTGACTTACGAGTCACGATGGCTCAAAGGTTAAGGCACTGAATTGTCGCTGTGAAGAACTGGGGTTCGAACTCAAGTGGTGGTTTGAAGCATGGGAAGTAAGGTGGCCTGTGTCATTAACATAACGTTAATTACAAAATTATCGATCATCAACCTACATGGTTAATGTTTCAGGTGCTGTATTGTGCTGTTAGGGGAATGATTTTTATCAGTCTGGCTGACTTTGGAACAAAAATCATGTTACGTAAGATTGATTACAATTCTGCTTGATGAATATTAGTAAAATAAAAAATTAAAGCAATTTCAAATGCTAAAATAATAAACTTTTCGAATTAATTTTTTTTTGTGTTTTTAATATTTTGCTCAGAAAATTATTAAATAAAGAATGGATATATAAAAATCAAACTATTGCTATATTTAAAGTTCTTGATTCAATAACGTTTCAAGCAAGACGATTCAATAAAATCTTGAGCAATCGATTCAATGGCATAGTTAAGACTAGGCATGAAATAATATTTTTAGTCAAATGTGTGAATAGTTAGATAAATTAAATTCCATTCTATTTAGAAATTGGATGATGGCTCTCCGCTTTTGTGTCACCGTGAGTTACATTATTATGTCCCTTTCCTACAGTTCTGTGAAATATTTTTAATAATAATAAAAGAAAATAAATGTTTTTATTTTGAGTGTTTAACGCAACAGTAACTTTGAAAAGTGCATATTTTTCTCCTCATCCTAACCGCGAGGAATTTAGTAGAAGAATAGAAAGTATACCGTAGACAGAGCATTTGTAATTGTCACATGACTATTGATCTTGTCTCAGGCAGTGTTCTGATGTCTATTAAGAAGATGGATGATATATATTTAGAAAGAGTGTCATCTTTCTTCGGCTAGACTTTTATTAAAACCTCTGAATAAAGTGTTTTCTGTATCACTATAATAGCCACTAAACTGTCATAAGGTTTATTTCCAAGCCTATTTTAAGAGCAACACAATGCGGAAAGACGTTAAAAATAAATTTATACTAACTTTCTTTTCTCTATTTTATGAGACACTAAAGAATATTTAAAGGCTTGTCATTTACGCAGATGTTCTAATTCGTTATTTGAAACTGTATAATGGCTTATGCTGATTGCTTATGCACAATTTGATTTGAACGAATATTTATTGAAGCGAAGGCAAAGTAATCGCCTTTGTAAGCATCAAAGCAAAAAGAGCTAAGGAAGTTTTCTATTTGAAAAATCAAACAATTTTATTCTATTTTAGTTATTAATGGGCGTTAAAGAGCAGATTCAATTTTGAGTTTACTGCTATTAATGTTCAATTCCTTCTCCTTGTAATTTTGAACCCAGCCCAGAAAACAAGGAAACTCCTGGAACAAGTCTTGTGACAAACTAGCCTTTGCGGTAGATTTTTTGATGGAACTACCCCTCATTCGCAATAACAAGGTGATTCGAACCCACAATGCGTTTACCACTGGGCCTATTTCACGTCAGAACCGTGGTCAGTGCTATCCGGCAGCAGAATTCGTATGACCCTGCCATTGCTGAGATTCGAAACCAGTCACGTCATTAGGGGGTGAGTGCTCTGTCCCCTGAGCCATCAAGGCTCAAACAATTTTATTTGTAATAACTAAAGCCTTATAAATTGCGCAAAGATGCAGTAGTCACATTCCTGCACTAGACGCACATCACTGAACCCTCTAGATTAACTTGTCATAAAATTTTTTCGGTACGCAGAATTACTTTCCTTCAAATTTCTAAGTTGAATTCACGAAGCCCTCTCGAATTTTTAATTCAGAACATGTAATTCATTTAAATACTGACGAAGGTTGTGTGTTCATAAGTATTCCCGGAATGAGTGATGTTTCTCTAAAAGTAGAAAATGATGATATTCACGAAAAATATGTAAAATATTGTTCTACATTGAACTTCATCAGATTGACGACTTTCATTGGCAACTTTCCGGGTCTATCTAACATAAAATTGGTCAATTTGGCTTCTCTTCCTTTATTTACCTATGTATTGTTTTTGAATAATTTTATCAGGAGAAAAAAAAAGTTTGTGAGCGTGTTTCAGGTTTATAATTTTAAAATAATTTGTGCCAGAATCCCAAAACTTGTAAAGAAAGTGCAAAAGGTTAATTTTAACTTCCGTTCCTAAAAATAACCGAAATATTTCAATTAGTTTGTTCGGGAGGGTATCACTATGTCATAAACAAATTAAACTGCAGGCGATTCTGTTTTTCTCCTATTACTTAAAGGATAGTATCAATGATGTTTGCAAGTTTACAACTCTATTGAATAAAAAACAAGCTCAAACGCGTTCTTTAGAAAACAACTATTTTTTAATCGCTATATGAAATAAAAGAAAAAAAACTTAAAACGACTTCAAATAACTATTTAAAGTTGTCTGAAACTACTTGTTTTTCAAATTTATAATTATGCGGTTGAAACTTGTTTCGATGGACTGATTGTTAAGACATGGTTCCCAGCAGATCACCGAAGTCAAGCCTCACTGGCTGATGTCAGTGCGCGGGTGGGTGACCACTTGGATTAGCCTGCGTAGGGACCGAGGGTGTGCGGTGTTGGTCTTCGTTAAACTGTTCCATCGTAAAGTACTCGACTCCGCGTGCAGGTCGTCGGGCTTCCGAAGCGGAGGTGCCATCCCCTCCGCAGAGGCTCAAAATTGTGATGGCATGTCTTCGGATCATCCTCAGGGATTTTTTCCAGATCGTCGCCAATAACACATTGTGCAACTCTAGTGTGACGTAAATGAACAACAACAACAACAACAAACTTGCTTCGCTAAAAAGAATTAATATAATGTCAACGGTTTTTGAAATAAGAAAAACTAAATTATACTTTAAAATATTAATTCATCTTGAAAATCTCTTGAATGCGGAGAAATCTGACTATCGTGAGTTGGTCAAGATTAATAACAAGAAATTAGGAGCCGAATAATACTATTTATAGCTATACTTTATCATCTAAAAACTTATTTCATGATCTAATAATGTAAAATTACCGGTAAGGACAACAACTAATAAAACATTGATGTTACATTAACTTTTTAACTGCGTCGCTAATTCAATTTTGTGTGTCATTGCGTGGTGTTAATTCAAATGGTTTTATTGATTATCTATTGATTATTGATTATTAACCCATACCAGGAACGGAATATCCATTCCTCCTTCCTCAGTAGTGATGTTTTAGATTTAGTTAGTGTTCATGCATTTTTCCCACTTAAATATTATTTAGTGTCCAGTAGCGTATTACTTTTCTGATTTCATCTTTGAAAAGATTGTTAAAATTGATTTACAAGATGGTTCTATCGGAAGAACCTATGGACAGTATTTTATTTTGTCATTCTTTAATATTATTATCATAAAGCACTTTATAATAAACTATTTCCTTAGAAGGTAACTAAAACATGTTACTAGCCAAAATAAATTAACTCTCTGCGGGGAATAATTTATTACTCTAACAAACTTACAGTAGAATAACTTAAAAGGAAGCGAAGAAGCTATTAATTATATTTTTAATAGCATTAAAAAGTGACACGGGTTGCATTTTTGCACTTCAGTATTATGTTTCAATTATTAAAATAAATTATGCAGTTTCAGCTAACCAGAAAAGGAAAAATAAATATAAACGTCAGAAAAAAGATATGTATCGGTTAATTAAAAAATAAAATGTATAATTTGCGAGAAATAAAAATGAAGTTTATATTTAGGAGGCTAGGAGCATTAAAATAATTTTCTCTTATTTAAAGGAGAAAGAAATCCATATAAATTCAAACTTTTTTTTTTAAAAATTCAAATTAATATGAACTTTTTTTTCCTGCAGTTTTTGAAAGTATGGAATTTATTTTTACTAAAAAATAGTATCTCTTAATTAAGTGAACCCAGTGTTTATTTCAACTAAATTTTAAAATTTAGTACTCTAATGTAATTCTTTTAAATGAAAACAACACATTTAGAATTCAAAAAATATTTCGCAATATTGAAAAGAAAAATAATAGTATTGCAGCAAAAAAAAGTTCGTTGAAGTGAACTGTTAATTCTTTTTACAACATTTATCTATTATTAAATCGAAGAGACCTTAATAAAATTAATAATATATGTGCAGTGTGGATTATTGGAACAGCAATATTATAATGCAATTGATAATAATTATAGTACAATATATTATAATACAATATATTATAATACAATATATCATAATACTATATATTATAATACAATTGATAACAGTTATAATGCAATGTATTATAATACAATTGACAATAATTATAATACAATATATTATAATACAATATATCATAATACTATATATTATAATACAATTGATGATAGTTATAATACAACGTACTATAATACAATTGACAATAATTATAATACAATATATTATAATACAATATATCATAATACTATATATTATAATACAATTGATAACAGTTATAATGCAATGTATTATAATACAATTGACAATAATTATAATACAATATATTATAATACAATATATCATAATATTATATATTATAATACAATTGATAATAGTTATAATACAATGTATTATAATACAATTGACAATAATTATAATACAATATATTATAGTAAAATTGATAATAAATATAATACAATCTATATATATATTTCTCTTACACGGCGATAAAAAAAAACCTCATTACAACTCCCCGAATGGCAACGCTAGAAAATAGACCAATGATTGCCGGTAAAAATGTCACATGCTAAATCTAGCTAAGATGGCTCAACATATAGCGCTTTTAAAAACGGAAACTGAAATAACCAGGGAGAGCATAAGCTAGGTAGAAGTCTTAGTCGATAGATCTCTATTTTAGTTTTTTGTCGAAAGCGTTTTTTTCTTCACGAATTTATGTATTACGAATTTATTTGACAATTTTTGATTTATATCACGAATTTATTTGTTTTACTAGAATTTATTTGTTTATGCAGGTTTTTCCATTGCAATTTACTTATTTCAATTTTTAATAGACTTAATTATAGCCGAAATTTTAACCTTTTTAAAGAGATATCAGTTTTAGAAATTTAATCTTAAGATTTTATACTATAGCACATTTCTAATAGATTTAACGCATTACATGTCATTTATTTGAATTCAAATTTATTTTAAGGACTCAGTATTTACTAAAAAGATGTAATTTGTTTTAGAAAAAAAAGTTGTTATATGGATTTGAATGATTGTTTTGAATTCTTAGAATTTTGTGCATTTGCAATGTACCTTAGTAGCGAGAGAAGCGAGCTTGGTTTGCGAAGCAAACCATATAACATTGCGTAACAATTTTCGGGGGTTGGCGAGCGTTAGCGAGCAGGGGGCGCAGCCCACTAGTATATTATAATTCAATTGATGTAATTGATAATAACTGTAATACAATATATCATAATACTATATATTATAATACAATTGATAATAGTTATAATACAATGTATTATAATACAATTGACAATAATTATAATACAATATATTATAGTAAAATTGATAATAATTATAATACAATATATTATAATTCAATTGATGTAATTGATAATAACTGTAATACAATATATAATAATTCAATTGATACAATTGATAATAATTATAATACAATATATTATAATACATTTGATACAATTGATAATAATTATAATGCAATATATTATAATACAATTGATAATAATTATATTGAAAGGCTTAAGACAGTACAATCATATGCCATACTTTCACGATCTTCATGGGCGTAATATGATGTTCCAGCATGTTGTGCTGTTGGGTAGGAGATGTTAGGGAATCAGTTTAGAAAACGCCTATAGTCTTTAGCTACGAATCCCGCTTCCAGGGGCCGGGATAGTCTGGTCGGCAGGGCGCTGGTTCCATATACAAGAGGTCGTGGGTTCGATCCTCGCCGGCCGAAGACTCCACGTGTAGTAAATGGTGACTGATGCACGTTAAATCTGTCGAGTCTCAAAGTCCTCCATGTTCCCACAACAAATCAAAACCTCTGGGGGTACTGATCCAGGAGTTTCCTTGTCTTCTGGATTGGTTCAAAATTACAAGGCTACGGAGTTGAACGTAAGTAGTCGTAAACCCATGAAATTGGGCCGGCTATTCAACGACGGTTATAAAATAAAAAAAAAGAAACTAAATAAGAGCCATGGCGGCTCTAAAGATAGAGCTTCCGCCTTTCGATTAGGTGAACCAGGCTCGAATCCCAGGGATGGCTGGTCGAAACGAATTTCGCATCCGTCTCGCACCGACTACAGTGCTGGCGTAAAATATCCTCATTAGTAGACGAATCATGGGTTAGAGTCTCCATGTTGTCAGGTTAACCATGGGAGGTTTTCGTGATTTTCCTTTCCACGAAACGCAAATGGGGGTTAGTTCCATCGAAAAAGGCCTCCACGAAAGCAAATCTCCCCCAATACTTGATCCGGAGTTCTATTGTCTTCTGGATTGTTTTCAAAATTGCAAGGATACGCAATTGAACACTATTAGTCGTAAACCTAAAATTAGGTCGATTGTTCAACGACGGTTATAAAATAAAATAAGAAACTGAATTTGGAATAGAAATGTCACCTTTTCGTAAAGTGTAGGTTATCACTAATTGCACTTTCAATTATGATCACCAAAATATTTTGAAACTGTACTTATAAAATGTATTTTTCCAAATATAAATTATATGAGCTTAATCTTCAGCAGGTGATAGCATAGTTTTAAGTTTTTTTTTCATTTTAAAGGGACAAATTGAAAGAATATTAGTTACTTACTTAATACGTGCTCTTTTTGATGATGGAAAAAAAGAAATGATCAATAAAACAGTACTGAACAACAATGCGAATCATGCATGAAACTGAAAGACATATACTAACACAAACATTGTACTTATATTAGCATATTTTGTACCTATATCAATTGCATCAATTACTAAAATACTGCTTATTATCAAAATTTATTAAGCATCATTGTCGTCAATAGTAGCATTGCTTATATTATACGTATCTTCAAAACGAACTAGAATGGTTTCTCCATTAATATTACTTTTTTCATCATAGTTACACTCTATAACAAAAAAAATCGAATTTTGTATGCATGAATGTCTTGGCTCGATCAGGCTGGAATGATGCCGACTGGGGACGTATAGTCTTTAGCGACAAATCCCGCTTCCAACTGTGTCCTGACGATCATCGAAGACGCGTTTGGAGACGCGCAGGACAGAGGGGAGATCCTGCCTTCACTATTGCACGCCACATCGGCCCTCAACAAGGCATTATGGTCTGGGGTGCCATTTCCTTTGACATCCGGACCCCTTTGGTAGTCATCAGAGGTACACTTACTGCACAGCGGTGCGTCGACGACATCTTAAGACCTGTTTTCCTATCGTTCCTTTTGCAGCGCCCTGGGCTGGTTTTTCAGCAGAACAATGCTAGACCACATACGGCACGTGATGCTATGAACTGTCTGCAAGCTTGTCAAACTCTTCCTTGGCCTGCCAGTTCACCAGATCTCTCTCCCATCGAGCATGTCTGGGATATTATGAGAAGGAGATTGCATCTGGCACGGAATGACCTCGTTCGACAATTGTGTCGAATTTGACGGGAAATACCGCAAGAGACCACCCGGGAGCTTTATCGGTCTATGCCACGCAGTGTGGCAGCTTGTATCCAGGATAGAGGCGGGTCAACACCTTATTGAAACCTTATTGAGCTGTAACTCTGCAATAAATTATTCAATTGTTCAGAAATTTTAATCATTTACTATTCTGTACATTGTCTTCTTATCGACCAATTTTCGTTTCAATCGGACAACTCCTTCTTGGTGCGTCGATTTTTTTGTTATAGAGTGTATTTTTTAAAAATTTAAATTGGTACCTATTAATCAAAATTAATTATCATTAGTATCAATAGTAGTATGGTGATATGATACGTTTCCCCTAAACTGATTAGAACCTTTTCTTAATTAAGCATACTTTTTAATATACAGTTTATGCTTAACTTTAGTTTGTAAAGATTACCAGAATTAAACTACATTGGCGTCAATTATAATATGGAGATTTTTTTACCCTTCTCTTATAATTTCTCAATTAATTTTGATTTTTATACACACCTTAGTTTTTATTTTATTTCGATTAGTACCTTTAACGAAATTATTCAATCATCATTGGCGTTAACAATACAATGGTCACTTATTACGTTTTCCCCGAGCGGAATTAGCACTTTTCAACCATTAGTTTGGCTTTTTGTAGCATAACTTATTTTTTATAATTCAAATATCGTTGATTTTAAGTTATTGTTAAGCATCTTTTTTAAAGAATAACTTCAAATGAAATACATACGTTGCTTCCAATAACTTCAGAAATACTAATTCGCTGAAACAATTCGCCTATGCTACCATGTTCAAGTTGATTATTAAATTTATCTGATATGACGAATAAAAAATAATTTAATTTTGAAGAACCTGCTATGAGTTCTTTTTTTTTAATGAGAGCTATAACCTAGCATGAAACATTGATATTGTATTTAAAATATTTTATAAAACAGTTTTTCGCAACTTAATCTTTTTCAATGGCTAGTTTTAAACCAGTGAGAAAATTCTACTTTCAAACGTCTCTCCAGAACGATCCGATTGAAATTTTTGAACGATTTTTGGGATAAGGAACTTAAAGTGACCTTTTCTCCGATTGTCCGAATTTTAGGACTGTTGTACAAATGTATCTGGAGGTATAAGAGAAAGACACAGACGAACAATTTCTTCATTCCATTGTTATTGATTAAAAAAGCAATTATTCGAAAAAAAGTTTCTGATTTCTCAATATGGGGAACTTTGTCAAATGATTAGGAGTAATTATTTAAAATTAGGTATAAGTTTTTGTATTTTTTTGCTCAGTAAATGATTTCAGATGACAGTTTGGCAAGGCAAATACATCTTAGTTAAACCGAGAACCTTCCAGCTCACCAGCTATATAAGGTTTGATTAGGTATAAGTTTTTGTAACTTTTTGCTCAGTACGCGATTTCAGATGACAGTTTGATAAGGCAAATGCATCTTAGTTGAACCGAGAACCTTCCAGCTCACCAGCTATATAAGGTTTGATTAGGTATAAGTTTTTGTAACTTTTTTCTCAGTAAGCGATTTCAGATGACAGTTTGGTAAGGCAAATACATCTTAGTTAAGCCGAGAACCTTTCAGCTCACCAGCTATATAAGGTTTGCTTAGGTATAAGTTTTTGTAACTTTTTGCTCAGTACGCGATTTCAGATGACAGTTTGATAAGGCAAATGCATCTTAGTTGAACCGAGAACCTTCCAGCTCACCAGCTATATAAGGTTTGATTAGGTATAAGTTTTTGTAACTTTTTTCTCAGTAAGCGATTTCAGATGACAGTTTGGTAAGGCAAATACATCTCAGTTAAGCCGAGAACCTTCCAGCTCACCAATTATAGAGGGTTTGATTAGGTATAAGTTTTTGTAATTTTTTGCTCAGTAAGCGATTTCAGATGACAGTTTGGTAAGGCAAATACATCTTAGTTAAGCCGAGAACCTTTCAGCTCACCAGCTATATAGGGTTTGATTAGGTATAAGTTTTTGTAATTTTTTGTTCAGTAAGCGATTTCAGATGACACTTTGATAAGGCAAATATATCTTAGTTAAGCTGAGAACCTTCCAGTTCACCAGCTATATAGGGTTTGACCCAAGAAAGTGCTGCATTCTCTACGCATAAAAATCTTTGCATATGAAGTCTGCACGTAGGTTTTATTGCACGGGGAAACGTTTGTATTCAAAACACGCGAACGGAATAACGGGTATTGGAGCTTAACATTTGAAAATTAAATGCGGAGAATACCGGGCAATAATTCTTAACTTTGTAAAAACCCGAGAACAGTGAATGATAGGTCATCGTAATGGCTATTAACCTGGATTATTTACCCGTTCAATTTATGTTAATATTGATAACAATCACGTTTTTTGATGAACAGGATAAGCATGCTCATTAATCAGATTGCCTCGTATATATTTTCCCGGTATTTCCCACACTGATGGTTTTTAAGAGTAAAGGGTTATTGCTTTATATAGATTTGTCTATTGTCCGGTATTTCTTACACTAATGTTTATTTATTTTGCTTTATTTTATTTATTTATTTAAGAAAACGAAGAATTTCCAGCATTAGCAATGAGTGTCGCAATTTCTTAAAATGGTCTAGGAGTTCAAAATTGAATTGCAATTTAAGTGAACCAGGCTGAATAAAGCACGGTATTTAAGTTTTTATCCATTTTGTCAGCCGAGTTTGAAAATTAAAAAGGTTAAAAAAAATCTCTGAAGTTAAGATATTTCTTAGATTCGAAGCACGTGATATTTATATCATCTACAGTCGCATAGGGATATATATAGCTCAATCTTTGATATTGTTATTGGTAGAAGCTATTTCTAAGAGAAAACTTTTAAGGCCTATTTAAATATTTGTCACCAACCCGTTTCGAAGTTTCTCTCCGAATTGCGAAAGAGTCGTTTTGAAAAATTTCCATCTTTATTTTTCCTGACTGCTTCAGAATGGAGAATATTCTAGAATATTGAGTAGTAAAATTGTCTGATATATAAATTGGATTGGATTTTCTTCTTCATTTTACAGGTTTTCCCGGAAAATCCCGTGAGTCTAGATCTATGTATGAAACCTTTTCAATAAAATCGGGGCAATGAATAGGAATGAGTTACAAGGAAGAGAAAAAAAGAGATATCTCTGATGCATATTTTTGAAACATATTTGACTTTCATTTTAGGAAATGCCGCAAAAAGTCGAGTTTCGTTTATTCGCTAGCTTTCATGAAATGTAAATAATTTGCTTAAGCATTTTCAATTGAATGAATATTAAACTTTCGATGATTTTTTTTTCTTTTTATACTAAAGAAAATTGTCTGGAGGTTGCCCGAAAAAAATCTGGTAAAATTACAGTCCTGCATTGTAATGACTTCCTGGTTAGGAAAATAACCGTATTTAAAAACTACCTACGGTATTTAAATCATTCATTTATTAATTTTTCTGTTCATATGGTAAAGGTTTACCGGAAATATTCTGGCTTAAAAATTATAGTTCTTAATATCACACATTTAATAAAAAATACAAAACTAAAAGGTAAATTTAATTGAAAAAATGCTTTTAACGCCTTACTTTAAAGTATCATGACAAAATTACTATATTTATTGAATTTTATCATTTATTATAGAAACATGTTTTATTGTAAAATTCACCAAAGCGCTTTGGTAAAAATTACCTAGTTTTTTGGCTTTCCCATAGAACCAGAAACAATACTATAAATACTCTAAATGTACTGTTTTGTTTACTTGCGAGCTTTCATGTAATGTAAATAATTTGCTTAACTATTTTTTAGTAGAATGAATATTGATCTTTGGAGGATTTTCTTTTCTTTTAGTACTGTCTGGAAGCTTCACGGAGAAAAAACATTAGATAAAATTTCCGTACAATATGGTAAATACATTTCTGGTAAAAAAAAATAATTCTGGTAATAAAATATGTAGTAATTAAATTATTTATTTGGAAATTTTTTCCTTTCATATGATAACAGTTCACCGAAAATGCTGTTTTTCAAAGTTATAGTTGTCATTACCACACATTTAGTAAAAATTATACAACTTAGAAGTAAATTTTATCGAGTAAATCGTTTTTATGTCGTGCTCTAAGGTATCATGGTAAGGATACCAAATTTTTTCATATTTATCAAATTTTATCACATATAAAACCTTATTTTATTGTTTAATTTACCCTAATCCTTACTAAAGTTCTTTGGTAACATTCATCGAGCTTTTTGATGTTTCCATAGAACCAGAAACAGGGTAAATATTACCATGTTCTGTTAGTTATGACCCCAGTCCTTTCTCAGTGCTGAAATGCTGTAACATTACTGTTTCGCTTATTTGATAGCTTTCATGAAAGGCAAATTAAACTTTTGTTTACGTGCACTATTTTAAAATATTTAAATCTGATTTCAAATTGGAGTTCTTAGGAAGGATTTTATACAAATTCAATACCTGATTTTGTATCAAATATTCCTAGGTTTTCTTCATATTTAAAATAGAAATAATAACATATGAACAAATGAATAAATAGCATATTTTTATTGCTAATTGTTTTTCTCCCTATTATATTCAACGAAACTGCCTAAAGGTGGTGAAACACACTTTGTTCGGTTGAAAAACAACACCTGCTTAAGCGTCTCTACATGACACAAGAGAAAATACAAAGATATTAATCGAAATCTGCTTTTGCTATTTTAATGAACATTTCAATTGGAAAGAAAATAACATGGTATGGTTATTGATAAACGATCCATATATCTTTGGTTGTACGAAAAAGTAATAAACGCTATATAGGTATTTTCGAGTAAATTGCACGCTAATCATATCTTTTTAATATTGTTTTCTGCTGTTAGGACGCTTAAGATTTTTTTTATTCAAACCTAAAAGTTTATTTATTTTTATAATCTAAGCCTATGATATTAAATAGAATACTAACTAACTAAAATAGAGTAAAATTAATCGTGTTTCTGGCTCGATGAAAACACTAAAGAGCAGCGTTTTGATGATAAAGTAGGTAAGATTAAGAATAAAATATAGTATTATAATTTGTGATAGAATTTGATAAATTTAGTAAACTTTAATAATTTTGTCATGATACCTTAAGGCAAGGCGTTAAAAGCATTTATATTTACTTTTTAGTTCTGTATTTTTTGCTAAATATGTGATCATAAGAACTAAAACTTTGAAAACCGGAATTTCAGATGAACTGTTTTCATATGAACGGACAAATTACCAAATGAAAGGTTTAAGTTGGGCAAATTTTAAATTTTTATGGCAAAAATTATGTTTTTTTTTTACCAGAAATGTTTTTTTTATGGAAATTTTTGTGAAACTTTTTTTTCCGAGTAGATTTTGGTTTATGATCGATTAGTGTTCCTTATGACATATACACTGTTAAAAAGATTGAAGCTTGTTGAACTATAATATCGTTTGAATACGCTCGAATCATAATACGATGGTGTTAAATCGGACCATATTATCGATTTTTTTCAACTTGATTCTAAGACACGATGATTGAAATTGAAAGAAAACATGATTTAATTGTACCTCTTTCTTGGGTTGCAGCAAGTTAGCACAGCATTTTTGCTACAAGTAATGACATAATAGCTCAATGTTGAGCCAATTTGATCAGGATTTATTTACTATTTGTATAATTTTGATTTTTAATTATGACGTATATTTTATATGTATTTATACCTTCATTTATTGATTAAGGTAACGATATAACAGCTCAATATTGAACCAATTTGATCAGGATTTATTTACTATGTATATAACTTTAATTGCTATTTTCGACATATATTTCATCTGGATTTATGTCCTAATTTATGTTTCAAATTGATTAATAGAGGATCAACTTGAGTAGCGTTAAGCTTAATGTTCAGCAGTTATTGTTGAAACAAAATCAACCGGACCATCAAATGATAGGCTGTGGTAAAATTGTCCCAAAGACTACTTAAATCTAATTTCTGATTTTAATAATTTTTCATTGTAATTAAGAAATCCTGTTATATTCTTACACAGACAATCGCTTTCTTAAGACGTGCGTACAGAAAAAAAAATTTAAAATCTTAATTTTTAAGAGATAAAATTGTACTAAATGTATATTTCATCTGGATTTATACTTTAAATAGCTTAATGTTGAACCAATTTGATCAGGATTTATTTCTCGTCTATATAACTGTAATTGATACTTACGACACATAATCTCATCTGGATTTATGAATAAATTTATTGATTATCATGCCGCAATTGAAATTTTAAAAAGCAATAATAACTTTCGCATAATTGTAATAGTAGAGAAAAACAGTAATTTTATCTTTCAAGCAGAAATCATGAATCATAGATTATTTTTAAGCTTTAAAATTTATTAAAAAAATTAGTTTTAAAGTTACATTGAGTGACGTACAGTAAGCAAAATAAAATTTTTTTAAAAAAAAGAAGAAAAAAACGAACCTCCCTACATTACATTTGATCCAATAATCAGATCTTTTCGTTCTTGTACTCAATCTTAATGATTTGAGGGGATGATCTTAAATATGCTAATTAATTAGAGTCGATCATATATTAAGTTACGATATCAAACAGAAAAACGTACTTTCTCTGAATAAACGTATCTTTTTTTCGACAGATTCTGATTTTTGACCCCCAAAATATAGGAGGTAGCAGTAAACTAGAAATAATAAATAATAATAATAATAATAATATATAGATAAATACAGAATATACAATGCCATATTTTTAAAAATTCGATTCCTCAGGAACTACTTGACCGATTACGCACGAAATTTGTATTTTACTTTTTAAAATTACCTACATTAAAACAGTGCAAAAATTTATATTTTATAATTCAAACATTTTTTGACTATTATTTAATAAAATAATTAAAACAACAATAAATATTTACTAAAAGTTATATTTTGCATGGAATTTTCTAGAAATAGACCTATTTCATAATTTTGTGCAAAATTTTTCCATCCGCTTAAAAAATTCTTGAGATATGGTGAAATATACAAAAAATAAAATTAACATTAAGGGGTATAGACTTTAGACCGCTCTCCTGAACGAACTATGGGGGCCATATTTCTCCGGTTTTGGCTACCCCTATATCTTGGGTTTCAGTAATTTGAATCCGTTGAAAAAAAGGTATGTTTATTCAGAGAAAGAACGTTAATAATTTAGGTATGATTTTGTAAGATTATAATACCGCCTACACTAACTAATTAGCATATTTTAGGTCACCCTTTGAACCTTTAAGATTGAGTCCCAAAACGTGAAAGTCCAAACATTAGACCAAAAGTTTTTCAGGTTTTTTAAGTTTTTCAGGGTTCTGTTCCGTTTTTTATTTTTCGCATTGCACATTACATTTGTTAAAATTTTTACTTTTAAAAACATTGAGTATTTTTTTTAAAAAAAGCCAATTTTCAGCATTTGAGTATTTGATTGTGTTATTTCTGAAAAAAAAAAAACATATATCTAAAATAACTGTAAATGATTTAAGTAGATTTAGTAAAATGAAATCAAGAATATTCTTTTATACATATTTTGCAGCAAGAAAAAATTGCTTTTTGCTTATTTCTTTTGGTGAAAAATTTTTTTTTTTTGCAAAAGAAAATTTTGATACTTAATTTAGAATAAAATTGTTAAAATAATGCGTAAATAATAATACTTCTCTGATAATAAGGAAAATGTCGATTTAAAAAAATTTAATCATCGTAGCTTTTGAATTTTTTATTAAGTATTTTTATTTTTATCAAAATACAATTTTTCCATTGAAAATTATATACAAGTAGTATGATACTCAAGAAGGAAATGTTAAAATTTGCCACTGAATAAAGAGTTTTTTTTGCCAAGAAACTCTAGAATTCTAACTTTTTTTTCTTTAAACTGCATTCAATTATCTTGAGCTTTGAAAGAAGTCAGCTAAAAAATTGAACGCATAACATTTTAAAGGCAATTGTAATTGTTTAAACATAATACTGCTTAAAAATAAATATAGATTATGCTTAAATAAAGGAGAAAATATTTACTGGAAAAATGAAATTTCAATTTAAATGGATATTATTTAATTATTTTTTTTATAAGCATAACGTATTTAGTTTTTCATTTGCAGCTTGTATTTGTTATTTTGAGAGAGTCAGCCAATTTACTTATCCTTTTCTTTATTAGTAGAGGAAATGAGAAAAGCAAGAGAAAAAGAAGTTGAAAGTAGAAAAAAAAAAGAAAGAGGAAAGATGAAAAGAAAGGAAAAACACAAAATAGATTAAGAAGTGTGCGGGAAAACGAAAAATTAAAGAAGAAAGTAGGAAAAAAAGAGGGAGAAGAAGATATTGAAACTTCCATCTTCAGTGTTCTTTTTCTTACCTCACCAAAGAGTATATAAAGTTGCTAAACATCAAAACAGTTTTTTTTTCATTTTACCTTTTTAAAAAAAAAATCTTTCATTGATATTTAATGAGTTTAAACTTAAACATTGTTATTTAGGACAAAATACTGAACTTCAAAATCTAGCGTTTAAACAAATGTGAAATGCAATAGCTTACATTATAAACAGTTCAATACTGCAAACAGCAAAGCAAAAGTAAACACAGTCGCTTAAGAATTTATTTCCAACTACCTATTGTTATTTTTCACTTTTTTTGAAAATTTTAATTACAGAAAGCATGCAGTATTATCTTTCCAAAAAGTTCATCTCCAAGCAAACAACTCTATTTGTCAATCTTAAAATGTTTTGAGTATTTAAAACTGATTATGTTTGCTTATTTTCCTCATCAAGAAAGGTATTAGTGACTTTAAAGATGGAGGATTGTTTTTATATGCCACAAAACGGCATAAAAGTATGTGACATTTCAAAACAGCTTCTAAGTAGGAGCTTAATAAGGATGCAAAAAGATTATTTAATTGAAGGTTTCATTAATAGGACATAGACCTAAGAAAATGGCAAATCGCAATAACAAATGATTGAAGCTATTTGTTAAGAAAAGAAGTTACGAAAAAGTTAAATCGGAACTCAAAAACAAAGAACCTTCTCAGAATAATCTGAAGAGAACTCAAATTTCTTGGGCTCAAAAGCCCATGAAATTTGAAGCAAATTAAAATTTAAACAATTACCATAATGTTGAGTAATATTTTGTTCGCATTCTCGTCCTAACTCAGTCGTAGTCGAGCAAATTCATTCGAGTAGTTCTGTAAAAGTTTTCCGACTCCACAACTGCGATTTTAATAGTTGTTTTCGATCTTGTGAAAAAACAGTTATCAAAGATTATCTGGTTTAAAATGTCAAAGGATTACTTGCTGGCAAGCAGTTTTATTTAATAACACTATGAATACAAAAAAATTGCAGTTAGAAAAATACTTCGTTTACAACCCATATATTTTGTTTTAAAACTTTTATATTTAGTTTCAATAAATCCAATATATGTGATATATTTTTGAAAATGTCCATAAAATTTTTTTATCACTCAAATAACCGAGCATTTCAGGGAACTCAAAATAGACTTGTCCGAAAATAAGCAGTTTATCACATTTTTATCACCCTTCGGTAAATACACAACATTTGATTGACTATAAAAAGCAAAACAATTTAAAGAGAATGCACGAATTGCAACATTTTCACCAGTGTGCCAAACGTGAGGCGACTGTATAGGCGAGTAAATGCAGAGTAAAAATAGAAGATTCTTAGCTTTAAATTTCATTTTTTTGTCACTGAATGTTTGGAGTTTGAAAGTTTAACATCAGAAAAAAAAACTTAAAATCGAAGACGTTTCTTTAAATTTGATTCGAGACACGTGCTGTCTAGCAATGCTTCAGTTCTTCTTATATAGATCTCAATCTTAAACTTTTTTTTAACGGAAATAGTTTCATGAAACGCAACATTTTAAATCCCTTTTTAAATATATGCCATGAACGACTGGTTTTGAGATTCTTGCTAGGGCTTTGAAAAATATGTTTGAAGAATTTGTAAAAATATTTTCAGATATTGGAAAACTTAGAGTATGCTTGAAATGTTATAAATATAGAGTTAGTTTATTTAGGAAAATAAATGTATTTTTCTGTTTTTGTCCTTTTTTAGTCCGGAAATATATCTGAACTAAATTCTCCACGCGAACGATAAATAACAAAACTGAATTAAACCATTTAAACTAGAAAATGATTCAAGTGTGATGCAGTCACATCACAAAATGTATCAACTTAGTTATTTTTCTTACAAAGAGAAACTAAAGACTCAACCTTTTTTATTTTTGAAAAAATATTTTCATATGTTATTCTTAATTAATTACAATTATTGATTATAAGAGATAATTATAATAGTCGATTTTAACATAAATTATGTAATAATTGTTATTATATAATTAGTTATAACTGAATTAATTATAAATTTGTTAGCGAAAAATGAGTTATAAAAGCAATGAAAGTATTTCTGCCGCCATTCGTTCCATTAAATAAAAGTGTCCTGTCACTTCTATGCCGATTTGATAAGTGTCAATATATGTTAGAGAGCATTTCTATTGTTTTCTCCCTCTCGTGAAACATGAAATGAAATTATGCATTGTAAAAAAAAAAATTGTAAATATGTACTGGCATATCTTATTACCAAATGGATATAAATAAAAAAAAATAGTGCGTAGAGTCCCTCCGCGCGGAAGAAGTTAAACTTCGCAACCTGCGACGTAAATTGTAGAAGAATCAGCAGTCGTAGAAGGATCACTAGTTCTATGCAACGACTCTTTTTCCTGCTCCGCTCGCTTCCGTGGTCTGTAATCACGGTAATATTGTGCATTTTTTCATCGTGGACCTCTTGAACCAGTGGAAGTGCTTGTGGTTGCCTCATCGTCTCGTCCTGGAAAATTTATTTGTATTAATAATGCATGTGAATGCGTCATAATGTAATTTCAAAAGAGAAAACCTAACAATCAATTGATATTCACAAGAACTGTACCTTGACATAACCTTAAATCCGTCGCATTGTCCGTGGGATTGTTTTCACTCATTTTTTACAATTGTTATCCACTAAATTTAAAAATAAAAAAAATACCCCATTAAATTATATGTGTATCAAAACAAACTAAAAAATATTTATAGAAAAACAATTCGCGATCGCAACGAACTATAGGGGGCGTTGTTGTATGAGACGCTTACCTGCGATTTCTATATGAACCGTCATTCAGTTACTCTGGAGACGTCGTTAATGTAGCGTGTAGCATTGCAACGTTCCTTCTTTAATGTGGCTTATTAAATTTAAAAAAGAAAAATGCTTGATCTTCTTTCTTGTACAACCGAAAACAAAATGGTATCTCTTTTTATTAGAGAAGGAACATCCAAAACACATCGGAAAAATATTTGTACATTAACAGAAAAAAATATGTATATTCTTATAAGAGTATAAATATGTATACCTAATGCCCGAGAAATAGTATTACTAAATTTAATGATATAACATGAAAGGCCCATTTAAACTTTACATTCTATAGTTTTAAGAATCATATTAGTTCAAAAATTAAAATGAACAAAAAGTATACATAATTTTATGAAATTTAATTTTGTAAACAACGTTTTTTGACAACAATTTTTATCAAAAAATTTCAAGTTTCAATAAAAATCATTATTTAGAAACTAAGAAACGTAAAATAAAGAATGCTGACGAAACAAAAAAAAAAAAAAAAAAAAAAAAAAAAAAACAATTCTTTTTTGTCGCCATTTTTAGTGCTACGAATATTCGTCTTTGGGATTTGCCAAAAACAAAACAAGATGCAATTTTATTTTTTTCAGGAGGGAAATATTTTACTGAAAAAACGAAAATGTACCAATTCCCACAACATAAAACTTTATCTTGGTAAACGTGCGTTTTGGAAATGTTATTTCATTTGGAATCTTATTTATCAGAGTTCATATGGCGATATGATTGTTTTGAATCTATGCTAACCTCTATATCGGCTCATTTTCCACCGAAATCCGATAACTATTTTGATTTTAAATAAAGTGTTTTATTTTATGAATTGTTGCAAAAATTTTAAGTGTAGATTGGCGGCACTTAAAAACCGCCAAATCTGTAGCGGCGGTGGCGTTAATATGTAAGTACCGAATTTTTATTCCATACTTTTCTGAATCATATTATTTCAAACATTGGAATATACAAGAAGTATACATAAACACATAATGTTATACCATTTAATTTTTCAAAAGTATTTTGAGAACAATTTTTATCAAAAAATTATAAACTAAAAAACGGAAAATAAAGAATTCTTAGGATAAAAAAAAAACGATTTTAAGAATTATTAACATTGAAATAAAAACTTTCATATTGTTTCTTTTTTTATTATTCTTATAGTTCTTAATCAGACGTAAAAAACCATTCTGTAGAGAACCATCATCAAATGAAAAAAACAATATTTACAAGCAAATTTTTTATTGTAAAAATCATTGCACTTACCTGATTTATGATTCCCGGAGAATTCCAAAATGATAAGTTCCTTGTTTGAAAACTTTATTCTCAAATAATAGATACATAGTTAATACCTTCATTACTTTTAGATAACATACTACACAGCAAAATTTTATAATTGATATGAATTTGAATATGTAGCTAAAAACAGAATAGCTGAATTCTAGTTGAACTTATTCTTTCAAAATTAAAAAAAACTTACCAAGAAAACGATTTAAATAAATTAAGAATCAGCACAAATGGCACTATTTCAAGTAACTTGGATAATTTTTTATTGTTGTTTTCCGAATTATATGGATACAGAAATATATACTATTCTATAACGAAGAAGAATATGCTATAACTATTACAATTCTGTATGTTCTGAATTCATATTTATTCACTGGAATGACGAAAGCAATGTTGACTTCACTTTAATTCGTAATGAATTGAAGACAGAAGAAATGCATTTTACCTTAATACACACATCTGTAACAGTATCCGAAATCGGAAGTCATCAGTTGCAAGTTTGTTGATAATAGAAATTAAAAATTATTGAGGATATTTTCTTCAAATGTTTGGCGTGTTCTGTTCCTGAAAGATTTACTAATATTCTGGAGATTTTTTTCAAGTTCTTCGACCTTTTCCTTAGGGAAATTTTGTTTCTTATTTGCTGCTAAAAAATGGCGTCTGATTCAGTCAATGACTTTGATGGAACTAAATGAAAACGTGATAAATTAATGTCCGATATTTACAGGCTCCCGCTAGACGGCGTACTCGAGCGTTGCGATCGCGAATACTTTTATGACTTTTATTATTTTTATGCTAGTGAGAACCAGAAAAATATGGAAATGAATGAGGGAAAACTGGATCCTACCACGTGATTTCTTGGCCAATGAATATCTAGCGTTAAACGTTTAACGCAACCTTGTTGGAAGTCGGATAAGAAGTATAACTTCAATAATTTAATTCATATTTACGATAGTCTACAATCTCATATCTATTTATCATCCATCTCATATCTACGATCTGGATGAAATTATAATTTTTGACTATCCCTTTGACGTGGGATCGTCTTGGAGGTTTTCTTAGAACTTAAGTTTTTATGAAAATTATATTGGCACGTTTTCGAACAGGATTTTTTTTTTGATGTTGAAACTCTAATTTTTTTTAAAGAATTCGCGATCGAAACGAACTATAGGGGGCGTTGTTGTATGAGACGCTTACCTGCGATTTCCATATGAACCGTCATTCAGTTATTCTGGAGACGTCGTTAATGTAGCGTGTAGCATTGCAACGTTCCTTCTTTAATGTGGCTTATTAAATTTAAAAAAGAAAAATGCTTGATCTTCTTTCTTGTACAACCGAAAACAAAATGGTATCTCTTTTTATTAGAGAAGGAATATCCAAAACACATCGGAAAAATATTTGTACATTAACAGAAAAAAATATGTATATTCTTATAAGAGTTAAAACCTAATGCCCGAGAAATAGTATTACTAAATTTAATGATATAACATGAAAGGCCCATTTAAACTTTACATTCTATAGTTTTAAGAATCATATTAGTTCAAAAATTAAAATGAACAAAAAGTATACATAAGCCTCATAATTTTATGAAATTTAATTTTGTAAACAACGTTTTTTGACAACAATTTTTATCAAGTTTCAATAAAAATCATTATTTAGAAACTAAGAAACGTAAAATAAAGAATGCTGACGAAACAAAAACAAAAAAAAAAAACAATTCTTTTTTGTCGCCATTTTTAGTGCTACGAATATTCGTCTTTGGGATTTGCCAAAAACAAAACAAGATGCAATTTTATTTTTTTTCAGGAGGGAAATATTTTACTGAAAAAACGAAAATGTACCAATTCCCATAACATAAAACTTTATCTTGGCAAACGTACGTTTTGGAAAATTTATTTCATTTGGAATCTTATTCATCAGAGTTCATATGGCGATATGATTGTTTTGAATCTATGCTAAACTCTATATCGGCTCATTTTCCACCGAAATCCAATTGACTATTTTGATTTTAAATAAAGTGTTTTATTTTATGAACTGTCGCAAAAATTTTAAGTGTAGATTGGCGGCACTTAAAAACCGCCAAATCTGTAGCGGCGGTGGCGTTAATACATCGTAAGTACCGAATTTTTATTCCATACTTTTCTGAATCATATTATTTCAAACATTGGAATATACAAGAAGTATACATAAACACATAATGTTATACCATTTAATTTTTCAAAAGTATTTTGAGAACAATTTTTATCAAAAAATTATAAACTAAAAAACGGAAAATAAAGAATTCTTAGGATAAAAAAAAAACGATTTTAAGAATTATTAACATTGAAATAAAAACTTTCATATTGTTTCTTTTTTTATTATTCTTATAGTTCTTAATCAGACGTAAAAAACCATTCTGTAGAGAACCATCATCAAATGAAAAAAACAATATTTACAAGCAAATTTTTTATTGTAAAAATCATTGCACTTACCTGATTTATGATTCCCGGAGAATTCCAAAATGATAAGTTCCTTGTTTGAAAACTTTATTCTCAAATAATAGATACATAGTTAATACCTTCATTACTTTTAGATAACATACTACACAGCAAAATTTTATAATTGATATGAATTTGAATATGTAGCTAAAAACAGAATAGCTGAATTCTAGTTGAACTTATTCTTTCAAAATTAAAAAAAACTTACCAAGAAAACGATTTAAATTAATTAAGAATCAGCACAAATGGCACTATTTCAAGTAACTTGGATAATTTTTTATTGTTGTTTTCCGAATTATATGGATACAGAAATATATACTATTCTATAACGAAGAAGAATATGCTATAACTATTACAATTCTGTATGTTCTGAATTCATATTTATTCACTGGAATGACGAAAGCAATGTTGACTTCACTTTAATTCGTAATGAATTGAAGACAGAAGAAATGCATTTTACCTTAATACACACATCTGTAACAGTATCCGAAATCGGAAGTCATCAGTTGCAAGTTTGTTGATAATAGAAATTAAAAATTATTGAGGAATTTTTCTTCAAATGTTTGGCGTGTTCTGTTCCTGAAAGATTTACTAATATTCTGGAGATTTTTTTCAAGTTCTTCGGCCTTTTCCTTAGGGAAATTTTGTTTCTTATTTGCTGCTAAAAAATGGCGTCTGATTCAGTCAATGACTTTGATGGAACTAAATGAAAACGTGATAAATTAATGTCCGATATTTACAGGCTCCCGCTAGACGGCGTACTCGAGCGTTGCGATCGCGAATATAATACAAAACAGATACAACTTTTGGAATAGTTAAGTCTGATGAATTACGTTAAGGGGCTTGACTTTTATGAGCAATATTAAAATGTATGAGCTGTATTGAAAAAAAAAATACTATCTATTCTATTGAAATCATAATACAAAATACAGACTGTAATATGGTTTTTCAATTCTTACTTCTAATTTTTGGTTTAGTTCGTTTAAGCTGCTGCTTGATTTATAAAAGCAAAAGATAAATAAATTGCTCCTTTTTTAATCATTATCATACTTACATTTTAATACTTACATTTTATCATTTTAATACTTACATTTCAGAATTAGATTCCTTAATAAAAAACTAACTGTAATAGGTTTTAAAGTTTATTTAGTAAAATGTGTTTGGATTCGGAAATCCTCATGTTTGATTAAATTTATTTAAACTGCTTGAAATTTAAAAGTGAAAGATATTTTTCCAATTAATACTTTTTTTAACATTTCTTTAAAAGTCTAAAACAAATGCACATTAGAAAATAATATCTTTTTTCGAATTGGAAAAAAGAATTGGTTAATTTGACATAAGCTGCTTTAATTGTATGGCCCAAAGATAAGGGCACTGTTCTTAAAAAGATTTACATACCATATTTTAAAAAATTGAAAAATTTGTGAAACAGATTGTGTGAAAAATAACCATAGGCTAATATTATTAGTTTCTATTTTTAATCTGTGCATTTCCTAAAGAAACTTTCTTTCAATGCATTGTTATTTATTTTATAAATAATAAATAGTCTCCCATATAATATGGTGAGTAGAGTCTTCGTCTATTATAGCTTCGGTTGGAGTTAGAATTCATCATGTTAAAAGCTCGGTTGCATTTTTTCCAATCACGTTTAAGTGGTTTGAATTTTATTCAAATGTGATATCTTAAGTGACTCTTAAGTTGATACGTAATTTGTAGAGTTATGCTTACTTAAAAGTACGGATTCTCCTGTGAATAATTTTCGACATTTTTACAGGTACTTTCAGTTTTTTATTCTCTGCTTTTCTTTATTAAATTATTATTTTTGCATTGTAATATTATTTTTGAATTTATACACATGGTCTTAAAATGTATAGAAAGGACTCGAGAATTACCATATCGAATCAAATATTTAAAAACATACGCTTGAATTGTATTAAACAAAATATTTTCAGTGCCTATCAAGTAGAGTAGGGATACTTCAAAATCTTAAAGAGGAATCCATATCTTTTCTTTATTGCTTCATTACATATTTTGATTTAACAGAAAAAAGTACTCTAATTTGAACAAAAAGTGCTACATTTATCGAGCTGCGAAATGAAGGTGTGAAAATTGCTTGTTGTTGTTGTTGTTTCTAATGCTACTTGCCACACGGGCAAGCCTGCTTGGTGAAACCGAGCAAATTTAAGGCAGAGCGTGCGTTTCTTGTTTTTCAGTAGCGCCATCTATGGCCAAAAATACGACTTTTGCCACATCATACGTCGCACCCCTTCATAGGGCGGACCCATTCATAATCCATTCATTCATCCAAGGATCGTAATTTCGACCTGAGTCAGAGAACGATTGGATCTCCAATCCAGTACCCCCAGAGGTATTGATTTGTTATGGGAACAAGGAGGATTTTTGAGACTCGACAGATTTAACGTGCATCAGTCACTTTACTAAACGGGGAGTCTTCGGTCGGCGGGGCTCGAACCCACGAAGACTCGGACATGGGTCCAGTGCCCTACCGACCAGGCTATCCCGGCCTGAAAATTGATTAAAGTAAGGAATCTCAAGTTGTATTTTACGACAACAATATTAATAATACAGTGTTTGATAATAATAATTTTTTTACTTGATTTAAATATTTAAATACGTAAATTGAAATAGTTAGGCAAAAACGCATTTTTTTTTCTTATCACGTTCTTCCCAAAGTCCATTTTATTTGAAGATTTGAAGTATTTCTTCCATAATTTTTTTTTCTCATTGCAATGGATTATTATAATTTTAATTTGATAGTTTATGCAGTTTTTCTTTTCATTTTGCTTTCAACCATTAAAAAATGTTGACTTACTAAAATTTTATCATTCTTTCAGTCGAAAAATATTTTCCAAAAGCTGCTAGTTCTTAAAATAAAAGAAACCATTTTGTTGCTCTTAGAAAGTCAAGGTACGAAATGACGCTGGGAAACGGGAAGTTATTAGACACAATTTTGAAACCTATTTATCTAAAAAAAATTCTGAAGAAAAAATATTTTTTAATAATACTTTGTTTTCCCTTTATTTAATAATTATAGAGAGAGATTATTCTAAATGAATTGTTATACGTGAAATCTTTTACATAATTTTGAATGACAAAATACAAAATTTGTTATTGCAAAATAAAAATATTTAAAATAAAAATTTCTGAGTTATAAATACATTGAAATATTATAGCTCAGAAAATATTTAAACAACATGACTCAAATTTTTTTACTTTGCCATTTTTATTATAAAAATTTTAATATCAGGTAGAAATTTGAATATTTTGTAATTCAAAGTTTAGTGGTTCATTATTAAATGATATTACAGAAAGTAAAACTTAATTATTAAAAATAATTTTTCCTACAGAATTATTTTTATGTAAACTTACTTAAGAAATGTTTCCGAAAATTTTCGATTTGTTTTAAAAATTAATTATTAAAAATTAAAACCTTAGTTAAAGGAGTTTAAGTTTTAAGTTTAAGATTAAAACATAGTTAAAAAGAAAAGTTTTAACAGTCAAAAATTCAAATCCAATATCAGCAAATTCAAATCAAAATAGTATGTTTATCCAGAGAAAGAATGTTTTTGTCTGATTTCGTAACTTAATTAATATTAAGTTTCAATTAATTAGTATATTAGAGATCAATCTTTGAGTGTTTCAGATTTGCACTTAATACGAAAAAATACAATACTCAGAACAAAAGTTTTCAAGAGTGATGTATATATATATATATATATATATATTATATATATATATATACATATATATATATACGTATATATATACATATACATACATATACATACATATACATATATATATATATATATATATATATATATTATATATATATATATACATATATATATATACGTATATATATACATATACATATACATACATATACATATATATATATATATATATATATATATATATATATATATATATATATATATATATATATATATATATATATATATATATATATATATATATATATATATATATATATATATATATATATATATATATATGTATTGCTAACTGTACATGTATTATTTTATGATAAAAGTGTATAAATTTCAAAACGCATAAGAAAACTCTCATGTGATTAATTAAAAATTGATTACAAACTTAAATAACGAAACGCCAACTCTTGTAAAACAAAGCTTTTTAAATTTAGTTTTATAACCAAAAATTCATAAGCACTTCAGTCGTAAATAATTAGTTAAGGCTTCCAGTTTTTCCATTAAAAGAATAAAATTTGATTTTTAGTTTGCTTATGAAATGATGAGCTTTTAAGAATTATGTCTTTCCTTCATAAAATAAAAATTTTGAGTCTCATGATTCTTTTAGAAAAAAAATTATTTTCCATTATCTTACTCTCAAGAGCCCCGTGTTAAACTTCAAAGTATCCGCTAATTAAAGAGTTACGTTAAAATTAATTTTTATACTATCTTTTTTGACAATAACGCATTAAGTATTTTAAAGTGTGCTCTTAAAAGCCACTTTAGACAAACTTGTCTTGATAATTTAGATGCGTTGGATCGGTAAATTAAAACACTTTAATTTGAGAGATTTTTATTTTTTGATGGTTTTGTCCAAATTTATTTCACCTCCAAGTAGCATTGACTTTTTTTAAAAGAATTCAAAGCTGGATTTGTGTATGAATCAATAAGTTCAGTTCTCAAATATGCTCAACATTAAAAAAAATTCCGTTTTTTTTCGAAATAAATAGTTGAATAGTTTGTTGATAGTTTCCACAATTGTATTAAAAAATTATATTACATACTTCATTTTTTGCAGATATTTTTCCAACATTGCGTCACGTACTTAATTTAAGATCTAAAGATTTAGAAAAGATTTAGTTAATTAGTTAAATTGGTTGTTAATTAGTAATAAATAGAAGAATAGTTTGTGATAATTTGGATTTGAATATATTTAGGATAAAAAAAATCTTTTTAACACATGTTGAAGAATGTCGTATAAAGTATGAAAGAAAGAGTTTATAGTAATTTTATGTCAATCCTCTTTTTATATTTATAAGCATACATTCAATGAAGCGTGATTTTTTACTTCAATGAAGCACTATTTGTTAAGTTATCAATTTTAGTTAAAACAGTTATTGAGAAACTTTTTTTGAAAGTAGATAAGTTCATTTCTAATTATGAAAAATTGAAATAACTTTCAATTTGCTGCCTCAAATTACTTTATGACTTGGAAATTATCGCTTTCTTGGCAACATTCCTTGAAAATAAGAGCAATGGTTTAAAAGTTAATTGTAAAGCATAATACGAAAAAGAAAATAAATTGATATTTTTATACAAAGTCAAAGGAAATAAATAGATAATTCTTCAGACATTTTGAAGGAGAAAAAAAGAATTAAAATTATTATTCATGACACTTATTCAATGTGATGTTGAATTTCTGATACGATGTCTTATTTTATAAAATTTAAATTCAAGAAACTTAAATTTTCTGCCGAATTCTTTTGGTTTAATAATATTAAATTCCTAGTGTTATTTGAAAAATCTTTGATGCGTAAGAGCAAAATAATTTTTTCTTCGAATAGCAAAAGAACCACCACTGTCTATCTCTATCTATCATTATTCACCACTGTCTATCATTATCTAATGAAAGTAACACTAAACTAATATGAGCAATAAACATTTTTCCGATGGTCAAGTATGAAATGGAAAATATAGAACTCTTATTTTCTGAGGAAAATACAAGGAAGAGTACTTTGGGTCGTAACAAAAGTCGAACTATATCAAAGACTAAAAATCACAGCAAAGATGCGTCAAATATGAAACTTAAAATTAAAAAAACTATTTTCTATAAAAAGAAGTATAAAAAAAAAAAAAAAAAAAAAAAAACACCCACGCTCATGTCCCATTTCTTATTTTTTTTTCGAAAATAGTATATAGATACTATTTTTAGAAATATTTCAAAGCACATTTTTTCACATTCTGAAACTTTTTTTTCAAATCCTTTTGATATGAACAATTCCAATTATTCACATTTTAAGACTCAACAGTTTTAATAGAAAATAGATTTTGGTTGTTCTAAAAGTAAAGATCATTTATTTATTACTAGAAGAATAAGTCACTAATAAGTCAGGTCATAAAGAAACATCTTTTTTCGATGCTTCCGTTTTATGAAATGCAGTCCTCAAAAATGCTTAATGAAAAAGAAATTACTAAAACGCAATATTGAGTTTATAAAATTATAAAAAATATATAATTTCTAAAATTCTTTTTTTTCCGATTTCTCTTGACTTTTTCGTTACAAGTACTCGTACTTTCTCCCCCAAAGAAGTAAAGAAATTACAAGCAAAAGTGATAAATTTGAAAGGTAACCATAAGTATAGCTTTTGTTACTTACAAAATGAAAAGTATTGTCATGGCAACAACCACATTAAAATATGTACTCACTGAAATTTGTTTCTATTGTTTAGTGTTAGTTTAGATATCATTTTCAACTTCATAAAAATTAAGGTTTTCGAAACATGAATAATATATGTGATTGTTAATTAAAAATATGCTGTTTATGCTTGAGTTTAGTAAAAAATAGCTTATTTTTTGTATACATAATATCTATATACAAAAAATTATAATAAATAATTAATGACAAAAAATATTTAAATTGACAAATTTTCTAAATTCATCAAAACTTATTCAAAAAGTAAAAAATAACCGTTTTTATGCATATTTTATGTCTAAAATTATAATAAAGATTTATAATTAAAATATATACTAAAAATACGCAATAAAAGTATATAATAAAAATATATAATGAAAATATATAATAAAAATATGCAACTATAAAATAAAAACTATAAAAGTAATAAAAAATATTACCGCTAAATTATGAAATTCATAAATTCATATCTAAACTCAAGCATAAAGGAAAACAACTGCTCACACAAAATTTATCTCTAAAAATATAATAAAAAAGTGTAAAAATATTTTTTTATTAATAAAAAATATTATAATAATAAGAAATATTATAAAAATAGCAAATATTATAACATTAAAAAATTATAATAATGAAAAATATTATTAGTAAAAATATTATTATAATAAAAAATATTACAATTAATGAAATATTAAATGCATCAAAATCAAGATTTAATCCAATATTTTAAACATCACAATCAAGATAATTTAAAAAAACAACAATTTTGTAAGCACATTTTGCGACAAAAAATATAATAGAAAATATGTAATAAGAATAATTAGCAAAAAATATATAATAAAGAAATAAAAAAATATAAGAGTAAATTAATGATTGAACTCATCAAAACCAAAACTTCACTAAAACATAAAAACAACAATTTTTTATAGGCCTTTTATGACTAAAAACAGAATAAAAATGTCTAATAAGTAGATAATAATAAAATGTAAAAAATTGTAAAAAATATTTTATCAAATAAATAAAGTTCATCAAAATAAAAACTTATTCCAAAAGCAATAAGCAAATATTTCTATACACATTTTATTTCTAAAAATATAATAAAAAATATAATGTAATAAAATTAAAAATATTATAACAATAAAAAATATTAATTTTAATTAATTATTAAATTCATTAAAGTTAAAACTTTAGTTCCTGAAATGAAATAACTGCTTATTTTTTACTAACATTTTATTATTGACTTTATAATTTTCATTCCCTTCTATCTATGTAAATTGAATAATCCAAAAAAATGTAAAAAAATCTGAGAAGTTTACAGTAGTATAGTATTTCTTCTCTCATCCACTTATTACTAATATTTAAGCAGTTTTATTCTTATTACACTATTCTTAAAAGGTGAATTGCGAAGAATAAAAAAGAATTTACTTAAAAAAAAATCCTCATTTAAACATTTTATGCTGGAATTCAGAATTGAAAACGGAAAAGTACTAAAATGATTCCTCATTCTTATTCCAACTGTCATTTAATTATTTTTTTTTAGAAAAGATTGTTTTATGTGTCTTTTTAAATGCAAAGCGTTCGTGTCTTCAGCAGTTTCGTTGGTATAAAATTTCAATTTGCAGTTTACACAAACTTAAATGCATTTTTCCATTCCTTAAATTGGGCTAAAACTTAGTTTTCTTTGTAATCGTGAAGCTAGTTTTATTCATTTTTAAAAGCTGTTACATTAACTTTTATTTTGCATCTTATTTTTTGAATTTTTCATTGGTTGGTTTTAATATAATTTAATATTTTAGAGAATTTTTATTATTTGTTCTGATTATTTTAATAATTTAGTTTCAGAAAGATACTAACTGTTATGATAGATGAGGAAATTAAAATTTTAAATCATAAAAATTTAAAAAAAATTAAAATAAAAATACAATAAAAATTGAAATAAATCAATAAAAATTGAAATTAAAATTTTGAATGATAAATGATAAAAAATTTGAATTTTTTTACTGACAAGAAAACCACGTAATACGATTCTCTCTAAACTAAAAAGATCTATATAGGACTAGCTGTCATTATTATAAAGTTATAGAACTTTTTATTTACTCTTGGGTTAATTATCCTTCTTTTTATATTCGCTGTAAAGGGTTCTCTTCTTTTATTTTTCTTTCTTTCTACTTGTCAGCTTGTTAAACTTATGAAATATTTGCATTTTTATGTTTGTCTCAGTGCATGTTCTATTAGCTTCTGTTTAAAGAAGACACAAATTAAATATCTAAAATACAACTTTTAACATAATAGACCTAGGCAAAACAATTGCATAAAATGATAATAATATATCAAATCATTTGCTGTATGTAATAAAATAAATATATATTTATAAATAAAAACGCATTTATAAGTATAAAATAAAAACACAATGGTCTAACATAGTTTTCTATTGCCATTGGTGGATTTTTAATGAACGGAAAATCGTATGGTAGGATACAGTTTTCCCAGATTAATTTCCATATTTTTTTGGTTGTCATTAAGCTAAAATTAATAATATTCATAAAGGTATTGTATTCCGAAAAAAATATTTTTGTATCCCTAATTTAAAAGTATTTACTTGTAGTATTTATTTTTCTTATTCTACTTTGCTGTTATTACTTTTTTTATTTTGCTTATTAGGACTCTAAAACTAAAAGAGTTCTTTCTCTATTATAACGTTATTCTATGATAATACATATTACATTATTCCGTAACATTTTAAGATAAACTTATTAAAATTAGTGTCTAAATTTAAACGTATTAAAACCATTTTAAAAATATTATTTTTTGGTACACATAACATTAATATACTGTTATAAATTACAGTTAAAGTAATTTGTTAAATGATTTAGAAATTAATGAATTTAGAACTTCATGTGCAATGTGAGATATGCACAAATTTTATTAATTGTTGCAACTAATTTTATTAATTTAATATTTAAGTATAATATTAAATTACGATCATGAACTCATCAAGTTTGTCATTATAATATACATTTAATTTTAAATGTTATCTTAATGGATTGCTAAGCAAAATTATTTATGTTCACTAATAGATCTTAATAGAAACATCAGGGGAATGCTTGGAAGTGGGAAATGCGTTGTTAGAAATTTGTCGGAAAAATAGCTAATTCAGAATTTATTTAATTGTTATTTTACCATATTTAAACAAAACATTCAAATATCCATAAAAAGATGGTATTCAGACTATTAACTGATGAAAAAAATCATTTATTAACTGCTTTCACATTATAAAGCTAAATAACTAGACTTTAATCGCACCAACTAAGTCCACCCAATGATGCCACTTAGTTCTTTGCAGCTGGGTACATATTATAGCCGAGAAGGCTAATCTGTCAACCTGATGACCGACAGAACGAAGGTTCGAGTCCCAGCAGACACCGCAATATTTCCTCCATTCCTTTCGCACAGGAAGAGTTTCCAACATCCTGAACTTCCAGTTTGTGATCCTGAACTATTTGAATACAATACTTTCATTCATGCATAGATGGCAGCACCATAAAGCTGCTTAACATAAAAAAGACTAATATTTCCCATCTCGTATGATAAGTGAAGCAACAGGATTAACTAATTAAATCACAACCATGCCAGCGAGTTCTAAATGGCTCAAAACCCGTATATTTTTGTATTTATGATTTTTTAACTGTACTAATTGTAAACGGTTTCAAGACCATAAAGGTAAAAGAATTTCTTTTCCGTAAACTTTAAGGTTAATTGAATCAATATACTTGTGATGCCACAATTGGCATTACATATTTATTTCCCATCTTTTAAAATATCTTTGATTACTTAAGCTGATATTTATTAATAGAATTACTTTCAAAATAAATCAAAGACTTAATCTTTCAAAACGCATATAAAATAAAATATTTATTCTTCTCTTATAGATCAATGTAACGGATACTTTTTATTTCATTACTAATGCAGACTTATTAATTCACTGTCGCCTCTACGAAAACAAAAATCTATTAATAGCTTTTTAATTCTAAATTTTCTAACCGAAAATATGTTTCAGTTCCATGGTTGTAATAATTCTCATAAATTTGTTGGTGATTCGTGATCGCCAAGATATTCTTTTAAACCCAATATTGATATGCTGGTTGGCTTTGTTTTGGCTATGTTATATTTTGATAATTCGCCAATTTTGGATCTCCAACCCATGCTTCTGAGTCCGTTGGGAACAAATTACATGTGCTTTTTAATTTGGCCTTTGATTAGGCAGGTCGTGGGGGTATTTGTCTCTCATGGCCTGTCCTTATTAATATTATTATGCAAAATTGATTCAACTGAAATTTTTATGGATAATATTTAAATTTGGTATCTCGAGCTCTGCAAATATATGAAATAAAAGCTTTTTATTAATTCTGATCCGGTTCAAGTATTATTTTCATCATCTCCTGATTTCAGCATTAATCTTCAATTTCTCAGTATCTTCAACTAGTCCACTATACCAACTTCCAACCATCCCTGAGATTACCATCATCTCATCACCACTTAATTGGCACACTTAATATTACAACTTTCTTCATAATACTACTGCCAGTTACTTTACCGTACGTTTAGAGTGTAAATTCTATAACAGTGTGGATGAACGGAGTATATATAAGAAGATATACTTTAAGTGAATTAATTCAACTTCATAGAAACTGCTTTATCCCACGAAATAGCGATTATTGCGAAGCAATGAGCGGGGTTGGTGAGAGGGAGCGAACAGAGAGCTTAGCTATCTTGTGTGTTAATAATTACAGAGAACTATTTACTTCGTGCATGTGTGACAAAGATGCTCAAAATTCACAAATTTGTTTCAGTATTGACGAAATTTTTTTCAGGGAAATGTTTCGAAAAATATTTCTTGAAACTGAGAGTTCATATGTTTGAGGAATTGTATTTTGCAAAAGCATAAAGCCTTACGCAATACATGAATTAATTAATTAAGAAGAGCAAAAAGAATTAAAAAGGGTTGTGTTAATGAGCATGCAATCATTATTAGGTATCAAACATTAATACTAGGTAGGCTTAATACTGAACATTAATGCTAGGTATTAATACTAGTTATCAGACATTAATATTAAAACATTAATACTTATACAGTCGACAACACTAACCCCTATTACATTCCGTCAAGCAATGCAATTGGTTTTAAAATTACTTAAACAAATATTTTAGAGAGTTCCTAGAATTCACTTCTTACTATGTATGATACACAAAAGAAGAAGCAGTTCTAACAAATAATTGAGAGTTCTTAGTTCGCTAAAAGCGACGAAATCGCATGATTTGTGATTTTTTTGAACATGAGAATATTTTTATTCAGGAAATTAATAGTTTATGCATTTATGCGAAGAACAAAGCAATAAAACCCTTTTTATAAATTAAATTAATCTGTATCAATGCTGAGAATGAGCTCATTTTAGAATGCCATTGCAGTTTTATTTCTTTTAATCCGCGTATTTTTATTTTTTATTTTAATGCTCATTATTGTCATTAGCCTTAACACAATTTAGAAAAATAAAATGTCATTTACGTGTTCAAATTCAGAATTATGAACAACAAAGCAATTAATTGTTTTGGAAGAGCTGTTGTTAAAAAAATATTTCACGAAATAACATACTTTCATTATCAATCTAAATGTGGATCGTGGCAATTTAAAACTAAATGCTATTTTTATAAAAAAAAGAACTTCTGTTATAGTAACTGTAAAAAAGAAAAACACTTAGCAGTTTCAATATTTTATTTAAGAAATAAAGCTGGTCTTTACGTATTTAACGGTAGAAAAACAAACCTAAATTGGCAATCATTTATTGTTAGAAATGAAATTGTGTGAAATATCATTATTTTTCTTTAGTCTTATGTTCCTCAACATTACAACGAAGATCACAATCTTTTTTTTACCCTAAATTAAACGATTTATAAGTAATAAAAATTATTAGAGCAATAAACATTATTAGAGCTCATTCTCATGAAATTAAAACTCATTTCAATTCCTGGTGAGCACTAAAACACTCTTAGAAAAAAAGAAAACAATTAATAAATTTTTTTGTATGTTTCAAATTTATCTGTATCTTTTCGTATAATGTATTGTAGAGCTTAAAATTATTTTAATGGAACACATTCTTTAAAAGAAAATGTTTTTTTTTTCATTTTCTACCATGATGAATTATTTATGTTAACAAAATTGAAACTGTAGAAACATTTTATCGTTTTATTGATAATAAATGCTGTGGAATATCAGTTTAAATATAACTGTTTACTCTTTTTACATGCTGATTAGTTGAATGATTAAATTATTTTTATATTATTACAATTTGATGCCGTAAAAACTTTAAATAAATTCGGAGAACTACAGATTCTTCCGGTAAATTGTAATTATAAATAGAGAAGAGTTATCCAATTAAGAAGGATTAAAAGTAAATTCTGTAGTATTCGTTTCTTATAATTTGTGAAATTTATCAAAATTAAAAGTATTTATTTAAAATACATATTTCAAAAGAAAAAGCTATATCAAAAGTAACTTTGTCGTAGCTCCTTTTAAACCGATTAATTAAAATTAAAATTGCAACAGCAAATAAAATAGAAAAAAAATATTTGTGTGATAAATGAGCCAGTTTTAGTAATACCGTATAAATAAATGATATAAATGTTATGTTATTTTTTAATTTTATAAAAATGAGTGATATGACTAATTTGATAAAAATTTTTTTTGACGTCTTAATTAGTACAACTGAGTGAAAATATTACAAAAATCTATTAAGTAGTCCTATGTGCGTTTAAAATGATATGTGCATAGAATTGTTCTAGTTAATAAAATGTTGATCTTAGAATATGACATTTCTTTCAATCCATTTGTAAAAGCATTTTTCAAGTATCGATCTTTCTTTTACTGCCCACTGTTAGAATTTTCATTCTAAAATAATCGTAAAAAAACCGGCAGTACTCTATCCATCCAATTAACAGTAAAGTTTACGGCAAAGAACATTTTTTCTTTTACAGTTTTGAAACCATTTACACCAAGTATGGTTAAAACCATAAATACAAAAGTATATGTTTTTTAACCATTTACAGCTAACACGGTTTCAAAACAAAAATAAATAACTAAGCATTGGAGTTATGTTATGGTTGAATTGTGTTTTATCAAATGAACCGTGGAATGTGATTTTATTAGTATATATGGCTATTTCATCTATCGTAAGAGAGGAGAAATATTATACTTCTTGTGTTTAGCAGCTTCATGATGCTTCCATCTATGATTGACTGCTTCTATGATTAAATATCATGTTTCTATAGTACAAGATCATTAATTGGGAGTGTAGGACACTGGGAACTCGTCACGTGCTGAAGGAAAGGAGGAAATATTGCGGTTTCAACGCCGGGACTCAAACCCCGTTCTGCCGTTCAGAAGATTGACATATTAGTTTTCTAGGCTATAATATGTACCCAGATGCAATAAACTAAGTGGCTTCATTAGGTGGGCCAAGTTAGTGAGATAAAATTCTGGTTGTGCAACCGTATTAGGTGAAAGCAATTAATAAAGCTATTTCTCACTGTAAATACACTGGTTATCATAAATTAAGGAAAATTCGCAAAAATCGCGATAACTCAAGAAATTACACATGGAATTTTATGAAACTTACCCACAATATACAACACATAGTAAGGTATTAAACAACATAAAAAGAAATTATCAGACATTAATAGTAGTATAGAAATTAGCACATGTATAAAATAAACAAATTGGAAGTATCGGTTTGCAATAGAAAAAGTACCTTTAATATGGAATATGATTGCCTCTAGAAGCAATACAGCACAAACAGCGATGTGTGATGCTTTCAATTATGCGGTCTATCAGTTCAATAGGAAGTGAGAGCCATTGCTCTTGTAAAGCAGTTGCAAGCGTGGCAAGGGTCTGAGGGGGCGGATTGATGGCAGATACACGCCTCCCTAGAGCATCCCAAACGTGCTCGATAGGATTCAAGTCCGGGGATCGAGCTGGCCACTCCATGCGAGTAATTGTTTCCTGTTGAAGATAATCATCAACAATGCGAGCTCTGTGTGGTCTTGCATTATCGTCCTGTAACAGGAAGCAATCACCAATTGCCCCGGCATATGGGCGCACATAAGCATCAAGGATGTTGTCTCGATAAACCTGAGCATTCACGGTTCCCCTTGGAAAGACATGGAGGTATGTGCGCCCTCCTAAGGATATGCCTCCCCAAACACAGACACTGCCTCTTCCGTATGCATCTCTTTCACGGATGTTTGATGGATGATAACGGGTCCCAGGTTCTCTCCATATCAAATAACGTCTACTGTCACTTTCTAGACTAAACCTGGACTCATCCGTAAAGAGAACAGGCCTCCATTGATCTGACGTCCAGTGGACATGTTGTCGGGCCCACTGCAAACGGTCTCTCCTATGGCGTGATGTGAGCGGCACGCAAATGGCTGGTCGTCTCGCATACAGACCACCTTCGTGGAGCCTTCTGCGCACAGTTGACGTTGACACCAACCTTCCGGTGGCTGCAGCAAGAGAGGATCTAAGATGTGTCGGAGTAGCGGTTCTATTCCTGCGTGCACTTAATGTCAAATATCGGTCATCGGCACTGGTCGTAACAGTTGGCCGTCCTTGACTGAACCTCCTAGATGCCGAATCTGTGGTTTGAAATTGCCTCCAAAGTCTATGAACCACAGATGGACTCACATTTAGCCATCTGGCCACTTCTGATTGACTCTGCCCTGCCTCTAGTCTCCCGATGGCTCTCCATCGTAGTTCTTCAGGCAAATGATGCCTAGAGGTCATTATTACGAATTGGCTATCTCAGATTTTCAATGTCGCAATCACAGTAAAATTTGTGTGCTTTCTCTCAAACTTGGACTTTTATGCTCCAGGCAGATGACGTAAGCCGAGTGCAGCGCCACTAATTTGCATATTGCAATTTTACTCAGCTACTCTTAGTGGACAACATATGCAAATTTTGCACGGTTTGGCTTACTTTTGAAAGAGTTATCGCTATTTTTGTGATTTTTCCTTAATTTATGATAACCAGTGTAGTTTGAATACCATCTTATTTATGGTTGTCTGACTGTTCTGCTTGAATATGGTAAAATAACAATTAAATAAATTGTCATTTAACCATTTTCTACTAGAAATTTTAAAGGTGTATTAATATTCAGGTTAATTTTTATATTCCATATAATTATAATTACTATTACATTTATTATATAAGTGCCTTATTTAATTTTCTTCCATCAAAGTTATATTTAAATCTAATCAGCAATTTAAAAGTTAGTGTGTTCTGCATTACCTGAAATTTAATATTTTTTTCTTGAATGTGCGAAAACTTTATTTCAGTTTAAAAAGTTGATGCTGTGTAGCGGAGATTATTTTCTATATCTCTTTCGACTTAATTAGGTGAAACAGTATTTGAGTACTGAATTGTGGCTCAGGGGATAGAGCGCTTACTTTTCAATAAGTAAACCCGGGTTCGAATCCCAGCGATGCCCGATCGATACGAATTCTGCTCACGGTTCCCCCCGACCACTGTGCTGACGAAAAATATCCTGAGTGGTTGACGGATCGCGGGTTAGAGTCCCCCTCTGGCTAACCGTGAGAATTTTTCGTGGTATACTTTTCCATGCAACACAAACGGGGGTTAGTTCATCCACAAAGGAAAATTTTTCCCAATTCCAGGAGTTCCCATGTCTTCTGGGTTGGGTTCATAATTACAAGGATGTGGAGTTGAAAATCGGTAGTCGTAAATTCAAAATTGGGTCGCCTGTTCAATGACAGTTATAAAATAAGCATTAAAAAATTAGTACTAAAGGTACCATTTGATTGCATTTTATAAAAGTATTTTAGTGCTTTAAACTATAATGATTATTCAAATAAAAAATGTAAATGTTGAAAGAAATATCAACATAAAAAATATCTTCAGTAATGAAAAATGGGAAAAGGAATGATGCTAATTAATCATGAAACACGACAATAAAATGACAAGTTGAAAAGGCAATTTTTACACAGTGACAATTTATTTGCTTTCAAATAATCACAGAATTGGCAAAGAATGCAAATTGAAAAAAGTATGAAATGGAATATTCTAATACAAAAATGATTTCTTTTGTAAAACAGGGGTAAATAAATAAATTTGACAGAATTATATACAATGTTTCAGAAAAGAAGTTGACAAATTTTTTGTCCAAAATAAAATATGACTCTTTACATTGTATGTGATCAATATCGCTTATTAATATTTCATGCAGGGAATGTTATGAATAATGTTTTTTTGAAAAGGAGTAATCAATAATGAGTAATGCTCTAATCTTTAAATAAAAATTTCTACATAACTTCTTAAATTATTTAAAAATAATTTCTTTAGTTTTGTGAGCTTTGTCTTGGTTAAGCTAATAAGTAAGAAGTTAGGAATGTTGTATTTCTTGATACATTTTTTGCATAAGAGTATACTCTATAAGTTTAAACTACAATAAAAGCACTGACTTTTCGAATATTTTAAAAGACAATAAATTAAAATTAGTTTTCCAAATTTTTACAAATTAAAAAGTTATTAATATACAAGATTTGATATTCTAAAATGTGCGTTTTAATTATTTAATTCCTCTAAAATAATTATTCATACAGAAATCGTTTTCTTTTATAAGTAATAAATAAAAAAACGATTTTGGGTTATTTAATTTGTTATACAATTCAGAAAGACGCATTTTTTTGTAGATAAAAAAGAATGTTTCGATAAAAAATGCAAAACATTTTTCTTTTATAGAAATACAACTTCTTTAAATCTATAAGAGTTTGTTTATCTGTCTCACTTACAACTTCAGAACTGGTTGTGCTATCGTCTTGAAATTTAGACACAATGTTCAAAGAAAGGTTTTTAATACTAAAATTTCAAAATATTACAATTAGTTCCTTTCGGAGGAGCGTTTGAAAAATGAAATTTTTGCATAAGATTAGAATCAGGCAATATTACTGCCTAAACCGCAAACGCTTTTACTTTTGAATTATTTATAAGACAACATCAGCGATATATTTTAGCTCTCAGCGCTCTTTTTAACCAAAAACTAAAATTAGGTACTGAACATTTTTCAATAATTATTTGTTTTTGAATCCTTATGTCAAGCAAGCTCAAACAAAATGAACGTTACATGATGTCGTTAAGTTAATGGTTTAAAAACTATCTGAAACCCTGTAATTTTTTTTCTTTAATTTGCCCCTTTAGAAGCGCTTTTATAGAAACGTAAATAATTAAAACTGAACAGTATTTTAAATAATAAATCGGTGGTTTAAAAAACTACATTTTCTTTGTAATTAATTACAACTATAACTACTTTGTTACAGTTGTAGTTAACTGAAATACATTTTTCCTAAATGCAGCGACTACAGTTAATGTAGTTAATGTACTTTTATAAGACATACTCTTCTGGAGAGAATAATTTACACCAATGCTCAAAATAGTTTTGAATAAAAAATTGGTTTAGTTAAATATGAGAAGTTATTAAGATATGTTAATTCATGTTTACATGATATAGTTTGTTATTCTAAATCACTTTTTACGAATTTGTTCTTTTAACTTTCAAACTGTATGTTTTTCTCGACAGTGAATATTCAATTTAAGAAAGGAAATTATGAAATATTTGGAATTTTTGTGATTAATGCTTTTCTATATCCTCCAAGAAATAAAGTACAGGGTGAAAAATAGAAAAAAAACCCACCCTGAATAACTTTATATCTAATGAATGGATCTTCACGTTCTAGGACTCAATCTTAGTGGTTCGATTTCTAACTATTTCTTTTTTCACAAGATTTCCATTGATAATGGATGAAATGGACGATATAACATAAGAATATGAAAGAAATAACAGCTGCCATCTAAAATGACAAAAAAAAAAAAACGTACTTGATGCTCTGTAGCATCAGACGTAGATCTTATTAACGCTTTACCCAGAACCATTCTCATTGCGGGTGATGGGAAGAATTTACCTGGCGAAGGATTGGCACGACTAAAATTTGAAAACATCAAGTCATCAAGTAGAACAACCCAGAAAAGTGTGTGGTGAAACACTTATTTTGTAGTTAACATCAAATCGAGCATTCACATACATTTTAAAAAGAGTGTAGTTAAATTAAAATACCAATAATGTGAAGAATTCACACCATCCATGCTTGAATTTTTTTCTCTTCCCAAAACATCAATTTTCGGCTCGCTTTGAGTATCGTCAGAAGGTTGTTTACAATTGAATACGGAATGGCGTGAGTTTATTATTTTATTATTGTTTTGCACGCTGCTACACGTCTACAGAAAAAAAAAGCTTGCAATTACGAAATGCCTGTATGTTTTTAACTGTGTAATAAATGTAGCTCTATTTTAATTTTTAAATATCTGCTAATTGTATTAATTAGTATTTTAATACTTAATTTATATCCGTTTCTGTTCTGTTAAGCCAGTTTTTTTTTAATATTCGTAAAGTACTATGCTTATAATTGATTTGCACGCTAATTTTATTAAGAATTAGTGTGTGTTAAACATAGTAAACTAAAGGTTTTTACTTGAAATTGCATCGTAAAAATAACTTCACTGATTCTCAAGAGTGTAATTTTTTAAAATAAATTTCAATGTTACTAAAGACCAAAAAGAATAAATGCTATTTTAATATAGAATATCTACATGAATTTACACTGTTGGAATTTTCATTTCAAAATTATGGCAAAATAAATATCAGAAGTCTGCCCATCTAACTAACCGTAAATTTTACGGTGAAGAACATTTTTTACTCTTACTGTTTTAAAACCGTTTATATCTAGAATAGGTTGTAAAACAATGAAAAAACTATGCGGTTTTTTAACTATTTACAACTGGCACGGTTTCAAAACCGAAAAATGAAATTTAACTGGACATTAGAGTTCGGTTGTGGTTGAGTTCTGTTTTAATTGAACCATGGAATGAGGTTTAATCAGTTTATCTGGCTGTTCCACCTATTGTAAGAGATGGGAAATACTAGTCTTTTTGTGCTAAAAAGCTTATGGTGTTTTAATGAATGTGTCGTATTTTGATAATGAATATATCGTATCACAAATTGAGAGTGGAATGGAGGAAATATTGTGGTGTCAACACTGGGACTTGAACCCTTCTTCATTTGATAATGTGACTGACAAATTATCCTTCTCGGTTATAATATGTACGCAGTTGCATCGAAATAAGTGGTTTTATTAGGAGGACTAGTTGTTGCCATAACATTTTGGATGTTTAACCGTATTAAAGGAAAGCGGTTAATGAACGATTTTTCTTACGGTTAACAGTTTGATTACCATTTTATTTATGGTTATTTGACTGTTTTGCCTGTATATGGTAAAATAATAATTAAATAAATTGTCTTTTAACCATTTTTCCCGAGCTTTTTCTAACAGTGTACATAGTTTTAGTAACTTGGATTAAACTAAGTAGTTTCAGTTGAATTTATAAGCTAGGAAAATTCATGCGCTTCAAAAACTTAGATTAAAATAAGTAGTTTAAAAGTTCTTTAAAACATTATAAATTTCGACGTTAACTTAGTCGTTACTCACTTTTATTTTACAAGATAATGTTAGAAACATGACAATGAAGTTAATTTATCCTACATATTTGATTGATGAGCTTCATTTCAAAAATTTAGAGTCGTTCCCTGCTTTAATTATTGAGAAAAGAAGGCAATTAATGATAATTAAGGAAATTTCGATTGTTTTGAAATAGAATAGTTTGCGGAAAATCGACATTTGTAGAGAGTAATTATCACTTTGAAGCAGCATCGTAAGTAAATTTAATCTTTCATAATTACAACTGACATCGGGTTGAAATATTTAAAAATTCCATTGCTGTAATTGCTTAGAAAAATATTAAATTGTAAGAAGATTCGGAAACTTTCACAGTTTGTTCACGAATTTGAGCATAAACTAAAACATAGCTTATAAATTTTTATTTTGAGACTATATTAATCAGAGTGAAGTTGAAAAATGAATTGTTTATGACTTTCATCTGCTTTTATCGCTCATTTATCTAGAAGTAAAATGCTTTTTAATAGAAAAAAATTAACTGAAAATTTCTTAAAGTTAAGGAAATAATGTAAGTTTGATTATTAAAATTTAAAGGGGTTTATAAGTTTAAATTAATGAGATTTTTGAAATCCTCAAATTAAGAATTCGACTTCGAAAATTTATTTAAATCATATAAGTTACGTCTAAATGAATCATTTTTAATTATTTTGTATAAAGCACTACTAATTAGTGCTATTTTATAAGTTTTTTCTATGCATTTCAGGAATGCGTACTTAAAGTTAAGGGAATTTTTAAACACTGGTTATATAAGTGTTTTTTGAAAAAAAGAATTCTTTTCAGTTACTTTATAACAACTATTTTAATATTTTAGGGCTATTTTGGAAATATGACTCCAACTTATAGATACGTATGTTCTTTTTTCTGAAAAGAATTACGATTATACATTGTTAAAATTTTCATTCTAAAATTATGGTAAAATAACTGACAGCTGTCTGTCCATCTGATTAACCGTGAAGTTTACGGTAAAGAACATTTTTTTCCCTTTATGGTTTTGAAACCATTTTCAAAAAGTATGGTTATAAAACCATGAATACAAAACTAGACGGTTTTTCAACCATTAACCACTAGCACTTTTCAGAAACGTAAAAAAAAGTTAATTATTTAACTAGACATAGGAGCGCCGCTTTTCGTAAGGTAATGGGCATTGGAGAGTGCCGGACACTGGGAACTCTTTATATGTTGAAGGGAATGGGGGAAATATTGTGGTGTCAACACTAGGACTCGAACTCCAGTTCTGCCGGTCACGAGATTGACAGACGAGCCTACCCGGCTATGATATGCACGCAATTGCAAAGAACTAAGTAGCTTCATTAGGTGGTTCTAGTTAATGCGATGAAATTCTGGTTGTTTAACCGTATTAGCTGAAAGCAGTTAATAAACAGTTTTTCTCACAATTATCAGTTTGATTACCATTTTATTTATTGTTATTTTACCGTTTCGATCAAATATGGTAAAATAACCATTCAATAAATTGTTACTTAACCATTTTTTCCGAGAAATTTCTGACAGTGTAACCATTATTGTGAAAAAGTTATAATATTACTGTTTGACAATCTCCAATATATCTGTTTTTTCGATATAATCCAAAAAAAATTTAAAATATATGCCACAACCATGATTACTTTAAAAGATTTATAACTAAAAATTATTTTACGTATGATATTTTTTCTGCATTTCTCCTGTCAAAATTTAAATAGTATGAAAAAGAAGAATTGTAGCAGTATAAATTTCATTAAAGGCTCTTTATAGTCTTCCTTTTTTGTAACTTTTCATTGGGATTCCATTATTAAATATTTTTAAGATTTGAAAAAAAATATCTTCCATTGCCATATTGGATTAAGTATTCAATTTACGTTTCCTCATTGATTTTTTTTGTAATAAATTTTTGTTGATAAACTATTATTTGACAGTGATGTAACATACAGGTTTTCATTTTATGAGTAATTTAAAATTCCGTTTTTCGATGCATGTTTTCATCATCATTGCCACCGAAAAGGGGCAAATTTATCCCTTCCTCTGGGTTACGCTAGTTTTATATAAATATAAATTATATTTTTCTTAGCAAACACAATGAAACTCTAAACTCAGTGGCACTACAGCCCATAGAGAGCCAAGGCCTACTGTGCCCATTCATAACCACCTAGAGTAGTACCTAGTGACCTTCTAGTAGGTGTTTTCTTGACCTCGGGCTCTGGGGTGCTGGAGCAGATGTTCCGGTCAGATGGTCAGCCGAATGCGGCTGACCATCCCAAGCATGCCTTAGTTCCCAAGCATGCTTGGTGCAAACACAATGAACTCCTGAAAAATAGTTAAGTGTAGCTGTATAAAAAATTTAAAAGGATTACTAATTTTTTTATTTATTGACTTTTTTCATTATTTGTAAATTTTTTTCTAAAAAGACAACCTTTTTTTAAATTTAATTTCAAATGTGTTATCACCAAATCAACTGAATAATTATTTGGAAAAAAATTGATTGAGATTTTGCATATTCCTTAACTACGAGCTCGAAAATAAGTTTTACTTTTCAAAAAATATCAATTAAGATTATTCTTTGATATTTTATTTTTCTGCTGTGAAGTATTACACAACTATAAATAATTACATTCGGCACTCACGAGCAAAAATATACCTTCGCAATTTGAATCAAACATAGTGGATTAGCTTGCAACGCATTAATAAAAAGCCTCATAAGAAATTAAACTAAGTTTAAGTACCAATACAGTGTTAGTATTCTAACACAAGTTTCGTAGAAAAATGATTCTTTTAGATATTCTGACTTTTTGTTAGAAGAAGAATAAAAAATTGCTAATAAATCTAAAAAATAAAATTGAACAGCAATTTTTTCAGAGAGAGTTTCTTGTATATCTTGCTTTATAAATATATCTTGCTTTATAAACAATTTCAGACTTTAGTTCCCTTTTTTCTACTTCCGAATCAAATTTTACCTGAAGTAAAGAGAAATGTGAGATCTAATTTCATGTACTTTTGAAAAATTGGAATGGATTTTCTTCTCTATTTGAGTTTTTGTGATTATAAATATATTTGAAAGATTTCTTTTGTAGTTTTTTTTGTTTTCAGTCTTCACGACTATTATTTGTTTGAATGCTACAGCTGGAGTTTCATACCTTTGATGAGAAGAATATTCATGATTACTTATATATCATCTGACAAAGAAGATACTCAAAGTTTCATTTCCCTGGCTGAATAATTATTTTTAACTCTGTAAAAAATTTTAGTGCCCCTGAACACCAAAAATTGTGATAACTACTTTACACCAAAGTGGTGGAGTTAAATATCCCAAATAACTCTTGAACCAAGGATAGTTCTTGGTATAAGTTCAGTTATCAAGTTATTAAATCAGTAGTACAAACTAGTTCAGTTATTTTAGTTTTTGTTCTTCGAACCACGGTGCATTTCAACCTCTAAATTGATCGATTGATGTTTTTTAGTATGAACTTCTTTTTTTCTAACTGTAACCGTTAAAGGATCGTCTCTCCCCCACGTGCTCTCATTGTCACTTGACGAATATTGTTTACCTGTGAAGGTTATTGTGCTGCTAATAATGTTTCGATTTTTTAGTCTCTGTCTTTCCTCTGTTTGTCTCTATTTATCTGAAAATTTTTGGTAGATTCTTTAAGTAAACTGAAAGTAAAAAGAAATATAAATTTAAATTTAATTTAATAGCATTAAACCTTTCCAAATTAGAAAATGTTTTTAAAAATTTAGACACACAGTCTGGGAGACGGCACGTGACTTTTCCTCTTGACAATCTTCTTTCTTCGTAATAGGAGCACGTGTAGAGCTTATATTAACGACTAGATGCCTTGACTCATCACCTAAATTGACAATAAAAAGGGATCATGCCAATTCTTTTTGCAAGAAGAGTTTTCTCAATAGATGCTTGAAGCAAATCCTTGGCCACCAACTCCTCTCCAAGCCTGACGATAACATCGAGAAGCAAGGAATATTTCCGTATCGCGATCTGTTGAGCCAACTACAATCGTCAAGGTGCTAAAACGATTTTAAACTTGCAATTTTATAAAAAAAAACATGTAGATGTTTGCCTGGGGGTGGCTACGAGTTGTACCATTCGAGTTCCCTTTCTATGATTTTTTTTTTAGTTTCTCGCTTACCGCTGCCCGAAAGTTGCCAATACTTGGCGATTATTCTGCCACAGATCCCAAATAGAAAGTAAATCCCAGAAAGTAAATCTTCGAAATTAAACGGACCTTTTTCATTTTTCAACCACAATGACAGATCTAGCATCGATCTATTGAATATGCAATTAATCCTTCGGGAACGTAGGATTAAGGTAACATTAATATAATTAAAATAATAAGGGTAAAATAAATCTTTTTTTTCTCAAACATTCATGAAACTTTTATTTGGACAAGTGTCAGCTTTAAAGAACTATAGCCATATTCGCAATGTACGTTATAATTTATTAAGTCTGTTTTAAAAGATTCAACAACAGTAATATAACAAACACCAAGGAAGATCTATTACACAATTTGATGCAAATTAGCTTCTGATATTTTCGATATTCAGGAAAACTAAAATTTATAATCAAAGTAAGATTATTTTTACGATACCATATCAAGTAGGCAACGTTAATTTAGGAAGTATATATACACTAATTCTTAAATAACAATTAGTTACACAGAAAGAAAATTAAGACGAATTTGATTTAGGCTTAACAGATGGGGACAGACATTAAATATTATAAAAGTATTTAATTCAATTGATAGATGCTTAAAAATTAAATACAATTTCCTTTATTACAAAAAAAATCGAACACCATTTTGTAATGGAGAACTTTTATTTCTCTAGATAAAAAATGTAAGAAAACTCACCCCTTTTCGCACATAACTCTTACTTTCGCATTTATACATCTCTTAGCTCCGTGTCTAAAGGATGGATTACGATGTAACAAACAGTGGTCTTGTTAGAAACATTTTCTGAGTTAGGTTTGGAAGGTCTAGATACTTGTCCGATAGAACCTGATAAAACAGGAGTTTTAATTTATACGGAAAACGTAGATGAAAAAAACTTAGAAACTGTTATGCCATTTCAAGTCTGTGGAATATTGTTTTTAAAAGTTATACGGGGAAAGATGATGTGAAAGATATATTTTAGAGTTAAGCGCAAATAAAAAACGGCCAATTCCCAAGGTCCAATTAGAAATTGAATAAGAAAGTAAAATTTGATGAGTCAACAGAATTGCAAAAGCCGGAAGCAATTCAGTAAAAACGTCATGAAGACACGAATTGTGCTCCCCTTGACGTATTTTAAAAACTATTTCTTGAGAATATCAAGAATATCTCGTCAATATCTATTCATTTTATGTTTTAAAGAAGTTTAAATTTCGAAGTTATGAAGCAATCGCAACCACTGTTAGTGAAAATAAAGCTCTTGCCAAACCCTAATGTTCCAAAAATGGAACATCGTTAAAAACACCCTTAAGAAATTTTTCTCTTTTTCTTATTGTCTTTAGATGCTCTTTAGTAGTAAATGTATCAGTTATTTGATTTGCCCTTTCTTTATTCGGCATTTAAGCGGTTAATGGCTGTTTCGAATTTAGACTCTCTTATTCTAAATAAGAAATTTTAAAATTTATTTTTTTAAAGGCTAAGAATAAAAGATCAAATTCAAAGAGTAGAATAAAAATGCGAGTGAAATATTTTTCAAAGGTCCTGCATACCAGAGATGATATTTTATTTATATTATTTAAGATAACAATTTATTTGCTAAGTTAGAATTTCAAAGAGAAATCGTAGGAAATTTATTTCTACTTTTGATTATCTTAAAAATGATTGCTTGAAATATACTTCTTACTTTGTATTTGGTAAAGTATTTGCAATTCTTAGCATATTTTATAGCACAAACATACATTTTCATTCATTTTAATCATGGCAATGAAATCGAAATAGACAATATATTTTTAGGAATGTTATTTTCTAACAAAAGAAAATTCAGCTTTATTTAAAATTCAGTTTTATTTGCAAGTTATTTTATTTTGAATGCGGGCGAATCTCTTTTTCTTCATGAATTTTGATTCTAACAATGAGTTAGAAACTAAGAGGTTGAAAGCATTTTGATAAACATTTTCCCAATAATTGTTGGATAATTATTGGCTTAAAATGTAAACCTCAAGGGGACAATCTACTGGTCACTGCGCTAGCAAACCCCCATAATTGCTATCATAGTTTCTTTAAGATTGCTTCGCACTTTTTCGATTTCTTTAGTCTAGCTTTATATGTACGCAAATACTCTTTTTAAAATTAGGTCTTAAAAATATGTAACGATTACATCCTGTCTAATATATGATATGTAAATATTTATTCAATTTTAATTCATTATTAAGATTTTATAATTAAAAAATTAATAAAGTTCAAGTAATGCATCATATTAACTTCTCTTACATAAACTCATAATAGTTTTTTCTTACATAAGCTTATTAAAATTAATACGGCCTGAAACAAAATGTAAGAAAATGAAATAAAAAGCATAGCTGGCCTCCCTTTGTTGACAGTACAGTGCAGCAAAAAAGGAAAGGAAAAAAAAGCGGATAACTCTTTATAACTTTTAATCTAATGATCGGATCTTCACGTTCAATCTTAATGGTTTAAGGAGGTAACCTCAAATATGCGAATTAATAAGTGCAGACGGTAATTTAAGTTACGAAATAAGACTAAAAAACGTACTTTCTCAGAATAAACATACCTTTTTTTTGACGGAATCGGATTTCTGACTGCAAAAATATTGAGGGTAGCCGTAATCTGTAAAGATGGTCTCTATAGTTCGGTCAGGAGAGCAGTCGGAAGTATGGACTCCTTTATGTTAATTTTACTTCTTCCGTATGTTGAAAAAAATAACCCGGGAACTTTTAAGGAAATTGAAGGATTTTTACATGCACTTATAAATTTCATTTTGACAAAGATTGTTCTATTCAAAAACAACTTTTAGTGAGCATTTACTATTTTTTGCTATTTTATTTCATAATAGTCAAAAAATTTTGAATTCTGGAGCATAAAATTTTTACATAATTTTAAGGAATGTATTTTTACACGGAAAAATGCTAAATTTGAGCGAAATCGATTGAACGAATAGTTCTTGAAAAATCGAATTTTAAAGAGGTCGTATATTTAAAGTTTGATTTTTCTGGAAATATTCCACCGATTCTGCCACGTAAAATTACATACTTTAAAATGGTGTATACCTTTCAATTAAAAATTTTTTTGACTATTATTTAATAAAAAATAATAAATATTTAGTTATTTTTCGCGTGTAATTATCTTTGATAAACGAATTTTATAATTGTGTGCAAAAATTTTTCAAATCGCTTAAGAAGCTCTCGTGATATGGCTAAATACTCAGAAAGTAAAATTAGCATTTAGAAGTCCAAACTTTGAATCGCTCTCCTGAACAAACTATGTCGACCATATTTCCCAGATTGCGTCTACCTCCTATATTTTGGGGATCAGAAACCTGAATCCATTGAAAAAAGGTATGTTTCTTTTTACCAGAGAAAGAACGTTTTGGGTCTCATTTTGTAATTTGAAATATCGTCTGCGCTAATTAATTATCATATTTGAGGTCACCCCCTTGAATCATTAAAAATGAGTTATAGAACGCGAAGATCCGATTATTAGATCAAAAGTTATTCCAGATGGTTCGTTTTAATTGGAACACTGTACATCTCAATGTCGAAAATGATGACAACTACTTTACGCCAAAAGGGGGTTTCACTAAAGCCCGGATACTTAGATAAAGTAGCGAAATGCCGCCATCTTGGTGACTGCAACTCTCTTGTGACAGAATCTTTCAGTATAGAAATACTGAGATTCCATTTTAGAAAGCGACTTTTTATTGATTAATATTTTCATATTCTTAAATATAATTTAAATATTTACTATTTTTCGCTCTTCTTTCTTTCTGAAATTATACAATTTGTTTATATTCCATTGATGGAAAATAGTGCCTTATCTATAAGTTGAAACTTTCTAATTTCGTCTTTCATAATATGCTAAAACTTTTTTCTAAACTCTTTGAAATCTCTTGCTGTCGGTTTATGTATGAGGTTCAAAAGGTTAAATATAGTTAGATATAATTAAAATAATATCAATTTTTTTTAGATTCTTTAAAATTTAGGTATGTGCTAAAACGGTCAATAATTAGTAAATAGGAGCTTTGTCGCATTTAATAACAAAACAGATAAGTTCTGATTTGTTCAGAAATTAAAAAATATAATGTACATTATATCTGAATATAAAATATAACAAATATATTTTTTCACTGTCGCAAAATTTTATTATAATGTATGAAATATTTAAGATAATAAAAAATAAAGTAACTAAAAGTTATTACAACGTAGGAATTTTAAATTTTTTAAAAAAATATTTAATGTGTTACACTAGTTTTCTTTTAATTCTGGTAACAAAACACTCAAATATTTGAATGCAATAAAAATCTACTTTTAAAAGCTTTCTAGCGAAAAAATTATTTAAGTTAAAAACAATATTTCTAATTTATTTTCATTTCTTTTCAGTGAATATATTTAATGCTTGAATATGTTAAACCTCTAATAGAAAAAAAATAACATTAAAATTTGAAACAAAAGAGGAGATAAATTCATTTCAAACTTACTTGACACAAACTGCGGTTTTTGGTTGGATTCTATTTAGCTTTACCGATTCTATGTAGCCATACTTTCCATCGTTTTTAATTGCGATCTCCAACAGGTAAATGATATAATTTAAAGCTTAAATTTGACTAATTTGAACACCCAAATGTGCTAATCCGCCACTCATTATAAATTTAAAAGTATGAAACAAAAAAAGTAAAAAGAAAAGGGACCGATTGAGCGCAATGATACTTGGCCGTTCACACTTGTCAACAAAATGGCGGTTTACCCATGTGATCGACGACAGCCAATCAATATCGAAAGCAGCTCAAAGGTCGAAAGGAAAAGAGTGACGCTAGTTTATCTGTGCAATCCAGGGCTTTCGGTATTACTTCACCAAGAGCTAAGGATAGTTTCTAGTTTAGTATGGCACCAAGAATGTTCTTTTACACTACCTGGTGTAAGGAGGGTGGTGTAATACAGAATTATAGTATTTTTCTGCTTGACTTGGTTGGATTGTTAACGTCATTTGAGCTACACTTATGAATTGGTCTGGGATTAAACGAAAATAATACTCGCTCATGTGTTCACTTAGATTGGAGAGCAGACAGTGGTAATGGCCAGTCGGTACTCACACAGCGCTTCTTTACAATGCGTAGACTTTTTCGATTCTGAAACCTATTGAAAAGGACATTAGAATGGATTTCGAACCACTGAGATACAATCGGGAAATGTGATATAAAATCAGGAACCAGATCTCTTATCAAACTGTGATAGATGATGACAACAACCACTACATTAATTTTCATATACTAACATATCAAATTATGTATGTTTTGAAGTTCTAATTACTGTAGGTTAAATGCTAGACATTAGTATTTTTTAATAGCATCAATCCTAAGAAAGTGTCTACAGTTCGTTTACCAGGAGTTGGCATTTATCTCCGCCTTCATTGCGTGGTATTCAACGAAACTCTTTCGCTATTTTTGGAAGAAGGATGTGAACAATCCTGAACAAGGTTTCTATTTGGCGATAGTAAGACAAAAATATATATTTTTCAATCTTTGTGTGCATTTTTTTAACATTAAATATTTCATAAATTTTATGATATTTCTATCTTTTGAGAGAATCATTTGTAATTTTTGAGACATTTTGATGGGAAAACAGCAGTTTTTAAATTTAAAATATATTTAATTGGCTAGAGTAACGAAATGTGTAATAGCAGATGATAAAGAGAAGTAAGTGACTCAAAACGAATTCACTGTTTGCATTTGGCGAGCATCAAGGGTTGTCTCATTTTCATGCTCGGAGATGTTCCTCTTACTCCCGCGTTGAAGTGAACTCTGTGTCCGAGAAGGTGGAGCCAAGTGTCAACTCCTGGTGAACGAACTATATTCATATTTTGCTTTAAATGTTTGAAGGCAATCAAGTGATGAATTATGTACAATCAAATGATGAATAACATTAAAAATTACAAAATTTGTACTAGTTCTCAAACTTTTTCGCAAAAAAAAAAAGAAGAGCTACAAATGATACTCTAATGTTGTTTAAAATTAACATCCTAAAAACTCTTTTTACTGAAGGTTCCACGATGGTTAAGGCACTGAATTGTCAATGTTCAGGACTGAGGTTCGATTCCCAGTTGCGCCTTGAAGTCCATCAGTTTGAAATCGATGAGTACTAGTTTGCCTGGTAATCAAAGGTGGCCAATCACATCAATGCCAATCACATTGCCACAACATCATGCTGTTGGTTATGAAATTGTGAAGTCTTAACCTCCCTGGCCTACCACGGGCTGTTGTCGGAATTCCTTGCTTCAATTAATTTTACAGAACGCTTTACGGATAAAATTTTATTGATTTATTATTAAATGAATATTTTATTACTTTTTCGAAGTGTTGTGAAAATTTATTACTCTTAATTGTTTCGAATATTTTACTTTCATTTCCTTTGAGATTTAAAGATAAAAATCAAGTTTTCGTTTCATGTTTTATCCGAACAACTTTCTGAATAGTAATACTAAATAAATGGAGTCTTTATAAACAGAACAAATAATCAAAAATTTTATTATTTTTTTGTTTCGAATAAGAAACAATCTACGTGACTTATTGTAATAGAACTTATTCACCTTTAGATAAATTGATTCTATGATAAATCTTTTCCTAAGGCCTTTTATGTGGAAGGAAATTACGCCATCGCTGAAGGATGGTCCTTTATGTCTGAAGGAGAAAATAATAGTTTCTGATGAATCCTATAATCCCCCAAAATTAGAAGTTCTGTTTCAAATAGTTATCTTTTTCAGATATCTTTCCTTTCATCTTCTATGAATGACGTTTGATACTGTGCTATTGATTTTGCTCTGAGATCTGGAAGAAATCAATTATATTTAGATTTTTCAAAGAAGGCTATTGCTTCAGAAATTTTTTTTAAGTGTTCATTCAATAGTTTGAATAGATAGTTTATAGGTGACAAGTTTATTATGGTTGTTAAGAGATCACGAGCTTAAATCTATAATTCCCGTCGAATTTACTTGGAAGTGTTTAAGAGGATGAAGTAAATCACCGTTTGCTTGAAAGAACTAAGGTATTCTTGATTTTTAGCAATTGCTTTGTAAAAAAAAGAAATGATAGAATAATTTAAACCCCTACTTTTAATGTAACCGCAATTTAAAAATTTTTTTTGAACAATATGCTGTTTCAAATAAATTAGGACACTGTATTTGTTCATGCAAATACGAGTTTCAAAAACTGTATTATTGTAACAACCGTCATGAAAGTAAAATGTGAAATTTCTGCTATAAAAAATATATTCCTTTTTTATAAAATTTCAATTTAAAATAGAAATTTATTCTTAATAGAAAAATTATAAAGTTGGACATCGTGACGAAATTAAACACTAAATTAAATGAAATAAGTATTAATTAAAAGAAATCCCTAAATATATTAAATTAAAAGTAATTAAGTATTTTTCACAATTTTCGTTGCTTGAAATTCCAATTATGGTACTCACGTCCGTTTGTTTATGTGATTTTTATTGATAACTATAGCGTATAATTTAAATTGTAACAAGCGAGAGCAACAAAGCATAATTGGTTACATAATTGGCCTTTGCTGCCAGGCACTATCAACACAAAACGTGAGAGAAAAAATTACAAAGAAGTGCAGCATACGGAACATCCCTTTTTAATCTTGACTTACATAGGCGGAAAAGATAAAATGGTTGGCTCGGGAATGACTGTGCTCCCAATCAGTGTTTCAGACTGAAGTTAAATTAGCCAAATTTGGCAAGAAGAGGGTAAAATTAAGGCCAAAAAAAGAAAAAATGGATTTCCCGAATTTGTAACACGAGTCAAAAGGGAATATTCTAGAAGCTTCGGTTTTTTACCGACAAAGGAAGGCGTTACCAGAAGGTCACAGGTGGATCTGTCGATGCTAAATAGTTTGCAGAGATGGTGACACCTAAATTATAGTTAGTCTCAAACGAGTGATGAGAGGATCATCACACACAAAAGATAATACAGCAACTCCTACGAGAAAAGAATTTTAGGCTTGAGTTGGTAACAATATGAGGGCAACATCAAAAGATGACCGCTAACAGACATGGACATGCCAGGAATAAAAACGTGGAATAAAAAAAGAATATTGTTAACTTACCTAATAAAAATTGCATAATCTACATAAATATTAATGATTTAAATAAAAACAAAAAAATATTCTTAGAGGCAATTATTTAAATAATAACCAATTGCTTGAAATATTTTAACCCAATATTGAGGAAGTAACAAATTGAAAAAAAAAGTTTAGTTCAAACACAAAGCTAATAGATTATAATTGATTACATAAATTGCATTGAAGAAGTCGTAATTAAATTACAGCCTTTTTTCTTTGTTAAAAATTATTATTTTAACAAAGTAACATAATTAAATAAATGACATTGATTGCAGACTGCTTAATGCATGTATTTTAATTCGCTTAGGATAAATATAGCAAAATATTTTTATGTTATAAAATAAATGGGTGATTCTCACAAAACTGTCCCTTGCTCCAAGATCTAATACTATAATACTAAAAGAACTTTTTTAAAAAAAAATTAATAAATAGCATTGCTGTTAGCTTTTTAAAATGACTTTGCACTAGCATTGACTGTTTTGTATACTTAAAAAATTTAATTGAATATCAAAATGTCCTTTTCCTGGCATGCCCCAAACAATATTTCCAATAATAACTAGCTTCAAAACTTCCCATACGTTTTTCAAAATCTAATTTTTTTATCTTATCCTATGTAAGCATTTCTAGAATATACGCAGAGGGTATTGTTTACTAAAACTTCGTTTAAAATAATTTTTTCTGTCAATAATTTGTTTGTCCCATGAAAATCTGTCATTTTCCTGGCTACTTTTATTTAGTGATTTATAACCAAAATAGATAGCGCCAGGAATCAATATCTTATGTTAATAGATTGATTAGATACCCTCCTATCTGAACATGTCTTGTTGCATGAATAAAACACCAATTTTCTGGCTCAAAATCTATTTCAATTTTTTTTTAAGGTGAGTAGGTTTTTATGCTGTCATTTTCCTGGCTTCTTGAAATCATTAATAACATAAACTACATAGATTTATCTGAGTTATTTTAAGAAATACTGTTGTTTTCTGCAGAATATAAACCTCTTCGGCTGAAATATTAAATTAAAGTAAAGTTATATGCTATAAAATGGCGAATTTGTCATTATCCTGACTGTCATTTTCCTGGCTTATGAATGCCAGGACATTGAAGTGTTACCAGAAATTCTTTTTAACTGCTAATACTGTAGAGAGGGAAAGCAAATATTAACCTAATATTAAGTTTATGTATGATTGTAATATGTTTGGATGTAATCAAAGTTATTTATTTATTTAATGATTGATTATTATACACAATTTTATTCTGTGCATATCAGCAACAAATATTTTTTTGTTTCTTTCTACAGTGGATAAAAAGAATTAATTTAAGCAATTTATGGTCCATCTAACATAAAGGCTCAAGTTGAGTTACTTACTATTAACTTAAAATGACTTTATTTTAAACTTCTAAGGTCATTTCCTAGCATTCAAGATTTGGTGAATTTCTATTTTTTTTTTCTCGAGCAAATGTCAATAAACTACACTGCTGTCTATAAGATATTAATAAGTGCAGCTAACGAGGTATGCAAAAAAATTCTTAGATTATTTTGAAGACTTTAAATTTGAAGAAATTTTTTGATCCGAATTGTCATGTTTGGTGAGAATCACCCAAATATTTCATATATGGTAGATATTCCAATAAAAATTCTGGCCAATTTTTATTGGAATATCTACCATATATGAAATATTTGGGTGATTCCAATTTTCTGGCTCAAAATCTATTTCAATTTTTTTTTAAGGTGAGTAGGTTTTTATGCTGTCATTTTCCTGGCTTCTTGAAATCATTAATAACATAAACTACATAGATTTATCTGAGTTATTTTAAGAAATACTGTTGTTTTCTGCAGAATATAAACCTCTTCGGCTGAAATATTAAATTAAAGTAAAGTTATATGCTATAAAATGGCGAATTTGTCATTATCCTGACTGTCATTTTCCTGGCTTATGAATGCCAGGACATTGAAGTGTTACCAGAAATTCTTTTTAACTGCTAATACTGTAGAGAGGGAAAGCAAATATTAACCTAATATTAAGTTTATGTATGATTGTAATATGTTTGGATGTAATCAAAGTTATTTATTTATTTAATGATTGATTATTATACACAATTTTATTCTGTGCATATCAGCAACAAATATTTTTTTGTTTCTTTCTACAGTGGATAAAAAGAATTAATTTAAGCAATTTATGGTCCATCTAACATAAAGGCTCAAGTTGAGTTACTTACTATTAACTTAAAATGACTTTATTTTAAACTTCTAAGGTCATTTCCTAGCATTCAAGATTTGGTGAATTTCTATTTTTTTTTTCTCGAGCAAATGTCAATAAACTACACTGCTGTCTATAAGATATTAATAAGTGCAGCTAACGAGGTATGCAAAAAAATTCTTAGATTATTTTGAAGACTTTAAATTTGAAGAAATTTTTTGATCCGAATTGTCATGTTTGGTGAGAATCACCCAAATATTTCATATATGGTAGACAATACCACAGTAACAGACTGTTATATTAACCATATTAAATTTTTGTTTCCTTCTAAATGTTAGAATTTTATTTTGTTATCGATTAAATCTGACAGACTATTAAATTAAAAATTTTACTGGTTTACGTTGAAATATTTATCTATTACTCATATAAGTTAATTAATTGAGTAATTTCGTTGTATTTTGCGATCTCCATTTTACAATTTGGCATTTGCGAGTAACGTTCAAGACAATAACAAAAAAAAATCAAATTTTTGAAAATATTAAGGCTTAATAAATACTAATAAAACTATTTACATCTATTCACTTTTGTTATTTAGATATTTCAGTCTTACATTCATCTTGAGAATTTTTTTCTTAAAAGAATAATTAATTTGCATTTGTGATAGTGATTGTATGATTTAAATTATGGGATTATTTTAATACACAATCCAATTTTGATTTTAAATCTGGGATGTGTTTAATACTTTCATTGGTTGTGTTTATGAGAAAAATTCTTTTCAACAATAGGTTGAAGTCTCTAAAAAACCTCTTCAAAATTCGACAGCTTGACATTTTACAAAAATAAATCCATAGCAAACTTTATATTTTAAAATAATTAACCGCGAAGTCGTAATTAGTCAGAACTATGACATTTTTAAATCGGTTTAATAAAAAAAAAATTGAATTTGCAGTTCTGTTCTAATAAAGTAGTTTATTTGATGTTTATAACATGAATCTCATTGATATTATATGGTTTCAAAATTTTTTCTTATTAGTAAAAATTAAGTGCAAAATTCTACACAATGATGAAACAAATACTGGCAAAATCAACTTGTTTAAACAATAAATTAATTACATTATCAAAGAGATGTAAATATTGCTTTTTAATAATACTATAATTAAGGATGTGTAATTCAAAATTTAATTTTGTCTGCTAAGTTAGAAAATGTCACAGATTTATTTTGTCCGAGTACTCAACAACTAGGTTTGAAACTTTCGCTGAACTTAATTACTTTGGTTGGGTAATAAGTGTCTTGAAACTTACAAGATCGATTGAATAAGGGCGAGAGTTAAATAACTTATTAGAACATGCATTGTTCAGAACATGTTTTCTGATAATTTTCCAATATAGTTGAAGACAATATATTTTCGTATAGGGAAACTTACTTGTCGAAAATATATCTGCAAAAGAAGATTTGATACTATAACATTGTTAAGATGGTTACGACCAAGAACAGTCTTATAATTTTAACGCAAATAAAAGTAAGATAATTAGTTTAGCATAGATTTAAGTACAATAGCATAAGGGAGTGTATTTCTCAAGATTTTAGCTTTAAGTTATGTATTAAACTTAGCTGCTATTACCCCATTAAAGCTAGGAATCAATAAATCTTTTACGTAAATGATAAATGGAAAACAATTTTTTATAAGTTAAAGTTAATGTATCGACTTTATGTTAATTCCTTGAAACAACTTTTTATATAATTTCGTTTAAATTAAATATATATGGACTTTGTGTAAATAATTTTGAGACAAAGTCTATGCATCAATTTTATTTGCTGACACTCAACATATTTTGAAGGACTTGATGCACTGGACTATGTTTTGTAATGTTGCTGTAATTAATGATATGCAAACTAATTAAACTGACTAAAATAGACAATGTCACAGATTTATGTTGTATAAGCATTTGACAACTAAGATATTGAAACTTTAGCTTTAATTTATTACTTTGGTTAATTAATAAAAACTCCTGAGATTTATTGAGTAAATCCGAGAATTATTAGAGTATCTTAAAGAAGTTTTCTTACCTGCATAGAAGAGAATATATTTTTTCATCAGAATTGTCACTTGTCAAAATTATTCAAAGTAAAAGAAGATTTGATACTATGATATATTTGGTAAGGTTGGGATCGCAAAAATATTCTCTTGATTTTTAAGTTAATAGAAGCTAGTTAATTAATTTAGCATGTTGTTAATTAGAACATTGTTAAGAAGTAAATACCTTACTTTTTTGCCATCAACTTATGCATCGAATTAAATTGTTATTATCCATTAAAGCTAGGAATACATAAATTTCATCTACAAAGAAAGGATAAAAACTATCTTGTTATTACTTTTACGAAAATTGATATGTTAACTCTATTTGCTCATATTCTACAAACTGTAATGTATCTGATGCTCAAAAATACGTTTCAAAATAAACTGAAATTACAAACTTTACTTTTAAAATGATCTTTTGCATTTATTATGTTAAATATTCATTATTTTAATTTATTAAGTTTTTTCAGCTTTCATTTGAAAGTAATTTTATTTAGTTTTAACAGAATAAATTTGTTAAATATTCATTTTTTTAATTTATTAAGTTTTTTTCAGCTTTCATTTGAAACTAATTTTACTTAGCTTTAACAGAATAAATTTGGTTTTAAGTTTGAAATTATCTAAAGGTATAATTTAATAATACTTTTTCGATTTATACCTCTGTGAACAAGAAGAAACATTTCCTGCAAAAGTAAACTTAACCAGAAAAAAAAGCAAATAAATAAATAAAAAATCTTCATGAAATATAACTGTACGCGTTAACTTATGAAATAATGGGTAGCTTAAAAAATAATAATTTTATATATTTGTAATATCTTAATATGTATGCATTTATTACACATACGAGAAAATCTTCAGAACAAAAGCAGTAAACAGACGAGACTTAATTGATTGACTACGGATCAAACAAATCATGTTTAATCATAGAAAATACTTCTTGAAAATAATACTTTTTGAAAATGGTACTATAGCTAGCTGCTAAACTTGATTGTTTGGGCTACGGATCAAATGAGATCTCGTGTCGTAGTGTAGATAAAAACATTTAAAGCAATGCAAACCATAGTCAAGCTTGATTGCTTTGTTAGTGATCAAAAACAAATCACGCGCAAGCAAAGGGAATAGCATTCAACTTAATATTTATAGCTGCCAAACTTGATTGCTTAAGCTACGTATCAAACGAGATCATGTCAAAGTATTGAAAATAACATTTAAAGCTCTACAACTCGAAACCAAACTTAATTGCTTTGTTACGGATCAAAAACAAATCACGTTCAAGCATAGGTAATAACAAACAAAATAGCAAAATTTGCTGTCAAACTACATCTTTTTTAGGTACCAAATACTAGTTTCCGTATTTTTCTTCGTATTGTTGAGTAATTTTGACAGAAATGAAGAATAATCACAACTAATGTCGAAGAACTAGGTATTTTAAGAAAAAATAAATTGCTTTTATGGTGGAACTTGAAAATAAATTTGTTTTTGTTTAAAATATTAGATGCAGATTTTTTCTTCAAGAAGAAAAAATTATCTATCTGTATTTAATTTGAAGGATATTTTAAAAAATTATTTTTTGAACACTGAGAGGATGTTATAAGTTTATAGCTATATAAAGTGCTAGTAAAAATACTATTAACCAAATTATTTATCAAATTTGTTTTACTTGTGTAAAAGGTTTCTTATAAGTTTTTTACATAAAATATTTTATATGCATTAAATAATAAGGAACGTAAAAGCTTATTAAACTGATGAGAATAAGCTTTATGGAAAAGGTCTTTTTACAAGTTAATTAAAACCTCATTCATTAAATGAGTCTTTCGTAAATTCTCGCAATACATTTTTTTATAATTTAATTTATTGCTAATCAGTGCCGCTTCAGATAAAAGTGTTTTTTTACTCATCATAATTTAGTTAAGGAGGGGTATTTTTTTTGCTAAGATTAAGTGCTACTTAAAATTGGATTTAACCTGCCATTCTTATGTTTATGAAGCATAAAAATAAATAACTCGATTTCATGACCAAATAAACCCTCTTGAAAAGAAATGGCGCTTATAATATATTTTAATTCTTTTCATTATTTTTTGAACAAAAGGAATTTTTTTTTCTCTACCTCATCTTATTTTGGCAAATATTTCTACCTTGTTTTCAAAGGATTTTCTGTATGAAAAATTTAAATAAAGCCTTCGAATTCTGTTTTTATATTCAATTAGATTTAGTTCCATTAAAGGATTAGTAAATATAAATATTAAATAATTGTGTAACACCAAGATTTCTATCTAAGTTTCATGTTGGTTAAGTATGTTATGTACACTTCGATGATAAAAAAACAATGATTCAATGATATTTTTTTAGTAAGAGTATCAAAAATTAATCAGGGGAATGGGGATACTTAATAAATTCTGAAATTTGTGTTATCATAAATTTTTTGTTTAGATTTTTTTTAAATGTCATGGGAATACTTAATAAATTCTGAAATTTGTGTTGTCACAAATTTTTTGTTTAGATTTTTTTTAATGTCCTACGCATGCCACACAGAAGTCATTTTCCATATTACGAAAAAAGAACTTTCAAAGATATATCTATTACAAAAGTAAATTTTTATTAAACTTGAAAAAAAAATAGATCTAGTTATACTGATACAATTTTTTTAAAATTCGATCCATACTTGATATATATTTGTACTAAATGGGGATGTACAAAAATAGATTTATCCATACCTATACAAATTTTAAGAAAGATCTATATACAAGTGAAAGATATTTGAATTGAATGTGAATTCATCAAATTTAATTTTATCTACATTTATACAATAAACAATTATTTATACCTATAATGCATTTGAAACAAATTTTATTGCATGAAAATAGATCGTATTTATTAAATTTTTTGTGACTTTTCTAGACCCGAGGTACTTTTCTAATAAATATAAATACATACAAATAGGCTTATTCATACTTACAAAAACATTTCGTAATGATGCATCTATACCGAAAATACGTTTATGCTAAATATAATTCAAGTATAGATACATAAAATACATCTGTACTAAATGTTAATGCATTAAAATAGGTTTATTTATAAAAAAACCTTAAGCTGCATAAGTTTTAAATAAAAATTGTGTTTGATTTTGCTAATGCTATTACAGCAAATTTTTTTAAAATTTTAAATTAATTGACATTTAAACCAAAAGAACTTTGATACTTTTTATTCTTCCAGCCAGGTGGAGAGTGGTTAGCGCACCTGACAACGAAGCCAAGGGTTGCGGGTTCGAATCCTGCGCAGGGCAGGTATGTTTCTCTCTGTGTGTTGTACTCTGTTGTGTGTGATGTGTGAATGCTGCCCACTTTATGAACGGGTATGTGTGGCATGGGTCATGTTGCTCGCCTCCGTGACGTTGGTCACATGGGGCTCACTAGGTAACATTAAATGCGCAACACTTCCGACACCTTCCATAGCGAAAAACGAAAAAATAATTTTATTTTCTAAATTTTTAAAAAATTTTTTGAATACGTCAAATACTTTTAAATTCATTCTTCGTTAAGAAAAAGAGCATCAATTAATACGACTAATACATTTCTCTTGTTAAACACTAGTTGAGATTTCTACTTATGCTTTATTCATATCTCTATAATGCGCAAAACTAAAAAGAATATCTCCCATTTGTTGTAATGATCGACATCGCCGATCTCAATGATTCAAAAAAAGTGATTTCCATTTTGCTAATTTATTAGTGCTAGTTGTTAATTAAGTAGCAGTGTCTCAAAAACACACAATCGTTCAGTCTCAAAAACTCACCTTCTCTGAAAAAAATATACCTTTATTTTCGATACATTTGAATTTCGGACTTTCAAAATAGGGTGAGAGGGTAGGGTAATCGTAATCTGTAAAATATGGTTTTGATCGTTCAGTCAGGAGACCATTCGGAAGTTTAGGTTCTTTAATGTCAATTTGATTTTTTTGGGTGCATTTTACCATATTTCTGAAATTGTTCAGGCAAATCAGAGAAATTACGTTATTGTCGCAGATTCTGTAACTTAATTCATAGTTAGGACTAACTAATTGGTATATTTTAGAGCACCTTTTGAACCATCAAGTTTAACATTTAGTTTGTGAAATTTCGATTATCAGAATGAAGGTTATGTAAGGGGATATCTTTTTTATTTCGCGAACTTTATATAGCTTGTCAGAAATATGATTCCGTAAAATATTCACATAAACCAGGTAATAATATCCAAGCAAGCATTAAATAACAATGAAATACGATATAATTCATTGATATTTTCTAGAAAGTAACGGAATCCATGGCATGGTATTAAACAAAATTTTATAAGTTTTGAAAGATGTATACGGAAAGGGTGAGTTTATTTTCATAAATAAAGAAAATATATATAAAAATCTCCATTCTAGCCGCCAGCGCAATTGTAAAAAAGATATAAATATTTTCCAGCCTATCAGGGAAATATTCTTACTGTACATACAATTGTTTCACAGATTGAATTCCCTTAGTTGTTATTTCTTTTTTTTTATTACAAACAGCGTCTAGACGACCAACGATTGTGGAATATGTGCATTTGAAATAGGTATTGCCCTTTTTTTGGAGATTTTTTGCTGTTCAACTTCCAACTAAACTCTAGACATTTGAATCCAAATACGTATATAAAAAGGAAACTGAAATAATGCTACTATTTCATCGCAAGTAACAGGAAAAATACGAATTTAAATTTACTCCTTTTTGAAATATTTTTTAAGCAGTACATTATATCACTTAATGTGTTATTTGCTAGAACTATTTTAATGGGCAATAACGAAGTGCTTGTTGCTAAAAATAATTCAATTATATGTATCATACTGATATAGGCATAACATATTTCAAACATTTAAACACAAAATTTTTTTTTATTTAATCCTTTTTCAATAAATAAAATTATTAATATAATCTGTAATCTTTTCATACTACCACCTGGAATTGAGTGCGGAATAAAAAATATTTTTAGAGATTTACTCGGCATCTGACTTACACATTATCGTAAAATTCGAATACCGCTATATAGTTGCTAAGGTTTCGGATTCATTAAAATTCGTTATCATTTCTCACGCTTTCTTTTCCACCAAAGCATTTTATTTCGTAAGTCTGAGAAAAGAAATATTTTTAGAGATTTCCTCGGCATCTGACTAACACATTATCACTAAAATAAAATACTTTTTCATGGAATTTCATTCGGTGCTAAAGAAGTTCCTATTGTTTAATATCTATATTACTCTTGCTTGCATCACACTGGAATAATATGTGCACAATTGGAAACACATCAATCAAATTCTTCTTCAACAAATAATAATTTCAAGCACCAATAATTTCCTAATAATATGATCATCATTTAAAAACATTTTTCGAAAGCATTATGCTCCACTTTGTATAAATAGCAAAAATCTACATATCAAATTTTACTGATGATTACGTAATAGGCAATCTGTAATGGATCAAACCACGTTACTAGTTAAGCTTGTTTGATGGATGAGAAAGGATCACATCTTATCCGTCCAAAAGAGCAATCTTTGTGAGTAATCAAGTGCCTTCCTGACCGAGTGTTATCATCGTTTCGACATAGCACTGTAACTTAAAAGTAGCGGGTTCAAATTACTCTACAACCCTTAATGTATTTTTGTTCTGTCCTTCTCTAAACTGTGCTATCTTTTCTTCAGCTTGAAAAGGACTTATAAGCAGTACTTTGTATTGAACACACAAGTCTGCATACATGTATGCAGCAATAATCGGATTATAATACGACCAAACTTGCTATTTCTCCAATTCCTTTAATCGCAAGACGATTCCTAGTAGATCCGCAAGTTAAACACCAGTTTGAGAAGGAACCGAGGGTGGGTGGTATCGGTACAAGTCAAACAGTTCTACCGTATACTCCTTGATAACGGAAGTTGTTGGGCTACCAAAGCGGAGGAGCCATCCTTCTGCAGAGGATCAAAATTATGATGGCATGTCTTCAAATCATCCTCAGGGGTGTCTTGTTCATATTTTTGCCAATAACCCATTGCGCATATCTATTTTGACGTAGGTAAAGTACTACTATTACTTCTTTTAATCGCAATTTCAACCTAGATCGCATGAGAAAGCAATTTGAATTTTATGATATTCAAGTGCTTTTCTCTCACAAAATCGATGAACGTATTTATTTGTTAATTACTCTTGCTAAATAAGTAATTTTACAACTTACTTCCATCTAAGACTCTGAATTTTTCTGAAGTATCTTTTTGAAATCTATTTGATTAAAGGTTTGATGCCATAAATCTTACCACAAATCCTTTTCGAAAAATTCAATATAATTTCAGTGCGTTGCATTTTTATTATTTGGTATTAATGCTTTAATATTCATTTTTTCTTCAATTTTCGAGCATAAGAATTAATTTTAGCTTAGTTGTTACTGTTTTTCTTTTATCTTTTAGAGTGTACCCTTTTTAAATACTTTTTTTAATACATTTTGGTACATGGTATTATTTACTTACGTTGTACTAGAGCTCAACAATGGGCTATTAGCGACGGTATGGGAAACATCCCTGAGGATGATCCGGAGACTACATTCATACGTTTAAAGGGAGGAAACATTCACATACCATCCATATATCCGCAGATCTTAAGTTTGATCTGAACCAGAGCATGATAAATCTCCGATCCAGTATTCCCAGAGGTATTGATTTGTTTTGGGAACTTGGAGGACTTTGTGACTCCGACAGATTTCGCTTGCACCAGTCACCATTCTATAAACGGGAAGTCTTTAACCAGGGGAGATTGAACTCTCAACCTCTTGAACATGGACCCAGCGCCCTACGAGCCAAGCTAAGGCCCATACATTCTGCAAAGCATCCATTATTTTAAAAATAACTGTCTTGTAAAATTCAGGTTCGTTAAAATTTGGAAACTTTTTTTTTCCTTTTTGTTTTTTTGAAAATGAGACTTGTCTAATATATTTCTAAGAGGAATCTTTCACAAACTATTAGATTTGTACTTAAAAAAATGAAAACCCATATGTATTTTTGAATTCTGCGCATGATTTTCTTTTTCTTTTTAGCATTTAATGTATGTTACGTTATAAAAGGTAGCAAAATTAATAGTAGACCGCATATTAAAGAGAACATGTCGTAGTTGAACTGGTTATCGAATTTTGTGTAGTAACCTCGTTCTCTGGAATGATTACCTTTAGTAGAGAAATAAAATACACCGTTCAACTGAAAGACAGTTGAGGGTGACATTTTTAAAACCGATACACAGAAAGAGCCTTTAAAACAAACATTTGAATAAACGTTAGATCGCATTTCATCACGTAACTTAACAACATCTTTCTAAATCTCTAAGTCCACTTTAAATTTCTAAAATATTAAATTCTAACTACGATAACTAGATATAAAGGAGTAAAGTATTTGAAAATTTTTGTTATGTAGATGGATCTAGCATTTTAATTTACAATTAATAGCTAAACGTCTTATTAAGAAACTTTTCGCACTTTTGAAACATATTGCTAATTATTCTAATTAAAAATAATGACATCAGTATTATAAAAATTACTTTTTTTGTAATGATTAGTTAAAAAAAAATTAATATTTAAGTTAATAAAAAAATGATTGTGTTAAAAAATTTCTTTAGAACATGGATATTTTATATTTTAAAGATAAATTTGCATTTATAATTAAGCAAAGCTCTTTCTATCGGAAAGTAAATTTCTATTTTTTTACATTTAAGTCGGTTGTCATAACTATTTTAAGGAAAAATACTAATTTAATTTTGCATATTAATTATACGATATTTAAATTTTATTTATTCAATTATTGCCTTCTAATTATCCTCAATATTAGAACTTCTGGGATACGTTTAAAATGTAAATAAATTGTACCAAGGAAAAGTTTGCTGATTGAAGAAGATGTTACTATTTGTTGAAGATGTTGGTTAATTTATACCATTTGTTGAAGAAGAATTATATTGATGTATTTCCAAATGTTCGTATATTATTCCAGTGTGATGTAAGCAAGAGTAATGTAGATATTAAACAATAGGAACTTCCTTAATAAAGAATTAAATTCTATAAAAAAATAAAAATATTTTATTTTCGAAAACTGGAGTCACACGGAACTCTAAAGTAAGAAAAAAGATTCATTTCTGCATATATATAAATTAATAAATCAAGAAAATGGCGTGGAGAGAGTAGCTGCAAAGAGAACTCCATGTACCCAGTAAACAAAAATGTGAGTGTCATGTGTACGTTATCATAGTTTTCGCCAAGGAAAGTTAGGGAATTCCTGTATTGGCTATTAATTGATTAAATTTATTGCCAAGGCTCTTTTACTTAGCCTTACGCAATCAAACGCGTTGGCGGAAAAGAAAGCATGAGAAATAATAACGAGTTTTAATGAATCCAAAACATCAGCAGCCATATAACTGTTTTCGAATTCTGTACTAATGTATTAGGCAGATGTAAAGAGAATCTTTAAGAATAGAATTTATTCTGCACTTAAATTCAAGGTTGTGATATAAAAAGATTAATGGTTTTTATTTATTGAAAAAGTATTAAATAAGATAGCAATTTTGTTTTTAAATGTATGAAATATGTTTTGTAAATTTCAGCATAACAAATTGTACATTTTTATGATGCAAAATTTTCTGATGGAATTTTTAGAATTATTTTATAAACAAAATAAAAGCTATAAATTTAACTGACTCGCATACATGAGTAAAAGATATGCATTTTATCTTATTAACCTATAGTGAATTTTTAAGGTCGTCCCTAAAGTTATAAAGAGTTATATATCTCGAAATAATAAACTCATTTTTTCGCTTTTTTGTTGTTGTTGCAAGCAATCGAAAGAAACCTGAGGTGAAGCCTTTCCTTTTATATTAAAAGCTTTCTTTTTTTTTTTTTTACTGAATTCTTCCATCTGATGTATTTCCGAAATTGTTTTCTCCACTGCCTTTTCACTCAGGTGGTGAAAAAAATAGATTGAATTCTACGTTTTTAATTTTGTTTTGGGAAGAATAAATTAAAGTATTCTCAATTTTTATTTCCGAACAGAGAACTTCTTAATTAAAATAGTAAAAGTTTTTCCAGACAGCGGAAAGACTCTTCTATTACCCCATATTTACAGGAGGCCTGACATTAGGCGCTTGACGTTACAAGAAGATTGAAAACCTAATTTTTCGCCTCCAATTCCTTTAACCTGCCGGAAGAAAACAACTCTGAGTTTGGCCGAAATTCAGGCTCATCCCTATATTTCTCGTAATTAATAATGATACTATTAATATTTATCGAACATAATAATAATACAAATAAAAATTGTTTTACTCTGTAAATTAGTATATATAACTGTTTATTCATAATTAATTTTTTGAAATCTTTCATTTATTTGCAGTCATTGTCTTTCAGTAGCTTATCAGTAAATTGAAAACCTGATTTTTCTCCTCCAATTCCTTTAACCTGCCGGAAGAAAGCAGCTTTGAGTTTGGCCGGAATTCAGGGACATCGCTATATTTCTCGTAATTAATAATGATGCTATTAGTATTTATCGTAGATAATAATGATACAAATAAAAATTGTTTTACTCTATAAATTAGTATATATAACTGTTTATTCATAATTAATTTTTTGTAATCTTTCGTTTATTTGCAGTCATTGTCTTTCAGTAGCTTATCAGTAAATTTAAACCCTGATTTTTCTCCTCCAATTTCTTTAACCTGCCGGAAGAAAACAACTTTGAGCTTGGCCGGAATTCAGGCCCATCACTATATTTCTCGTAATTAATAGTGATACTATTAGTATTTATCGTGCGTAATAATGATACAAATAAAAATTGCTTTACTCTATAAATTAGTGTATATAACTGTTTATTCATAATTAATTTTTTGTAATCTTTCATTTATTTACAGTCATTGTCTTTCAGTAGCTTATCAGTAAATTGAAAACCTGATTTTCTCCTCCAATTCCTTTAACCTGAAGGAAGAAAACAACTTTGAGTTTGCCAAGAATTCAGGCCCATCACTATATTTCTCGTAATTAATAATGATACTATTAGTATTTATCGTACGTAATAATGATACAAATAAAAATAGTTTTACTCTCTAAATTAGTGTATATAACTGTTTATTCATAATTAATTTTTTGTAAACTTTCATTTATTTACAGTCATCGTCTTTCAGTAGCTTATCCGTAAATTAAAAACCTAATTTTTCGCCTTCAATTCCTTTAGCCCACTTACAGGCAAGTGCTGCCGTGAAAAGACAACTTTGAGTCATCACGAAATTTTGGTGTATCAATTGTATTCGTAATTAATATTGATACAATTTGTATTTCTAGTACTTAATAATGACACAAAGAAAAATTGTTTTACTGTATAAATTAGTGCATATAATTCGGATAACTGTTTATTCCTAAGTAATTTTCCGTACTCTTTTATTCATTTACTGTAAGCGTCTTTCAGTAGCTTATCCGTAGCAATGTTTAGAGGTTGCAATATTGTGTTGTGCTGCTGTGTGTTTTTATTCCGTATATTTATTAATTATATCTAGCTTAGTTTACATTAATTGTAAAAAAAAAAGCCTTTGAAAATTTAGGTCTAGTTTTTGAATTATGCACTAAAGTCGCTATATAAATAATTCGCTCTTGAGATTTGATTTTTGTAAGGCAGAACTTTTTTTCTGAAGTGCATGGTCGACGCAGCTAAGACCTGCAAATGGCCATTATGCTTGTGAAAAATAAGAAAATAAAAATGCATCATATCCAAGGAAGATATATTTAAACTATATGATGCAATTAAGCATTGGAAAGACATTGATTTGTCATCACGTTGATATATAAACGAATATAAATATGTTTTTAAGGAACTATATGTAATAGATGCTTAAAACGTGTTAAAACTGTTAAATTAATTTGAATATAAAAATGTTAACCTTTTTAAAGCACAAATATCATGGTACTGTTTGTATAAATTTAGTAATTGTAAGAGCATATCATAACTTAAGGACAATGTTTAAATTATGTGATATTCAATGTTTAGAGGATTTAATATTGTGTTGTTGCATGTTTTTATTCTGTATATTTATTAATTATATCATGCTGGGTTCAAACCTACTCTGAGAAAATAGCTTCTGAAAATTTAGGTTTACTTTAAGCATTATGCACACAAGTCGCAATATAAATAATCCGCTCTCGAGATTTGATTTTTGTTGGCCATAACTTTTTTTCTGATTTATTTCTTTTAATTTTCAGATAATATACGTGATTTTTAAATTTTAATAATAATTCAATCTTTTAAATGCAAAATGTGAGTATAAAAATTTATGTTTTAAGTGATGGAATCTTAAGAAAATGTAAATAACAGGAATAAGTGGTATAATTCAAAACTTTTTCAGCCATTTCAGCTTTTATTTGTAAATATTGTAAAATTATTTGTAAAGTTATACCCACTATTATGTTTTAAAAATTTTAATATGAAATTATTTATATTTAAATTAATATTTGTAAAAATTTCTCTTACATATTTTAAATAATGGGACGAAAACTGGGAGTATGAATACTTTTTTTTTAATGGCCGGCACTTGGGGGTTGTCCCATTGGCCACTGAAATGCCAGATCTGCTACTCTCATCTCGTTACCCAGTGGGCACCTGTGGCGAAGTCACGGCGGAGGAGCAGCGTCGCCTACGTCACACAACCGCAAACCCGTTTATAGGGCGGGTCGCATTCACACAATCACACACAGAGGACATAGAACACACAGAGAAAGAAGGAAAGATCCATGCCCTGAGCAGGATTCGAACCCGCGACCATCGGCTCCGCAATCAGACACACTAGCCACTCGGCCACCTGGCCGGCAAGGAAGTTAGAATATATCTTTGGAAATCTTGGGGGCAAGCAAGAACATTGGCCCTGATTTAATATAACTAGCGTAAAAACTGTATAATTTTATAATTATTTCGTCATTTACTTTTTTTCAGAACACAATTTTTCTAGTGCACCTCTTTAGTCCTTTAAAGGATGAAAATTTTATATTTTACTAAGTCTGATTTCCATAATTAATTTCCTGGGGCATGTGAAACAGTGTCCAATTAGAAAGATTTCAAAAATTGTTTTTAGATGCTTTAATTTGGTGTATGTATTATTTGCATTCCATTATATTTTATATATATAATGGAATGCAAATAATGCAAATAATGCAAATAATATTATATTTTATATATATATATATATATATATATATATATATATATATATATATATATATATATATATATATATATATATATATATATATAATATATATATATATATATATATATATATGTATAAGGTACTATAAGGTACCTCATCATAGAATCGAGTTAACATGTCTTATATACTAGTGAATTGTAATTTTGTAGTGGTAGATACTCTACAGTACTCCCCCACCAGAATTATAACTGTGATAGAATTCGATAAATGGATACCACTAGTTGAGTCATTGCTGTTTCTGTGCGAAGCTGGGAGAGCTGTATTAAGATAACCGTACTTTTTGCGTGCTGAATGTGAGAACTGTATTAAGTTCACGGTCGTAATCACTCCTGTGTTGCCTTTAGCAGTCGAGTGTATGCAAGTCGACATTGTGCGTGATCGAGACGAGACTGAGTAGCAACAGTGCGCGGAGGTGGATAATGTCGCAGTCACAAGTAGCAAGTCAACCGTTCAATGTGGACCATTCATCGAAGTGGGTGTTTCTGCCAAGGTAGGCGTGTTCACGTCTCGCCGGGGTCACCAATGTGGGGATAACAGCTATCGACAATGTCAACCTTCATCTATGAAAAGGTACCTCATAATAGAATAGAATTAACATGTCTTATATACTAGTGAATTGTAATTGTAATTTTGTAGTGGTAGATACTCTACATATATATAACGATGTTACATTTTACTGTGAAACGGCAGACGTTACTTTGAGTTTTTAATACATTTTATCAACTTTTAATTAAGTATTCAGTATTCAATTAAAAATATATTTGCATATTTTGATTGAACAAATATAAGTTTTTATGTAACGACCTGTTTTTTGCTGAGAAACAAAATAATTTCGAAGCAATTTTTGATAGGAGTAAGAAGTGAGCATTTCAGAGAAAAAGTATTTTATGTTATATATCTTTAAAAGTTAAAGCAAAGTATAAGTGTTTTTTTGCATTTTACTGTGCAATAAATGTTGCGTAATTATTGCAGAATTTGCAATTTTTGAAATTTTCACGTAATAACTTAATCACAACTATGCGATAATTCATACTAATAAATATGGTATGATTAATATTGTATTTATTTTGTTAGTTCAGTCTTTTATTTTAGCTGTTTATTATTTCATACTATTATAATTTCTGTGTACGAGTTGCCATGTTTTCTTTTAATTTTCAATGATTGTATTATTTATTTTTTCCAGTTATTGCAGAGCATATTAAATTTTAGAAGCTATGTTTATAAGTTTAGAAATAAGAAGCATTCAAACCATTTGAGTACATATTTTTGAAATTATTTTATTTGATGGTACTGTATAAAAAGAGATTCAAAGAATTTTATTTCAAAATTAGAACCTTGCATTTTTTTAATCTAAAATATTTCAAAAACTCAGATTTTGATAAGCAAATTGCAAGTTTAGAAATTCAATATTTTGTGAACTGCCTTCTAAGCGTGAATAAAATTGTTTTTCCTTCAAAAATTAATTCTTGAAAAAAAAAAAGGAAGGAGCGAGGGAGAGAGAGAGGAAGAAGACGTTAAAGAGAAATATAACAAAGAGGACAATGCAGATGTTGCAAATGGAGGTCGTTCATATAGTTTAGGAATGAGTAATTGAAAACATAAAGAAACAAATTTTGACTCGTTTGCTGTAGAATTTCAAATATATACGGCGATAAACTTATAATATTTTATATTCTAAATTGCTGTTCAAAATGTTCCTGGAAATAAAAGTCGTGACTGAAGTAAGTTCTAGTAAAAGCGTATGACAAAAAACGGTAAAAAGAAAACAAACAAACCTATCGATAACAAGTGTTGCAAACATTACCCATCCATTTTTTTATATAGCGATTTAAAGTTTTCGGTAAAAATGAAGAGCGGAAAACATGAAACAAAATCAAACACAGTCACAACTTTTGCTCTTATGAATGGATTGTCATGTACTGCGATGTAATCTTAATAATTTAAGGAACTTCCTTGAATATGGTGAATAATTTGAGCCCTCGACAACACTGGGGAACAATTTTTTTCCTTCTGTTGTATGAGATTTTTTTAAAAACAGATTTTAGATAATTTCGCACTGCTGATTTCAAATGTGATATTTTTCCAATCTCTTCTAACTACAGTTTTTTAATTGACATTTAGTCTATTTTTGTCGAAATATGCAAGTTTGAAAACATTATATACAATAGGGCGTCGCTTAAATGTTGAACGACTAACTTCTAGGAGAGTTAGGGAGCATCATCAGGAGTCCATGTCCGGTGATGTTGTCATACATTGCTGGGGGAGCTACTCTGAACAGGTCATAAGAAGAAAGCGCCCCTGTCATCGTATGATGTTGTTTTTGAACATGGGTTCTTATGCAATTTTAATCCTAATGATGGTCTTAACTCCACATGAAGTTTGTAACAACATTTACGAGATACCCTCTTGAATATAACGTTTTTAAACTCGTACATTTCGATAAAAAAAATAGACTGAAAATGTTATTATAAAATCTGTAGCTTCAGGAGCAACAATAATTTCAGATCTGAAATCTCCACAACCAAATTAGGAAAGATCAAGAATTTGTGTAAATGCAACAAAATGTTTTTCTTCAATGTAATTTAAGTTACAAAATCAGATGCAAAAATATATTTTCTACGAAACAACTAAAATTTTTTCACGAACAAACAGGGTTATATTCTTGACCCTCAAATTATGGGGAAAGGAGAAGCTGGAATCTAGAAAATATATTCCCAATAGTTTAGTCAGGAAACTGGTCAAATATTTGGGGGGTTTTTAAGCGTGTAATTTTTTGTTGTTGGTATTTTGACTTTTCTCTAGAACTATTTAAGCGGATCAAAAATATTTTGTGCCGTTTAGCGTAGAACTAAGTTTATTTATCGCAAACAATTGAACATTCACCAAAAATCCCAATTTGCTAAGATTTAGAATAAATTTGAATATGAGATTGCTTTCCCTCTGCTATATAAACTGAATTTCACCAACTTTAAATACCCTGTTACTGATAAAAATAGTTTTGATTTTTTACCAAAGATAAGGGCAGGGAATATTCCTTTACAATACAAGTGATATTCAGAAACAATCAGTTTTTTATGAGTTGTTTGTTGTTCGTACAGTGCGTAGAAATTAAATGTATTTGCTCGCTCTTTCTTAGAATAGTATTTGTTAAAAAATCCTTATATTGCTTTGAATTCTAATTTTAAATGAAATTAAAAAGTGCTTTTACTTATTTGGAATTTCGTGTTGTTTCAGTTTAGCAAACAACAGGCATTAAAAAAACATTAGATGAATCTATAATGTTATATTGTACATGTAATCAACTTTGTATAAGATCTTTTTTATCTAAGCTAAAGATTATTTACTTGTTTTAAGAAAATCTGGATTGTCTGTTTAGCACGTTGCTCTGCATATTTTAATAATAAATTTAAATGCAAGGATGACGTTATAAAAACCATAAAATAACTGAATATATTTTGTTACAAATGTAATACAGTTGATAAATTTAAATAATTATTTACTTCAACAAATGAGGCAGTTATCGGATTAAATCTCTAATATAGCGACATAAGAAATTAATAACTTGTTATACGAATTTAATAACACACTCCATAATTCAGTTCATTAATCCTTTACTCAATATCAAGAGCCACTAGTAGAAAGAAATACATTAATATTGAATCAGTCATTCAAATTGATTTTCCTCTGCATAGTCATTAAAGTTGCTCTTTTTTAATGTTAGCCAACCACAGCTTTTTGCCAAGCCAAAAATAGCCTCTCTCATTAAACGAAGCTTTGTGGCCCTATTTTTTACTAATATTACAGAAAACTATTGATATCAAGTCCAATATATTGGTCAGTTCTAAGCTAAGAGATCATTAAATTCAGCTTAGAAACAGTAGAGTTGATCGTTCGTTAATTGCAAATCTGAAACAAGTTTCTGGAAGAAATTCTATATTTTTTTTCAATCTCCGATAACTTTGAATTCTTTTCATCAAAAGAAGAAAAAAAGAAATTAATATTTTTATTTTTAAATTCATAGTTATGAAGCATTCTATATCAAATTAACTTTATCATTCTACATTATTTTTAACTCCTGTTTTATTTAAGTTACTTTATCCGAATTACATATTTGAGTTTCAGTCTGTAAGTGTACTATTTCGAAGATTAAGGGGATTTCGAAAATTTACGTTAGCTCTCGTACACTCCCGTACGTAAGATTTAAAGTTATTCTGTATATGCACACTTCTAGTGCCCATGCGTCAGTTCTGGGGAAATGCGCATGCGCACGTGAAAAAATATCAAACTTACGTAAGTGAAAATAAGAGATTTTGCAAATATCCGTAAGTTAAAAGCACTAACGTAACGTTCAAATTTGACCACAAAATCGAAACAAACATTTACAATGCATGCAGATTATTTCTTTAAAGCTGTGTCATACTATTCAAGTTTCTTTGCTGTACGTAAAACAATCTGTGAGCAAAAAAATTTTGTAGATTATAGATTTTAATGAATAACGATAAAGAATGCAGTATTATTAAAATATTAATAACAAATATTATTATTATTAATATTTAAAATATACAAGTGAACTTCTGTTCATTATTTAACTAAATTGAATAGTTAAAAGAAATATAATTTATAATTTTGAAAAAGCGAAAATATATCTAGTTCCTTATGGAACTAGTGCAGTTAGAAAGCCATAATATTAAAGAAAAACCAAAAATTTTTTTTTATTAAATGAACCAAGGGTTGTAAAATTATCAAGTTGGTTTTTAAATTTCATCTATACAATTCTTCAAATTCACATTCTATGGCCCTGCTTTTCGTTCGAAAGTAGGTTTAAACAGAAACAACATTTAACAGCTATAAACAGCTTGTTTGTAGCTATGTTTTTGTAGCGTACATCACGCCAACATAACGTTAAGATACGTAGCATATGAAAGAAACTCAAGCATGTTGCTTAAATTTTACGTACGAGAGTGTACGAAAGCTTACGAAAAATTGCGGAGTCTCCTTATTTAGGCACAATTAACACAGCTGGTGGAGAGTGAGCATGAGCTGAATACAGGCGGACGATTAAACGGCCAGCGTGTATGCGTATGAAAGTTATATATCCGTCTCTTACTCTCTTGTTGGTTGTGGTGTGGAAGTTTGAGAAAAGCAATAGCAGTACGAGTGCTTGATCTGATCCGAAATTATTTACAGTGGGGTTTGATTAGATGTCTTTATTTTTAAAAATGGTCAAAATTTCAATTCGAGATAAATTTTGCTGCATCGTATGCAAAATGATTGAATTATCATCATACATGAAGCTCCAGTTATAATTTAAGCACTCCAATTAATCGGTAAGTGGTCAAAATAATTACTGTCTGTACATTTTATTTGACTATATAAATTATGATTGTAGAGGTCAAGCAATAATTAACACTAGCATTAACATCTTACACAATTCCAGATTTAAGAAGCTACTATTTTTAAAATGTTTACTTTTTAAAAGAGTGAAAAGAATTAAAAGTGACGTTTTATTTAATAGAGAATGTAAGTCTACGATTATTTCTCAATGTTTAAAATACAATGTTTTGAAAAAGTTTTTTCTTATGAAATATTTTTTTATTCAACTGATTTTAATTTCGCAAAAAAATACTACTTCTTTTTTTTATCAATTAGCCATTGATTTTGCAGCATAAATTTTCAATATCGTAGATTTTCATATTCACCTCTAAATGCTAAAACAAACGTCAGGAAATAAATCAAGTAGAGAATTTTATAACATGACAAACTAATAAAGGGAAGTTCCCCGAGAGCACATACACACATTGGGCACAAAATAGGGTTTGAAATCTAATATCAAAATATTAAATATTAATAATATCAAATATAACAAATATTATAACAAAAAATTTATAGTTTTACATCGTTTCTGAGTAAATTACTTGTCTTTTATTTCTGTTTATCGGGTCCAAAATTCTTATTCCAAAATTTGAATTTATTGCTAAGTACAGTTAATTATTTTTCAAATAAAAATAATTATTTATTTTGTTACAATAAATATATTGAAAATGTGTTTATTTAAATTATAATAATTATATATTTTATTAACAAATTTATCTTTGAGTGTTTTGTGGAAAAGTATTGACTTTAAAAAAACCCCAAGAAACAATGCTGAATAAAAACTCGCAGTTAGTGTGGAGCAAACCATAGCTTAATGAATAACTTAATGAATAACCATAGCTTAATGAATAACTTACTTAAAAATGTATCGGATGAATTTCGCCAACAATGCATTTTGTTAGTTAAACTAAGCCATTTGTTGATAGATAAGAAAAAAATGCTCCAATTATTATTTCTAGGTACGCGCAAAATATATTCAGAATATTTCCCTTCGTAATAAACTGTGCCAAATTCTAATTCTATAACATTTGTTAGCAATCGATAGCTAATTTAAAAATCGATATTTTCGAGTTCATTATAGTTTGAGTTATTTGCTGAATAAGTCACGTTTCCCATTCAATTCACTGAAAAGTTAGTTACTCCAATGACAGGTAACTTTCTGTTCATTAATTCTATTTAATTTCGATTTTAATGAAACGTTTGTCAAACCTTAATTACATGGACATATATAAATCTAAATTACAACTATGTTAAAGAGTGTCATATTTTAACATATTTAAAACATATATCGAAAAATATGTTATTTTTTAATAATTTTAATTTAATTCATTTCTTAGCATTTTTTAAAAATATCTTTTAAATTTGACTATCACATTGAGATAATAATGTTTATATTGAGCAGGGCAGTACTAATATGAGAGAAAAAAAATTACAGTGAGTACAGAGAGTAAAAATATCTGTAATGATTTAATATAAAAGCGTCGTTATAAAACTATAATAAAGAAAAACTAAAATTTTAAAGATTTTAGACTCAAAAACAAGTGATTTAACAAAACTGTAATTTAATTACTAACCATTTCGTTAATTTAATTTTTGAGATCCAATTTTAAAGAATTCCTATTTTATAAGTAAAATAATAAATCTAATAAGATTTTAGAATAATAAAATAATCAAACATTTTTTTAAAAATGTAATTCTTTCAATTTGTTTTTTTACGTTGGTCTCCTATTGATTTCGGGGAGATGAAAGGAAAAAAATGCATACATTCTATTTAGGTTTATTGTATTTGCATATTAGTTTTTGAGATAATTTTATTAATTTAAGTTATATTTATCTAATCTATAACTATTTTAATTAACAAAATGCATAAAATTTTTTGATACATTCAAATTTAAGTATTTATTCTAAAATTAAAATCAATTAAAAAAGAAATGGACTTGGAAAGGAAAAATATATTTAAAAATAGGATCTATAACTTGAAAACTAATGTTTGTTTTTCAGAAGAAAAGTTCTCTTTGAGCTGCCTTTAGGGTGATATAATTTTTAATTCCTATGCTAACTATGCAAATATTTAGAATATTAATCTATAAAGTATGTAGACAAAAGAATACGAACAGTTCTCTTATCACATCTAATTTGATTTAAATTTTCTGAAACATAGCCGTTTAGTTATATTTTTTCAATGATTTAATCATCCTATTGTCTAAGGCCAATCTCCTTTTCTGTATATATATATATATATATATATATATATATATATATATATATATATATATATATATATATATATATATATATATATATATATATATATATATATATATATATATATATATATATATATATATATATATATATATATATATATATATATATATATATGTGTGTGTGTACCTTTCTGAATCTAATTTTGCAATTCAAAAATTACGTAATTAGCATATTACAACTAAGCATATTTGCGGTACAAATATAAGCATATTTGATGCGTGTACTTCAAACTACCCTTTATTTTGTGAAAATTCGATCACTAAAGTAATAGTTATCAGAATGATATAATTATAAATTATTTTTTTAAATTATAATTTCGTATAAATATTTTTGATTAAAAGAAATTATGCTTATAGCTTAGACTGTTATTTAAGTCTCTATAGTTTTAACAGTACTTTTAAAATCCTATGAATACAAAAATCCTATGAATTAGGAAAAAAACGTTGCTGTCCTGTTTCACACGAAGTCGTCTTCTTCTGATTTAAGTCTCTATAGCATTAACAGTACTTTCAAAATATTGTGGATACAGAAATATAATGAATTAGGAAAAAAAAAGTTACTGTCCTGTTTCACGTGAAGTCGTCTTCTTCTGATTTAAGTCTCTATAGCGTTAACAGTACTTTCAAAATATTGTGGATACAGAAATATAATGAATTAGGAAAAAAAAGTTACTGTCCTGTTTCACATGAAGTCGTCTTCTTCTGATTTAAGTCTCTATAGCGTTAACAGTACTTTTAAAATATTGTGGATACAGAAATATAATGAATTAGGAAAAAAAAAGTTACTGTCCTGTTTCACATGAAGTCGTCTTCTTCTGATTTAAGTCTCTATAGCATTAACAGTACTTTCAAAATATTGTGGATACAGAAATATAATGAATTAGGAAAAAAAAAGTTACTGTCCTGTTTCACGTGAAGTCGTCTTCTTCTGATTTAAGTCTCTATAGCGTTAACAGTACTTTCAAAATATTGTGGATACAGAAATATAATGAATTAGGAAAAAAAAGTTACTGTCCTGTTTCACATGAAGTCGTCTTCTTCTGATTTAAGTCTCTATAGCGTTAACAGTACTTTTAAAATATTGTGGATACAGAAATATAATGAATTAGGAAAAAAAAAAGTTACTGTCCTGTTTCACATGAAGTCGTCTTCTTCTGATTTAAGTCTCTATAGCATTAACAGTACTTTCAAAATATTGTGGATACAGAAATATAATGAATTAGGAAAAAAAAGTTACTGTCCTGTTTCACGTGAAGTCGTCTTCTTCTGATTTAAGTCTCTATAGCGTTGACAGTACTTTTAAAATATTGTGGATACAGAAATTTAATGAATTAGGAAAAAAAGTTACTGTCCTGTTTCACATGAAGTCGTCTTCTTCTGATTTAAGTCTCTATAGCGTTAACAGTACTTTCAAAATATTGTGGATACAGAAATTTAATGAATTAGGAAAAAAAGTTACTGTCCTGTTTCACATGAAGTCGTCTTCTTCTGATTTAAGTCTCTATAGCGTTAACAGTACTTTCAAAATATTGCGGATACAGAAATTTAATGAATTAGGAAAAAAAAGTTACTGTCCTGTTTCACACGAAGTCGCCTTCTTCTGATTTAAGTCTCTATAGCGTTAACAGTACTTTCAAAATATTGTGGATGCAGAAATATAATGAATTAGGAAAAAAAAAGTTACTGTCCTGTTTCACATGAAGTCGTCTTCTTCTGATTTAAATCTCTATAGCGTTAACAGTACTTTCAAAATATTGCGGATACAGAAATTTATAGAATTAGGAAAAAAAAAGTTACTGTCCTGTTTCACACGAAGTCGTCTTCTTCTGATTTAAGTCTCTATAGCGTTAACAGTACTTTCAAAATATTGTGGATACAGAAATATAATGAATTAGGAAAAAAAAGTTGCTATCCAGTTTCACGCAAAGTCGTCGTTCTCTTTTGCAGAAGGGCAAATCATTCCTTATGAGATAGAATAAAAAAAAAACTTTCCAAAACTAAACCAGTATGAAATGGGTAACCTAACTTTTTCATTCAACGTTACTTACCATAGTAATCACCGGCAGTCAAATTTGGCGCGTGGAGTATTCTAGTGAAAGCAAGTCGGCTCAATGAATAAGTCAAATAATTTAAAAAAAAACATATTTCAAAAATTAAACTTCATTATTAAATTGTCTAACTAAGAAGCTAGTTTGACCAATTTTGCTAAAATTTTGTGTTTTATCTTTTAAACTTACATACATTGTAATGATCGAAGTTTTTTTATACCTTGCCATTCAGAATGTTATTGGCAATTATTTAATTAAATGAAAAAATAATAATAAAAAATTTATTAACATTTGCTTTTTAAAGGAAATAATCATTGGATAAACGCTTTTCATAATTGTGTGCAAATATCTTCTGATTAGCTTGTTCTCTAAATGTATGCAAAAAGCGAAATTATTATGATATTTAACTTGGTATAAAATGCATGGTTAAAACTACTAAAATATGGTAAAATTTACCTTGCTTCTGGCTGTTTGGAACACCACGAGGCTTGGTAATTTTTACCAAAACTCTTTGATAATGATTTTGATAAAGATAATAATAAAATATGGTTTTATTATATGTGGTGAAATTTGTTAAATGTAGTAAAATTTGGTAATTTTATCATGATGCCTGGCATGGGAAAAAACTATTTATTCGGTTTAATTTACTTTTCAGCCTTGTATTTTTTATTTAATGTATAATAAAAAGAACTATAATTTTGAAAACCAAAATTTCCGGCAGAGTGTTACCGTAAGAACTGTTAAATTATTAAAAGGGTGTAAATACCGTTATTTTGTTTTTATTAACCTGAGTTACGATTATTTTCTTCTTTTTTTACCAGAAATGTTACGGTACATTATCAGAGTTTTTTTTTCCGAGTGTAAAAAGAGCTTTTGATTCGCTTAACGAGTTTAATAATCATTAAGGAATTCAAACATTTAAATGTTATATTGGGACCGCATTTTCCAAAATCGGGGTTGCTTTGAGGGTCAAGTAAGAACTGAAAAATGTTTATTCAGAGAAATTTTTTTTCACTTGATTTCGCATTTTAAAATATCGTATGTTTTTATTAATTAGCCTATTTGAAGTCCAGCCCTCGAACCATTACGAACCTTGTGCGTGAATATCTGATCATTTTATTAAATGTTATTCAGGGCTTATTTTTTATTCTTCGACTAGACATGAAACTAATTGGAGGATTTTAAGAAACTACTTAAAAAAGGATTAGTCGTAATGTAACTGGGGATATCAAGGGAAATAAAATTCAACTGGATTATGCAAAATCATTTTTTATTAAATTTGAAAATATTAGAAATAATTGTATAATTTTGAAGCAAAACAAAAATTAAATGGTAGCACCAATGCGAAATTATTTCTAAAACTTCATTTAGTTTTGCTTGCCCAATTTTACGACAGGTCACATACGACCTCATAAAAATGAGTTATCAACTTGCGCATTCTACTGATAAAAAATACACTAATACTCATAAAATTTAAAAAAAAAAAAAAAAAAAAAAAAGGCGAATTCTAAAGAATTGGCGAGAGTTTTCCACATGTAGAAAAATAATTAATGAATAGTTTTCCTTGTTTGTTAATTTTTATGAACCAAAAAATCAGTGTTAAAAGTAACCTTTATTTGTCTGTTTTTTAAAAAAGAATATCACCCGAATTTTGTTTTGTACACGAGAGGACATAAGTAGTTTTGAGTGAAATTTTTCGTACCACTTGAAACTGCTTTGTCCACTTGCTTTGGTGATGTTGGATTTGTGAAAGTTAACCATAGAGGCACGACACTTAACACAGCAGTTCTAAAAGTATATAATCTTTGTTAAAAAGGTTCTGCTTACATGACAAAAGAGCCTTCGAAGAAGAGCCTTAAAATTTTTAGATTTAGTTTTTGATTACTTAAAAATTAAATTCCTATTTTTGGGGCTTTCTTATTGAATCTGCTACTATTTTAATTAAAAATTTGTGTTTTACTTGTTTGTCTCACCTGCTAAATTAAAATGCTAAAAAAAACTTTTAATATTTACCAAGATCTTGTTAAGCATCAAATAATCTATTTCATTAAAAAAATTCATTAATCATGTAAAATAAACATTTTGTTTTAAGAAAAAGGGATCCATAAATATACTTCAAAAGAAATCCTTTTCCCAAGGAGAAAATTTCAGTGCTCTTTGTTTGCCCAATTACTTGAAGTAATGAAACAGCATTTATTTTAAAGCTTAAAGTTGAATTTAGAATTCGTAAACATTATTATATTTTTTATATTTCTTCAAAAACAATTTATTCCAACAAAAAAAAATAGGAACTTTTTTAGGGAATATTTTTCTATTTCGAAGAAGGTAAATATCGGTGTTCATATTTAACTTGAAATAATTCGTTGAAGATCATAATTCGAGTTTATTTTAAAGATATAAATAAAAAATGGCATGAATTCAAATAAAAATTAAAAGAATAATTTTGTAACAAAAATATTATTGTAAGTTTAAACGTATTTCAATATTTGTAATGATTACTTTTTTTCGTAAAATATATAACATAAAAAAAGAATGTTGCACGTTTTGTGAATAGTTAAATACTTTATATTTTTCAAAAACTTTACTGAAATTATGAAGTTTAAAATAAAATTCAAATAAAAAAATAAAATAATAAAATAAAGTAAAATTAAAGTGCTTTAAAAATTGTTATCGTCAACTGTCGGATCACATATTATCGATTTATAAGCTTTTACTTTTATTTATTAACTAATTTGCCTTTTTCTTGATTCGTCATGTCACTATTGCGTCAACTCACACATATGATTTTCAACTAAATGATTTGCCTTTCATTATTATGACAATTACCTGATTTGTTCATTCCTCGATATTCTTTTACATTGAGTGCGCTAATTCCCTGTTTTTCTCAATTACTAATTTGTCTGTATATTAGAGAGCTAATTCTGTTATTTGTTTATTCAATGATTTACTTCTTCATTGGCATGCTGATTGTCTGATTTGCTTGCTTCTGATTCACATGTTCATTAGTATGCCGATTAACCGATTCTCTGAATTCAACTGTCATTAGTATGCTAATTGCATTGTATGCATATTCCCTGATTCACCCATTTATAAATATAACGATTCTTGAACTCGCTCTTTCATTGATTTAATAACTCATAAAGTAACCAAATTATTGAATTATTCATGCATTTAGTTCCTTGATAGAGTTAACAATTCTTTGATTTCGTTAATCCATCAATTTTATAATTTACTTATACACTGATTCACCAATTAACGGAAGACCATTTATTTGCTTTAGTTCTTCACACATTTCCGTCCTTATTTATTTCCCTTCCTTCTTACTTCTTTTCTATCTATCCTTTCGATAAGAAAAATTCTTCATAACTACGTTTCCTTAAATTTAAAATTAAATTGTTCTAAAGTTAATCATATGTAATTTGGACAAGGAAAATGCTTCTGGTAAAATTCCAACTGTTACTGTTGGATACCAATTGTTGTTATAATAATGGATAAAAACGCGCCCCGCACCACTTCCTGAAACTTGCAAAGGTAAGAACTCTCAATCTAACATTAGGTTTATGAATTTGTAATGAAAATTAAAATAAATGGCATAATCTTAAAAAAAATTGCATCTATATTAAATGGTGAGAAAAAAAATTGATAATTACAGTCCAATAAACCAAATTTATAAACTCAAAAGAAATGAAAATATAATATAAACGCATAATTTATATGATTTTGTTGTTCATTTTTCTGTTTATTTCCCTTTTATCTTAAAATGAAATGAGAATAATCAGTCATAATGAACCTCTCATTGCTTTAATAATTTGGTGCTATTCAAAATATATTTACTAACACAGACATGTAACAAAAGTTATAATTCTTCCAGTCCTTATTCCTAATCCTTACAACCGGGAAACATGACAAATAACAAAATAATTTTTAAGATTTATAAATTATTCTTAGCTAAAGTTTCGTTACTTATAAAGATTCTTTTGTGTTCCATCGTTGCCATTCTGAACATCTAATCTCTGCCATTAGAATTTGTTCAAAATATCTGTGCGAGTGGATACAATTTAAAACCAGTTAATCTTTTGCGTATTCATAACAGTTCTCAATTCAATGGAAAATATCTTCGCTTCCCTGACGTTATTGTATCACTTATTTCAATGAAATATATATTATTTAAATTTTCCCTTCAGCTTTTAAACTGTCGAACAAAGACCTTCTTTAGCTGAACAATTTTTTTAAAAAAAAAGCTTTGAAGAATGAATTGAAATGTCTGAAAAATATCAAATGACTGTGGTGCTTGTTTTCAATACTAAAAAACTCGTAACTGAAATGAAATGAAACTACAAATGGTAATTCACGTTTACTTCAAATTCATATTTAAATATATATTTATCATATGTTTATATTTCTATCTTAAAAGGAATCTAAGAAAACATATCAATATTCAGTGCAGACCCTCTTTTCTCTGTACAAATTTTAAAAAAAAAATTTACTAAGTATTTTCTACAAGCTCTTAAAAACGTTTTTAAGTCCAAGAAAAGATAGGTTATACTCTTTTGCCTTGTATGATATATTTTTCAGAATTATTTTTAAATATTTGAATTTGTTTGCAAATGTCAGCTCGCAACTACCACACGACTGACGTAATATGTCTTTCATGGTAGACAGATCATGGGTTAGAGTCCCTTTGCTCTCAGGCTAACTGTGGGAGGTTTTCCTCTACACGTAACGCAACTACGGGTTAGTTCCATCAGAAAGTCCTCCACGAAGGTAAATTTCCCCCAATACTTGATTTATGCGTTCCCTTTTCTTCTGGATTGATTTCTAAATGACAAGGCTACGGAGTTGAACGTTGGTAGTCGTAAACCCTAAATTGGGTCGACTGTCTAACGACGGTTAGAAAATAATAGGTAAGGTGATTTTTTACTGTTTCCCGAAACGAATAAGGAGCTTTTTTGTATTAATTTTCTGTACTTCTAACTTTTTATTTTATTTTAAGTATCATTGATTTTAAATTTTGTTTTATAGAAAATACGGTACAAATACGCAATTGTAATCAAAATAAAGTCATAGTTTCACAAACCATTACTGCCGGCCAGGTGGCCGAGTGGTTAGCGTGCCTGACTGTGGGTTCGAATCCCGCGCTGGGCATGGATGTTACTCTCTCTCTCTCTGTTGTCTTCTGATGTGTGAATGTATGAATGTGGCCCACCCTACGAACGGGTATTTGTGGCAGTGTGGCGTGGGTAATGTTGCTCGCCTCCGCGACTTTGGTTCACAGGTGCCCACAGGGTAACGAAAAATGAGCAACATTTCCGGCATCTTCTAAGGAGAAGTACGGAAGTTCAGTGCCTGCCGTTATTAAAAAAACAAACAAACAAACCATTACTATTGTTATCTTTTAAATACTTGAGCAAAAGGAGCCCAAAAAATACAAAAGAAAAAAAAAGCAAAATCGTATGTTGTTTATGATATATCGTGCAACGTAACGTATAATTTTAAACCAACGAGAAAAATGTATTTTTCAAACTTTTCTCCCGAACAGACTAATAAAACTTTTTTTTAAATGAATTTTAAAGTCTTGGGGGAGCTGCCAAAATTGCAGCTTACAGCAGTTGTCCAAATTTCAGGATGACAGCAATGCTGTTCTGGTGTTAAAAAAGACAAGCAAACTCTATGCTTTGTTATAGATTTAAATCTTATTTGCTTCAAAATTATACTTAAATTTTAAGTGTGAAAGTTCTAAAAATACTCACTCATTATTAGAATGAAGTTTAAAAACATTCTGAATTGAAAGTTGTTTTGTCTAAAACATCTTTTTGATTTGATTGCTAACTATAGGCTTAATTATAAGACTAATTCTCTGTGCATTTTTTCTGAATAATAACGGAAGAAAATGATGAGAGATTTATCATGCCGTATTTGTGTGTTTTTTCTAAGGTTTTTAATTGCTGATAAACAGTTATTAGGAAATAAATTTAGAGGATTATTGAGTAATAATTAATTTTTTTCAAGAATGTGGATAGAAAAAAATAGGGTGATTACCGAATTTAAATTGTTAATGCTCTTAATGATAAAAAATTTACTTGCAATTAAATTTTTTTTGTAATACTTAATAATTTAAAATTCATTTTAGATTATAAGTCTGTTAGAAAACAACGTGAATTTCACTTTATTTATGGTACTTAAAAGATTTTCCATTTAATTTTTAGTTTTAATTAGGATAAATTTTAAAAATTAACTGTTTTGTTTTGAAACATTACAAACATTTTATAATTCTTTTGTAACATTATAAACATTTATTAATATTTTTTTTATAAACATTTATTAGTTTTTGTTCATGGCTTTTTCTTCCATAAAACGCTGAAAAAATCTTTGATAACATATTATTAAAAGATGAAACTAATTAAAATAATAATCCTTTGAAACTGGTGCGGAAAAATAAACTTATCAATGAAAACTTTATAAAAGTGGAAAAATGTCTTTATACTACGGGTGCTCAAAATATGGCTCTCTTTCTCCAGACAACATATTAGTGCTTAAAACAAGACTTATTCTTTTTTTAAAAAAAGCAACACAAATTGCTAACGATAGGAATGCACAATGCTGGAGATGAACAAGACTAGAGAAACCGTGGTAGACAGAGGATCAGATCAGGAACCAATATCTTACCTAACGTAGGATGGGAAGCAAACCGATGTCATTAACTGGGAAATCACCATTTATATTTATGAAACAAGCGTCAAAAATATTAAGAAGAGCTGATGTGCCAAAGGTAAGAGGAAGTTTGATGGTATCGAAATTAAATTTATGTTTCAGTCTACAAAAATGTGCGACAATAGATGATTTATGCAACTCTTGATGAGGAAATTCTTTGTTATGTTCCGCTAGTTTATATTGTAAAGCGCAACTGGTTTTTCTAATGTAATGAAGGTTGAATTGCCAGGTCAAGTGGTAAATTCCTCAGCGATTATCAAGACTTTTCTTTTCATTATAACTATGAAGCAAATACACTTTACATTAACAAGTGAAACTGTTATAAAGGACTTATGCAACACTATGTGATGTTGTTTGAATTAAATTTGTGTTTGAATTGAATATGAATTTATGTTAAAGTTGAATGTGATGCTGTTTGAATAGAAAATGAAGTGAAGGGAATTGGAGAATCTAGTGTTTGTTAATTTTGTTGTTGCAAAAGCTTGTTGATTAACTATATATATATATATATACATATATATATATATATATATATATATATATATATATATATATATATATATATATATATATATATATATATATATATATATATATATATATATATATATATATATATATATATATATATATATATATATATATATATATATATATATATATATATATATATATATATATATATATATGTATATATATATATATATAATAAAAAATAAATACAAGAAAACACTAAGAAAATTAAGAAAACAATAAGTAACATTTATTGCGCTTAAGCTGCAAGTAAACAGCACTCATTAGATAAGTTCAAAATGAAGAATAAAACAGAGAAAAATTATAGACATATGAAAAAAAGGGGGTGGGAAATAATAAGTAAAAAAAAAAAACAACAACAAACAATATTTATTTAAAAAAAAAAAAAAAAAAAAAAAAAAAAAAAAAAAAGGAAATGTTAATTAAAAAACCGGAAAAAAAGCCGGAAAAAAAAAGATATAATCTTTTCTTCAGCCCACACGATTATATCCGCAAAACAGAGTGCTTTCTGATATTGTATCAATAAAGCCAAAGCAAAATATATTAATACAATAGTGTGAGGAGCACTCAAAAAAATTTTTATTAAATAACTACGTAAAAATAAATATAACATGTAAAAACAGATAATAAAATAAAATAAAAAGAAAAAATAAAATAAAAAACATTAAAAAGGGGGGACTATAAAGCGAGTAGCAAAATCATAACAACTTACTTGGACAGTTATTTACATTTTTAAATCATTCTTGAAAAATAACTGTCCAAGTAAGTTGTTATGATTTTGCTACTCGCTTTATAGTCCCCCCTTTTTAATGTTTTTTATTTTATTTTTTCTTTTTATTTTATTTTATTATCTGTTTTTACATGTTATATTTATTTTTACGTAGTTATTTAATAAAAATTTTTTTGAGTGCTCCTCACACTATTGTATTAATATATTTTGCTTTGGCTTTATTGATACAATATCAGAAAGCACTCTGTTTTGCGGATATAATCGTGTGGGCTGAAGAAAAGATTATATCTTTTTTTTTCCGGTTTTTTAATTAACATTTCCTTTTTTTTTTTTTTTTTTTTTTTTTTTTTTTTTTTAAATAAAATATTGTTTGTTGTTTTTTTTTTTACTTATTATTTCCCACCCCCTTTTTTTCATATGTCTATAATTTTTCTTTGTTTTATTCTTCATTTTGAACTTATCTAATGAGTGCTGTTTACTTGCAGCTTAAGCGCAATAAATGTTACTTATTGTTTTCTTATATATATATATATATATATATATATATATATATATATATATATATATATATATATATATATATATATATATATATATATATATATATATATATATATATATATATATATATATATATATATATATATATATATATATATATATATATATATATATATATATATATATATATAACAGTTGGGCTGAAAAGTTCGTAGGCTGACACATAGATGGGGTTACTATTATTAAGTACATATGATTTTTAGTTAGTTCTAACCGTCGAAAAACACGTGTATAAATTTGACAGCTGTCGGACTATTAGTTTGTGAGATATAGTATTTTTAGTGAAGCAACTTTTGTTAGTTTAAAAACAATGGATAAAAAGGAACTTCGTGTGTTTATAAAGTATTGATTTTCAGTGAAAAAAAATACTCTTGAAGCCAAAGCTTGGCTTGAGAAACATAATCTGGACTCTGTACCAGGAAAATCAACCATTGAGAAGTGATTTGCAAAGTTTAAACGACTCGAAATGAGCACCGACGACGATGCACGCAGTAGACGCCCCAAAGAGGATGTTACCGACGAAAACATCAAAAAAGTCCACAAAATTATTTTAGACTACCATAAAATGAGGTTGATCAAAATATCTGAGACTCTAAAGATATCAAAGGAACGTGTTGAACTTATCGTATTTGTGTATGTGAAAACTCTAGGCGAAGTGGGTGCCGCACGAGCTCACAATTGACCAAAAACAACAACGTATTGATGATTCTGAGCTGTGTTTGAAGCTGTTTAATCGCAATAAACCCGAATTTATGCGTCGATATGTGACAATGGGTGAAACACGGCTCCATAATTTCACACCGGTTCCAATCAACAGTCAGCCGAGTGAACTCCACGAGAAGAACCAACTCCAAAGCGTGGAAAGACGCAACAGTCAGCTGGCAAAGTTATAGCATCAGTATTTTGGGATGCTCATGGTATAACATTCATTGACTATCTTGAAAATGGAAAAACCATCAACAACGACTATTACATAGCGTTATTGGAGCGCCTGAATTGCGAAATCGCAGAAAAACGGCCCCATTTGAAGAAGAAGAAAGTGCTGTTTCATCAAGACAATGCACCGTGTCACAAGTCAATGAAGACGATGGCAAAATTGTATGAATTATCGAAAAATTACATGACCGCTATAATCGTAGTATTGCCCTTGAAGGAAACTATGTTGAATAATAAAATGAAATTTTATCAACAAAATTTTTTTTTCTATGTTAGCCTACGAACTTTTCAGCTCAACTGTTACATATATATATGATGTGATTGATCGAAATTGGTGGTTGTTGACTTCCACCAGTGAATGTTGACACAATCATATAGTCGCTTTGGTAAGTGTCCGAAATATGTGGTAGGTCTAGTTAAGTGCCACTGCCCGGTATACATTTGCCCGGTATGCTCCACATCAGTGTTTTTTAAGGTTCAGTGCCACTGCCCAGCATGCGTTTGTCCGGCACTCCGAGCACTGATGTATCTCCTAATCTATTATCAGAAGATATTAAAATATCGAATAAATATAATAATATCACAGAATAAATTAATATCAAATAGGATATAACAAATGTTTTGGATATTCACCAAAGCGACTATGTTGACATTCACCAGTGAAAGTCTCATTCTTTTAATTTCGGTCATTCCCGGTAACATATATATATATGTACATATATATTATTAGATAAGGGTGATATATATATATTTACATATATATTATTAGATAAGGATGGTATATATATGTACTTATATATTATTAGATAAGGGTGATATATATATGTACATATATATTATTAGATAAGGGTGATATATATATATATATTTACATATATATTATTAAATAAGGGTGGTATATATATGTACATATATATTATTAGATAAGGATGATATATGTACATATATATTATTATATAAGGGTGATATATATGTACATATATATTATTACATAAGGCTGAAATTAAATATTACGAAGAAGATCTGGAATGTCTAGTTCAGCGATGGATATCTACTATCACTCTATATCACTTTTTCTTATTTTAAGTTTTCAGAATACGCTTTAAAAGAGTATAACTTTGTTTTCAATTGCATTGTAGATTATTCGTTGAACCAAAAATTCTAGTTCAACTAGAATAGTTGGAATGAAAAAAAATCTTTTAATACATTTAAATGTATTTAGTTTAATTAACATGTTTCTCAACTTACTAAGGAAAAAGAGAATTCCGTCGAGTTCTACAGAGGTTTTAGTTTTTTTCATATAAATTACACGTTTTTTTCTGTTACGGAGAAGAAAATTTAAATCAGTTTACTTCTTTTTTTGAGAAAAGCTTTGCTTTTATGAATAAAACAATCATGTTCAGAATATTTAATTAGAGGTTTAATAAACGAAATACTTTTATTCTGGAAAATTTTATATGAAATTAGGTCAGTTAACAATAAACCTTGGAAGCATAATGTTGAGACTTTCAAGTAATATCTTGGCACATGGGAGGAATATTTGGAAATGGGGACAAAAATGTCTAAAGAAATTTTCAATTTAAAGAAGACTGGAAAGAATGAAACGTGAATAATTTAACATTTATCTAAGGGGAAGGAAAATTAATTATGAAAACTGGATAAGGAATAACGAATTTTTGGTGCATAATGCAATAGATTTTAAAATTAGAGAGCCCTGAAAAATATCTTAATCATAAAATGTTACATTTTGTTGTGTAATAAATAGTTAGTTTGTATACCACATATTTTAAAGCACATAGAAAAAAATATTTACTCTGATTAAAGAAACATGAAATAAATGTTTACGAAGTTTACATATTGGTTCAAAATGAAAATGGAAAACAAGTAGTTACAATTTAATTAAAATTAATTATCTTTAATTAAGTTTTAAATTTTAAAAAATAGAACTAATAAGGTCGTAAAGGATAATTCTTAAGGTTGAATATTATTTTCCGTTAAACAGAAATAAACAGAAAGTTTTTGTAACCTTTAGAATTAAATTTCTGTTCTTTAAAATTTCAGAGATTTCGAGTGCAAATTTACTTCTAAATTTGTCAAAAAATTCATTATTCCATAATCCATCGACCACAGTGCTGAAGTGAAATATCCTCAGTGGTAAGCGGATCATGGGTTAGAACCCCCTTGCCGTTATGCTAACTTTGGGAGGTTTTCGTGGTTTTCCTCTCCTTGCAAAGCAAATACAGGTTAGTTCCATCAAACAGTCCTCTACAAAGTTAAATTTCTCCTAATACGTGATCCAGAAATCCCCATGTCTTCTGGATTGGGTTCAAAATTGCAAGACTACGGAGTTGACCATTAGTTGCCTTAAACCCAAAAATTGGGTCGGCAGCTCAAAGGAAGCTTCCTTTGGGTGGGTGGACGCTTTTTTACGCAATGGTTAGAATATCTGGTTACGGACTCAAAGGTACCTGGTTTTATCCCACCTGGTGGCTCTTCGGAAATCCTCCACATTGATGATTACGCAATTTCCTCGCTCCTAGACGGACGGTAGCTCTATACGACTTCCTCTTGTTCAAAGGTACATTTTGACTCAACAGACCCAATTTCTAAGTCACAATCAACTAAAAATATTTTGACGTCAACTGTGTGGGTTTCAGCCGTGCCCTGCTCGACTGAAGAAAATTTTTATGCTTAAAGATTTTCGTATTATATTGTTACAGAAAATTTCTGTCTACTTGTTTTTTCCTCATATAAAAAACCATTTGCAACCTTACTGCCGGATATTTTCAGTAATATTTTAGTATTGTTAAAAAATATTTTTTCGGTGTACTCACTACTAAATTATTGTGGACTTATTTTAGGAACATGAAATTAATTTTTCCAATGATTACTACACAAAATATAAGTATTATTTAATACTTAAATGTCAGAGTCAGGCGACGGGGTCTTTTGAACCAGGTGTAGGCTTTCCAATACTGGGGGGATGAGTAAGAGCAACAACACAGCAACAACATACTTAAATTTCAGGGTAAATATTTTCTTACGAAGTATCCGAAATCAATTGGTGTAAAATAAGTAAAGAAAATATACTACCAGAAGAAATGCATATAAGCATGAGTTACCACATAAACCTAAGAATGACACTTTTCTGAATAACTAATGCTTTTTTAGTAAATTTTTATCTGAAAAGTAACAGATATTCAGAAAATTCTTTGTAATAAAATGACGTCTATTTTAATATAACACCCCAGAAAAATGTAGAAATAAACCCGCATAAAAACGGCTTTTGAAAAAAAGTTCTTATTTCAGATTGTTAAAGTCATTATTGGGTTCTTACAATGTTATTTAAAATAGGAAATGGTTTGATATATATTTTAATCGAATGAAAAATTGCATTGAAATTCCTTATCATTAAGTGAAAAAGACGGCTTAGCGCAATAGGAAATTTAAATTTAAAATAAGAATAAAGATAACGACTTCGAGATTTGAAACGAATTCTGATTTTACTTCAGAGACTACGAGAATTATTTCTACAAAGATAAGAGAAGGACTAAGAAACTAGCTCCTTTTTAAATTACTGAATTGATTTTAAGTTCATTAAAATCTCATTTCAGGCATTTTTTTAGATGCAAATGTGGAGAAATGTTAGGAAGAAAAAATCTTCGGAAATCAATACACGAACGAGATATTTTCTTTTTCTATATTTATTATTTTATAGAAAATATTTTTCCTTAGGAAAATAATTAGAATTATGTTAACCCTCTAGTATCTTTGTAATGGCATCTGTATATTATTACGATAACAAAAAAAAACTGAGGAAAAAAATGGTCATAATTCATAAATTGTAATTACATGGTTTCATCTGTTTTGTTTTTTCAAATATTTATTTAATTGCATAAAACGAAATGAAAATAATGTTTTAGTGAAAACATCAAAACATTATTAATATTAAATATTGAAAATGCCTTTTATTTGAATACTTTTTAATGCTCATTAAGATAAATAAGCTTCATTATGAGATAAATAAACTTCATTAAGAAAAGAATTTAAACTTATTTTGGATAGGATGTAATTAAAAAGGCATTACAATTTGAATTTATCCTCTGAGTAATTATGATGTAATTTGCAAAAATGTATATTATTATATATTCTAGTTTTTTTGTTGTTGCAAATAATACACAGATATTAAATCTGTGTTTAGGTGTAAATAGTATATTGGCTGTTTTATGGGTAAATTTGATTTTCATTCTTAAAGTCTTGTTTTTACAAATAACGTTCAATTTTCTTGTTTTATTTAAATTGGAAACAAAATCTGGATACTTCGGCAAACTGTCACAAGTTTGGCGTTCAAATGCCTTCAAAATCTGGATCGTTAATAATTTCATTCGAGATCTTCGTTATATCCGTAGAAATTCAGTTATAACGTGAAAAGGTCTAGAAATGTTCACTCATATCTCATTTATTTTAGCTTTTGCGTATTCTAATAATTATTCTTAGCATCTTTAAATGTCTGCAAATAGCTTTTTTTTCAAAAATCGTGATTTAATATTTTGGTGACCAACTTGGCAATTTAGCTCTCAAATCCTTAAATTACGGTAAAACAGCTGTTTCTTGAAGTATTTTAATGCAATATTTGCTAAAGAAATTACTAGAATACGTAAAGTTTAGATAAATTATCCATTTAAATGAACATGAACAGCCAGTTCATGATAAAGAGATATTTCTGGCAATGAACAATGACATTTCTTTTTATGAGTTGCTGCGTAATTCATTATGCTGGTAATGCGTCCGACCACATCTCCAAGCTTTTAACCGCTATACACTGGGCGTAAGCTGCGGTGTTTGCAGGAGATAGAGCACTCACCTCCTAATGAGGTGATTCGGGTTAAAACTCAAGTCGTAGCAGATCCATACGAATCCCGGACCCGTCTCGCACCGACTACTTTACTGACGAATAACATCCTCAGTGGTACGGATCATGAGTTAGAGTCCTCTTGCCGTCAGGCTAACCGTGGGAGAGTTCCACGGTTTCCCTCTCCATGTAACGCAAATGCAGGTTAGTCCCATCAAAAAGTTCACCACGAAATCAAATTTCTGCCAATACTTGCGCCAGGAGTTTCCTTGTCTTATGGATTGGGATCAAATTTTTAAGGCTACGGAGTTGATAATCGTTAGCTCAAAATTGGGTCGGCTGTTCAATGGCCGTTATAATATTATAATTATAATGTTTAGTGGGTGTCCGAAAAATAGGAAGGCGTTTAGAAAAAGAAAAGAGATACACAGTGAAAAAATATTAATAACGTATGACATTATTTCCAAAAACGTTCCGTGTTCCCAGGATTTTCTATAAAGACAAGAATACATTAATTAATTTTTTTTAAATATTTGTGGCAATATATGACGGGAAGTGCGTTTCAGCTCAATCGAAAAGCTAAAGTCACTGCTTAAGCCATTTGGAGATTCAACGTTCTGCCCTTCCCAGAGTTAAAGGCTATTAATATGAACATTTTCTTTCGAACATTTTGTTTCATCTTTTTCAATTTAACATTTAATTGCATATAAGTTTACGAGTTTCATATGTAAACGTAGGATACTCTGTTTGAAGAGCTGCATCAAATATTTTTTACTGATTAAATTAATTAAGATGCTTTTGACGCAACAGTATTTATGATAAATTTTTTAATTATTTAGTTTCAATTACATAATATTTTATACATTATACATTAATATTTATATTATATACATTATATACATTATATACATTATTATACATTAATATTAATATTTATACTTTTATACATTAATATTTATGCTCGAATTTAAAGCATTTAGTCAGTCAATTAATTTTTCTAAATTTTATGCAATGGTCTTACGGAATTACTTAGTTCTTAGCTTCCTAAAGTTAAGTAATTCCGTAAGTAAGTAAGCTCTCTCTCTCTCTCTCTCTCTCTCTCTCTCTCTCTCTCTCTATATATATATATATATATATATATATATATATATATATATATATATATATATATATATATACATACATGTTGCGATGAATGCCTCCTACTCACCACTGTTACTGGGATAGTAGATCATTCTTAACCTTGACTCTTTCTTATAATAGGAAAATCTCTACCACCATCACGAGCCTCGCCAGTGTTCATATAAAGAGTTTACGTTTTTCTGAGGGTATAAGAACGTACCCACTTTGCCCTAAGTGTCACCAACACCAGGCTTCATCTGAACACTATTTGGACTCTAGGATCTTATATGGGAGGAAATTCATGCATCTCATCTTCTTGTTTTTGATTTTTGAATGTCAATGGATTTTTAGAACTGGTTTGACCCTGTCAGACCAGTGCAGAACAGTCGGCTGATTCCAACTAGGACACTACGCATTTCCACCATTCCATACGTACATAAGGAAATTCTATTCATTACATTCCACAATGGATGAATCTTGACTATTGAAAAATTCGAATCTTTTAAGCTGACATAGATAATAACACCTATTCAACTAGCTGGATGAAAGCTTCTAGTACTAACGCTTTACCACTAGATAGACTTAATAACCACATGATATGGTTAGAGCATGACTTTTGAAAATCAGAATTGCATGGTGATTAACAAAAACACAACTTAGACACAACTTAAAGTTGCTGATTTATTTCGGAAGTGTTACTGACTTTTAGGAGGAAAGTTTCAGGCATTTTTTTTAAAATTCTCGATTTAAACTCATTTCTTTCAAAAATGTTATGATTCTAAATAAAGCTCATTAATTGCTTGTTATTTTTCAGAAATATATTTAAATTCTTTTTTCAGTGTGCAGTGCAAAGAAAAAATTAAGAATTTTGAAAATTTACGGTTCTAGGGAAATTTTTGTACTACTCTTGTAAGCTTTTCGCATTCCTCATTACTTTTCTTAAAAATCAATATTATCCACAAAAACTAATAACATATTAGAACGTTTTGTCAATATTTAAACGAACAGAACGATTTCCTGAATTTAAAAATATTATATGTAATTGAAAAAAATAATCAATAAAAAATACAGATTGTGTGATTCAATGAGAAGAAATTAATAAGAAGTAGTTTAATTTATTAATGAGATTTATAGAAGATAAATTAGAGAATGATTTCTATATCTTTGAATTAAGTTTAATTTTATTTTTAAAAATTTCATTACAAATATTAAGATTTATATCTGACAGCATCTAATCTCTCTTTTTTTATCACTTTTGACCTTCGAGAACTTATAAAATGAAGATCTCGTGAGATAAAGACAAATTTTTCAACAATAAGGGACAAACAATCGATATTTAATGAGAAAAAAAACCGAAACAAAATACTCGAAAAAAGTATTTAAAACTCCAATAATTTGCAAACAACTAGCAATATTGAGAAATGTCAACAAATGAAAATGGTTTTTTCACAACGCCAAATTTTGCCTCCGTAATTTCGGTTCCGCGACCAGTAAATCGGCCCGTATGGTATTTTTTACTGCAAGTTTGGTAATCAATAAATAGCAAGCTAATTTTTGAATGTTAGTTTTTTCCATCGAAGTTCATAAGCATTTTTCCTTATTAATCGTAAATTCAAGTTTCTAAATAAAACAGTTTTAGCACAGCAAAAAAAAAAATTTAATGCAATGAAAGAAAGGGAGAAAATATGAACGAAAAAAGCACTTGAAATTGTTATAGGATTTGAACAAATTAGAAATTTGAACAGAACTCCCATTGAGTTCATAAAAAAATGGCGTTTTTAACACAGCAAATTTCAACTTAGTAATTGCATTTTTGCGATCTGTAAAATATCCCGCAGTTAATAGTTCTAAAACTAATTATCGAATGAAACCCTTTCTTCTTCATTGAATTCCCTAAGCATTTTCTTGCACGCTCTCGCAATTTTTTGTGTGTAATGAAATTTTTGTGCAGCGAAAAAAAATGTAACGGTAAGTTTAAATAACCAAAGCAGCAGCAGCGTTCATGATTTTTTTAGTATAGAGTGTAGTATAAATTTGGTTTATAGTTCAAAACAGATATAAAAGAAGAAAAAACCCAAACATAACGCTTATTTTAAGGAGCGGGTTTTAGGAAACATAATTATACGACATAATAAAAGAGAAACTTCATTGTTTAACAGATTAAACATTTTATTCCATTCTAATTAAATTAGAGCAATACAAAAAAAATTAAACAATATAACCAAGCCAAAACCAAGCCTTGAAAAAAAATAAAGAAATCATATGATTAAGCCTTTTAATTAAGATGAACTATTACTTTAAAGCTAAAAAGAAAAGAATCAAGTGAAGTTGGTTAACTTTTTTTCTTTCTAGTTTCGGGAGATGAAAGCCATGTTTATAAAGAAAGAAAACATTTTGCTACCATAGAAGAGCTAGTAATATGAATTTGACAACTCCATTAATTATCGGGATTTTAAATTACTTTAAAGTATAGTTTTTTCTGCAGCATGTTTGGTATATTGCTTTTCATAAATTATTGGCAAAAAATTGCATATACCGTGAATAACAATAAGGATTTAAGTTTTTAAATTTTACGATAAGCGAGTAAATTGCGAGTATAATACTGGCTGCAAATATTTGTTTAATAGATCAATTAGTTTATTTCAATTTACAATACTCTAGGTTTTTTTTTATCACTGTTAAAAACGATTTTTTATATGAAAATTAAAACACAATACAGAATGACCGGCGTACTAATGGCTCATCCTGAACAAATATCCTGACTAGCACTTTTAACAAATATTGATTATTTAAACAGTTTTTTAAAACAAGTGTAAACTTTAAAAATACAACAAAATAATATGAAAAAAAAATAAATGCAGTTTCTGTTATATTGTTGAAACCCCAAATCAATTGTTTTAATTGACCCCAATGCGTTTGGCAAATCTTCAAACGTGCAATTTACTCAATTTGACAAATGGTTATTCGGAATATTTTCTAGAACACGGAAAGATAATTAACAATAATGATAAACAATTAATTAAAGAAAAATATAAATATGTAAATTTTGAATATCCTTTCTTTCAAAATCTAAAGGTACTTCTAGTCAATTAGTATTGTTATCTTATAATTTATAGCAGTAGAAAAATAACTGAACAATAACTGAATTGACACTTTCAGCTTTTGACATTTTTTTTAAAATTTCTCAAAAAATACTTTAAAGTTTATATTATAAATTAAGAGTTGTTCAAGGTCACGCAATTTATAGTTTGTCTAAATTGCTATTAAATTAATAACAATTTATATTTATAGTTTTGAAAATGGAGTTTATATAAATATTGTTAGACAATATTCTTCAAAGTTTTAAATCATTTGAAGGACTAGCAATAAATTACGAACCAAAAAAAGTTTATTGAACATCCTAAGCAAGAAAATATAGCACTAAACTTGTAACTTGAATCAATTATTTTGATTATATTATAAGCAGTGCATGCATAAAATTCCGCAATACTAGCTTAAATATTTACATTTTTACAGTAAATAATTTCATGTTTTACGTTTTTTCGATATAAATGTATAAATATTTAATAAAATTAAACACAATTTTGTAACGATTGTTATTTAAAATTTTCAAGCAGTTCCTGTTGATATTTGAAATAAGCATTTAAAATAGTTTTTTTCATACTGCGCATGTACGGAAAACTTTTTAAAATTATTTTTTTATAATGTGGTACTAAACCATATTTGGTAACTAATGAAAAAGTCCGTTTTGAAAATCTTGAGAATTTAAAAATTTTCAAGCAATTTTATAAGTAGTTTTTGTAAAAAATTGAAAGAAATCTCTAAATGGTAAAGAGATTTTCCACAATTGTCATTTTGTATAATGAGAAAAAATTTAATAGCAAACGATAATACCTTGCAGTAAAACTGGATAATGTAAGGAAAGAAAACATGTGAAAAGAAAATATAGTTTTATCGAAGATAATTCTCAATAATGCCGAGAATTTTCATAAAACCTGTATGATAGTACCATATGATGCATATTTAAGACACCTTATCATTCAGAGCTTTTTTTTTAAGAAAATAGAAAATAAAAAGTACTTAGAAAATTCCTAGAAATCTTTAAAACTTTTCAAATTTTCAAGATATTTAAAATATACATTTGTCACCAAAGAAAATTCACTGCAAATTTATGAGAAAGTAATTGATAAATATTTTTCGCTCTTGCGTAGTGTGAAAGAATTATTTCAAATGATTATATTTTTATGCAATTTTCAGCGAATTATTTTCAAATTTCAAAGTAATGGTTTTGTAATTGATTAAAAAGTGCACCAAAACTTTGTTTAATTTTATTTAAATTTTTTAGTGTTTTAGCGAAAAACCTTATTGATAAGCATGAAAAATAGCATAACATCTCTAAAGTTATAAAATATTCCTTCAAGTATTTCTTAAGAAATTAAAAAAAAGAAGAAAAAAAAAATGAAAATGTCTCCTCAATTATTGTAAGGGTAACTCATCATTTTTAAGTCAAGACACATCTCATAGTACTAAATGTTTACTGGAAACCTATATAGTTTGCTATGTGAGGAGAAAAACACTATAGCGGTACTTCAGAATCCTTTGCTCAGCTACTTTATTAGAAAACCTTCTTCGTTAACTAAGAAGCCTAAAAATATTTTGGTATTAGCGTTTAATTTAAGTTATTGGAAATTCGAAGAAGAGGCTATCGATAGGAAAACTTACATCGCTTCAGCGATGGTAGATTTTTCCTGTAATTAGTTTTAAATGCATATTGAATGAGAAGGAAATTAATTAAAATGATGTAAAGGTTTAAAAATATTCTAATGCGCCTTAAGATGTTCTTTTTGTCTTTCTAATTCTTATACAGCAATTGAAATGCTGGTTTCATGATCATAAAGCTAATGCAACATTCGTATAAATAGGATTTTATGATATAGGATTCATCATTTGTATAGCAATGTGTGTGATAAAAGTTTATTTAGATGCATAATTATAAATTACAGTAAAAGCCTGATATAACGAATTAAACATATTGCGAGATGCACATTATTACGAAAAATTTACAATTCACCGTCAAATCGATAACACGAAATATATATATACAAATATAAAAAAAAAATTATGTTTGTAACGAATTTAGGTTTATTTATGGAGTACACTACACTACACCTTATACACTACACACTATATACACTACACCTTACAGAAACTGAAAAAACACTTTCAGCTTTTGGCATTTTTAAATATTTCTCACGAAATTCTTAAATGATTATTTTCTAACTTAAGAGTTTAGATCATGCGATTATTCAGACTTATCCATATTCTTTAAAGCTTTCAGGGGTTTGGGGAACGGGCAATAAATTACAAACCAAAAGAGGGTGTTCTTGAATACTCTAAGTTAAAAACTTTAGCATAAACTTATAATTTGTATCGATTAACGGGAAGACATTTTTACTCGGTTTGGTATCAATGTTGAAAAGCGATAAATGAACATCGTTTTCTTCTTACAATTTTAATCTCTTTTTTTTCAATAAAGAAATGTGTGGGAACATCCGGATAAAGGTATTTTGAGATTATCCTGTCGACTATTTTCGCCAAACCCTATATTATCGCCAAATAGTAGCTTCTGTGCCAATGAACAGCAAATTTATCATATTTACTATGTAATCCTTGACTTCACGATTTCTTTAGCGTGTTGAAATATATTTTTACTCCGCTACTAAATCATTCAAATTTGGGATTTGTCTAGCACCGAAGATAGTGCAGTGGCATTTTTTCAAGAGTATGGAATAATTTCTTCTAAGAAAATGTGCACTAATGGCCACGATATGAAGTTGTATTGATTCTTTTTAAAAAACTTTTTTATTACGTAGTTTTGCACTTACATTTTTTTGTTATTATTATTTTATTAATATTATTCCATTATTATTTGACAAATTTAATGCGTTTAGAATGTTTATTTTGGAAATTGCTTTTCATTATGATTATGCAAAGGATTTGTGCATTTTCGCGATTGTTGACAGATTGACGGGATAATCCCAAAGTACCTAAACTATTTTCCCGTCATTTTTAGAAATACTGTCAAGTACTTGAAAAAAAGCTCCATTTGTTGACCTATCATGCTTCTATTTCTCTTCATGACAATTTAATATTAAAATCGACATTAGCTTTTATCAATGAAGGCAAAAACATTGTATTTCAACTCGTTTTACCAAAACTACCAGAATATGCTAAAATTTATTGTATTTCTGGCTCTATGAGAACACCGAAAAACTCGGTAATTTTTATCAAAGGACTTAGGTAATGATTAGGGCAAAATTAACCGTAAATATTGCACAGTGAAAATTGCTGGATTAAAATGCGTTTTTAAGTACTGCGACTAAGTGTGTGACTTTACTTTTTCGGGTATCTATTTTCACCGAGGCAGGTTACGGAATAAAAAATCTGATATACCGTAATATCTGAATCATTCTATTTAAATCAATATTATTGTAAAAATTACGATTTAATATTTTACCGTAAATATGGATTTTGCTGTAAAATTAACGGAATTTGAAATAAAATGGAATTTTACGAATGATGCACCAAAAGTATCGGTACTTTATAGCGTAATTTGATGTGGAATTTTTTACACTGCCGTTTTATTACAAGGGATGAAATTCGGCACATTATGATACTTCAGAGCAAGACGTTAGAACCATTTATTTGGTAAAATGTTGTTTTCAGTTTCGTATTTTTTACTAAATGAGTGATAATAACAACTATAATTTTGAAAACCAGCATTTCCGTTAAACGTTACCATATAAACGGAAAAATTTCTAAATAAATTATTTAAATACCGTATATTTTGTTTTCTTGCAAGAAATGTCATTATCATACAATACCGTAATTTTACCAGAATTTTGTTTCTGTGTAGTTGATATTGTATTTTGAAAATAATACTTTTTAACAAAATAGCGGCGCATTTACAAAAACACCTTGTAAATTAGATTTTCATTTATTTTATTCAAAAACTTTTAATTCGATAAGAAAATTACATGCCGCGAAATTGAATGAATATTTATGAAGTACGAAAAAAATATTGCTATGAAAATCAAATTAAGTGTTACTTAATTCTTGTTATGACTTGTTCTTTGCCCTGTAGGCGATGATTTCAAATACTTTTCTGTATATTATTCGTTGTTTTAGTTTATACTTATAGAAAATGTTCTAAAACATGAACAGTGTACATTTGTGTTAAATAATAATAATTTTATGACATTCTGATCGTGGTTTTCTAGTGAAAAAATTAAATAGCGAAATTGAAATAATAATGAAATATGTTTATTTTTTAGTAAGTCCTATGCAAGGCTATTCAGATTTAATTTAGATTTTATTTTTTAAAAATTTATTTGTTTTTATCTATCTTTTTAACAGTATATATATATAGCATTTCACTAGTTAATGAGTTAATTGAGTCGAATGAGTCTTTTATTTTAAATTTATATAGTGTTAGTAAAACTTATTTATTCTCGTTCAATTCAATACTGTTAACTAAAACGATTTTTTCAATATTATGTCCCTTTTTTATAAAGGGGAATATATTTTAAATTTTCATAAGACTGTCGCCTTATAGTATCATCATAAATGGTCTGAATAAGTTTTGTGCAAGAATGTAACTTATAAATGTAGCAACTTTTAATAAAATGTAATTGATGCAGTATTAATAGCTTGTTATGCATGAATCATTAATATACTTTACTGTTGGTTGTAATACTTAGACAGTTGTGAGACAATTTGTATATTTAGTTGACAGTTTGAGAACGAAAATTTTCGAGTGTTTCGTGACAAAGTTATTTTTAACGAATAGCAGTGATAAATAGTTTCAAAGACTTCACACAATATTTTATCAAAAATTAGAGAAATTTAGTTGTTTCGAATTTCGAAACTTCTTTGATGTGTGACCCAAATAACAAAACAATTTATTTTAGAAAGAGTGTTTTATTAATTGTTTAGAGTAAAATGTAGAAGTAAATGTAGATTGCTATATTTGGCACGTTATGCAAATAATAAATTTGATGCCCTTAAAAGTCTGAAACTTTAGACTGAAAAATATAATTTTTTTTTAATGTACGCAAAAGAATTTCTGAATATCATATTAATATTTATATATTATTCATCAGAATTAAAATATTAAAAATCAAAATATTATAAATCAAAATAATTTTTCTTTAGAATATTTAGCTTATTATATGTCCAAAGTCTTTTATTAAAAAAGCATTTCATAACGTCGTTCAATATTTATAACAATGCTTAACCGTTTTCCATCAAATTCTTGTGAAGAACTTGTTTCTTAAATTTGTTGAATTCAGTGATTAAGCACTTATTTTATAAGTGGAAACATCTCTCCATATTTATGATATACATCTTAGTTACTGGAGTTTTATATTTTATTTCTATACATTAATAGATAAATCATGAATATTAAGGTAATTTTTTGCTTAATTAGTTTCATAAATTCTGTGTTGAAGCTTTATAAAGCAATTTAACCCCTTCAAGCTATGCATATATGTTACTGTGAATGGCCGAAAATGGTGGTTGCTGAATTCCACCTGTGATTGTTGACAATCACATAGCCGCTTTAGTAAATTTCCTAAATAAAAAACTAGGTCAAGTTGAAAGCCACTGTCCGATATACATTTGACCGGTATGCCCTACACCAATATTTTTTTTAGGTCAAGTGCCACTAAAACCGGTACTCCGAACACTTTCTCATAATCTATAATCAGATATTAAAATATCGAATAAATATAATCAAAATCAAGTCGGACGACAAATATTTCGGACATTCTTCAAAGCGACTATGTAATTGTTGTCATTCACCGGAGAAAAGTCGACATTTTCTTGATTTCTGTCATTCACGGTAGCATGAACATTAGCGAAGAGATTACGGCATTTTTTTTAACGACCATCTTATAGACGTCTTCAGCATCCTCAACCTTCAAAGCGAATCAGATACAGACCATTTCTTTTATCTCTAATATACATGAATAGTTTAGTGTTCATATACACCTGATGTTCATACACACCTGATGTATAAAAACAAATATATGTTCATATGCACCTGAATTGATGAACCAGAACTACAGGGATACGCAAGTCTCTTAAACCGATATAGATGTCAGTACCACAGCTCTGCATACTACCTTCTGACTCATTTGCTAACAACTTTAGAATTATCCATCTCTAACGCTAGATGGCATTACTAGATAAAATAACAAAGCCTCAATCTACTGTACTGACATGAAATTATTATGGAAATATCACTGTTTTTACCTAGAATGTTTCCAATCAGTCAAAACATTTACTGTTTCTTTTTTTTTCTTCTTTTTTTTTACAGAATTGTTGTTGCATCTTTAATACTAGAAAGACGGAAAATTAGCATATGCCTATATTGCCCAAAAGCAGTCAAAATGACTGCATTGTGAATGCTTAAATAAATTTGCTTACATTAATTTTTAGCATTTTTTGTGTTATTTACAGTTTTACAACAAGTTATTAGTAAATATTAACAATAAAAAAATTATATGTTGTACAAAGAGGCACAAAATTCTAAGAAATTGTGTCATTATATACATCATTGTTTTTCTAATTGAAATTAACAGCAGTCAAAATGACTTCCTTAGGCAATCTAGTGTTAAATTCAGTATAATAGTTGTCCATTATTTCACAAATTTAATTTTACAAAAGCAGCAGAATCACAAAATTCTTAGAAGAGCATAGAGACAATATTAAAAAGTCTGTTAAATTTAAATCTAGCAAAATTGTCAATTAGGTCGTAAAATAATTGTGAAAAGTTTAGATGCTCTCTTCAGATATGTGAAAATATCTATTTGAAGTTTAAAAGCTTTTTATATTTCTATAAACCAATAAAAAACTCAAAGAAACTCTATCGAAAGTTTTTGGCACGAGTATTACAAAAAGATTTCATCTTTATTTTGAAGATGGAACCATAAAAATGAAACTACATTTTTCTCAACTGAAAGCAACAACTGACTTGATCTTTTTTAAGAACCCATCCAAGTGATAATTTTTTTTCTGCCGCAAGAATAATAGTAATGAAAAAACACAGTTTTAAAAATATTGTTTGGTTAACGTTGCTTCTTTTTATTTTGCGAAATTTTCTTAAAACTTTTCTGAAGTATTTTCTTACAAAAAATAACTGAGAGGCATTTTCTATTTAATTGCACTCGAACTCAATAGTGCCGAATATATATATATATATATATATATATATATATATATATATATATATATATATATATATATATATATATATATATATATATATATATATATATATATATATATATATATATATATATATATATATATATATATATATATATATAACGTATTTTGGCATTGAGCACTGGATCTCTTTAGAGATTGAACACTTTTTACTTCCAAAAGTCAGTAAATAATAATAAATAAATAAATTATTTTCTGCATCTGCTAAGTCGGTATATGTCTTTTAGTTTTATGCATAATTATGTATTGTTTATATATATGGATTTAGTGATTATTTACATTTTTTTAGCCAGTACGGAGAATGGTTATTTAGCTAGTGAAAATAAAACATTACTCCCTAATAAGCCAAATGTTTACAGGTAAATAAATTTATGTCTGGGAATTAATTTATTTCTGTACTGAAGACATTTGAGAAACTAAACATTTTCTTAAAATTTGAATTCATTAAAATTTGTATATATTTAACGTGAATACATACATGTATATATATAAACTAAAAATTATATTCTTTTATATTTCAGAGAGGTATTATTTCCCTCTTTAGTTTCTCATTCTAAATTAATGAGATGAACAGAAATTCGTTTCCATCAAATGTATCCGCAAAATTAGAAACTTCGAGACAAGCAATAAACAAATATTTCAGGCAGTTCTAAAAGACTTTTCTAAATTCTGATGCACTGTTATAAAACATGAGACAAACTACTAACGAATACGTAATTAAAAAAATAATAGAAAAGAGCTTATTAAGAAATGAAAGTTCGGGCAAAAAAAATAATATTTTAAAAAAAAAAGCAAAGTGGCAAAAAAAGCATTATTGTTTATTTCGTCTTAAATGTCACGAAATAATTTAAAAATAATTAAAAGAATAATAAAGAGAAACATTTTTCTTTCTTATTACAATAGTGAAACCGCATTTTTTAAAAAATTTCATGAGCCGAACGAACCGATAAATTCCGATTCTATGGGCCTTACATATTATCTGACGAGAGCCCTGTGACATAGTCGATATCACCCAACATATTATCCGATTCAACAAGTTCAGAATTTGATGAATTTCAGTATGTTAGCTGTTGAGAAAAATACAATGCCACAAATAAATACGATGACAGGATGAGATGAACTCTAAAAAGGATCTCAGACTTATTACGCTTACTTTATATCTCTATGATCCATACAGTCCTAACTTGCTCGTTCCCAGCCTGGTGTAACATTTCCCCATCAATCCAAGAAAAAACTCAAAAGATGCCAGAATAAAATACTCCGAAAAATAGCAAAAGCCTGATGGTTTATCAGAAATAAGAACATACATCGTGATCTCGATTCTTTAGACCAATGTTCCATAAAGTGTGGTAAGCGTACCCCCAGGGGTAGGGGAACAGTTTAGCGGGGGTACGCGTTCTTATTCGAAATGTCTTGTAACAAATGAAAATTTCAAAACATTTTATATAAAAACATAGCTAGCCATGAATATTTACGATTATCTATTTTTCGATTGGCTATTTTTTGCAGAGTTAACAGTTAATAATGAGTGGTGTCAGCAGCCAGCAGCATTCAAGGTGTTCAAGGTTTACTGTATGAAATGTGTTATTTTCCATCTTTTAACTTCACGTTTCCTTTATGGTATTAGATGGCCATCCCATCTTGACATTCAGGAGCGATGTTTGCTAGTTTAGTTTCAAGTATATTTTTTTCTTTTGGTTCCCAAAATTCCATTATATCTTGGTCAAAATAGTTTGAGTACTTGCACAAGAATTTAAAATTTCGATTGCATTTCGATTCTTCATTCTTGGATTTCGATTTGAAAAAACTATTGCCACTCATCCTAGAATTTTCTTATATTGCGTTTTTTTCTATTTTCTTAGAGGTGGTTTTATTATAAAAAATTGCATTTCGTAATCGATTAAGTTGTTTTTTAACTATTAGTCATTCATAATAATAAAAAGAACACTTAGTAATTATTTAAATTGATGTTTTAATTAGTGAAACTTTTACAGCAATAAAAATAAAACATTAAAAGGGTATTCCAATGTTTTTTTTTAAAAAAAGAATACTAAATCTGATTTCGTTTATAAAACTCACAAACACTTAATTGATGAAGACAATTTTAGAAATAAAAATATGAATAAAAATTTTCCGCTTCAAAGAAGAAAGATGTTTTTTTAAAAGTTATAAACTCTGTTTTTTTATGACTTCAAGTAAAACTCAGTAATTTTAAAGTAAAGATTTTATTCGACTAAGGCAACTGTCGAGTCTTATGAAATAAATGAAAAAAAATTTACATTTTCTGCATTCGGTTTTCAGTTTTAAAATTTTTTTCGAGGAAAATATGGACGACAATAACAATAATAAAATTCAAAGAAAACAAAACTGTAAGCATTTGGAAAACAAGATAAAGGTGAATGCGTTGATGGAGCTTAAAAAAAGTTTAATTTCCTTGAAGCTTATTTAAATCTTTTTCCTTCGTTGACGTTACAATATTTCTTTTCATTAATTTATTTCATAACGTAAAAAATATGTATTTTTATTAAAAAAAAGAATTATTGTTTTTTGAGTGTGAATCATTTTCTGTTTTTGATTTGAAAAAGTAAAATTCCTTTTTAAAAAAAGTATCTTGTATTAAAAAAAAATAATTTTCATTTTGACATCTAATTCTATTTCCTTAATTTTACACTCTAAAAAAGGGTTATAAGAATTGAAGAAAAATATGTCAAATTAGCTCCAAAGCAAATAATTGTCGATTTTGTCAAAATTTAAATAGCATGTACTCATCTTTGAGCAAAATGCTTAAAAGTCTCAAAAGTTGATGCGGAGAGAGAAAAGTGTGCGAGAGATTTTCGTTGGATGACGTCAGAATTCGTTCCATGGTCTTCCGGGTACCATAGTTGTGCACTCTCCGGGGAGAGTTAGGAAGGCACCGCAATGACACATCATGACATTCCGTTAAAATTTTCAATTTCAATTGTACAAAGGGTTGTAATTTGGAAAATATGGTTTCATCAGTAAACCCGTTATTTCAATTCTGTTAAAATTTTCAAATTCTGTTAAAATTTTCAATTTCATTTGTACAAAGGGTTGTAATTTGGAAAATATGATCTCATCAATAAATCCGTTATTTTAATTTCACTTTTTGCTAGATTCGCTATATCTTAAAAGTCTTTAAGTGAATAGAATGTATAGCATGATGTGTCACATGCAGCCACAATGTAAAAGCTTCTTTACTCACCCCAGACAGTGAGGAAAAATTAATCCCTCTTAATAATTTTTGATCTAATAATTATATTTTCATTTACTAGGACTCAATTTTAAAGGTTAGAGGGTGTAACCTAAAATAGGTTAATTAGTTAGTGCAGACGATATTTCAAAGTTACGAAATCAGATACAAAAAAGTATTTTATTTGAGTAAACAAACCTTTTTCGATGGTTCATGATTTCTGACTCTTAAAATATAAGGGTTCGGGCTTTTTTTTATTAATTAATTTCATGTAATCGAAGAATGCCATTATATGCTCTTAGAATTCGATTCAGCTCAGCTACGTTTACTTGTTAAATAAATTTCTTTAGATTTGTTTCCGTCCTGTGCCTCATAAAATCTTCTGAGGATATGTTTTGGAGTCAGTGCAGAGGTAGGCACTGAAAGCCTGGATTAAAATAGCTTGTAACAGAAGAGTATGCCCGAACAAATATGCTAATTAAGGAGTGCAGACGATATTTAAAGTTGCGAAATCAGACACAAAAAAGTACTTTTTCTGAATAAACGTAATTTTTTTCGAAGGATTCGGTTTTCAAACCTCCAAAATACTAACTACAATCTGGGAAATATGGTCCTCTTAGTTTGATCAGGAAAGCGATCCAAAGCTTTGGTCCTTTAATGTTAATTTTACTGTTTGGGTAATTTCACCATATCTCAAGTGCTTTTTATTGAGCACAATTAAAAAATTCGTTTATTCAAAGAAAAATCCTAATTTTTTGTTTTTTTAATTACTTTTCTTAGTAATAGTCGTAAGAAATTTTTAATTGTTAGGTATACAATTTTTTACTTAATTTTAAATTATCTAATTTTACATGACAAAATAAAAAATTTGAGTGAATTCAGTTGATTACTTTCTGAGAAATCAAATTTCAAAAAAGTCGTACTTTTAATCCCAAATCCGCTGAAAAAAAGGTATGCTCATTCAGAGAAAATATGTTTTTTTTGTCTGATGTTGCAACTTAAATATTGTCTGCACTTATTAAGTAGCCTATTTGAGGTCAACCACTCAAGAGCCATTTAGATCGAATCCTAGAACATGAAGATCCGATCATTAGATCAAAAGTTATTAAGGGTGGTCAATTTTTTATTTTGCGTACTGTACATAACCATGCATTTTATAATTAGCCTTGTCTTATAATATTTTGTAATTGATATCACTGTAAAAATTGTGGTGTTATATCTCTGATCTGGTGTAATATCTCACCTATTTGGGCACTGAACAACCCAAAAATTATATGAAGAAAAACTTTATTTCTGGTTAACACTAATCTCTGTGAACTGAAGTGAGGGATTTTATCATATATAACTTCTCTCCGCTTCTTCTCTGTTTAGCCTATTTCGAATTTGTCTTCATATCCCCTCTGTACTATGCAGAAGTTTGATTTACAAACTAATGTTTTATTAAGTGCATATCTGCATTCGAAAGTATTCATTCTTGCTTTATAATGTATCGTAAAAATAACGTCACTTACTCTTATGTGTATCTTACCTTACTGTAATTATAAATTTTTATTTCACGCAAGAAAAAAAAACATTAACGACAACAGAAGAACTTTGGTGGCTTAGGATATAGAGGTGCTCTATTCCTAATGAGGTGACCCGGTTTCGAATCCCAGCGATTGCTGATTGATACGAATTCACACCTGGGTTGCACCGATCACCGTGCTAACGTAAAACATCCTTAGTACCAGATGGATCAAAAGCTAGGGATCCCTTACTATTAGGCTAAACGTGAAAGATTTTAGTGATTTTTCCGTTCATGTAACGCAAATGCGGGTTATTTCGATCACAAAATCCTCCACGAAGGCAAATTTCTCCCAGCACTTGATCCAGGAGTTCTGAATCGAGTTTAAAATCACAAAACGTTGAATAATGGAAGTCGAGAACTCAAACAATGGGTTGGCTGTTCAACGACAGTTTTAAAATCAAAACAGATGATTGCATTGACAATACGCAAGTATGTTTTTAGTTATGTAATAAACATAGTTATATTTAAATTTTTAATCTCTATGAATAATCTCTAAGTGATTTTATCCTGTATAATTTCCACCGCTTCCATTCTATTAAGCCTATTTTTGGAGATTATTCCACCAGATCTTTCCGGAATTTCTCTCTGTGATATTGTTTAAAGTTAGATCCTTAATCTTCTTCTTGATTAAGCACTCAAGCATAGGCAAGAGGGACAGCTTCCTTGATATTTGTAGGATAGGAGCTCCATGCTTTGCAAGGTAGTCTGTAGACTCGTTACCGGCTATACCGTAATGTCCCGTAATCCCCTGCAAGACAATTTCCTTAGAGAACCCAAATATGCTCCGTAGAAGCTTTTGGCACTCGAGGATGTTAGAGGAGACAGGAGTAGAGTTTGAGTTCACAACAAAAATCGTCTCCTTTGAGTCAAAGAAGATAAAAACCCTTTCAAAACTGTTCAGATGACAGTGTAACAGCGACAGGGCTACACAAATAGCGGTAACTTCATCATCAAAAGCAGTTGAAAGAAGATGCAAATTGAAAATTATCTGAGTTTAAATATCAGTCGACGATATTAAATATTTTTTTCGTAAACTATAAGTAGGCCGTGATGACCTCATTGGTTAAATGCACTGAGAGGTTAAAAGCATTGTGAAGAGTGAGGTTTTATTTTTAGTGGTGGCTCGACACACACCCAGCTTTTGATTGATGCATACTAGCTTGTGTGAGAATTAAAAGAGGATTGCGTTGAATGCTGATCCATTATTGCAATTATGCCACGAAATGCTTCATATTAAACTCAAAGCCCCCACAACTCCAAACAGACTGTTGCAGGAATGCTTGAATTGCTTACATATAATAGTTATAGAGTGATTTCATTTGGATTTATAATGGTTTCATCTGTTTTTTGAATTATATTTTATTGTCATTTTTCTACTTGTTTCGACAGTAAAATCACAAGTCCTGTTCAAACCTGTTTTAGGTGGTCCCCAAACCCTACCTCGATATTTTTTTAAAGAAAAATTGCATATTAATTGCAAACTTTTGATGTAATTGCGAACTCTGAATTTTCGATGTAAAAAATAACTCTCAGTTGAAATCAGAAACTTTACTTTTTAACAGTTTACGTTTACTTAATACATTTTAAAAGTCTTCTGATTAATAATTCAATGTTTTTTAAGAAAAACTTTCATTGAACTAGTGTAAAAAGGTTTTTTGAAGATTAGGAGTAACAATATTAAAGAAATTCGTAATAATCGCTTCTGTTTAATAGTCATGATATGCATTATTATCTAATCCGTATGGTTTAAACTCAAGCAAATTTGAAACACCGGATTTGCCAAAGGAAGCCTAATGCTGTAATATTTTGCAAGTTGGAAACTGCTTAAAATGAAGAGATTAGAGTAAATATTGGAGGCTGATTTAAGCTAATGGGGATTAAATAGGACACCTGCCTACATAATGTCATATTAAGATATGCTTTCATATGTAGATTAGAAGATGGGTTACCTTTCGCGAGGTTTAAAATAAATGAAGCGAGTTTATGTATGTTATATATATATATATATATATATATATATATATATATATATATATATATATATATATATATATATATATATATATATATATATATATATATATATATATATATATATATATATATATATATATATATATATATATATATAATATATATATATATATACATACATACATACATATATATATATATATATATTATATATATATATATATATATATATTATATATATATATATATATATATATATATTATATATATATATATATATATATATATATATATATATATATATATATATATATATATATATATATATATATATATATATATATATATATATATATATATATATATATGGTATATATGGTATATATGTATTTATGGTAATTTGCATTTTAGGTAATTCTATAAAATTTCTAATCGAGAATTATACAACATTTTTATGGTTATGATCATTTTTGTTTGTTTTACTAAAAACTGAGTGAGATATAAGTCAAAACATAATCGAATTAACATAATCGAAACTTAATCGACGCAATAATCGAATTAAATAAAAATTAAAACTATTTCTGTTGATTTTTATAGATATACTTTTAAATATGTTTGAGTATGACATTTTTAATCGTACTAAATATGTTCTTTTATTTAAATTTTTTAATTAAAAAATTCATTCTCAACATGAACAGAAGTAAAAACTAATATTAAAATTTCACAAATATATATGTACTGACTGAATTCATGAACCAGATTAATAAAATTTTATTGGTGTTAGACGAATTATGGGAAATAAAACTGTTAAAAGATATAATGGTAATACTTAAATGTAAGTTCAATATTTGTTAAAAGTTCAATTATAAGTTCAATTTCTGTTGAAATTGCAAGTTCAATTTTTGTTTTGTTTATATTTGATATCAACTCATTAATATTTTTTGGTAATTATTTATTTGGTTTGAACATCATAGCTTATTTTTCATAGATTAAGGCAAATTATTTTAAATGTATATAAAAAGTCAGTGTTTAGAACATTGCTTGCTTATAATAAAATAATGGATGCTCTTTTTGAAAGGATAAATATAACGTGGATAAAGTGCTGATTATTAATTATTCAAAAACTGGCAAAAATACTAATGAAGCGTTCTACAACTAAAATTTTATTTAGGTTGTTATTGGGTAGGCAACTAAATTATCACCGTTTTCTAAACACTTTAAAAGTTCATTCTGCGATAACATTAACTACCAATTAATAAACTAAATTTTCGCCCAGAAGCTTTTCGAGGTAAAAATTTCTATTTTTTGACTTGGTATACCAATTAAGATCGGTTCAATCAGCTAGGACATCCTCTTCACGCACAGCACATGCCACGAGATGCTTTTGCAATCACAGAATTTTAATTAAAATTAAAACAAAAAAAATGGATGACAAAAATTTTCATTCTTCTCATATTGACATTTCATTTTAATAATCTGAAAATTAATATAAATTAACCCGAGCATAAAAATGAAGTAGAAGAACAAAAAACCTTCTTTTGAAGATTCAAAACAACATGCTAAGACAGTTAACTGCTTGTGGTATGCTAAACTTAAAAATATTTGTCAACCCAGCATTTTTTTTTAGTATATATTAGTTTTGAAGCCCAGAAAGAATAGTAACTTTATAAGAAAGTTTAATGGTACGAAAGGCGCTTAGAACTTTAAAAATACGTTTTAAACTGTTTTAAAAGTCGATTTTCTTAACAGACTTAACACACACTTTAAAAAAATAAATAAATAAATAAACTGTTAGTATGAAAAAAATCAAGATGCAAAATACGAGTTCGACGTGATGTTTCTGGCAGATGTTAGTGACTTATAGATAGAGCTCTTCTTTGAAACCAGATAGCTAAAAATCGCAATATTTATATTCTTTCTTTTATGCGATTGTTATAATATTTCCCTGTATCTTTTTTCTACCATTTTTGTTTAAGAAATTTTCTGACTTTTGCTTTAGACAAATATTCTAGAAATTTTTTAGATAATATCATGGTATTGTTAAAGCTCTAACTGAGTGCTCTAACTTTAGCGATTTGAAAAAAAGTTATTTAGCAGTTTTTTTGTACCTTAAGTTATATACCCGGTAGTTTGAAATAAAATGAAAGTTGAAAATATAAAAATTCCATGAAAATTTGAAATTATTAATTATGAGCGTCTTACTAATCTAAAAATATCTATCACTAAACATGAAGTAAATTTGGAATATTTGTTTAAATACTTTTTTAAACTAACATTAAGTATTTTTTATCTATATATAATTAAAAACGAATGACTGTCTCCTTCATAGACTCTTAAACTATCCAACTAAGAGCGATGAAATTCGGAATACTGATAATTCGAAGCACGGGGAAGGTCATTGACGACATTAAAACATTCCATTACGAATCGTTCTAGCAAGATGTACGAAAAATTCCTTATTGGTAATGAATTCGCGATTGATAATAATCATATTGCAGATGATTTCGTTTTTCTTTCCAATTATTTACTAGATTTTTTCTAGCTTCAAGCTCTCATTGAAAAAAGAATTTATTGCATGATATTTAAATTATGCGATTCTTGAGTTGAAGATTTCCTAATATTAAAACTTCAAAAAGAAGTATTGCTATTCAAAGAGTAAATTATTGGTAATTTTATATGAAAATAAGATTTGTAAAAGTTACTATATTATCAATATATATTTTCCTCACTTAAATAATTTTCTTAATTTTAATTTACCTTTTTGATTTTACTAGATTTTTATACTTTTTTTGCTATCTTTGTGAAAATTTCGATAGATTCTTGTAATCAAAATTCAGATTACTTTCCGACTAGCTTTAGCACTAAAACAACTCTGAAGTTCCATGCCTGATGTCAATTATTTCCTAGTTGTCTCCACCAGAATTTACATTGATAAAAAAGATACAGAGAATTTATCAAAATTTTCTCACCAAATTAAAATTTCGACCGTTTTCTGAAGAATTGGATTATTTAAACCTTATTTGGAATTTCGAGCTAGGTGATAAGTTAAATAATAATTATTTCCTGACAACTTTGCTGCAAGCAAAAATTTATCACCATATTATTTCAACAAGAAATTCATAGTCAAACGAAATTTCGACTATTGTTCGCTTACCTAGAGTTCTTATATTGTAAATCGAGTCCCGTATTGGATGACAACTCTAGTTTCAATTTTTCCCTAACCAATACAAGTAAATTTTTTAGCCATATTATTACTAAAAATTATTACTAGCCATATTATTACTTCATTGACAATGCAAGTTTCGACCTCCTTTCAACTGGTTTAAGTATTTAAAAGTGAACTGTGTAGAATGGTAATGATAGTATCAGCTCACCTCGGAGGAGTGTGTTAATTTCATTTGTTCCTAGTCGCCTAAATCACATTTTTAAAGAAAATTACATGGTATTCCCATAACTAATTCTGCATTCACTTACTCAGGTAACCTCGAAATTTAGGGATATATTAAAAAAATGTTGAATTTGTTACCTTACTTCTGTGAATTGTTTTTGTTTATGCTACACACAAGGCTTCTTTTCCAGCAAGCTTCATACTTTTGTAATTCTTTAAAGGCGATGTCCGAAATTCGCCCGATTTGCAAGATTTTTTTTAAAATACTGGTAAATTTTCAAATACACATTTAATAAATTTTCCATCTTCATTATATAATTATTTTTAATTTGCAAGACGCACAACAAGCAAATTTTCATGTTTTTTATCCGTGTTTCCTAGAATATTATTTTAAGATATATAAGCTATTTTTTTTAGCATTAATATAAACCATTTAGTGGTTTCGCTTATCAGATATTTTTTTATAAGCCATTTCCCATGATAATATTATACATATATATCACTTATCATTATATATATATATATATATATATATATATATATATATATATATATATATATATATATATATATATATATATATATATATATATATATATATATATATATATATATATATATATATATATATATATATATATATATATATATATATATATATATATATATATATATATATATATATATCATATAATATACTTAAATTGGCTTATTTATGTGGAGATAAATGCAGGTTCAACTACGAGCGTGGTATGAAAAATAATTTACAACCCTTTTTATGTATAATTTTAAGACTTCCAATTTAAAAAAAAAATAAAAAAATAAATAAAATAAAATAAATAAAAAAGTAATGTAAGCAAATAACAATCCTTATAAGATGTCTATTAATATCAACTAGAAATTTTTTCTTGCTAATAATATAAAAAATTAGTTATGTTATGAAAAAAAATTTATTTGGTTATTATGTGAAACAGGAAATTTTATTACGTTAAAAACATTTCAAACCTCCCATGTTTCAACTAAATATATGATATCTAACACATTTTTTAAAGAATAAAAGTGTTTTATGTGAAAGCTTTCCTACATGTAGGGCACACATTCTTCTAAATGCGGTTTGATATATGATAATATAAAGAAAGAAGAAGAATTGAGTTTGTTTAAAATTGAACACAGTCAACTCAATTGCTTTTCGTGTTTCGTAAAAAAAAGCTTAAGAAATACGGTCAGCATGTTTATGTGAGTTTCAAATGTAAAACAAAAAAACATTTTTCTTCTTTAGAGAGCAGACTTTACTCCAACAAAACTGCTTTGGTATGATCAAAAAATCAAGATAACAGAACGCAATTTTCTTCAAATACCCGTAACTTTTAAAGAATATATTTTTATTTTTGAACAAGATATCAAGAAATAGAATTCCATGTTTTGTGACTTTTAGATCAGATATTTTTGCATCTTTTCATTTTCTAACTTATATGCATTCTAACTTATAGACAGAGGAAGATAAGTTTTTTCTCAAGTCCAAAACTTGATACATTTCTAGCACATTTTTCTAAACTAAAGCATATTTGTAGGATATGTGTTAGTTTTCAATTAATATGTGTTTACAATATGGCTTCTAGTTTTTTGCAAATTTAAAGTTCAGGTAAATAATTTTTTCATTAAAATTTATGCATATTATTTTTCTGCTTTTACTATTAAACCCAGTTATGATTCGTTAACTTTTGATAAATTGCTAATAAATCTGAAAGAATAATACATTTTTAGAGACAATTTTAACCACTATAACATATCTATTAAATGAAAATACAATATCTGTTATCATGTATATTAATGTTTATATTAATATTTTTCTTTTAATGTTACGAACACAGGTTCACCCACCGTAAATAATCAATAAATTGATATAAGTAAACAATATAAAATCATGCACACTACTGAAAGTTATTTATCGGCACAATTAATAAACCAAAAATAAATCTAATTCTTTGAATTTATAATAATGCCTTACTCTTCTTGGGGTCTTTTTATTGTTAAATGAAGCAAACCGTGTTTTTAATAGTCCAAAATAAAGTTTATCTATGCTCAATATCTCTCAGTCTGATTCTATTTCTCGCATAGAATCATATATTGCCTCTAACTGTACTGCATAAAGATATTTTCTCAATTAATTTTTCTCTAAATTTCAATTACCCATTGACCTTAAAATCTTTGTTTTTTAGCAATAAAACACGTCTTAAAAGAGCAGCGAAAAACAAAATGCGCATTTGTAGATTACTTTCGAAATACAAATGCGTTTGGGTAGCTCTCACATGTTATATATGTCGATCCTTGGCCTTACCTGACATAACGAAAAAAATAATTACAAAAAAATAACATTAACTTCTTTTTTGCTTAAACAGAGTGTAATCTAGCAAACATCACTGATATGATCGCTTAAGTTTGTGAAAAAAAAACAACAAACTGCAGTAAAATTTGAAGCAGTGGTAATCCTACAAAACAATAATTTTTCAAACATCTTTTTGGAATGTACTAATGTACAATTTTTGAAAGAGCCTGCCACGTAGCCGAGTGGTTAGTATGCCTGACTGTGAAGTACATGACTGCGGGTTCGAATCCCGCTCAGGGCATGGGTGATTCTCTGTGTATTGTCCTTTGTTGTGCGATGTGTGAATGTGGCTCATCCTTTGTGCAGATATCTGTGGTAGTGTGGCGTGTGTAATATTGCTTGCCTCTGTGATAACGGAAGCAAGCAATAATGATAAATAAAAACACAACCGGCATTTTCGAAACACACCCGGCAAGTCAAAGATCGAAACCTCAGTGCATGCCGTTACTGAAAAAAAAAGCATTTTTTGAAAGATATCTATAATTCGAGGCTAAAATTGCCACTTGAATCCACTGTCAGCATTTCAGAGCATGAACACAGACGATTTTGGTGTTATAAAAAGAGACACTATTACTTTTTAATATTATGGATAGTAATGCAGAAAAGATATACTATATGGTTATAAATACACCCATTAAAATTAACGCATCTGGACAGCTTTGTCAGAATAAAGCGAAATTTTACCTTCACAAGTATTACGTTGATATAAGAAAGTAGTTAGAAAAATCAAGACAAAATGGTCATTTTTTGCAGCAAGAATACAAATGAGTGGAGTACCCTTTTGGACCCCCTCCAACGTGATAAGGTCGTGCATTGAATACCCAAGCCGTCCCAGAAATGCTTTTTTGGTGCCACATCTGGGGATTGATCAGGCCTGAAAAAAGTGATAATGTGACGGAAGTATTTCTGTGACACCCTTGCTGTGTGTGGCAGAACAGTATCACCAAAAGATTAATAAAACTTCTTTTCATTTGTATTTTTTCATGCAATAAATAATCATTTTGCTTTGATATTTAATCAAATGCTAATATTAACTTTTCACTTACGTATGTAAAATATCGTTTTTTTACTCAATAACGCTTTCTTGTTACAAAATAATTGTATAGATAGTAGATTTTGTTTTGACTAATTAGCACTTAATAACATGCCAAATTATTTCAAAATAATAACTGTTTTGTTTCTTAAATGATATCATTTCATTGCTGCTGTTGTCGTATATCCCTGAGACACTGCGCGTTTGTTCTTGTTATTCAGTGGCGCCATCGTTGGTCAAGAATTTGACTTCCTCCACACCCATACGTCACACCCGTTTATAATGAGGACCCATTTATACACTAATTCATTAATCCGCAGATCGTAATTTTGACCTGAATGAAAGAATGATCAATCTCCAATCCAGTACCACCAGAGGTATTTGTTAAGGGAACACATAAGACTTTGCGACCGACAGATTTAAGGCTCACCAGTTACGATTTACTACACGGGGAGTCTAAGGCCGGCTGTATTGGAACTCCTGTTCTCACGAACGTGAGTCCAGCGCCCTACCAACCAGGCTACCCTAGCTTATCATTTCATTACATTGTATAAGTAACAATTTTTACGATATCAACTTTGTCCCCTTGTTATTTGTTGTTTTTGAATACTAATAATTGTCAAGATTGACTGAGTACTGCAACCGATTTTGTTTGTCATTAAAAGCATAATTGAGGGTAAGTGTGATTGTTGACTGTAGTTGGTTTGTTCTTAAGATTGGTTGTAATTAAGAGTGTTTGTAAGGGAAAATATGCAACTGATGATGATTATTTCTTAGCTCTTTACGAATGTTGAAAACATTTCATAGATTTTAATTCTCGCTTTTATGTCAGAATAATATACATTTAAAAAAAGATTTATATTTATTTTTTGTTTTTGTATGAATCACATATTTTGCTAAAAGAAACAGTACTTTTCAGAACAAATTCAACTTGACTTGTGATTTCTTTTTTGATTTGAACTGCTTTTGAAATTCTTCTTAAAATCTTTTCAATTTCATGCTCCATCAAGTTAAAACGAAGTTTGATATTGCTTCTCATATATAACGTCTCATATAAAACCTTTGGTTTACTTTTCAAAAGAATTTAGATTAAAAATTTTCTGCTATGTTCTAAGTCAAAAAAATGTTGAAATTGTCTTGGTGTTAATGTAGCCTTCTCTTAAAATAACATAGTTTTATATTTGTGTACACTAAGGGCTTTAAAATACTAAGAACCCCTCATAAAAGCTTCCTTCTTCTCTCTCTCTGTATATATATATATATATATATATATATATATATATATATATATATATATATATATATATATATATATTAGGCTAAGATTTTATTACTCTGGCAATTTCAGGTGGTTTGTATTTTCTATAGAATTCATGGCTAACCAAAGTTTTACATCTATCATTTTCTCTAATTGTTTCTAAGAAAATCAAATAGAAAAATAAAAATATCAGAAAATATTAATTATTTTAAGCCAGTAAAACATTATGCAAGTAATTTATCGAATGAAGAAACAGTAGAAGTTTCAAAGCAATATATTAATTTTGTTGTTAGCAATATATTAATTTAGGTAAAATGCTTACTTTACCATTTTTTGTCTCTTAAATCATGTTAGTAAAAAAAAATAAGATCTTTGAATATTAGTTGTACTAAAATATTTTTTGTGCTTAACTATAAATGCTTAAAAAGAAAATGCAAAATATTATTGTAGTTTTAAATTAAATAAAAGAACTGACTTATAAATGATAGTAAAGTTCATTGTGACATTTATAAATGTGTTGATAATCGAGAACGCATTTATAAAAAATTTAGTTTTTTGTTAAAAATTGTCCAAAATACTATAGCAAAGCTTTCAAGCAAATCAATTTTTTTTAAAAAAAAGAAAGAATTGAGATCTTTTTTTCGTAAAATTCTAAAAAGAAATTATTTAGTTAACTTTTTGGTATTTCTTTTAATGAAAGAAAAAACAACTTTCCACACTTTGCAAATTTTTTCTTTAACTAAAAAAAGATTTTTTAAGAGACAAAGTAATATTAGTTTTTTTTTCATTTAGAATAATCCCATTTTATCATCTGGCATATAAAAAACACAAATTTTAACTAATATTTTAAACTAATGCTACTTTTTTCACTCAAAGCTTTATTTTGTCTTATGACATAGGAAAAAATATTCTTCAATATAATATTATAATTAATGCCCCAGAGCATAATTTTTTCATTTGTATATTAGTAAATTTTTATTAAAAATAAGCTTTAACCAAATTAAGATTTAATGTTCAGTTTGTTTTCTTAATTAAGACTTGGAAATACGTATTTGTTTCATCAATTAGTTTACGGTTTGTATACATTCGAATTAAGGAAAAAAATGCAATATATTAAATAGCAAAGATGACATTTATTTCCTATTAGTAGAATTTTTTAGGCTCTATAACTGAAAAAAAAACTGCATATTCTAAGATTTATTCTTGTTCTCATTTTGCACACTCAATGCCATGAAAATTAGCTCGCCTAAAAAGAGTTGTCAAAATGAAACAAAATTTTACATGCATACACAACATTGCATTACAACGTTGATATAAGTGAGTGATGAAAGTAAGTTACAGCAGAAAAAATGCAAAGGAATGGAGATTTTAGTACCATATTAATTCACCTCTAGCGTCATGGCGATATGGTTGGCATTTAGGCATTCAAGTCTTTTCTGATGTCCAACAACATCTCGTTGCCAAGTTACCGTAAAAACTCCACTAAATTGACTCAACTCAAAGGTTGTCTTAACTGCAGTCCCAAGTTGTCCCAGATATGTTCTTCAGTGACAAATCTGGGGATTGAGCAGCCCAGGGAAGGATGGTAATGTGGCGAAGACATTCTCATGACTCCCTTGTTGTGTGTGGCCGAGCATTATCTGGTTGAAAAATAGCTCTTGGGGGACCTGCAATGAGTGGTCGCTGAAGGATGCCACAAGCGTACCGTTGGGCTCTTATGTCACCATTGGAAAATATTAGATGTTGTAACGTGTCGCATGCTATGGAGTCCCATAACAGCGCACCAGCAGTAGAAATAGTATGCTGCTGTACAATGCTGGCTGGATTGAGATGTTCACCTAGGGATCTCCACAAGCGCACACGATGGTCATAGTCATCACTGCTGAAACTAAATCCGGATTAACTACTGAAGACGATCTGGTTCCATTCGGTTGCAGTCCAATCCCATCTAGAGACACACAACTCCAAATGGAGGCGAAGAAGTCTGGGTGCATATTTTGCCAACCCGTTACAACAACACACCGCTTCGACAGCTGGTGTGATAGTATGGAATGACATTGCATACAACACATGATGTCTTCATGATTCATCCACGACTATATGACAATCCAGTGGTACATTCGTAAAATCTTTAAGCCACATGCGTTGCCACTTATGGTAGGACTTTCAGGAGCCATTTTTCAACAAGAAATGCTCACCCACTCACAACAGGGGTATAACAGAAATGCCCCTACCACAGTTACACTTTTTCCTGGTTTGTTCAATCCCCAGATTTTTCGCCGATCTGAACTCACTAGACACGGCAAATTGGACAACCTCCGAGTTTAGTCGATTTGTCGGTGTTTTCACAGCAACTGTGGAACGAGCTGTCGCCAAACACGCCCGACCGTATTGCATTCTGCAATATGGTTTGGCGTTTCTGCAAAACTCTTTCCAGTTGCGCTAATTTCTAAAGGAATAGGTGCATAATCCGAAATAAAAAATGGCTGTAGTAATTTGAAGTTTTTTTGTGAGCAGGCTAAAATGAAATGCTAAGTGTGTAAATTAAAAAAAAAATCTTAATCAATTTTCATCTAATGATTTGATTTACAAGCATTCTCTCATACATCTAATTTACAAGCATTCTTACAAGCATCATGCAATTTTTATAGTTCAAAGTGATAACTTAAAATATGCTTATTATTAAGTGTAGACGATAATATGCTAATTATTATGTGTTTTTATGTAAATTTTTACTTGATCTTAAACAACCTAGCTTTTCTTAAGAGAAATACAAAACTTGAACAAAATTAGTCAAATAATTTCTGAAATAGTAAAGCAAAAAAAAACTGAAATAAAGAAATGAAAAAAAATCTTAAAAACTCTTTCAACGATTTTGCTCAAACTTTGAATTTTATCACTTAAAATTGAATAATTTATGATGCGTAATTTTTGAACGAGACTATATTTGGAAAAACAATTCTCATAGTAGTGGGCAAAACCTTTTTCATTTGCTTTAATCGTTTGATAGATATGTGGAAGAAAGTTAAAAATTATTTTGAGAGGATCGAATTTTTGATCACTGTCGTTCGTCTATATCTCTTAGAGTGCGTCGCAGCAGCAGGGAAACGTTTCTATAACTGTTAAGCATTGGGGTTACATAAAATCCCCCCTACACACATTTAAATACCTCCAACAATAAAACTGCATGAACGCAGCTACTGTTTCGGAGATTATTAGGATTTTTTGAGGCATGGGCAGATCTGATAATCATTCAACAATATTTCCGTAAAATTTGTAAAGCTGGTCTTTACTTTATACGATCGTTGAGAAAAAAGGTCCTGTGCCTGTAAGTGAAACGAATTTCAAAAAAATTAGTAGAGTTGCCCGTTTATTTATTTGACCTTTTCTTTTCGTTAAGTAAAGTTGGACGCTAATTAGTAAAGTAGAAATTAGTAAAGATGGCAGCTAATTTATTTAGTCAAATCCCTTCCTTGTCAGAAAAGCACAATATTCGTTATTGTAACGCATTTTTCACTAAAGAATAGGGTCCGAGGAGTATGGTCAGAAGAGCGGTTTAAAATTTTGACCTCTTAATGTAAATTTTACTTTTTGCGTATTTTTCTAAGTGCTGAGAATTTTTTTAAGGGGATGGGAATTTCTTTCTACGCTGCAAAGAGAATTGTATATTTCAAGCAAAAAATAACTTTTAATAATTTTTTAATTTAATTTTTTATTTTAAAATTAATCATAAAAATATGGAATTTTAAAGATATGCCATGGAATTTAAAAGATTAAAATATGAAATTTTAAAGATATTTTCGCAACATATTTAAATGAATAAAATTTTATTAGTCGAAATACAAAATTTGAATGAATAGATTCTGAAATTCGAATTTTTAAAAATTCATGTATTCAAAGCCAATCCCCCACAATAAAAGCATGAAACAAATAAAAGTCTGTTTATTCAGAGTAATTTATTTTTTGCGTCTGATTTCATAGCTTAAAACATCATCTGCGCTAATTAATTAACATATTTGAGGGTACCCCATGAACCATTAAGTTTGAATCTTATTACGATCTATTGAATCGATCTATTGAATCTTATTACGATTTCTATTTGAATCGATCACTGGATAGAAAGTTTTTCCTGAATTTCTTGTCTTTTTTACGCAATGCACACTTGCTATAATTTCTTTACTAGTTGTAATTTCTATATATGGTTTTTCAAAGTGATTGATATATTATTTCAGTATGTGGATGAAACACTTTCAATGATCAATTCCACAGATAAATACAAATTCAATTTCATACTATAGTTTTATTCACAGTCACAAGTGGATCTGAGTTATTTTCGAAATTCCTTTTTGAGAATCAAATAAACAATGGAAAGTAATAGTCTACTTAAGTATTGCAAGTAATGACGGGCAATCTAGAGCATTATTTTTATAGCGCAAGATCTTTATTTTCGTCTTTTTCTTTTAACATTGATTCACTTAATGTTAATCTCTTTGTCTTATTCTGTTATTTTTGGTTGAGTAAACCGGTAAAAGAACTTTCCTTCTCTATTGTAAATTGGTATTTACACTAATAAGTTGTACCTTTTCTTTGCAAGGTAAAAAGAAACAATTTAGCTAATGCTAATTACATCAGAATAAGAAAAAGGAAAAGTTAAGTGAAGGGAAATAAATATAGTTTGGTTAAGTTAAGCACAATTGTTTGTGTTATTCTTGGATATCTATTCATCTCTTTCTAAAAAAGTTTTAAGCGCGAAAAAAAGTGGAACACCCTGAATAACTTTTGATCTAAGAAAACGAACTTACGCATACCCAATCTTAATGGTTCGAGGATCATTTCTTTAATTTGATAATTAATTAGCGCAGACGATGTTTTAAGTTATATTACTAAACACAAAAAATTCGAAATAAGCATTTTCAAAATAAAGATATCTTTTTTTAGACGGATTCGGTTTCTTGACTTTCAGAATATGGAAGTAAAATAGGGTCTAATAATGGTTAATGAGAGTAGTCGAAGGCTTGGAACTCTTTACTCGCCATTTTAATTTTACTTCGACATGTCTCGAGAGCTCTTTTAACCAATAAAATATTTTTGTAGACAATTAGATTATTTAAAATAGCTTTTATAGTCATTCATTATTCTTTTAACTTTTATTTCTTAAAAGTATATATTGATGATAAGTGCATTTAACATGATAAACGGTTTTTATGCCTCGTTTTTAGATCTGATATAATTACTAAATTTCACAACGCTTACCTAATTTTATCACATATTATATGACGTTATTTCATTCTTAATTTCACCAAAGAGCTTTGATAAAATTTATCAAGTCTCTTGGAACTCCACTAAGGCCAGAAACATAGTAAATGTTACCATTTTCTTATAGTTTTGACAATACTCAGTGCACCAACTAAAAGCTCCCAGAAAGGTTTTCAAACGGTTTCCGAACTTCGGTAATCTGCGTGCACGGAAGATGTATTTACCATAGAAAAATAAGCTTATAATATCATTTTTCATGGTCAAGCCAGGTCACATAAAGATCTCAAAACTCAATATTTTCAATCTTAATTCTGAATCCAACCTTTAAACCTGATAAAGCAAAGTGGCTGATTTTCTGTTTCTGAAATTCAAAGAAAGCTTACTTGAAACATTGTTTTCTCCAGAAATTTTTATAAAATTGGATGTCGTCAATTGGCTCACTAAGCAGATGTATGATTAATTTTATATTGTATTCTTTGTGTTCTGCATCTTTTAGAGATTTCTCTATAAAAATGGTTAAATAGCAGTTTTTAAATTGTTATTTTAGCATATGCAACCAAAACAACCTAATAGCCATAAAATGATGATATTCAAAGTGCTTAGTGCGAGAAAATTTTTTTATTACTTAACAACTTTACTTGTTTTTACCCTTATTGTTTTCACCTTGTTTTTACCCTTATTTACCCTATTACTTGTTTCTATCCTTGCTAACAGCCAGCACTCTCTCTATCTACACCAACTGGACCCACATTAAGGAGCTTAATTGCTTAATTGCTTGCTTTATTATCGATATTATTCTTAAATGTATTTGAGATAAATTTTTTTTCATTCGCAATGGTTGAAATATTCTAAAAAAATGTGTTTTATGACGGAAAATTAGATTTTTTTCTAATTACTGTTTGAAATTCATATTATTTTAAAATTACGAAATTTTGAAGAATTTTTTTTATAGTTTGACGAAAGCTCAAATGTTTGTAAACAAGATAGTTTTTTGTACTTTTTGAGAATATTTTTAAGTTTAATTCTTTTGATAATAATGTCATTATTTTAATTCAAGACTGGCGTATAAATTCATTCAAATCAAATGTTCTGCATAAGAATTTTTTAAAAGCACACTGTACATTTTTTAAGGCATACTTTATCTAAAATGGCTTAGTATAAATAAATGAAAACTTAAAATACATACATGTTAAATATTTTTGAAAATATTTTATTAGCTGCTTGTAGTTCAATTTAACATTGTCTTATAACGTGTCTTATAAATTACATAAATATTATAAAGACTTCCTTTGTTGGATTTTATGCAAATCAAACGATAAAATCTCTTCGAATTGATATAATCAATTGATATAGGGAATTGAATGAACAGATTTGTAACAATGATCAGTGTAGTTAGTAGAGAAAAATATTTTGAAAAGTGATGCATAACTACAAAAGTGTGAGCAAGTAACAAAATTTAGGTGAAAATTGGGCAAAAATATTCAAACTTCTTTCGAATTTCAAATTTGTTGTTCTTTTTTGTTTATATTATTTTTGAACAGAAATTAGTTATTCTCAATTAAATAAAGATGAAAATTATTGAAACATATTTTGTAATCTTTATTAAAAAATATTGTTTTGAGGATAACTGATCTCAACCACTGTTAAAAAGGTATTTAAAAAACTGTTTTGAAAATATTATTTCAATATTTATTTCCCAAAATTCAATAAAGTCCATATAAATTATTTTGTTAGCGGAACAGGTTTTAAATATTTGCATTTTATTATTCACATAAAAAATATTAGTTTTAAATAAGAATCCAATGCTTAAAAAAGTTTCATTGGCTTATTGAATTCTGTTATTTTAGTAGTCGATCAATTTTTCCACAACACTATATTTCTAAACGCTGATATGGATATCGGGTGATAAAATTTCAATTTGTATTAATTTAAACTAATTTTAAATTTCCATTTATACTATTTGACTGAGATACTATGATTAACTATCACTTACCATTAATTAACAGGGAAATATTCTCAAATTGCTAGTTAGGAAAAGATCAATAACACAAGATCAATAACACAAGATCAATAACTTTAACAAGTTTCTAATGAATAACCAAGCTGTCTCTTAAATTCATTACTCGGTAGCAAAGGTAATTAAAAGCAACTACAGAAAAGTACTGATTCATGGTACTTGAAATGTTCAAAGATCATTACAGGCAATCAACGGTGATTTAGAGAGTTTTTTAATGCAATGCTCCAAATTTTACAGCATTATCGCACATGTGACAAGATAAGATAAAAACGTTTGCTTTAGAATATTTTGATTCTGAAAATGAATTTTTTTCTTTAATTAGTTACATGTAGGGTGTTCGCCCAAGGAATATATTTCCAATTTAAATAGGTTAAAATAAGATTGAATTAAAAGATGATATATATTATGTATTGTGTATTTTGTGTGTTGATATAAAATATTCCAACAGATGGGTTTGATTGTTGTTAAAGGCTGTAAATATTGCAAAAAATGGGGCTTTACTTATTATGGGGCTTATTATGGGGTTTAAACTTCTAAAGATATACAGTACCGCTCAAAAGTATCAGTACACCTAGAAACTTATAAAAAAATGGCAATATTCAAAGTGTCATAACTTCTTTAAAAATGATCAAAAATGCTTCTGCTTTAGCTCATTTTGAAGCTTAAAATCTCTACTTTTATGTACTTTAGTTGTTTACTAAATTTGAAAACAAAAATGTACATTTTTGCTTCCAAATTTTTTCTGAGAAAAATGCGAAAAAATAAATTTCAAAATATTAAATTGTAAACGGTGATTCTTATTTCATTATTATATTTTCCAAAAAAAAAAGTTAAAATTGTTATAATAAATTATGAAATAATATTATCGAGAAATATTAAATTTTAATTTATTTTAATTAAAAAAATTTCATATCATATTATAATTGCACTAAAATTCATTATAATTGCTGAAAAATCATTAAATTCTGAAAAAAAACCTTTTTTTTTATTTGACAATAAGTTCGTCAAAAACATGTTTTTTTGGAATTTTTTTTAAATGAAAGCTAAAAGTCTAAATTTTTCAATGGTATAATAAAAATTAACAATATTTAACCCCTTTGTGCCCGTACATCGCGTCAAACTTCACAAAAAATTAATACAATTTTCTATGATTGTTTAGAGTGTACATAGTTGCAAAATATATTAATTAAAAACAATTAGAGTACGTAAAAGTAGAGATTTTAAGCTTCAAAATGAGCTAAAGCAGAAGCATTTTTGATCATTTTTAAAGAAGTTATAACACTTTGAATTTTGCCATTTTTTTTATAAGTTTCTAGGTTTACTGATACTTTTGAGCGGTACTGCACTTTTTATTAATATAATGGAGTAAATTAACTTCATATTTGCTTCTATTTATCTTTACTGTACTTCTCTGAAAAAAAAATTCAGATATATCCCTGGAAGATGTTGAATAGCTAATGAACCTGATTTATTCTGTAAAATTTCTGGCAAAATGATAAGAACATTTTTAAGAATTTAGTAAGTTTCCTTCTGAAATTTAGTGATTTTCCTGGGAATAACCTGAAGCCCTTCTGAAATGTTTGGAATCTTGCCACTAAAAGTCAGCAACTTTGTAAATAAATCAGCAACTTTGAGTTGCGACTTTCTTGTGTTTCTTAAAGTCGCATTTTACCATGGAATGTGGCTTAGTTGATTGGGGAAAATTTTATTGTTAATTTCTATCATAAAATTAAAAAATTAAATGAAATGTTTGTTCAAGTCAAAAAGCAAGACATTTTATTTCATAAGGAAATGTTCTTTGTATTAAAATAACACATCGCTTTATTTTTCCAGAAATTACTTTAGATGGTTTAAGTTCTTATTTGGTCAGAAACTTTCTTTTTAAAAAACAATTAACAGAAATGAGCAGCACTCTAAATTCGATACACGTATTAACAAAACTCATTAAATCTTTGTTCGAAAGTTTGTTACGTACATCTGATTAAGATATTTACTCAAACCAAAAAAGTACACTCCAAACAAATCAAGAATATCAACTAAGGATCCTCGCAATCCTGAAGTACGAGTACACTCACTCTATCTAATTTAACATCTTGTTCTGCCTAGCTATCTTTTGAGTGGTAATTTGATCTTGTAAATTGATAAGAGTGACTTTTTAGATCACAGATGTTTGATGAAAGACAATATAAATGTCAGTTGTTCTCTGATATTTATGATTAAAGCCAAGTGTGTATTAGTGAGGTTTTTTGAATGGAATTGTCTTTAGACAAATGAATTTTATAACTGATAGCAGAAATTTTCAATTCGTTTAAAAAGTTCCTGAGATACAGCGAAATACGTAGAAAGTAAAAATAATATTAAGTGGTCCAAACTTCGGAGCAATCTCCTGACCAATTATTTTGGGCTATAATTTCTAGATTTCGGCTCCTTCCTAAATTTTGGGGGTCAGAAATCTGAATCCGTCGAAAAAAAGGCATATTTACACAGAGGAAGTACGTTTTTGTGTCTGATATTGTCACTTAAATTATCGTCTGCCCATATTAATTAGCATATTTGAATTCCCCCTTTTTAACCTTTAAGATTGAGTCCTAGAATGTGAAGATCCGAAAATAAGATCAAAAGTTATTCAGGGTGGTGCGTTTATTTTTTTCCGCAATGTATTCAATAAAAATAATGTTTGAAATTTTTCATTTTGTTCCCTTGACTAGCAGTAAAAAAATTCTGTGATAAATTGCATGTGAATGGCGTAACATGCAGAAGAATTTGCTTAGAAATTTTGGTGTAGGTGTTGAATTCAAATTATTATTCAAATTGCTTCTCACCTGGTTTTAAAAAGAAATCTGTTAATTTGAATTTTTATAAATGTGATAACTATCAAACAGAAAAAAACACATTATAGATTTTGTGTTAAAAAATATTATAGATTATAGTTTATTTATTAAAAATATATTATTTATTAGAAAAGTATTATCTAATAAGAAAATATTATTCATTAGAAAAGTAATGGATAAAGTTGGTATCGTCTGAAAAATAATCGAACTTATCAATATTCTTCTTCTTTGTTCTATTATTTTATTTATCATATCATTTTTTATCATTACAATCATTTTATATTAATCATGTGTTCCAACAGGAAAAAGGCTTGTCGGATTAATCCAACATTATTTCATTTTACTATTGGCTTTTAAGGCAACTAGTGAATCCTTTATCATTTATAAACACATTATTATAAGTTTGTCATAAATACCTTAATTGTTTTAATCAAAGAGCTTAATATTTGATATCAATTTGATTTAATATTTGATAATGTTTATAATCAACGGAAAAGTTTTCAAAAAAACTTTCTGTGCTTAAAAATAATACGTGTATAAAATTTAAAAAAGATGATTATAAAGTTATATAAGATCGATAATATCCTCAACAAATGGAAGCAATAGATAAATTATATTTTACTGTATGAAAGGTTTTTAGAGAAAGTAATTTCTCTTAAAATCTTTGTCTTGAAATCTTTTTCTAAAAATCTTTCCCCACAAATCTCTTTAAAATTACGATGCATATTTCAAAAAGTAACATATGAAGCCTAGTTTTCATTTTAACAAGAAATACATTGCATTAAATACTTTAACTGGAACCCAGGTGACGGAGTGGTTGGCGTGCCTAACCGCGAAGTTAATGGTTGCGGATTTGAATCCCGTCTAGGGCAAATCATGTAACGCATGCAACCATATTAGTTTTTCTATTAATATATTGTTTAAGATAATCCTAAAATGCGATGAAAAAAGTTGTTATAGAGTATTTGAAATAGAAAATTCATTTAATTAATTTTATTAATATTTAGCATAAATTATAACACATTTAACATAAATTAACATTTATTTATTTATTTATTTAAACTCTATTGTATAAGAAATTAATATTTCGTGTATGTGACATAATTATCAATAGATTCCAATATTAGCTGCTGCACTGTTAGAAATGTCATACTGAAATTGCAGTAAAATAATCAGCAGTAGTCTGTGCACTTGATTAACCATAAAGTTTATGGTTAGGAATTTTTTACGGTTTTGAAACCTTTTACAACTGATACGGTTAAAAAACCGTAAATATAAAACTTTGTGGTTTTGTAACCATTTACGATTAAAATAGTTTCAAACCTTAAAAATGAAGCGGACATTAGAGCTCTGTGTGTGCTGCGCCGATTGCTCGTTAATGATAGTTCAGAATCACAGAAGATTGCAGGACATAGGAAACTAATGCATTGAAGGAATAAAAGCAATAATGTAATATCAACACTAGGGTTCGAATCACTGTTCAGTTGGTCATGAGATTGACCGATTAGCCCTCTCAGCTCAGTATGTACTCAGCTGCATGGGTCAAAATGGCTTTATAAACTAAACTAAAACTAAACTCAGTGGAGCTACAGCCCTAGAGGGCCAAGGCCTACTGTGCCCATCTCACTTTTCTTGACCTTGGGCTCTGGGGTGCAGGAGCAGATGTTCCGGTCAGGTGGTCAGCCGAACGCGGAACCCCCAGCGTTTAGTTCCCAAGCATGCCTGGTACTCATTTATCGACCCACTGAAGGGATGAAAGGCTGAAAATGGCTTTATAAGGGGAAATTATTTGGTGCGAATAGAATTCTGGTTTTTTTAACCGTATTAGGAAAAAACAATCAATAAATGTTTTTTCCTCACACTTAGCAGTTTGAATATTTTCTTTTTTATTTAGAATTATCTTATTTGACAGTTTTGGTTAAACACGGTTAAATAACAACTAAATAAAGATCTATTTATTTTCTTTTTACCCAACAATTTTTGACAGTGTTTAAAGTTGATTTGCTACTACAATTTGAAAAGTGCCCATCTATTGGTAATTTCAATGCAAGCTTATTTTAAAATATGCTTAACATTTTTGAATGTTATCAAAATGTACAGTTAAGAATTTATCATTATTTAAAAAAACTTTAGTATTCCATCATTATTTAAAAAAAAACGAAAGCTTAAAAAGAAAGAACATTAAGCAAACATGAAAAATTTCTCTCTTCTTCAATTTGTTCTACATACCCCTCGCAGTTTTCGGTGCTCCTTTTTTAGAAAAGTTGCATCAATAAATTCAGAATTAATAGTCTATTTTCTTGTTCACGCTAGAAATATATGCAAGAACTAACAATATTAAAGACAAATGATTTGTGAGCGATCATTTTATTACTATTTTTGTTTTCTGAAAAGCAGAGAACATTGCTGATAGTTTCTTGGTCATAATGCCAAAACGAAGTGCAGAAAGGAATCTATGCATTTCAAATTTATGACTGTTATAAAATATGTGCTGGATGTGAGAATCTGAGTGTGTGATTGAAAAAATATTTTTATTATTTTGAAAGAAAAATGGTGAATATTTTCCAGAAATTATTACCTTCAGCATTTGAGAACTGAGTATTTCGATATTTATTTTCTTTTATAAGAAACTAGAGGGATTCAGCCCCTGTTCGCTGCAGCTCACCAACTCCGATGATTGCTTCGCAATAATCGTTGGTTCTTGGTAGGAAAAGATTTTTCTACTGAAGTTAAAATTAATCACTTAACATATACACCGAAGAGCCATTACATTATGACCACCTTGCTAGTAACATGTAGGACCACCTTTAGCCCTCAAAACAGCTAGCACCCGCCGTGGCATTGATTCCACGAGGTGCTGCTAGGTAGTCTGAGGTATCTGGTACCAAGCGCGCACCAACTGCTCTCTCACATTGCGAGGGGGTAGCGTGGCAGCACGAATTTGGTTTTCCAAGTAGGACCAAAAATGCTCTATTGGATTAAGATCAGGTGAATTTGAGGGCCAAGACATGGCTTGAAAGTCACTAGAATGTACCTCGAACCAATCCATGACGATTCGACCCTTACGACATGGTGCATTATCCTGTTGGCAAACACCATCCCCCGCAGGAAAAACTGTTGCCACGAATAGGTGAACCTGGTCTGCAACTATGTTCAAGTAGCTTACAGACGTCAGGGATTGTTCTATGAGGATTATGGGTCCTAATGTACCCCATGAAAACATTGTTCCTGGACGAGAAACCATGAAAACTTGGGCGAGCCCATTGCTATAGAAGGAGGGTGGTCATAATGTAGTGGCTCTTCGGTGTATGTACTAAAAGGAATTCTGTTTGTTTACGCTTGTGTCTCCACTTCCTACATCCAAATATTATTATCCATTAGTATTATAAATATTTAGACCTATTTGTGAACGAAGTCATATTTCTAAGAAGTCATTTTTTAAAGTAACATTTATATTGTTATAATATTATATTGTTCAAACAAATTTGATGAGTTTCCAGCCGTAATTTAATATTTTTGCTTACCAGACAGGTGGATATGTTAAATACTATTTTTGCTTGCATCTTCTTTGGCATGAAGCTGATCGTTGAGCTCTAAATCATTTCATATAACAGAATATTTTTTTTATTTGCACAAAAATAATAATTATAAAATGGTTAAGGTAACATTTATATTGTTATATTATTATATTGTACAAACAAATTGGATGATTTCCCAGCCGTAATTTAATATTTCTGCTTACCATATAGGTGGATATGTTAAATACTATTTTTGCTTGCATCTTCTTAGGCATGAAGCTGTTCGTTAAGCTCTAAATCATTTAATATAACAGTATATTTTTGTTATTTGCACTAAAATAATAACTGTAAAATAGTTAAAGTAACATTTATATTGTAATAATATTATATTGTTCAAACAAATTTGATGAGTCCCCAGCCGTAATTTAATATTTTTGCTTACCAGACAGGTGGATAGGTTAAATACTATTTTTGCTTGCATCTTCTTAGGCATGAAGTTGATCGTTAAGCTCTAAATCATTTCATATAACAGTATATTTTTGTTATTTGCACAAAAATAATAATTGTAAAATGGTTAATAAGATTAGAACACTTTACTAAATAACTTTCACTTGAAATGTAGCTCAGAATTAGGATGTAATAATAATAAAAAAATTAACAATTCTCTTAGTTTTAAACTCTTGAATAAAAAGCATAATAATAACAGTCTTTGTTTTAGCTTATAGATTTAAAATTTTTTTCAAAGATCTTACACAAGTGTCTTATACACTTGAGGTGTGAATGGCCGAAATTGATGGTTGTTGACTTCCGGTGAATGTTGACAATAACATAGTTGCTTTGGTAAATGTCCGATATACATACTAGGTCCAGTTAAGTGCCACTGCCCGGTATACAATTGCCTGGTATGCCTTACATCAATGTCTCTTAAGGTTCAGTGTCGCAGCCCGGTATTCATTTAACCGGTACTCCGAACACTGATATTTCTCATAATTTTTCTTCAGCAGATATTAAAATATCGAATAAATATAATAATATCAAATAATAATATCAAATATGATAATATTAATAACATATCGGATCCAACAAATATTTCGATCATTCACACATTATTTTGCTATAACGATTTATTTGGTGTTTCGAAAAAACAAATTACTTCCGTGTTTTAAAAATTTATGAACATTTTATTAAAAATAGTCAAAATAGCGAAATTTTTCACGTTGATGGAAACTATAGAGATCAATAAAAAAATTTTTTTGTTGAAAATTTGAGTAACTTCTTAAATAACTTCTTAAAATTTTTTACTTTATTTTATGTTCATCGTTGCACAGCCGACCCATTTATGACTACCAATGTTCAATTCTGTTGCCTTGCAACTTTAAATCCAATCCGGAACTCCTGGATCTATTTTTGCTTGCATCTGAGAGTTGCTAAGATGACTGGGTAAAAGCTTAGATCCACTCTTTGACTCCTTGAAGTGAAAGAAGCCCACCTACCAATTTCGAATGAGGAAAGTCACCCATCTTCCAACTGGGAATCAAATTTTCCCTTAGTAAAAAAATAATAAACCTTTACTGGTAGGTTTAATCAAATGAATTTTTAATCTATCTATCTGAAATTGAACTTGTCCCGTTTGTTTTACGAATAAATTTATTCAAGTATTTGGAGAAATTTACCTTTATGGAAAAAGAATAACAATTTCAAACAAAATTCAAACTTTTTAAGAACTTTAAAAACGAACTCTTTTATTTTTACAATGCTGTTTCATATTTATCTTTTTGTGCCATTTTTGGAATTAGCACAGGCAGCTGCTCTGGCTGGAGATAAGCTGAACATACCAGGAACATAATTTGACATTCCAGACATGAATAATTGTCAAAAGTGGTTAGCAGTTACGAAACTTGAATATTATTTCTTTGGAAAATATAAAAAAATTAGAATCTCTATTTAATATTTTATGGCATGTTAAAGATTTATGTAGCACCTGATTTTGAAATTATTTTTTACCATGCATTTTAAATAGCATGTTATATAAAAGTACGTATTTTTGAGCAAATAAAATGTTTGCATTATACTTTTACACGTTTGTTTCTTTTAACATATTAAAAAATAATTCTAAGAAAATGCAGTTGAAAAACAAAAACCTATGTTATGTAAGTTCACTTAAACTCATACAAGCTAGTTTTTCGTAAACAGAATTACGAAAATGTTTTCCTAGAAACCTGACTTTCCCTCAAATATTTCATTGTGTTTATTTTATAAGTGAATAGCTATCCAGTCGGTAAAATGAAAAGAGTCTGACTTACTTTATTTTTGTAAAATTTCTGAGACGATTAAGAATATTTTTCTGCATTTTTACAAAAACTTTCCGTTTTAAATTTTCTGTAATTTTATGTGACTCAGGATAAAGGACTTCGAGTAGAATCTCATGTTTTTTTTCGAAATACTTTAACGGTGTACTTAACAAAATCAGATTAAAAGGATCACATTTTAACAGTGTATATTCAAGCCAATCATATTAAATTTATCTAATCGAGAATTTTTACAATGTATTTAGCATTGATAAAGGGATCTAATTTTCACTCTTTAATCAAGCTAAAATGAAATTTTAGCTTGATTAAAGAGTGAAACTTTAAGTAACTTTCTTTTCAGTTTAGTATTTAACAAAACATTGATGAAGGGATCAGTTGCTCATTTTAACTGTGCGTTTAACATAATCATTAAGTGGATTTAAATACTCTTTTTTTCATAAGTCCTGTACATTTGAACATTCTTTTTCAATAAGCAAAATAAGACAGTAATTATTTTCGCACTTATAATTTTCCATCCTGAAATTCTGTCTATAAATGAAATCTTAGCTTGATTAAAGAGTAAAACTTTAAGTAACTTTCTTTTCTGCTTTATACTTAACAAAACATTGAGGAAGGGATCTGTTGTTGTTGCTTATCCGCTTGGTCTGGAGCCCTAGACCAAGTCCAGAAGATCATGTCGCATCAGCAAGTCATAGACAGTCTCTCCATCACTCATCAGTTGCCTCACAGAGGCACCAATTCAGAGGAAGGGATCTAATTGCTCATATTAAATAAACGTTTAACATAATCCTTAAGAGGGTTTAATTCTTATTTTTTCTATCGAATTCTTGCCTTGCTTATTTTTTCCTAAAGCCCTATAAATTTGAGCATTTTTTTCAATAAGCAAAATGAGATAGTAATAATTTTGCTCTTACGTTTTTCTAACCTGAAATTGTGTCTGTAAAAAAATCTTAGCTTAATTAGACGAGTGAAACTTCAAGTAACTTTCTTTAAAGTTTAAAAAATTTCCATTTTACGACTGCCCGAGTAGTTTCTTATAAGGTTAAAAATTAAACTTAATTTAAAGTTCATATATAAGAAAACTGAGAATATTATTTTTCTACAGTTAATATATTTTTATATATGGTAAGTCTAGGTTTGATGGCCAGTTTAAACTTCTTCGATATTTTTAAATATGTTGTAACAGTTGCAGTTTCATAAAAATCAGATCAACATGTTTATCAATTTGAACAAAGTGTTTGTTTTCTTGACTGCAAAAAATACGCAAAGTTTTAATGTTTATTTTATTTAGAGGCAAATATTTTTCGTGAATTAATGACATTAACTTTCTTTTCTTTACAATACCTTGTCTTTATTTTATTTAACTGGTAGGGGCTTTAAAGCCCGTATATATAATATAATTTCTATCATACAATATAATATAATTTTTTTGATTCCTTGAGATAAAAGCAAAGGATAATATTATTGGAATGACGCTATAAATTCGATGATCATCTCGTCTTCATATTCAGGATATAGGGCCAAATAAACTCGAGGAGCTATGTTTTTTTTCTTCATTCATACATATTAACGAATCAGAAATCGTAGGGCCCTTAAAAATTTGAAAAGTACCAACAAAAGTAAGAAAATAAAGCGTATTTCTGTTAACTCATATTCACCCTCTCATTTAATATTTCCAAATAAATAAACCTAGATACGAAATCTTTGTCTCGTTAATGGTCTTCCTTTAGCTAAGTTAGTAATTTTAAGATGAAAGCCAATGCAAAGACTGCTTAAATAGAAAATTTCGCAAATTTACGTTATCTTCTGTACGCTCCCATACGTAAGACTTCAAGTAATTGCACGTTCGCACTTCTAGTGAGCATGCGTCAGTTTTGGGTAAATACGCATGCGCCCGTGAAATAATGTTAAACTTACATAAGAGAAAATAAGAGATTTTTCGAAAATGCGTAAGCTAAAAATGCTAACGTAGTGGAATATTATTTTAATTTTGACTACAAAATCGAAACACACATTTATAATGGATGTAGACTATCTCTTTAAAGCTTTTGCATATGGTAATGCTTTGATCTACGTAAAACTGTGGTTCTGTCAGCATTGGTAGATTATAGATTTTGATGAATTCTGAGATAAAGAATGCAGTTTATTATTATTATTAATAATATTTAAAAAATATTATTGAACTTCTATTCATTGTTTAGCTTTTTCTTAAAAAATTGTAAAGTTAAAATAAATATAATTAATAATTTTTAAACAGCGAAAATATATCTAGTTTCTTATGGAACTAGTGCAATTATACAGCCATAATATTAAACATTTTCTTTCCACTTTCTCCTATTTCTTTTCATTTTGTGAAGCTTTATTTAAAGCAAAAAGGGCAATTCAGTGAACAAATAAATGACAGAGTAAAATCTAAGTGCTGGAAAGCTGAAGATCTTTTGAGGGTTACTGATAGTCCTCGTCTGCACGCTGTGGCCCAATTCCGTCTACTAACCGGACATGATTGCCCTGCAGATCACCTTCACTGTATTCGGATCTTCTCAAGCCCTTACTGCCCCCTCTGTTACTCTAATACCCCTATAAATAGACACCACCTCCGCCACTGTGCAGTCCTTGGGGGCGACTCCGAGACTGGGCTTTATTGGAAGGCCAGAGAACTTATGAGGCAATGACTTCGGTCAATTTATTGTTGTGTCATCTTTGCTTCTATTCCAGTTCATTTATCTTTATTTTTGCCTTGCTATTAGAAAAAAAATATTAAACAAAAACCAATAAAATTATTTATTTATTGAATGAATTAATTGTTGTAAGATTACACGATTCATTTCTAAATTTCATCTAGACATTTATTTAAATTCGCATTCCAAGTCCATGTTTTTAGACTAAAGTTAGGCTTAAACAGATAACAACATTTAACAACTATAAATAGAGCGTGCTGAAAGCTTTGTCTTTGTCAATAACGTAAAGATACGTAGCAGTTAAAATAAACACGAGCATGCGCAGTTGCTTCTATATTACATACGTGAGAGTACAGAAACTAACCTAAAAGGAAACAATCTTCCTAATATTGAAACCACTCTTTTATTATATTTTATGGATTGCACGATCCCAGCATATTACTTTCCAATTTTACAGATTTAGCATTTCCAATAGAACCCAATAAACTATTCCATAAAACCCTACATATCATACGATTCTAAAGACTCAGAATTTGATGAAATTCAGTGTGTCAGCTATATAGAAGAATACAATATCTCAACTAAAAATGACGACTGAGTAAAATGTGTAAGGTGTAAGCAGTCGCTCAATGAAACATGTACAAGCTTTAATAACTTTTACCGAAAGTAAAGTTATTCTTGTAAAGAGACGGATTAAATTTATACATTAGATTTTGTTTATTAGATTTGCTTTACAAATTTTTGATGATAAAATCAATTCTTTACAGACTTATCCTGTTTTTAAACACATAATTTTGAGATTTATTTTTAGTCGAAACATTAGAGCATGACTATTTTGAAATGAAATTTTTCTAACAATACTGTAGAAGTACTTTAAATTAGTATCTATACGCTTTCAATTGTCATAAAAAACAGCATGTTTTAAGCAAATTTATTTCTTTTCTCCTTTGCTTCAAAATGTCGCAAGAATTTTTTATTACTTAAAATCAATACTTTTTTTTATTATTTAGGATGTAATATTTAAGCTAATAAAAAGGAATGTTATTTTTAAAGTAAATCGTGAACCCAGTAAAATTTGACTAAGGAAAATATGAACATGAAATAAAATGTGATATTAAACTTTGCGAAATAGAACATGCAATGAAGATTTAAACGGAGATATCTTTTTATGTATTCCAGATCACATTTTGGATGAAAAATGTAGTTTTATGCATTTTAAATATTCATTTATAAAAACTGTAAAATTCTTTATATCTTGCTTTTATGACAGAATAAAAGCGTTTCAGAGTTGTTTCCCTTAAAAAAATTCTGTCTAAATAATACAGAATGTTGAACTTTCAAATTTGAAAATAAACGATTGTTTAATACTAGGTTTGGGAATGTAAATTGGTTAAAATGGCTTTTTAAATTTTTTTAGAAAACTGATTTTTTATTAGAATTAGAATTTATTTGAAATGTTTCATAGGAAATTAATAATTTAGAGCACATTAACTACGTAATTTTTGTAATAAATTGTAACTAATCATTAATATTAACTTAAATTGCGTAAAAATTAAATTATGGAACCAAGCTTCCATGCAACGAGTATGATATATCGCTGACGCATACATATTTTGCAATCAATAAATAAAATAATTTTTAAAATTTATGAAAATTGTTATTATTATCAAAATTATTATTAGTATTTTATTTTATGCTTTTAAATGTTAGGGTTGGTCAAGCCATCTAAAAAAATCGCGCTTCACTTTTTCATAATATTTTTCTCATATTTGTAAATTTAGTGCTGAATTTAAATTTTTATATGAGGTCAGATGAATTTGCACAACTGGAGAAAAAATACTAAATAAATACGCTTGTCTACTCGGTTGCTAACAGAATAAATAATTATTTAAGATAAAAGTATTTTTCTTATTACAATAGAAATTAAATTATATTTAAATTAAAATAATAACTTATTAATGTTACAAAATATAAGATCACAGATAATATGACACTAGGGTAACAATGAATAATGTTTTTTTTTTGTGATCTAATGTTTTATCTATTCTGTTGCTAAAAAAATAGATAATTATTTAAGAGAAAGGTATTTTTCTTATTACAATAGCCATTAAATTATATTTAAATTAAAATAATAATTTATTACTGTTACAAAATATAAGATCAAAGATAATATGACACTACGGTAACAATGAATAATGCTTTTTTGTGATCTAATGTTTTATCTATTTTGTTGCTAACAGAATAGATAATTATGTAAGAGAAATAATGTTTTTTTTTGTGATAACTGTATATTGTGAAAACAGCATATCCATTCCAGAGTCGCCACCAGCGAGTAATGGATAGACAGATTATTCATACCGATCTTTGTAGGCTCATGGAACAAGAATCCATAGGTTGTTCCCACTATTATATAAGTTTTACAGATGATTTTACTAAATACAGAAAAAATTTATTTTCTTAAGCATAAGTTAGAAAATGTTGCTAAGCTTTAAGAATTTTGTTCTGTTATCTAAAATCAAACAGAGAAGCTTATCAATGCAGCTTTAAGCGAGAATAGACTGGTTTATGTCAGGTTTTGTGAATATTTTGAAAAAGAAAGGAGAGCAGAGTTTTGATGTAGTACTTCTTATACGCAGCTACATAATAAACGGCAGAAAAAATGCTTAAAACTTTTGATGATTTAGCTCTCTCAATCATGATTACTTTGACAACGTCATAATGGCTTGAGTTGATCAATACTATTGTATTTATACTTCATTGTGTTGGAAAATCATACGTAGATGATAAGTCTTCTTTTGTATTATTTTGTGGTAGAACTTCAAGACTTAATTACCTCTAAATAATAGATACAGAGTTGTTTATTCAAGTACCTCAGCAGAAACAAAATAAATGGGACCCAAAGAGGGAAATATTTGCTGGTTATATAGCTGATGTTGATGGTTATCATGGATGAAAAGAGTACAATAAAAACAATAAGGATTAGAGAAGTAGTGCATTCACCTGAAGTAGTTTATCAGTCAATACTCTTACAACAATTCCTGAACAACCTATAAATATTGAGCTTTCTTCAAGAGGCGTCAATGAAGCGGAAACTGATTCAGAAATAGATAATGAGGAGCTTGGTGTGACAATTGATTATGTTACGCAACTTAAAAGCAATCGAACGTTGTTAATCGATTGTTGTTTTGTGGAACATATGGAGCCAGAGAATTAACCAAGCAATAAACTCAGAAAATGCCCTAGAATCTCAAACTGCAATGTATGAAGAACTAAAATATTTAGCAGAAAACAATTCATGGTATTTAATCGATATGCCTGAGGAAGGACTAGCTCATTTAGATAAATCTGAGGTTTAAGATGTTGATTTTTTCCGGAGCCTGGAGATAAAGAGATTGGATGATGGTGTCATATTTATTAGTCAATAAAACTATGATGAAAGTTAGAAAAAATTTTAATATGTAGGATGCAAATTCTATCTCTACACCTGTATCTCTAGACTTGCGCAAATTTTATCTCTACACTTCTGAGAAGTGTCAGTTTTTTGGTAGATGATGATGGTTATTGGAAGAAATTATTCTGAAGAAATATTTTTTCCCTGAAGAAACTGTTTACAGACAGGCTCTTGGTAGTCTGACTAAACAGTGGTTACTCAATCACATATATCTTTCGAAGTGTTATTTTGTTCGCAATTTTTAGAAAAGGCTGATCAAAGACGTTATTCAATGATAATCTTAAAATGCATCAAAGGAATAATTCATTTTGGAATATTGTTACAATCTGGTTTCAAACCTAAAATCTTTGACGCATATTGCAACTATTGGTATCAATCCATGTCTGGCATGCCATTTAAACACAGCTAACAGTAGCAACAGTGTTTTTTTTAAGCATCACCGAAACTGAGTATGTTGTAGCTAGTGAGGATACCGAAGACATTGTACCGCTGAAAAGAAACCCATTATTAAACACATACAGCGCAAATGCTGTACGTTTGAGTTAAAATCCAAAATATAATAAAAGGACCAAACACAGAGATGTAAGGTATCACTTCGTAGGTCATAAAGTTCTGAATGGTGAACTCGTTGTTCACCATAGTTCTGCCAAAGAACAAATTGCTAATGTCCTTTCAAAACGCTTGCCAAGGAACCGTTTTGAAACTCTAAGAACTGCTCCTGGTGCTATAAATATTATTCCACAAAAAGAGTTCAAGGAAATATTAATATTAGGAAATCTTTATGGATAGCTTTAACAGTTTTGTGCTTATTGTAATCGATTACAGAACTTTCCTTTTCTTCTTCGAGCTGTTTCAGGTTAAAGTTCGATGATCTTTGACGTTAGTTTTTTCTTTTATTTATTTCTTCCCATATAGTAGAATTTAATGATAATTTTTTCGCTAAGACTTTATGTTAAATAAACTCTTGTTAATTCTGTATTTTCATTTATTACCAAAAGCTAATCAAACATAATTTTAAAAAAGACAGTTATAATTGAAAATGTAAGGTTTAGTAATTTTAATTATTTTAAAATACTAATAGTAAGTGAGGCCTCTGACAATTTAATTATGGATATTTTGTTTCAAAATAAATTTAAAATTGCTTATTTTCAGTTGTCGAGCAAGAAAATTGTACTCGTTTTCTTTAAAACTTTTCGAAATAGTTATTTAATTATATTTTATCTCAGAAAGTTCTCATTTATGATTTAATTGCCTTTTCTTAATTATTTCGAGACTCAAGTGAAAGATATTATGTTTGAATTGGGTCTTTCTTAATTTCTTTATTTCTTATTATTGATTTCAATTAAATCCTTATTCTTTCATGCTAAAAATGAGAAATATTTAATTGCGTTCGTTAATTAGTTTCCGAGTGTTAATGAATGATATTAATTTCGCGTTAAGATAAAAAAGTGCTTGAAGTCGTTAATAATAATTGAATATTAATTACGCCATTTATATTATTTTATTAACGTTATCAATATGTTTTATTATTAAATAGTAACATATTAAAAACGTCATCACTAAGCGAGTTACTTTCTAAGTTATCTTATAAATGTTTATGCTGATATGCATGCTGCATTTCATTTTTTTAAAACAATGAAATCTGAAACAAAATAAAATTTTCTCTGAATAAACATACCTTGTTTTAACGGATATGAATTACTGACCCCCTGTAGCGTATCAAGCTGTATTAAGAAACAGTTCTTTGTTTTATAGAGAAAAACATTTATTTTACAGCAACAAATACAGCAACGACATTAAACTACGTATCAAGCTATATTAGGAAACAGCTCTTTGTTTTATAAAACGAAACATTTATTTCACAACAACAAATACAGTAACGACATTAAATTACGTATCAAACTATATTAGGAAACAGTTCTTTGTTTTATAAAAAGAAACATTTATTTCACAGCAACAAATACAGTAACGACATTAAATTACGTATCAAACTATATTAGGAAACAGCTCTTCGTTTTATAAAAAGAAACATTAATTTCACAACAACAAATACAGTAACGACATTAAATTACCCGTAACGGGTTAATAATAATCTTTCAATAAAAAACCCATAACGGGTTAGTATAAACTTCAAATTCGAAAACAAAAACTATCTTCTAAAAAACAACGACTCTCTGATGTTCCATCAAAATCTTGTGCTTTTATTTTTTTTATCTCGCACTTTTAATTTTAAATTATCTCTCTATATGTTTTGGTTCTTTTATTCATGCTTTTGCTAGCCCGGTAATTTTTATAGTATAGTTCTTATGAAATACGAATAGTTCTTATGAAATTAATTTTTTTAAAAATTCGATTCGTCTGAGTAGATAAGTTTGTTTTACTATGTCAACCATGTTATCCCTTACAAAAATTTAAGGTGTTTTTGAGGTGTCTATGTTGATTTGAGATTTATTCAAAGTTGATTTCAAAAGCAACCTTAAGAGATCAACGTCTCAAGGTGTATAATAAAGGTGTATGAAGTTGTTTTATTCAACACTTGAGGTTGTTTTGAGTTTGATTTAAATCTACTTCAGAGCAACCAGCTCAGGGAGGTTGTTTTTGAGGTGCACGGATTATTTTTTCTACACTTCAAGTAAATACGTATATTTGCTGTGTGAATGATTTCATCCGAGCTATACTAAAATTATTTCAGAGTTATGTATGAGACTGATTTTGTAAGGTGTAAATGAGGTTGAAGTTAAGGTTAATTGATGATTTTATTTTTGGTGTAAAACATGACTTCATTTTCTACATCTGTCCAATTGCAACAGCCTCATTTATTTTTGTGAGGGATGTTCTTTTTTTTTTAAACTATCATTATTTATTGGTCATTACAGTTACAAAAATTATTTAGTCCAGCTGACGATACGTTTACTAAAGAAGATACATACCCCAACAACCAATAGGAGTTCAGTTCATTAGTAGCACTGCTCTACTCCGCTTCAATAACTTCTGTTCTTGTATTAAATACCGGCTCTACCCGGTCTCGTCCCTCACTTCTGATGTTGTAAAATGGCCCACGTAAACTGAAGCAGCAAAAGAAGGCAAATACTACAACATATAAAAATTACGTGCAAAATCGAATTGTCTGATATATACTTTTTCTATGCAATTTTATGCTCTGTTACAAGTTAAGAAAGAATCATTATCCCCATGGAGAGAACTTGCTTACATCCAAGTACACGCTAAATGTATGCCAAGCTCCAAGCACGAGCGAATATCGACATCGCCAACTCTTGAAACAACGTAGCACGGTCTTGTCTTTGCTTATAAGAAAATTACACAAATTAAATTTCTGTCTGACAAGTTTAACTTTTAAAAGCTTTTATATTGCTTTGAAAAGCATAATTATATAATTTGAAAGCTAAATATAATGGAACTATATGCAGTCGCGGATGGTTACTTAAATCTTATACAGCAGTGGTATTTTCTTAACAGCAACGGGGTATAGTACTTTTATATCTGCAATCTAGTTAACATGTTTACCAGGACTTACTCCATTAGTGAACATTAAGACCGGGTGAATTGTCTTTTTCTAGAAAAAAAAATCAATTTATCCATGACTTTTCTAAAGGGATTAACTTAATTGAATTGAAGGATTCAACTAAACAATGAATATCTTTATTAAATCGAACAGTTTCTTGATCGAACATTTTAGCTTCAACAAAACTTCGATTCCCAGCTCTCCTGTCCTTCCCCATTTTCCCTATGTTTTTTTGTGAGTCATGAGCTGCGAATTATGAGCTATATCAACAATAAATTATTTCATATCATACTTAATGCAAACAACTTAAAGCAAACAAGCATAAATTTTGGTTTTAGCGCGTTCGCGAAGTTTCTTTTTCAGAACTTTTTAAGTTTTAGCAATAAATATGATACTCATGGCGAGAGATGTAAAATAATATTATTTTGGGTATGTGCAAATTTAAAAACTATTTAAATAATTACTCAATGAATATTTACGTGTTCCTGATGTAAGAGGAATTAACTAACTGGAACTTGTGACGTGATTTTCATGTGATGTCATGTGCTAATTATTTAATTTGCTATCAAATGTGAATCGATTACTTTCACTGAATTTAATGCGGATTGAGTAATTATTTGCTTATTTTTCGAAAGTTTATTTGTAGTTCTCATTAACTTTATTGATAGCAGCTGTTTTATGATGTAAAAGAAAATAATTGTAACCAACTTATTGCGTGTTTTACAATATTTGACGGATTATTGAAGTTTTGTAGATTCTTGTAATAAACAATGCATCAATTATATGGTTTATTTTAATCCTTAAAAATATCTTAAGAATATTAGTTACCATGCATATAAATAATCACTCCAAATAAATTGATTCCGAATAAATTTAGTCATGAATAAAATTTCCGCGAATGATGCCCATCACTGTTCTGGTGTCACTTTCGGAGACAAAAGCCTTATCTACCTTACCAAAGTTTCGAAGCTCTGGATGCATTGGGAAGCGAGAGTCCCTAAGAGGTTGCTGGTTTATCATCTGTAAAAACGGTACGCGATGGACTTTTTTGTTTTGATGCGTAAATGTAGCATTTTTTATACAAAATCATGTGGCTTTAAAGAAGCGTAATAAATATTAAAATGTGTTGCACGGTATTGTAATGGCCATTAAAATTGAAAGTTCAGTTGAAAATATTTAATGAATAGGTTTTGCTAAGCGGTATTTGAAAATCACTAGTATTCAAATTTTATATTTTATGAGTGACTGAAACAAACGAATGTGATTTTCTGTTAAATAAGTTCCCACATCCTAACTTTAGTTTTTCATTGCAGGAAAAAAAAAGAAAAATTGAAACAGAACAGCATTTTATCACACGGGGGAAGGGCACACAATTTCACAAAATATTTAATGCGTGATTTTAGTAGCTAAAATATAAATAAAATGTTAAATTTTAAGTTTGTGGTAAAAAGAATTCATATAATGTTTTACTTCCAGATATTGAGTTAATTTTACATTTTAATTTTTTAAAGTTCATAAGATTCATTCTTATCTGCTAAAACATATCTGAGATTTAATTTTTAGATTACTTACGTAATAATTCAACAGAAACTTACAAATAAATACAGATACGTTGGGGAAGTATTATTGAAGATAAATGCGTTTGGATTTACCGGTTATAATCGAGTTGTCTTTGCCGTATTTTTATTTTATATCTGAAATACATAAAATTTTAAAAGCTGGGTAAATATAAAGGAGACATTCTACGCGAACAGACAGACGTCAAAAGGATATTGAATCAGATAAGTCAATAAAATATATTTATATTGGAATTTAGACTAGAAAGTAAAATATGGCAACCAGAATGGGAACATGTCATTCAATGACAGATTTTAAATATTCGTTAAATCAACTACAGCAGAAATAGACAATTACTGAGCCAGCACAAATATTCCTTTAATTTATTTTATATACTAGAAGGCAAAGTCCCCTGTTTGCTTCGGCTCAATGAACTCTATAATTGCTTCACAACAATTTTATTTTATTTTATAACCATCGTTGAACAGAAGATCCAATTGTTTGGATGTATGACCACTAATGTTCAACTCCTTAGCTTTGTAATTTTGAACCCGATTCAGAAGACAAGGGAACTCCAGGATCAGGATTTGGTAAAAATTTTCTCTTGCAGAGGACTTTCTGACGGAACCAACTCCGCATTTGCGCCACATGGGAAGGAAAATCACGGAAACTTCCCACGGTTAGGCTGATGGCAAGGGAACTCTAACTCATGATTCGTCCACTATTGAGGATATTTTACGTCAGCACCGTAGTTGGTACAAACCGGAAGTGGAATTCGCATCGATCAGTCATCGCTGGGATTCGAACCCGGTTCACCTCATTGGAAGGCGAACGCTCTAATTCCTTAGCCGTCGCGGCTTTATTTCTTAGCATAAAACAGTTTCTTTCTGAGAAAATTGAAATTATTAATTTAATATTTATATACTATGAGGAATTCTATTGCCCATTTCTTACTCCCAACTTTCATTTTCCTAAATTAAATGCGTATTTTAAGTCAAAATCTATTGATAAATAGTATTTAAGATCTTGTTTGATTCCTTTTCCCTTATGAATTTATTAAGATCTATTAGGTAACATTAATTTTGCTTGGTAATAGTTTTTTGAAAATAACATTAAAAATTAAAGTTTTATGTGTTCAAAACTTTAATTCAATACTTTTGCTTATGAGACAGCCTGATACGTTAAAGCAATCTGGGGATAAAGCTAAAAAAAAAATCGAATAAAGCACTATTGAAGTACAAGAGCAGACATACTATAATTTCTGTTACATAAACACCTTCTTCATTTTCTAAATGAAAGTAGAGAAGTATAGATACAACATGTATAAAGTGGTTTCATCAGTAATAAAAGAAAAAAAAAATCAGGAGACAAGAAACAGGTGTGGTGGAGCATGGCGGGAACCCCGTGGAGCAACAGATTAAGTTAGAATAGATTTCAAAATTTTGGGAAAGGGTGGGAGGTTAGAAAGACCATGAGCTAAAGTACAAGATTATTTTTTCAAATGTGGACTGATTCTCAGAAATTAAGTTCAGTAGATGAAGATCAGTGTTGAATGATTTTAACTAAAGAAAACTGAAACATGTGGTTGTGAACAATGTCGAATTATAGAAGATCCGTTAATGTCCTGATTTTGGATTGCCCTGATTTGGATTATCTTTCGTGTTAAGTCGAAGTTTAAGGGTGCGCTAGATATGCCTAAGATAACATTGATAGAAAATTGCAAATTTTTAAAATTTTATTACTTATCTTTTTAAACTTTAAAAGGAAATATTTTTAAATTTCTATCATTTGTTGGTATTCATGTTACTTTACTTTTGGAAATATAGCCAAGTAATGAAATTTTAATACACTTAATAAAATGCACAGACATTTTCTATCAGGTTATTTCTTAGATAATAAAAAGGGAAAAAAAGGTTAATTTTTTAAAAGATTTTTGTTTACAGCTTCATAAAGTGCTTGATAAGACGTATTTGTGCGATTCCATGCCGAAAGAACAATGATCAAATAGAAGCTTATACAGTTTTTTTATGAATGATTAAAACTGTTCTAAAACTGAAATTTTAGAACAATTAGAACAGTCAGACTAAAACTGAATATTTCAGGCAGAGATATAAAATACTGTATAAATATTATTATGTATTATATATATATGTTATTATTCCTGATTAAAGGATTTAAACTTAAGGCTAAACTAGTTAATTGTTTTTCAATTACTGAACAGTAAATTATGTTTTCTTATATAATAAACTACGCGTAAAACCATCTTCATATATACTCTTAAAACAATAAATACAAAATTTTAAAATATTCTGAAAAACTAATTTTTTTTGTATCAAAACTGATTAATCTCTTCATAAAAAATATATTAACGAGTTTTTCAATCAAAAATAAATCTAAAGTTAAAAATCTAAATTGCAGATAAAGTTTTAATGGTAACCCAAGAAAATTTTTAATTAAATGTAAATGCCATTTTAACAAAGTTCTTACTAAGGAAAATAATTTATTTTCATTACTCGAACTTGACTACATGATAATAAAAATGTTTGGACATGGGAAGAGGGAAGGAAGCATGAGCATAAGGAAACAGAATTCGTTCTTGTACATACATATATAAATGAATAATTTAACTTTTTAAAGGCAAAAAAGGGTTTTGTGTCTAGGAACAAAACTTATTGCTAAGTATTTTTGGGGGTAGGTGAGCCTCAGAGAAAAGAAGAGTTTTTCTAAATTATTTTTTTTTCTGCTCTTACCTGCGAGACAAAAAAAGATAGTAAAGTAACCGAAATAAAATTTTTTTACTAGAATATATTAAGAAATAGTTAAAAACTAATTTTTCTAATTTCTAATTTTTCTAATAAAAAAACTAATTTTAATATTCTGAAAAACTAATTTTTTTGGTATCAAAACTGATTAATCTCTTCATAAAAAATATATTAACTAGTTTTTCAATCAAAAATAAATCTAAAGTTAAAAATCTAAATTGCAAATAAAGTTTTAATGGTAACCCAAGAAAATTTTTAATTAAATGTAAATGCCATTTTAACAAAGTTCTTACTAGGGAAAATAATTTATTTTCATTACTCGAGCTTGACTACATGATAATAAAAATGTTTGGACATGAGAAGAGGGAAGGAAGCATGAGCATAAGGAAACAGAATTCGTTTTTGTACATTCATATATAAATGAATAATTTAACTTTTTAAAGGCAAAAAAGGGTTTTGTGTCCAGGAACAAAACTTATTGCTAAGTGTTCTTGGGGGTAGGTGAGCCTTAGAGAAAAAAAGAGTTTTTCTCAATTATTTTTTTTTCTGCTTTTTCCTGCGAGACAAAAAAAGATAGTATAGTAACCAAAATAAAAAATTTTTACTAGAATATATTAAGAAATAGTCAAATTTTTGTAAACACTAGAATGATGTTTTTCAAATATTATTAGCATTGAAAAGATTTTAATGAAATCAGTATTGAAAATTCGATTAGAGGTATAATTATTTACCCTAGCTTGATGTTTATTATTCCTGCATTTTTCCACACACATTAATCTTTATTACATCTAAATTCAGTTTTAAAAAAAATATTTTTGACAGCTTTTTTTATTATAAAGTCTGAAATCCTTTTTAATGAATAGAAAAACAGCTTAAAAAATGGAGGTGATTAACATATTTTTTCCTTCTATTTTCTTTTCAGATATAATTTTTGGAACTTAAACTCTGTTAAATAAAATAGTTTTTTTATCTTTCGGTTTACTTTATATAAAATTCATTTTTTTTTTTGCCTTGAGAAAATGACAGGTTGTAATTAAACATATGATAAATACTTCAAACAGTATTTTTAAGTATTAAAAAATACTTTTCCTTATTATTTTTGGTATAATTAATAATAATTTTATATTTTTTTCCCTATTGTTCTGATTTTTTTTATTAAGTATTGTTTCTCGCGACAAAACGTTTCAAACCAATATTTTGTTTTTCGTTTTGCAATAAAAACATCTTTATTAAACTAATATTATTCCGCGTTTTACATCATGTTTAACCTAGGTTTTCTTTTCCTTTTTTGAATATAAATCAATATTTTTGAAAGGTACTGGAAATGAGAAAATAAAAAAATTTACAGAAATAATTATAATAGAATAAAGTTATGGTATAATATAATTTCAATCGATTATTATCGATTGGTATTTTGACTCTAATAATATCGATTAATATCGATTGGTATTTCGGCCTAAGGTGCGGAAACGCACCATTTCAATAAATATTTTTTTATTAACGCTATGACATATATTTTGTACTAATTTTATTTTTCTGCTATTGTCAAGGGTTCTTAAGACACCCAAAAATTAATAGTAATTGAATTGGAGTAAATACTTTCTGTTGAAAAATTTTGTAACTATTAAAGTTTTTTGACTTAAAACGATTATTGACAAATGAAGTTTTTTGAAAATTATTAATTATTCCTTTAGTGATTTATCATGATGTTTTTATGATGGATTAAAGTTGCAAGTTTGTAAATAAAAAAAAAAAACGAAGCAAATTTCATAAAAAAACAAGCGTTCAACTAAATGGTTTGTTTATTCATTTGGTGAATGTTGCCTATGCCACATTTTATTTCTTAGATAAAATATAATTTTTTATGCCCGAAATTTGCTTGGGTCTTGTGATGCCACAAGTGGCATTACATATTTATTTCCTATCCATTTAAAGTATCTTTAATTACTTAAGCTTATTTTTATTAATAGAATTACATTTAAAAATAAATTAAAAACTTAATCTTTTTAAACGAACATAAAATATTTATTTCTTCTCTTCCAGATCAATGTAACGGATACTTTTTATTTCATTATTATGCAGACATATTAATTCACTGTCGCCTCTAATCGAAAACGAAAATCTATTTATAACTTTTTATTCTAAATTTCCAACGGCTAATTGTTTCGGTTGCATGGTTGTAATAATTCTCATAAATTTGTTGGCGACTCGTGATCGCCAAGGTGTTCTTTTACATCCATGTTGATATGCTAGTTGGCTTTGTTTTGGCTTTGGTATATTAGGAAAAATCGCCAAAGTTATGGATCTCCTACCAATACTTTCTTTGTCCGTTGGGAATAATTATATTCACTTTTAATTTCAAATTTGTGGAGGCTGGGAGCCCTTTGGGGGCCTCCCCAGTCTCAATTTTCTAACCGTCAGAAATGATATTCTGGCTGTATGATCTCTCAATATAGAGAGTATTCTGATTTCATCCCTTTAAGGGATTTCTTATTTTTTTGGATGAAGAAATGGCCATTATCTAAATCTCAAATTATGCTTAATAAAATCTAAATTTACATTCAACGATTTGTACATTATTTCCTGGAAACTCAATTGTTCAATTCATTCATTAATGGCATAAATGAACATTCATGTACTACACTATACAACGATGGGCGGCGACTGGCGGAGACACGAAACTTCCGTCATAGGTCTTAATGAATGTAATGTAAGCATATTTCAATGAAAATAATACCGCATTTCATAAAATTTATATGCTTAGCATAAAATGGGTTAAGAAAAAGAAAGGAATGAGTAAGTTATTTATACATTTAACAATAGTTGCTGTACGATATTAATCACGCTGTTGATTACTACCCTTTGCCAGTTTGATGGCGATTTTTGCAACCTTTTTTGAATAACGCCTTGCCATTGGAAACAATGAGTTAAATTATTGTTTTTTTTTAAAGATATATGTGATTTATGAAATTATTAACCAGAAACACTTTGCAAAGGTATAAGTTAAAATTGGAGGATGCAAAAGAATTTTTCGTTTCTGATATGGGATTTTCTGGCGGATGGACAGAGCTACGCGTGCTTTACCATTGTGCTGATGCAGTAAAATTAACTTGCAGCCAACTTCCTTCTTTGGTGTGCCTAGGTTAACTCGCCCATTTGTTGACAGTAATTGCCTTTGATGTCCACCATTTACGCACCATTTCCTTTTTAAGGCTCAAGCTCGGTTGAGAAGTGGAGAAAGTGGGCTGTCAAGGCTCCTAGCATGCCTTTTTCATTGTGCCAAGCACAGTATGTTTTATTACGTAAGCCACTTTTCACCACAAGTTATCGCGCGCTCAAAGAAGAGTTTCATTTTGCTTTGGGTAATTAGAATATAGCATCAATCGATACGAACAGGCATTTTTTCTTCATTTCAATAATAAGCTATGCATGTGGAATATTTGTCGACCAATCCGTCTTCAAAATATAGTTCAAATTGGTTTTCCTGAGCTGAGTTAAGCAACTTCGATCTTTTCAAAAAAGGATTCTGATCCATCATGGTGTTTTCTATACCATTATGAACCAGAGATGGCCATGGTTTGAAACGTGGCTTAACACTAAAGTTAAAATCATCTGCTTCAAATTTTTTAAACATATATATATATATCCCTATTATCTTGTTTCACCTCTCCGACCATATTCCGGATAGATGCCTTTTAAGGGTTTAAGTGCGGTGTTGCGCACTGACGCTGTTTTGTTATTTCGCTTCGCAAAACAAACACAATCTCATGATCAACGTTAGGCATCAACTGTACAAGCTTTTACAGTACCCTACTCAACTGAGAAAACAAATATTTTTTGTATGGTTTTGTTACAGGAAATTTGTATCAGTGAATTTCTTTTAATTTTGATTAATTTTCATACAGAAATTCCGTGATAGCTTTTCAACTATATTACATTAAAGAAAAAAAAAAGGCTAGAAAAAAGACCATTAAACAATTAGTATAAACATTCTACTAACCACATGACATTTACTAGCAATACTGACATTTACTAACAATAATGACACACTATTGCTGAACGGTTAAATATATTTTTAAAAAGAAATAAGCAGAAAATTAAACAACTAAATGTTAAATAGGCAAATAAAATCTAAATTATCATTCAAACTGGAAAAATATTACTTTCAGCTCGTTTCCAATAGAGGTAGCTTTGTATTGATAAATGTGATGCTGTTTGCCTATTTCCAAAATGTTTATTTTCGTACTCTATGAGGGAAATGCTTCAACTTTCGTCAGATAATCTCGCACTAAATCAGTAAAATATTTCAGATCATCCCTGTATTTTTTTGACCTAAACATTTTGCGAATAAAATTTTTAAAAGCTGTTTTTTAAGCAAAATATCCAGTTAAAAATAAGAAGGAGTAAGTCTTAGCCCTTTAACAATAATAAATATTAAAGTAGTTCTATTAAGTCAAAAAAGTTCGTATTCATGCCGAAAACATTTTAATTTCCCTTGAGAGCTGCATGGTAGTTTCTCTACTTGTTCCTGGAGACACGCGTAGCAATGATTAGAAAACAATAAAATTTATATTTATCACAGAAAATATACGAATACTTAAATTTTGTTAAAATAAATCATCGTGATGCCACAATATGCTTTGCAAATATATGTATTTCCTAGATTTTAAAATGTCTTTATGAAGAAAGATTATTGAGTTAGAGTGCCAATAATGCTAAGATGGAATAGGCAGGTGCTGTAGGAGGGTGTAGGGTATTGACAAATTGAAGATGGCGATGAAAACAGAAGATGATGAAAATAATAGTTGAGCCGGATTAGAATTAATAAAAAGAGGCTTTTATTTAGTAGTATATTTGCAGAGCTCGAGTTACAAAATATCATTCATAAGAATTTTAGTTTAATCAATTTTGCATAATAATATTAGAATAGGTCAGGCCATGGGAGACGAATCCCCCACAACCTGCCTAGTCAAAAGCCAAATTAAAAAGTACGTGTAATTTGTTCCGATCGGACACAGAAGCATGGGTAGGAGATCCAAAATTGGCGATTTAATAAATTATAACATAGCCAAAACAAAGCCAACCAGCCTATCAATATGGGTTTAAAAGAATACCTTGGCGATCACGAGTCACCAACAAATTTATGTGAATTATTACAACCATGCAACCGAAACATTTAGCCGTTGGAAAAATAGAATAAAAAGTTATAAATAGATTTTTGTTTTCGATTAGAGGCGACAGTGAATATATAAGTCTGCATTAGTAATGAAATAAAAAAGTATCCGTTACATTGATCTGGAAGAGAAGAAATAAATATTTTATGTTCGTTTAAAAAGATTAAGTTTTTGATTTATTTTAAAAAATAATTCTTCTATTAATAGAAATCAGCTTAAGTAATAAGAGATATTTAAAAGATAGAAAATAAATATGTGTATGCCAATTGTGGCATCACATATATCCCCGCTGAACACAGAAAAAAATATGTATATATAGTATATATATACAGATTTTTTTTTTAAATTAATGGATCTCCCCCATGTTACAAAAAAATTTTATGCATTAAAACATAATATATCCATGGAACTTATAATATACACTTACGTATAGTTAAATATCAAAGTAAAACTATTAAAAAAATTTATTACATAAAGTTATACTTCAAATATATCTTTTCAATACTCATGTTATTAAATCTTATGTTGAGGTGAAATTAGCTGAGCATTGTCATCACCTGGACAGGATATTCTAATTTCTCTCGAATTTGAGAAAACTTTATCAGCAACAAACAACATAACTTACAAAATCATTTCATTTACCAAATATTTTTTTTTCTCATTGTTATTAATACTTTTCCACATTGATATACCTATACAATTAAAAATATTTAAACATATAAATGCAATTTATCATATCATATTCTATATTTCTTATTATAAGTTAATAAAATGTTTATTACTATGAAATATTCAAATATTTATAAGTGTCAATAAAAATTCTTTAGTTTATTGTTATTAAAAACATACTGAGCAGAGCATATAATTCAAAAAAATATGAGCTTTTATTTTAGATCTAAGTAAACAGTTGATCAGACTGTTATTTTATTTACCTAGGTTTAGTCATCCCTTTTTCATAAGGGGCAAAATTATCATCTCTTATATATATTAAGAGGCAAAATTATCATCTCTTATATTTCAAGAGGTAAAATCATCTCTTTTATTTCAGAGGCAAAATTATCTAAAAATGCAGCATATATATCTATATTTTTATTTAACATTTCTTTTTTTTTTAAAACCTTTGAACTAACTAATATGATCTAGAAAACATGTGATCAGGATTCCAACCTGAATCTTCGTGTGACACAATGTATTACCAATTATACTATCACTGCTATCTAGTATTAAATTCAAGGTAAAGTCATTTTATAGTTTTTTTTTTTTTTTTTAACCCTATCAACTTTTGAATTAATGTTATAGCAAGCCTATGATCAGGATTCTAACCTGAATTTTTGCATACTTGATGCATTGTATTATCATTTATACTATCATGGCTGTATATTATATTCAAGAAGATAAAAGTTATTGTTTTTTTTTTTTACTGCATCTATAAAAATTCACTTCATTTTAATGAAGGAAAATATTGTCATCTTATATAAAAATGCTCAATTATTCTTATTTTGAATTTCATGAATTTATTTTTTAGCTCAGTTGGACACTTATTTAATAAAAACTCAAATATTAACAAAATATTTGACAGTTGCATTGCTCAAATCAATAGAATTTCTTTTTTTTTCAATAAAATTTCACAATTTATTCATGTTTTGATAAAACAATAATATTCATGAGTAACTAATTGAATTAACCCTGTTGAATATGCACTTGCAATGAATAAAATGGCTTACTTATGTAAGAGAAAAACTATTTGTGATAAATATAATAGCTATTGTAAAGTTAAAAAAATTATATATTAGATGAATTATTTTATTACTATGTTCATCTTATTATAAAAATATCTCTATGTCACTTAATGAGTTTTAATTACCTGGGCCCTAGTAAAGAAAATCACCATAAATCATTCTGCACAGATGCCTCCATGCAAAACAACAGCAACAATGAGACAGTTAATAAAAAAATTTTTTTTTTATTAAAGAAAAAATATAGATTCTGAAATCTTTAATTTTCAAATTTCGCAAACACTCATACCAAGATAACAAAAGTGTGTAATTGTGTGTTTATTATTTTACTTCTTAAAATAATCTGGGTGAAATTATGTTACACTACTATAAGTACTGATTAAGAATCACTTTGGGATAGCTTAATCCTTATAATACATTTTAATAACATGTTATTCCCTATTGTCTTTTTGTGTAGATGTCAATATTCCTTATTTAAGTATTGTTATCTTATTTTGAAATTTGAAACATTTAAAAAACATAGTTAATTATTGATATTTATGAGTACTTCAAAGTAACTTAACTAGCTTGAAGCTAATTTAAATTGCAAAATTTAAGTGTGCATAAGGGTTTATAAAATATATCATTATTATTATCAGTATTATTTAAGATACATTTCTGGTTTAGTTTAATAACATTTGTAAAGAAACAACAATAATTTTAAATATGCACTTGAAATTTATATAAATAGTATATCAATTTATGGCAAACAGTATAAAATCTATTTCTTTTTATTGTAATATAGCAATACTTGATAATGATCAACCCAAAATATTAACAGTAACATAAATAATGTTAAAATTACCAAAAATTTAAATTCTTTTTAAGAACCAATATATGATATAAATATTTTACTTTCTGTTATTAGTTAGCAAAATTTGATTGCAGAAATTAATCTTTGAAAGTAAATTTATACATAAGTAGAATGTCAAACACCTCACGATCTGTAAATACCAGATATTAAAAGAAACTTCACATGCAAATTACACCTAACCAACACTATAATCATTTCTTGTTTTGCTTTGAAGAAATTGTCTGTTATATGAATACAAGAGTTGAAGATATTTTTCAAATTAACAAAGTTTGCTTACTGGTAAAATCAGGTGCAAAAATACGAAAGCTCCCATAACATCCACAAAAACAAAACGTAAGAAAGTCGGAAAACACTCTTTCTAATTTACCAAAAACATTTTCTTTGAAAACCAAAGTATATTTGAATCATTCTGTTCAGACGTTAAAATAGTTTAATTCAAGAGTTAGCAATTTGAATCTTAACTCAAGTATCATTTTATAAAATGACAAATGTGGATAATAAAAACTCTTAAATGTTATTGCTAAGAATATACAAAAATTTCTTTAAAATCACTGAAAACTTCGTTAATGTTCATTAATAAAATAAGTAACATTCGATTTTTTTTTTTACAGAAAATAAAATATGGAAAAATTGATTTGACTTATCATTTCTTTTGTATATTAATTAATTACAAATCCTTATCACTGAAATAAAAACATAAACTAAATTATTCAAATCCTGTGAAAATATATTCGTTTCAGAATTCAAGTTAGTTCCAACAATAATTCAATTTTCAATAAATTCTTCACCTGTATAAACATCACCAAAAGGCTAATAATAAAATCAAATATGCCGCTTAACTGGATAAATTACAAAATTTCAGGTTGTAATTAAATAAATTTAAAAATTTTCTATTATATTTTTAACTTCTAAAAAAAAGATTTTAAGTCAAATGCTCTATCAATTTGTCATACAAAAATTAAAATTCAATTAAATGTTGTAAACATAAAATATAATGAATTATAATAAATACCAAAAAGGATACGAAACTGAAGAACGTTCGATGAATTCCTTTGAAAACGAAATCAGAAACAAGACGAGAGTTAATGGAAAAACAAATTTAGTTTCTTCTTTATGATGAATCATAAATTAATAGATATTTCTTTCGAGTAGCGTAGGAGGGGAAATGTCGAACATCAGACGAAATAGAGCATCGTAAACCATTCCAGGGTCAAGTTTCATCCAGTTCCATAATTCCAATTCCATTCGCTGCATTGCAAATTCTCCGCTAAGCATTTTCCATGAGCTTGAAGTAGCCGTGAAGATAAAATATTATGAGTAGAAGATCAGCATATTATTTTTAAGATTTTGCGTTGATACCCCAATTCGCTCCTTGTAACTAGGCACCTTTTATGAAGAAGAAGAATGTGTGCCAATTTTATATTGGTGATAGGCAGGTGAGGTTGGAGGGTGTATTGGGCCAAGTTGAAGATAGTAATGAAAACAGAAGGGTGATGAAAAGAATACTTGAACTGGATCATATTTAATAAAAATGCTTTTATTTGTTAATAGTATTTGTAGAGCTCGAGATACAAAACTAAATATTATCCATAAATTTCAGTTGAATCAGTTTTGCATAGTAATATCTATTAAAATAGGTCAGGCCATGGGAGACAAATCCCCACGACCTGCCTAATCAAAAGCCAAATTAAAAAGTACATGTAATTTGTTCCGATCGGACACAGAAGCATGGGTAGGAGATCCAAAATTGGCGATTTAATAAATTATAACATAGCCAAAACAAAGCCAACCAGCCTATCAATATGGGTTTAAAAGAATACCTTGGCGATCACGAGTCACCAACAAATTTATGTGAATTATTACAACCATGCAACCGAAACATTTAGCCGTTGGAAAAATAGAATAAAAAGTTATAAATAGATTTTTGTTTTCGATTAGAGGCGACAGTGAATATATAAGTCTGCATTAGTAATGAAATAAAAAAGTATCCGTTACATTGATCTGGAAGAGAAGAAATAAATATTTTATGTTCGTTTAAAAAGATTAAGTTTTTGATTTATTTTAAAAAATAATTCTTTTATTAATAGAAATCAGCTTAAGTAATAAGAGATATTTAAAAGATAGAAAATAAATATGTGTATGCCAATTGTGGCATCACAGTCTTTAATTTCTTAAATTTATTTTTTTAATCATTCTCAATCAAATTTTAATTAAATTAAATCAATTACTTAATTTGTATTACATTTTTTTAAAAAGGTAATGCAAACATTTTATTCTTTCTTAACAATCAATGAAACGGCTTTTTATTTCAATACAAATGTAAAACTCATTAATTCAATGTCGCGACTAAATCGAAAAAAAAATTTCTTTACAGCTCTTTATTCTTTATTTCTCAGCACAAAAATGTTTCAGTTACATGGTTATAATAATTCTCTCAGTCTTTGACGATTCGCTTTCGCCAAATTATTTTCAAATTTAATATTGATTGCGGGCATTGGGTTTATTTTCGACTACGTTATCTTTCGAGAAATCGCCAACCTTGGACTTCTTCGCATGCTCCTAACTGTCAGTTGGGAACAATTCATTTTACTTTTAATTTCAAACTATTGGCGATCAGACTGGGAGGCTTCGGCCTCTCAGTCCCAACCGTTGAGTTTTAAACTTAACAGGGATTCCTTATGTTAAGAGAATGATTCTCTTGATCCCTTTGAGGGACTACCTTTCATTATTTAATTATTTCAAAGTATGGTCCTATTTTCATAGTATTAAATTAATTTTTCTCAAATGATTATTTTTATTTTTTTGGGGATAAATATCCCTTCATAACAAAATTAGATTGTATCTCGCATGGCCAAAAATAATGAACTACTTAGTCTTAAAAAATTTAGACTAAACTGCTATGAAAATCATAAACTATAATGCAATCTTCCATATCTATTATTCTATTCTAAATGTTTGAAGAAAAAGATATTTCATGGTTGACAGAGAGAATTTCCTGAAAAAGTAAAATGATATTTTACTTCCTTTCATTCTTCTGGAAATTCTTTTCAATCGAACATTTTTTAAGCCCTTTGAACAACCTGACTTCAAAGGGATTTGAACTTTCCATATATTTTGAGTATGATGATTTAGGATGTGGATCCGAAAATCCTTTGATGGTATGAATCTTCTTATCTTCATCGCAAATATACATTTCTTATATATTGTATTCTTATAATATTATGAAATATTTTAACAACATTAATATACATTAAATAATATATATCTATATATTAAATAATGTATATCTACGTTTACGAAATATAGTCAGCAGTAATACTATTTAATGCTTATTAAATCGAAACAATTTTATCATTTAATTTTATTGTTATTTACTAACGTTATATAGGGATAGATGGAGAAAAATGTAACAAAATTCCCTTTTTTTTCAAGCTTTAACCAAAATACAATTAATAAACATTTTTCGTTTTGCATTTTTCAAAAATACATGGAGTTTTATTAGTATAGAACAGTAGGTTTGTTCTTGAAAATTAACAAAACGTGAAGATTCAGCAGTAGGTCATTTTACCTTTGATGGTATGAAGTTCTTATCTTCATCGCAAATATATATTTCTTATATATTGTGTTTTCATGTTATGAAATATTTAACAATATTAATATACAATAAATAATGTATGTCTACACTTTTATCAAATGTAACAAAATGTAAGCAAAATGTAAACAAAATGTAACAAAATGTAAAATGTAACAAAATTTGCTTTTTTCTAAGATTTAACCAAAATACTATTCATACATATTTTTCGTTTTTAATTTTTACTAACTATATGAAGTTTTACTAATATAAATCAATGTTCTTGAAATTTAACAAAACGTTAAGAGTCAGCAGTAAGTCATTTTACCCCATTGTGAAAAACACCTCAAATAATGCAAGAAAAATTCGATTTCCAATAAATATAATCTGTATTATGAGCATTTTATCAAGTAGTAAGCTAAATAGAACTTGAATAATTAAACACAAAAAACAAATCCAATAATTAAAAGTTAAAGATGAAAATAGGTGCTTCTATGTTAGATAAGAAATATTTCAATTTATATTAAATTTGCTCAAGTCATTTTCTAAAATATATATTTATGATTTTCATTCTTTTGCTTCTGTAAATATTAAAAAAAGATAGTTTCAGCTTAATTATAATTATTCAGAAATTTATACTACTGCAAAATGCCCAGATTTAAAAACTAGGTCTGAGCTCAGTAGTTATTTCAATGGAATATCGTAATTTTATTTATGTTTTTTTATATGGTGGCTAGGAAAGTTCTAAATACTATCATTACCGTAACACCCTAATAGAAAATCCAAATAAATTATTGGTTGAAGTAAGGATGTTTACGAGATATAAAAAATAATAAAAGTGTCTTCGATCGAAAAAAAAGCTTTCTTGTTCATTTCATTGCTTATTAGAAAACAATAAGAGCGACGGCAAATGCATAAATAAAGTCAATAGGCTTTAAATATATTAAAATATTTTTAGCCTTTACGATGAAGAGTTTAAAAAATTTTATATTGTCAGAAACACATTTTTTACTTTTCATTTTTGACTAATTGTTTTAGTGTTTTGAGGAACCCCTATGTAGAACATTAAACAAATCGCCATTTATGATTTAAAGATAACTAGATCAAAATAGAAGCAAAAATGCTTTAGCATAAATTATAATGAGTGTGGTGTGTATAAAATAGTTTTGAGAACGCTTCAATAAGAATACCTATTTGGTTAATCATTCTCTGAGAAATATAAATAAGCAGACATGAACAGCAGATATAACATGAATAAGCAGACATGAAGTTTTAAATTTCGAAAACTACCAAAGCAGAAAATTGATGCGGGTAAAGATAAATTAATTTTTAATAATAGATATACGCAATTACTTTATATTATTCAAGCAATAAATAAAGAAAAAATATACTTTTAATTATTATGATAGTTAATATAAGTTTCCTTTCAACTCTTTCGAATGATTTAATGATTGGAATGGACTAAACTTGGTTCAAACACTTTTAGGATAATTATAAAATCCAAAGAAAGACTAAATTTAACTAGAGTTTCGGATATCTAGCTTTAGTTAGAGAGTTATGACATTAGCTTCAAAATTGTCTGACACAACGGGGTTGCCAAAGGGAAAGATAGTGGAATGGTTACCATACTTGGCATTTTTTCGTTCTAATCTATTATTTTATTACGAATTTGTTTATTTTATTACGAATTTGTTAGAAGGTGGGACTAATAATTCCTTGCTTTATTTGATTTACCACTGCCTAATTTGAAATAAAAGTCATGCGATCATACTAAAAAGCTAATATGGATTAGTTATGTTAAGATAAAAGTGAAAGCAAAAACAGTTCTGTTACAATAAACATACTCATATTGACGCAATAACTTTACGTTATTTTCTCTAATTCACTAATTCCTCTAAAAATATCATTTACCTGGTTCTTCCATAAAGCTCTTTAATTATATCGGTATATGCCCTTTAGTTTTGAACATGATTGCGTTCTTTTCTTTGTTTTATTCACCCAGTGCAAAGAACGGGTATTCAGCTAGTATATTATAAAAAGTACATGCACTATTGTCTGTAAATAAGTCCTCTATAAACCTTCAAATTAGATGTATACTGTAAATTGCTCTTTAGCAGGTTAGATAAAATGAAAAAAAAATGAAAATTAATAAACTCGGTGAATACAAAATCTCAATTAATAAACTTTCTGCACGCATGGATTAACACTTGTAACCAGTTTTAATCCTTTCGTTGCCTTCTCATTTTGGCAAAATTCATTTGAAAATCACGATTTTTTAAAAAAACTTCTTTTTAATTTTTATAGAATATTGGTACTGTCCGCATGGAAAGTTTCGTAAAAAAAATCTAAAGCTGAAAATGAAATCAAAAAATTTTATGTGCAAAAATAGCTTTTAAATAATTGAAAAAAGTGTATGTTATCAAAGTGTATGTTATCGACGTATTAACAAAAGTATCGATGCGAGATTTTATTTAATTATTTAAATTGGGTGGATATGAGTATAAATGTGTGATTCTTAAATCTCTCGAAAACGAATCGCCACATTTAATTTTATAATAGAGCAATTACGAATCTCAGTCCTCAATTTTAAAATAGTATTAATACGAATCTCGATGTTTGATTTTAAAATCGAGTGCATATACGAATCTCAATGTTTGTTCTTAACATCAGGTAAATACGAATCTCAACGTTTGATTTTAAAATCACATGAATACAATTCTTGATGTTTCCTTTTAAAATCGCGTGAATACGAATTCCGATGAATAATTTTTAAGTCACTTGAACATGAATCATAATAGTGACTTTTAAACAGAGTGAATGCGAAACGTGATATTTTATATAAAATCGTGAAAATACGAAACACAAAGCATGATTTTAAATCATGCGAATGTAATTTTAAATCGCGTTTGCATTGATATAAGAAAGCGTAATCTTTTTTTTTTTTACTATCGGAAATTCGAATAAGACAAACTTTCTTTGAAGCGGAGGATTATTTTTCCTTTTTTAGTAATGGTAAAATTTTTTTCGCCAACTGGATTCACGCATTCATGTTTATTATAAGGGCCTGTCCAGTAGGGCATGTAGAAATGTCGATGTTTTTTGAGAACTGCATTTCATACACAAAATTGTGAAATATTAGTCCGACTTTCGTGCATTTGGTCACTAGTGTTTCCTCCAAAGTATCCATTTTATTGGTAGCTTGTTCGATTTCGTCACAGAGTTGGTAAATCCTCATGATATATTTAAAGTCATTGTACCAAAATCTTTGTTTTTGAAAAGATAAAAAAAGAAGGAATAAATTAAAAAAAACGTAACGTAAACAATGTATGCACACGTAACAGCACACGGTTTTACACGTAAACAATGTATGCTAGGTAAAAGTTTTAAATAAAAGTGAATAGAAATATTATCATTAATTCTTTCATGAATAAAAATGTAACAATGCTTGATAGGATGCTACATAGTTAATGCAAGTGAAATTTGGATTACATTTTTAATGGCTCTAATTATTAAATAAAAGTTACAATTACAAAGGAAGTAGTCTTTGTTTTGATTATGAAGTTAGAAAAAACAAGAGTGATTAAAGCTTAATGCAACATTTTAATAAAGAACAAAAGATTTTGTTACATAATTACCATAATTACTTAAGACAATGAAAGTGAAAGAATGCTGGCAAAATTCAAAGTGTTTTAAAATTAAAGTACTAATGAGAAATTATTTGAGCAAAGAATGCACGTGAAAAAGAAGTACAAAATAGAACGAGCACAGTTGGGTGAACAAAGCTGACACAAAAGAAAAAAAAGATGCTGACATTCAATGGGCTAAATGATACTGAATGAAAGTCTGCTGGAGCAAGAAACTTTATCTTTTGGATAAAACTAGTGTAATGAAGGTTAATACCCAGAAGAAAATAGATAGAGAAATCGAAAGGTTTATCGGCTCTAGATTTCTTTTCTTCGTATCTGACAAACTGTTTATGTGTGAAAAACTGAAAGTCTTTCATACACTATTTGGAGTGAAGTCATTGGTCTGTCTCGATTTGTTTTAGGGACATTTTGTTTTCAAATTTGTTAAAAAAATACTGAAAAAATTGCTTCATAGCTTTAGAAATGTTGAGAATATTTACCCTTCTTGATCAAGATTAAGCCTCGTGAGAGTATAAGGGTGAAAATTTAAGCATGATTTCTGTATAAAATAGCAATCTCTTAATTCTGCAAATGACTTCGATTCTTATGTACAATATCCTTATTTAGTTTCGTAAAACTAAATAGTGTTTTCATGAAAATATAGAAGTTCCTCTTAAAAAACTAAATATCACGTAAAATGCTTGTACTAAATTTTTTTTATTATCTAACTTAAAAACTATTTCAAGAAAGCTAATGAAATTATTAATTCTTATAAGTTTAGAAAAAAGTGGTCTTGAAAGAAATAATATGTAAATTTTTGAGAGAACAATAAAGTCAATACGCTTTATCTGTAAATTTTACGGAATACTAACGAAATGGATTTTACCAACTACTCTTCGGTAAGATTTCTTTAATATATTTTACGAATGATTGAAGATTGAAGATAGAATATTTATTATTTAGATTTAATAAAAATAATTCTGTGTATTTATGTATTATTGACAAAGCAAATTTACCATTTAAATTTCTGTAAATTTCGTTTCAAATTTATTTAAGCAACTTTTCGTTTTTTTTGGATAACTATTTTTTGCTATAATTCGACCTTTCAACTTACTTAAATTTTCACTTATTGTTGACGTAAATAATATATAAAATTACGTAAATATCTGTACTTTAAGTCATAATAAGTAATAGTCAGTAAATATCTGTACCTTTCTTTATAAAAAAGATACTGCTTTTTAGACCCACTGGAACAAGAAAGCGGGAAGACCGCGGTTAAGATGGGCTGACTCAGTGGAGTCTGATTTTCTTGCAATTAATGAAAAGAATTGGAGATCAAAGATAAATTGGAAATCGTCAGGGAGAAACCTTCAGAGGAAGGCATTGGCTAACATTGGGCTGTCTAGCCAACTATGATGATGACAATTCGTTTACCAGTAAAATTGCTTTTTATTTTTTTCCTCTCCTTTCGTTGAACATTCTGTTTCTCTAAGTTTAATTACCTTTTCAAGTACAGTTGATTATTTTTCATATACAGGTAATAGTTTCTCTTTCTTGAGTTAAGTATATTAACAAATTGTTTTGCATAAGGTTTCAATAACTATAAATACTAATTAACAAAATATTTTCACTTTTGTGAAAAATATCGACTTTTCAGAAAAGAATGATGATGAATGAGAAGTAATTATGGAGATTGCTGAATGTAGTCCCCTTGTTAAATCATATGTGCCTATGTTTGATTTCAATAACAGCTATTAACCACAGTAAATGATGCTTTCTATTTTCTAAACAGGATCATTCCTTTATAAGTACTATAAAATTCTTTTCTGTCATCATTCTGACTTTATATTCTCCCTAAAGTCCTGTTTCAATTCACAAAAATATTGAACAAATGTTTATGTGAATACTATGTACAAACGGATACTCTGATAAAATTTCCCTTTGGAGTGTGGTACAAAAAGCTAAATTTATTTTATTGAAAAAAAACGCCATTTTTATTCTGAATCGTCTGAATAAGTATCAGTTTTATTCTAGAGCTATAAATACTCACGAGACAATGTTTCGATATGTATGCTAATAACGTTTGAAAATTTATTTTATTCCTCCAGAATTCTATTTGTCATTTTTAGGATATCAATGAAATGTAAACTATTTTTTCTACTTTTCAGATAAATTTTTAGGGAAAATGGGATTGATATTTTGTTCAGTATCGGATTTCAGAGAAACTTTTTGTTTCCATAAAAAGCTTCAGACTTTAAGCAATTTTGTAGTTTAATACAATTAATTAAATATTTGAAATAAAAAGACTGATTTTTACAGTCATCCGAGTTTAATCAGGCTAACGGATAAGCCTTTTTTACTGAGGGAATTTCTAATGCCAAGTATAGGCAGCTACATAGTTGATTTTGAATGTAGAAATTTAGAAAAAAAAAGTATGAACAAAAACTACCAGAATATAATAAAATTTTTCACGCTTCTGGCTCTATGGGAACACCAAAAAGCTCAAAAATGTTTACTGAACTTAGCGCGTTAGTTGTGATTTTGGTAAAATTTACTATGAAAAATGGTTTTATAATATGCTATAAAAGTTAGTAAATATGGCAAAATTTGGTAATTTTATCATGATACCTTAGAGCATGGCAGAAACACCATTTATTAAAAAAAATTTCTTCTCCAGTTTTGTATTTTTTGCTAAATGTGTGGTAGAAAGAACTAAATATAATTTTGAAAACTCGAATTTCTTTTAAACCGTTACCATATGAACAGAGAAATTACAAAATGAATAGCTTATATAACATATATTTTGGTTTTTATAAACTGAACTATGGTTTCTTTTACTATAAATGCCTTTAACATACAGTATAGTAATTTTACCAGATTTGTTTTCCTTTGAGTGGTGATGTAAGTGGAGATGACATATCTTCACTGGTTTTTTAAAAAAAAAATTGCTGCTTAGATTGATTGTGACTTGTCTTATTAAATTTAAAATTTGTTTACGTATCTATAATTTTTTATGTACTATATTTTTTTTTCTTTTAATGTTGAAAGGAAAAAGTAAAGTCTCTGTGAGACAGGAATCTTTCTTGTTGCAGCTGCAGGCATGTTTAACTCAGATTACCAAAAACATCCTCAGAAACATCATAAAAAAGATTACCAAAATCTATGTACATAACCTTTTTTCGTAAGAGATATAGGAGCAAAATAAAAAGAACTTAAACCATTTTAATCCTTTAGATGTTTTATACTAAATGAATTTAAAATCAAAAGTTTTTAATATACTTCGACTCATCATTAAAACAAAATTCTAATAAAAAGATAGAATTTTCAGTGTTGTTTCGTAAAAAAACACTTCAGCGCTGGTTTTCACGCCTTGAGACTCTTGTTTCAGTAAAGTTTTATATAAGATATTTTAACACTGTCTTTATTTAAAGTTAATTAATTTGATTACATTTAAGATAATTTTTCTACTGTTTAATTTATATGAAATTCGATCCCCTTGTTAAAAGTACTATCTACGCGCTTACATTTCGCATGAAAATGTGCCCTGTACTGATTTGCCTCTTTTGACTACCGTCGTTCTTTTCATTATCATCTTCTTTCCAACTATATTTTTGGCAACAATCACTTTGTTTATCTGTTGTGTTTTTGTCATTCATGTATTGTTGGTCTTAAAAATGAGCCCCTTCTTACGAGACTTGAAAGCATGCTATTTTTTTTTCCAACTTTAATCATTAAGCAAATAAAGTTTTCATTATAGTCCTTCATCTTCATTGTTTTGGGATAATGCATATTATCATCAGCTGCTTATGTTAGGAAAATTTATTTATTTATCTAAAATTTAAAATCTTTCTAATATATACTACTCAGTGAGTTTTTAATTCGTAAAAATCTGTTATTTTCTACATTTAAGTAAAAACAAATAAGATAAGTATTTTTAACGTTGTTTGCAAGAGTAATAGAGATAGGATAAATTATAATCTTTCACTATATTCGTAAACAACATTACGCTAAATGTGCTTTCGGAGTTTATAAGAGAAGTAGTGATTAGACAAATCTTTCAGTACATTCCTAAACAACATAAAATGTGTTGCTTATATTGGAGAAATAATCTGCGAAAGCCAAATCTATATTTTTTTCGCTATCAAGGGAAATCAGAAAAAAAGTTTCTGAGCAATTTACTTCATTAAGGTAAGAAGTGGTTCAATCTTCAGGGAGAAACTTGTTGAAGGTCTTTTGCAGCATAAGCAATAATTATAGCTTACAGAAAAGAATTGATCACCCTAATGCAATATGAAAAAAAAGAAAAAACAAATCCTTATTTTGAAAACAAAAACGTGAACTTTGCAGACAGAGGAAAAAAAAATTCTGCTAAAATTTCCGTACTGTATTGTAGTGATATTTCTGGTAAAAAAAATAATAATTCTGGTTAATAAAAGCAAATTATATGCTATTTAAATCAATCATTCATTTTGTAATTGTTTCGTTAACATGCTGAACGTTTTTAAGAACGTTTTACGTTAACCAGAAATCCTGGTTTTCAAAATTATAAATCTTAACATTACACATTTACTAAAAAATACAAAACAGAAAATTAAATATAACTGAATAAATGTTTTTTATGCTAAGATATCCTAATATAATCATTTCACAAATTTTATCCCTTATAATATAACCATATTTTATGGTAAATTTCTCTAAACCTATTATCAAACCGGTTTAGTAAAAATAACTAAGCTTTTTGGTGATCCCATGCCAGAAACACGGTAAATTTTACCATATCCTGATAGTCTAGATCATATTTTTTTCTCAATGTACAAAAATGAGTTTTGTTTATAGCAATATATTGAGGGGCTCTAATTATTGACAATGTCAACCTTCATCTATCAAAAGGTTAATTTATAGAATCAAGTTAGCATGTCTTATATACTAGTGAATTGGTATTTAATATTTATTGTGGCAATTACGCTACAATATTCACTTTCCAGAATTTTATCTGTGATAGAATTCAATGAACGAATACCACTAGTTGATTTATGCTGCTTATTTATTTAATTATTATTATTATTTCTTTTTATCATGTTACTCATTATATTCTTTCTTCATTTTTGTTTATTTATTACATTTAACTCAAAAAACTTTTTTTTTCTTTAAATTTGTTTATTGACCCGGTGACTTTTATTCACTTCATCGGATTTTTTTAGCGCTATATTTTAAGCAAATAAACTGTTTAATGTGCACTATCCATCGAGGTTGGCGAGTTCATATAACGTCCACAGGTCACCAGAGATGCCAACTGCTCCGGACACGCCATTATAATTAAAAGAACGGTAAATAACTACTAAGTAAATTTTGCAAATATTTGACTATTTTTGCTGACTTTATAAAAGGTTTAGCATGATATAAGAGGTGTAAAGTGGTGAATTATGTAAACCTACTAATTATTTAGAAATAGTGGTGGATAAAAATTTACTAAATTGAATTTATTAAACCAAGAATCACAATTCATAAACTACCACTTTAAAATATATATTTGCTGTCCGGAGCAAGTTGGCACCTCTGTGTCACCAATGAATGGATTTAATTATCGACTATGTCAACATTCATCTATCAAAAGGTACCTTTAGAAAGAGTCCCAGTACTGGTTGCGATGCCTGAGTGGCCCTTTAACCCTTCATCTTGTGATCTTTGTGGTGTTACCTTGAGGTCCTTGCTTCCTAAAAATGAAAGTAGAGAATTAATAGTGAGCACATTGCTCGAGTGACATCATAAAATGGTACATTTTCACAATAAGTAGATAGTAAGAATAAAAGAAATATACTTCTTGTAAGAAGTTTGTCAATAATTTAATTGTATACATTCCAGGTACAATTCACTTCTCTCTTTTCATTCTCACAGTACATTTTAAACGTTTACCAGTTCACTTTTACTAAAGCATAGTCAAGTTTGTTACAAATCAAGTTGATTTGTGTGAGCGCTTTCATACAATTACATGTCCGTGTCTTTCTTTTTGTATTTTCTCTTTATATATATAATTTAATATATATTTATTAGTGCCATTTTGAGATATTGCCATAAAATAATTATTCACTATATTTGCGCCATTGAGTTATACTCAGATGGTCAGTGTTAAATCAGTTGTGAAAAGGTGAGATACTGGCCTCAGAGGGGCGTCTTCAGCTTAGTTTTCGAACTCAAAAATTGAGTCGAAATTTGCGTCTTTGCAGTCTAACGCTTTCTTAAAAAAGTTTCGATTTAGTTTGTTAAAGTGGTGATCAAAACTGTCAATCTCTAGGTCCGTGTGTATGCCTACATTTCTCTGATACCACTGAGAGACAGTTATCTTTCTTAAAATCTTGTTCTGCGTTCTTGTGAGTTTCCCAAGCTCACTTTCTGAAACATTACACCATGCTGGTGAGACATAGGTCATGATTGGTCGAATCATAGAGGTGAAAAGTAACTCTTCAGTTTCAAACTCAGCCTTTCGCTGTACATTATTGATTGCAGTTATAAAGTTGCAGCATTGGTTTTATCTTTTACGTTTTTCACATGATCCGACCAAGTCAGTCTGTTGTTAATGACTTGACCTAAGTATGTTGCTTAAGTTACTCGTGGTATCACTTCATTAAAGAGTACTAGTTCATTATGTTCTCTAATTGGTTTCCTGTTCTTCTGGATTACCAATATTTGGGACTTTTGAGCATTTATTTCAAACTTCTAATCCTCACCAATCCTCATAATCATATATCTTATCCTGCAGTTTTTTTTAAATATATATATAGCCATGTTCGGGTTACTAGATCTTACTATGTCACCCGTGTTATCTGCATAAAATGCAATTAGGCTGTTCCAATCGCTCCTATAGATTGGGAAATCATGTGTAAAAAGATATATAAAATTGGTCCCAGTATGCTACCTCGCAGTACGCCTTATCTTATACTCCTCACCATGGAGCATACGTTTTTCATTCTAATCTGAATATTTCTTTGTGCCAAATAACTGTAAGCAAATTTTATTATTCCCTTTGGGAATTCAAGGCCAATTAATTTATAAATTATTCCTTTGGGCCCTACTCTATCAAACGCTTTAATATTATCAAGCCGAAGTTTGCTTTAAGGGTAATCCTCTGCTAACTTCATCAACTATACGTAACAACTGTTTTGTTGTGTCCAGTTTCGCCCTGAATCCATTCTGTTCATCTCGTAAACAACTGAGAAATGGTTTGAGCCGTGTATATACTATTCTTTCCAGTATCTTCCCAAGAGTGCAAAGCAAACTGGTCGATGACTGGTCGGAGATAGTAAATCTTTGCTTGGTTTAGGAAGTAGAATTATATTTGCAGTTTCCATATTTCAGGAAAGTGGTTCAACGACAGACATGCATTAAATATCTTGGTTAAGTACTCCATATAATGATCTGGTAGGACTTTGATTATTTTGTTCTTTATATTGTTTAAGTCAAGGGCTTTTCTATTGTTTTACTTGACTATTATCGCTTTTACTTCTTGAAAATTCGTATTTTCAATCAGCTGACGATCCATATTTTCATTCATGAAATTATCAACGCTTTCATTTACTAGTTTATCATTGTAAGGATTGAAGTTCTAATTAATGCGAATTGTTCTTTCATACAATCCGAGAATACTCTTTCTCTCTTTCTGTGCAAGCAAAGCCGTTTCCAGATCTTAATGGCTTGTTTTTCTGAGAGTCCGTACGCAAGACCTTGGCCATTTTCCAAATACTATTGTCTTTAACACATAGACTTTCCATTTTCTCGTTCCACTGCCTCGTTTTAAACTTTTTGCACATACTCTTAATGTGTTTGTTCAGGTCCATGTATTCTGGTATTTCTTCCTACACCAGTTTCGGTGTTTGATAAGGTATTTAATTTCTGGTGGGAGACTTAGAAAGTTAGTCTTATACTCCTTAGAGGCTTCGGTATGCGCCTCTTGTATGGAAGTTTGAAAATTATATATTGCAAATTCTTCATTATTCCTTCTTGAGAAAGAATCAAGTCAATATGTCTTATATACCAGTGAATAGGTATTTAATATTTGCAGTGGTAGATACGCCACAATGTAATGATAACCTTATACCTTAGAAGAGTTTAAATCGACACAGATTTCATCTTTTTATATTTTTAAAAAAATCAATGCAAATAGTGGAATTTTTATCCGGCAGAATATTATTTCTCATTCTTTTTTTCAAAGTTTATTTATTCATTTTTATGTTACTTATAACATCAAGTCAGGAGCAGGTTTTTAAAGTTAAGATCTCGAGAGCAATAAACTTCTTTTGTGCAACTACGGTTAAATGGTCATTAATTGAAGCAAAAAAGAAAGAAAACAATTTAACATTGTAATAACTTTGTGAAACAAATGTGAATTTATTTTAGAAAAAAATTGCATTAACTTTATAAATCAAAATTGTCTTTTCAGCACAATTCAGGAAAATTTTTTTCTATATGTGCAGGAAATATCCGTACTCACAGAAAAAAAAAGCTGCTTACTGTTTTTTCCTGTTATTCCCACAGAAGAAAAATCTATACGTAAAAGTTTTTTTACTGTAGTAACTTACGGGAGAAACTGTGACTTACGATATTATCTAGCAGGTAGGTTAACTAGTAATTTCTGGCAATTTTGATGCCAGACTTTTTCTGTTATATTTCACAAATATTTTTTCGTTTACAGTAAATTTCTACCAAGCGTTGCTGTTACAATTGATTGTACGGACACAAGAGAAATATTTTTTTTATGATAGATGTTGGACAAAAAATACAAAAATTCTATAATCTCTTTGTGTTTCATTTTCATTCGAAAAATCCAAAAAAGAAAACTTTTAAATAGCCTTTTCAAAAGTGTTGTAATTTTATATACACTAACTGAAAAATTTTACTAATAAACACTTAACACAACGAAAATATAAAAACTGTGAATAACAAAATAATCTCATGGTAAAATACTTTAATAAACTTTTCCATTAGTGATATTTAAAAATATAATTTGATTCAATTCAATTATTTTTTGCTAAAAATCAGCTGATTTAAATAAACAACATTGCTTAAGAGGAGCTTCTAAAAAAATGGATACCAAGCACTAAAGCAATTTTGTTAACTGAAACATATAAAGAAAAAAAGAAAAATATTTACAATAAATTATAAAACTACGAAAATTAACAAAAATGTTTAAGAATTTCTAATAAAATTGCTTATAAATTTAGTAATTCACTTTATAAAAATAACTCTCACATTGAAAATTTTAATTTCATAACAAATTTAATCGGTTAATATTGCAACTTTATATAAAATTTTGCTCTTTATCTTTCTGGGTAATTTCTGGTTTCCCTTAAAATATTTCTTTGCTAAAGAGATTATTTAGTAATGATGTGAAAGCGTATTTCCCAATAATGTTTAGCAATCTTTTATCCCTTATTTTAAATACATGTCCTATTTTAAACACATGTGTACACACTTTAATACAAATCTTATAATTGAAATGAATTTAACTTACTTATTATTTTATAATTGAAAAAGGAATAATGAGTTTACCCGTGTGGTTTAAGTCTTAAATTTGGAATAATGAACAAATTTGAAGCCAAATACGAGTAAATACCTTTTAATTAAAGATGAAAATATATATCCCTTGGGAAAAAATGCCATTATAATTACAAACGAAAATGAGCTTGAAGTAGAGAAACTTGATCAGCGTTCCTATTATGCTTTCGGTGATTGTAATTTTAAGGTTGAGTTGTTTTTTAATTACCTAAATGTCATGATGACGATATTTTATTTTTACCATTGTAAGATGTTGTTAGCGTATCAGTTAATAATAAATTTTTTAGGGCTTTCTGTTTGGCAGTAAAAATAAGCTACTAACGTAGTAGTTTCTTTTTAGTAAAATAATAATGCCTTGTATGTGTGTATTTTCGTTGATTGAATAAATATTTTTTTTCATACAAGAGTGGAATCAATTGATGCCTTAATAATTTATGCACAATAAAAAGAGTATAAATCCTCATACTATGCAGTTTAAAAAAATAAATAAATACTTAATCATATTCTACTACTTTGAGGAAATTCCTATTTAGAAAGTATTTTATCAGATAAATGTAAAAAAAATTTGCTTTATAAAAAGCTTTCATACATAATCATTTTTACTAAATTGCTCTAAAACCACATTGCTTTCTTAATGCTGAATTAGGTTTACATATTTTATAGACTTAACTTGATTCAACTTAAGTTTTTTAGTTTTTTTATTTAATGTTTCTGGATCGTTTGGTGTGGTAAAAAAATCTGCAGACACTTTTATTTGTATTTATTCATTTTGCATCATATATTTTCATTTATCTGACTAAAGAAGAAACTTTTAAACTTAAAAGACTTTTTTGTATCTCTGCGCATCAATCTATCTTATTTCACCATTAATGCTTGATAAATACTTGGAGTTTAGCATTACATTTGCTTTAAAGTTAAATTCATCTGGATTAAGCACTAACTCATTCCGTCACGTTTAAGAATCTTTGTTTATCATCGTTAGAAGAGTGATACACATTTTTCTATCACGAAGAATTCTTTGCTCAAAATCTTTTTAGCTGAATGTAACATTAATTATTTTGTTGCCTTAGCTGTCAACTTAATAAAAAAATATCTCTTAAAACTACAATATTTTGCTTTTAATTTTTGAACTATTAGAGATCTTCACCACCTGATCGCTATAGCTCGCCAACCCCCAATAATTTCTGCGCAGTTATTTTTTGTTTCGTTCACATCAAATAACTTGTAATTTTATCTAAAATTTTTAGTAAACAATATCTATTTCTACGAAAGTTAAAACTTTTCACTCATAAATTTCTAAGAAAAACTGTGTTTTATTACACTTCCCACGTCCACGGAACTATTCGACCGATTTCGCTCGCAATTTGTAATTTACCATTTACAATTACATCTATTAAAATGATGTAAAATATTGCATACTTTGCAATTAAAAATTTTTTTTCAGCTATTATAAAATAAAATAATAAAAAATAATAAATATTTACTAAAAGTGATATTTTGCATGGAATTATCTTTGGATACATGAATTTTATAGTTATAAAAAAATTCCATTTTTTTCAGCTATTATAAAATAAAATAATATAAATAATAAATATTTTACTAAAAGTGATATTTTGCATTGAATTATCTTTGGATACATGAATTTTATAGTTATAAAAATTTCAATTTTTTTCCAGCTATTATAAAATAAAATAATAAAAAAATAATAAATATTTACTAAAAGTGATATTTTGCATGGAATTGTCTTTGGATACATGAATTTAATAGTTATAAAAAATTTCCAATTCGCTGAAAAAGTTCTTGTTATATGGCAAAATATGCAAAAAATTAAATTCACATTAAGGGATCCAAACTCTGGATCACTCTCTTAAAGAAACTGTAATGACTATATTACCCAGATTCTGGTTACTTCCTATAATTTGGGGGTCATAAATCCAGATCCAAAAAAAGAGGTATGTTTATTAAGAGAAAGTATGTTTTTGAGTCTGATTTCGTAACTTAAAATATCATCTGCACTAATTATTTAGCCTTTATTCATCCCTTTGAATCATTAAGATTGAGTTCTAGAACGCGAAACTCTGGTCATTAGATCAAAAGTCATTCAGGGTGGTCCGTTTTTTATTTTGTGCACTGTACACCCATCATCAAATTGTACATTAAACTGATCGTTAAGATTTAAATACTTTTACTAATCTATTCAATGGTAATTTATGATAGCATATCATTATTTTTTTACAATATAAAATAATCAAAATCGCTTATAAGTTAGACACCAATTCAAATAAGTTTATCTTAAAATGTAGAGTAATAAGGTAAAATCATAGAATTACGTTCTAATACCCATAGTTTTGAAATTTAAATTTAGAAAACAGTCAGAATCATAAATTTAGAGCTCAGTAGAATAAGAAAAATGAATATTACAGACGAATCCAAAAGGATTCACAGAGAAAACAAATATTTTCAAAACTACTAGAACATGGTAAAGTTTTCCGTGCGAACACCAAAAAGCTCGATAATTTTTACCAAAGTGCTCTCATAACGATTCTACTAAAATTAACAATAATATATGGTTTTATAATAAGTGATAATATTTGGTAAATGTTGTAAAATTTGGTATTTTTACTATGATATTTTAGACAATGTATAAAAAATATTATGTTAAATTTACTTTCATATTATCTAATTCTTACTAATTTTATGAAAATAAGAACTATAATTTAAAACGCAACGGAAAAATTACCAAATGGATAGTTTAAGTACCAGTTGACTTCATTAACGAGAATTGATTTTTTTGGCAAATGTCTTTAACATTCAGTAAGGAAATTTTCCCAAAATTGTTTCCTCTGTGGTGGGTATACGTAGACTAAAGTGAAAAACAATGTGAATAAAGCATGAATTAAGCTCAACTAGTGTAGTAATAAATGGACATACTATAGTTTCGGCTCTCTAGACAAAAACCTTCCTCAGTGTCTAAACACCAAATAACTTTTAAAAAAAATACAGAGCTAAATGCGTCCAATGTGGTTTAACTTATCAGGACGCAGGAACAAGCTTGAACAAGATAAAAAAAAAATGTTAAGGGTGATAAGAAACAGGTGGGAGAAGGTTTGGCGGGAACCTCCAGAGATGCAAAAATTAAATTAGAATGAATTTCCAAACAATGGAAAAGGATGGGATACTGGAAAGACAATTAACTAAATTATAAAAATTTTGAAAATCTGGAGGGTTTCCAAGAAATTTAGCTGTTTTGAATGATTTCTGAAGAGGAAAACTTAAAACCTATAACCTTGATAAGAATTCTGCTTCCGGATCGCACCGATCACATTGCGAATGTAAAATATTTTCAGTGGTTGACGGGTTATGATTTAGAATCCCAATGCAATGGAACAAACCGTGGGAGGTTTTAGTGGTTTCCCTCTTCATGCAGCTCAAATGTGTGTTAGTTTGATTAAAATATCCTCCAAAAAGACTAGTTTGCTCCAATGCTGTCCAGTAGTTGCTTTGTCTTCTAGGTTGGATTCAAAATTATCAGGGCAAGGAGTGGAACATTTATAAGATAGTCATAAACTTTGACTTGGATCAGCTGCTCGACGCCGGTTATAAAATGAAATAAAAAATATACAATAAGTCGCACTATCCAATATACGATAGAACACTATCAAATTTTTAGTATTTTCAGCACTTTGCCTCTTTGGAAAAAGCTGGATTTTCCAATTATCCAACGGTGTTTGTATAGGAGAAAAAAAAGAAGGTAAGAACAATTTCATTTCAAAAAAAGTAAACTACATATTTGCCATAGGCACTTTTTTATAAGTTCTCAGTTTTTGATAATTTATGCAAATTCATCTTTTAATAGCTTAAAATACTCTGACCAGTATTAACTCATAACCAGGCAAAAATTTTATCAGAATATTATATTTCGATGCTTTTTTTTAAAATTCTGCATAAAAAAAGTTTTTATTATAAAACAATGAGTTTATTCTTTATTTATTTTTTAAATATTAGTTTAAACTTTTTTATTCGTTTCAATACTGTTTGTCATAAAATAAATTAGCATAGTATATTTTTTTTAACAATAATAAACCCACAGACAATTTTATTACTCTAAAAACATCTTACATTAGTTGTATTATTTTGCACTTGCTATATAATACTTAAAATCAATATTTAGTTTTAAAAACTTAATGAAGTTTCATAAAAATAATTTTTAAAAAGTAAATGAATACGTAAAAAAGTAAAGTTAGGTTGTATACTCTAAAGTAAATAAAATACTTAGAAGAATGAGATAAATGTGTAATGATAAAGCTAAAACAATTCGAAGATATTTGTCTAGATTAATAGAACTTGGCATGACAACATTATGCTACTTCTGAAAATTTAGTATAAATAATGATATTGTTAGGTTATTGAACTTTAAACATAATTTTTATGAAACAAATAAATAAGCATTTTATCAGAAAGTAAAAAGTCTTATTGTAGTAAAATGTTTCACTTTGAAGAAATTAACTTCGTTACAATATATTTTTATTAATAATTGCGAGCAGTTATAGTCCATTACTTTCGTTATTTATTTAAGGTTGATAACAGTCTGAACAGCTAATAAGTAAGTTCAAGGAAACTATTCGTCGATCGAAGTTATTTTTAAACTTCTAATACTCGACATGTTTTTACTTTTCCTCGCTGAAAAGATAGAAACGTATCTCAAATTTGCATTTTATAGATGTTTTATTTTAAAAATAAGAAGTGATATTTACGAAAGCAATTATTCTAATAATATGTTCATGATTTATTAATAGAATAATCTTTTAATTAATACTAAAAGATAAAAATCGTGACTTGATGTTACAAGATTATTTCAGTCTATTTCTGCACTATAAAAAAAACAAGAACTAAAAAAACTCGAATAATAGAGATTGAAGGAAATAACAAAAACGAATCTCCAGAGGTGAAAGAAAGCTTTTAGAAGGCACTTATGAAGTTAATGCTGTTTTTATGTTTGTTTATAAGGAACAAAATATATCTACTTATTGCGTAGATTGTTCATGTTTTTTTTCTGGAGAAAGAAATCAAAGCAACTCAAATAGCGTGGTGATTATAAAGAAGTTAAAATTATATGAAATTGCACGTTTTTGAAATTTTAAATAAAAATATACACACACTGTAAAGTGATCAAAAGATTATTGTGTATAACTTTTGTTGTAAATATTAGAATTTCATGAAATAAATTACTATCGTAATGGTTTGAGGTTAAAGTGAGCACATTTTTATTGAGACAAAGCGGGACAAATGGGATGAAATGAGAATTACAATTTAGTCAAATTTTCAACACGCACAATATATATATATATATATATATAAATACGAATAAATGTTTGCAAAAATATTTTCAACATCAATTGGAAGTAAGTCAGATGCTGTTTGAATAGTATAGGTATAGAATGTGCGCTGCACAACCTACTCCAATATTTTTTTGTTTCAAATGTTCGTTAAGTTTCGTAAAAACGTTGATGCCTCTTCTAGCTGTTCCACCAAAATTTACGTTAGTGTTATCAGCACAATGGGCAATAATTTTATTGTTTAAATTATTTTTTTTAAAAATAGTACTTATTAAATCAAAAATTATTTGTGAAGTTTCATCAGGCAATGAAACAAAATCTAATATTCTAATTTTAATTCCTGTTTCTGGATCAAAAAATCTATCACCTGTGGGAAATAATTTTAAATCTTTGTGGTTGGAAGCATCAGAATATATGGATATAAATGCGCATTTTTCTAATTCTTTCTGCAATTATGAAAACGAATATGGTGAAAAAACATTACAAATAATTGCTTCGGTTTTAGTCCTTGCACATGCATATTTTTTGTCGTACAATGTTTTGATCACTTGCGACGTACAATCCATTGATCTGAAACTTTGATTGTGGTTTATGGTGCGGAAAGCAAATAGCCCTTCCGCTAATGCTAACTGTTTCTCCATGTTGCTAAAGCTAGCACTGCGAAAAAACTGTTCCATTTTAGATGAGGAAACGGCATTATTAAAAAATCTTTTGAGCCTCTTTGTCGCTAGATGTTTAGTAATATCGTTTTTTCCACCATGTGAGACCGAAAATTCAGCATTGCGTTTATCACACAGTACCATATAGTCTATTTTGGTACTTTTAATAAACAGAAATTCTCTGCTTAGCTCTTCATTAAATTTGCATCCTCTTTTTTTACTCATCTTTTATTTTGTGGGTAAATACTAGAAATAAATAAAAAAATTATTACAAAGGCTAAAAAAGAGTATTAAATTTTACCTTATTGACCGTTACTTTGTGGCGACTATTGCTCAACCTTGGTCAATCAAATAATGAGTCAAACCGAACGTCAAATTGAAAACAACAAACCGCACTGTCTAACGGCAGTCCGCACTTATCTGAATTAAGCCGAAACGAAAAGACAATGATCGCAAACCACCGAGTAAATCTAACTTGGTACATTGCCTAATTTAGTTTACTCTGCACGCATTTTATGTGTTTTTTATGTATTTTTTATTTCTTTATATTCACTATAATACTTAATAAGTAATAGGAATATATTTTTACAGTACATTTAAAATAAGAAATGCAGATATTTTCTAAAAAGCGGGACATTTTTAAAAATCGGCGGGACGCGGGACAGTCCGCCAAAAAGCGGGACTGTCCCACCGAAATTGGGACGTGTGGTCACTTTATTTGAGGTACATATATTATCAGTATGTAGAGTACAAAAAAAGGAAAAAAACAGGCAACCCTAACTAACGTTTGATCTAATGATCAGATCTTCACGTTCTAACTAATTCTTAACGGTTCGAGTAGGTGACCTCAAATGTGCTAATTAATTAGTGCAACCAATATTTTAATTTATAAAATCGGACACAAAAACTTTGTTTAAATAAACATAGCTTTTATTCGCTGATTTCAGATTTCTGACCCTCAAAATATTGGGGGAGCCACAATCTGGGAAATATGGTTCCCATACGGTCCCCATAGTGAGCTGTTCAAAGTTTGGACCCCTTAATGTTAATTTTACTCTTTGCGTATTTCGCTATATCTCGAAAGCTTTTTAAATGAATTAAAAAATTTTTGCACATACTTATAAAGTTCGCTTATCCAAAGATAATAAATTCTACACAAAAAATAAATTTTAGTATATGTTTATTAATTTTTATTATTCTATTTAATAATAGTTGAAAATATTATGAATTGTAAGGCATACTATTTTTTACATAAATTTTAAGTGTGTAGTTTTACATGGCTAAATATAAAATTTTACCGAAATTAGTTGAATAGTTCCTGAAAAATCAAATTTTAGATATACGACTTCTTTTAAAATTCCATTTTTCAGGAATTTTCAACCAATTTCGCTTTAATTTTGTATTTTGCGATTTAAAGTTAGATACTTTAAAATAATGCAAAATATTACGTACCTTACAATTCAAAACTTTTTCGAACATTATTAAGTAAAATAATAAAAAATAACAGATAAATATATTCTAAAATTCATTTTTCTCATATCTTTAGATAAACGAATTTTAACGAATTTATAAACGAGTTTGTGCAAAAAATATCTCATCATCATAGTTGGCCAGACAGCCCAATGTGAGCCAATGCCTTCCTCTGAAGATTCCTCCATGACGACTTCTGATTCACCTTTGATCTCCAATTCTTTTCATTAATAGCGAGAAAATGAGACAAAATATCTCACGTAGCTTAAAAAGTTCTCGAAATATGGCGGAATAGGCAAAAAGTAAAATCAAAATTAAGAGGTCCAAACTTTTGACCCCTGTCCTGACCATACTGTGCGGACCAATTTTCCCAGACTGCGGCTACCCGGGACTTGAAGTTCGATTTATTAACCGGATATTAATTTTAATCTTGAAAGATTAAAAATGAAGAACTCGGCGCTAAGCATCGAGTAAAATTTAACTAAATAAGGTGGTGACCGCTATGTTGTCAAATGAATAAATATTGTAAGAGATATAACACCATTTCATTGACTTTGCTGTTAATAATTTTTTTTCTTCCCGAATTCATTACTATTATGTATTTACTAAATATAGAGGCAAACTCGTAGTGCTAATTAACTTAATTGTATACTTCGAATATCCAGAGTTTCTTTGTTCCGAAAATAAAAAAAAAATTGCTGTTTTATATTACTAAAGAGATCAACAGTGTTTTTTTCTCAAAAAATACAGTATTTAATATCAATACAGCATTCTTATTTACTTAACTGCAAATTGACTAAATTGTAAATTACAAATAGACTTCGTTATAAATGAAGTCAAATAACGTGATTGAAGTCCGAATATGGGTCATCACGAATAATGAACATTTTTTGTGCTTAACTCACGATGTTATACTGTATTTATATCTAGAACTTAATAAAATCTATCTTTATTTGGGTGAATTTCGCTACTCGATAAATACATTCATCTCCATCGATTCGAAATAAAGCTTTTGATCATTTATTGATACTTACTATTTACCTATTATACATGTGACCGGCAAAGCGTGAAATGCCAGCATTATATATGTTAATTCGCGTAATAGTAATTAAATCACAACTTCAGTATATTTCGAAAGAACATCATCTACTTTTATTTACAAACGACTACTAACAAAAGTGTTGACATGCAGAGACAACTAAGTTCTTTTATTTAATCTTATTACTAATTTAATTACCGGCGTGCAACAATATATAATGCCTGACGTTTTTATGCAAAGTATGAAATATGAGAAGTATTACATACTTTGCCTAGGCATTATATATAATGCCTAGGCATTATATAAAATCCCGGATGCTATTTAGGCAAAGTATGAAAAACATCAGTGTAGGGTATACCGGGCAATGACACTTGACCTTAAACATCAGTGTAGGGTATACCGGGCAGTGGCACTTGACCTTAAAAAACCATTCCCCGAAATATCCTACACTGATGTTTTTTTAAGGTCAAGGGCCACTGCTCGTTATATATTTGACCGATACTCCAAACACTGATGTTTCTTTTAATCTATCGTCAGTAAGTATTAAAATATCGAATAAATGTAATTATATCCACGAATAAATTAATATAAAGTCGAATGTAATAAATATTTCGGACGTTCACCAAAGCGACTACGTGATTGTCAACATTCCCCGGTGAAAGTCAACAACCACCGATTTCGGTCATTCACAGTAACATGAACATCATTTACATAATAACCTCATCAGGACGTTTATTTCATACTTTGTCTAAATAGCATCCGGCATTATATATAATGCCTAGGCAATGTGTGAAATACAAATCATTTCATACTCTGCAGGCTAGTTTTAGGCATTATATATAACATAATAACCTCATCAGGACGTTTATTTCATACTTTGTCTAAATAGCATCCGGCATTATATATAATGCCTAGGCAATGTGTGAAATATAAATCATTTCATACTCCGCAGGCTAGTTTTAGGTATTATATATAATGCCGGATTTCATACTTTGCCGGTAGCATACACATTTTACAGCAATGACAACATAAATAACAAAACTACATATATCAACTTATTCCACTTTTAATTTATTGTGAATTATTGAATTATTGATTGTGAAGAATTTAAACCTCTTGAATCGATACTGAATAGATACTCATATAGAAATATCTTATGTGAATAGATACACACCAAGTTTTTAAAACTAGAAAGAAAAAAAACGATGCATGCTTTTGATAAAGTACGAAAACTGTATTTCATACACAAAAGGAATACTTTCATCAATACTTCATCGTCTTTCAGACTTTTAAAAATATCTTCAATACATTTTCACGCCCTAGTAAGCTTTAAACTTTATACACTTCTTTTATCATATTGAGAACTGTCTGCTTTGTGATCCTTTATATCAACGTATTTTTCCTGCAAAACATATTAACAAAAGACCTAAAATTTATTATTAGCAAAAAATATTTAAATAGATAAGTTTTATTAATATATTTAATTAAATCTAAGTATAAATTTATTTCATGAAATTGAATTAGAAAACGTGAATTCCATTGTGGTATATTTGTATTAACAAACAATACAAGTAAACTATTTGTTATGAATTTTATGAAAAACATATTTTCGAAACATAATAAGATGAATTGATTTAGCTATTGAAAAAAGTAGGAAAAGCAATTAAAAATCGTTACATAGAGATTTTGATTGTTTTCTATGAATATGCTTTGATATTCCATATTTTTTTAAATGTATTTTAGATATAATCTTGTTGTATGATTTAAGAATTTTAAAGATAAGGATTTGGTACAAAATTTTTTAAAAAATTAAAGAGTTTCCTATATGATTCTTCAATCATATAGGAAACTCAATTTTGATGGAAGTACATCAGTCATTTGTATAAAATGTTATAAAAATGTTCTGTTATAAAAATTTGAGATCAGATTATAAAGTACTAAAAATCATTATTAGTTAGGTTCATACAGCAAAGGTCAAACTATAAACTGTAACAAAGAGTTAAGATGTACAAATTTAATCTAATTACTGTCTTGACTTTCTCCATGAAGGATTGTCAGGAGAATACAAACAAATATACGTATTTGTAAAATAAATTCATAAATGTGTTCTCGACCCCTAAATGTTTCTCTTATTGCTCAAATTTAACGTTTGGAGTATTCTTAACATGTTTTCTATCTCCAAGAATTATTTTATTGGAAGGCTCCACAAAAATAAATTTGAAATTAATTTATTTTTACTATATCCAAATTTGAATTATATTTTTATTTCCACATAACTTTTTGTAGTTTAATTCTACAAGTGTTTGTAGTTTGATGGAAATTTTTATTTTGTTTAATTTAAAATAATTGCAGTAGATCTTTAATTGTTAGAGATTTTGGTTTTGATTATGTTTGAATTTTTCAGGAAAAATTATTAATTTTAATTATACCATTAACTTTTGAGGTTCATTTTTAATCTAATTACAATATTTATCTCTTAAAAATTTTTATATTTAACACATCAAGGTTAAATTAAAAAAAGTGTCTAATGGAAAATAATTTTAATTAAAAAAGGGTATCGAAAAACGTTATTAATATTATTATTCGAAACAATTTTTATCTTTCAAAACTGCGTTTGAAATTTATATAAAAAGTAGCGGTTAAAATAAAAATCAATATTTTTTTGATAAAAAGAAGCAGCTATTGCCAGGAAAGTGGAACACAACAGAGTTCTTATCTGCAAACCTCACAGATATGAAAACATAATGTATTTAGGCAAGAACTTTTCTAGAAGTACTTTGATGAAGTACTTTGGCTGCCGCAAGGCAAGGCCGCAATAAGTTTTTTAGTTCATTCCTTTGTTTGCATGCAAGTTCTCCACCAAACGCTCATTCTTAGCAAGACGGATTATTTTTTTTCCATCTGACTTTTTTCCCTCTCTTTTAGCTCTTTATGTGTTGTATTGAAACTATTTTACACTTCAAAGAGAAATATTGAGTGAAAGAAATGTTTTAAGAAAGATAAAATGAATTTTTTTTTAAAAACAAAGATTTAAAAAAAAGATGTTTTTAATAAAAAAATGGACTTAAGAAAAGCGAAGAGTGTTTAAAAATATTGATTAATTTAAGGTAACTAATTAGTGCAAAAATATTTTTTTGAACAAAAGTTTTGAAATTCCTGTAATTTAAGCTTTCTAAAAATACTTTGTCTAAGGTGATAATACTGGATGGGCAAGTGATTTTATATCTTTAAATGCGTTTATCTCAAAATCAGATTTTTCAACATTTTGCACTATCTTAAACGCAATATATTTAATTGTTTTCAAAATAATTGTCTACAACTTTTCATGAGTGTTTATGATTATAGCGCACATATATTGAACTGCAGACTAAGAGAAAAAAGTTGATTTTAACTTTTTATGCCTGTTTTTTCTCAAAGACAAGTGCGGAAATTTTGAAAATTTGCTTTTTTAACTATATTGATCCCTAACTCAGTAGTATATGGACTTGTTTTTAAGAAAATAATTCAAAACCTAGTTGATAGCCTACTAAATAAAATCCTCAAAGGAATTTCTGTTTTGGGGATAGAAATTTTTTTTACAGTGTTTAGCGTATATGCAAAAAAGCACCTTATTCTTACTAAAAAATGGTCATTTGAAAAACAAAAATAAAATAATAATAATTTTTATTGATAGTTTTATAAGTTTTTACACATTATACACCAAATAAACTAATCTCTTTTTAAATTCAATATCAATATTTAAAAAAAAAGTGCCGAAACTTGCCAGATAACTAAAACCCAAGAGAAGTATGAGAAAAATTACAGTGCTTTTGAAAAATAATTTTGCTTTTAATAATATCTATCTAATATAAAATATTGAATTATATGTTGCCTAAATACTGATGACATTTCCCTCTTCGTTTTGGCAACGAAAAGCTGAAAAGAAACTGAAGTATAAGTTTGACAGAAATGGGAAATTTTAAGCAAGCTGTTCATATTAGTTAATAAACAATACTATATTTTTGCTTTTATTATGATACTTAATTTATTCTAGTTACTTGATAGCTGCGAGCCATATTTCATTTTTAATATTGATTAACTTGATTTAATAAAATATTAAATCGTTTTATTATTCTTTAAATTTTGAATTATATTTTCTATACTGTTCAAAGATTCAATAGCTACACGTATAATACTCAAGACACTATTTTTATATTTTCTTCGACTTTTCTACTATCTTCTGCCAATGAGCAGACTGAAATTTATCATAAACTTTATATTTTTCTTCTTCTATACTGTTTTTTTTTCTTTGATCTTAAATCTAAAATGATTTTTCTCTCTTCGGTGCTTTTTTCGCACACTGTGAAACTTTTTACTTATTTTTCTTTATAATATTATTTTTCTTTTGAAAATATTATTGTATGAAATGTTTTAACAAAAAATAAGATAGATAGAAAATAAAAGATTGAGAAAAAAGTTTCTAGGGTACTATGCATGAAGAAAATCAATGGAATTTTGTATTTGGAAGTGAGAAAGTATGATGCCAGAGAAAATAATTTTTTCTATTCATATTTTTTTCCTTAATTTTACACTGATTATTGATGCTGAAATAAATATTAAAATGATAATTAGTTTCCACTTATTGAATAATTCAGTAAAAAAATTCTTTTTAAACGTTATATATTTCTTGAATTCACTGTGAACTTCGAAGGAAACAATTCAAATCAATTTTCAATTAAACAATTAAATCAATTTTACAATTAAAGTAACTATGGTAGATTGCAGATCTTCCAATAATGTTGAAAAGTGTTTAAATATATGTTTTTTTATGTCATCTCATAATTTTTTGTACCACACGAAATATAGAAAATGGTCAAAATGCATGGCCTTTGCCAATCCAGAAATGGTAAATATTTGTATTTGTAACAACAAATTATTTTGAAAACTACATTTTACAAAACTTAAGTATTCAATTATTAAATACTTAATGGTGAGTGGTTAAAAACTATGCTTCAAAAATCTAAAGTCAAGTAGAAGAGACCTAAATAAGCGGGATTTGTGTTGGAATATAGATGTTGAAAATCATCATTAATGTACTAGTGTCACGTAGAATGAATCAGAAGCAGCAACTGGCGTTTTAACTTGAACCACCTGGTCTCTTAAAGAACTAAGTAACGGAACAGGGAGTGACGAATTAGAGCATTCTAGAAACTTCTAGAAGTAAGGAAATAATAAATAAAATCTTACATTTTCGTCGAGCTCTGAGGATTGAACTCGGTATCTCTGTATCGTCAGGATAAGGACTCTAACCACGCATCTACACTGACACACTTCGCTAGTGTTTGACGAAGAACTAATCACATGTTAGTAAAATGAAACTAAGTTAGACCAAAGAAATCAGTAATTTATTAGCTGTTCAAAATGCCTTGCAATCGAACAAATTACAATCAAGCACAGTTTACAAAAGCTGCATAAAAGAGCGACCATCAAAGTTGATGTAAGATAGACGGCGCATATCATGACATGTATTATTGAAAACATCAGTCATGTCACTAACATTTCCAGAAGCAACAGGCATTCGTGTAACTAGATCTTCTTCAGATGTTAACGGGACTATCATACAGGAGGATTTGAATTTAACCCTCAATGAAGAAACTCAAGCACGTTAAATTTGGAGAACTCAAAGACCAAGAACAGGTATGCTCCACCCTATCAATGCTAACCGTAGATAGCATACAGGTGTTTTTTAATGTTCCTACGAAGTGTTATGTTACTGAGGTGTTGTGTTCCGTCCTCTAGCTGGAACCATGTTAGTGTGCGAAAAAACGGACGAACGAAGATCATAAATTCAGGTGAGACCTTTTATAGGAGAATACTGTATTAGTGGCCAGTTGAACGACTTTGTAGAATATACGGTAGTGAGGGCAGGGAGCAATTTTAGACCCCAATCGTCTGATCACTAAAGCCCTAAGAAAGATATTCGATTTTTCTTACATGGGTAAGCATAAACCATTGTTATATAAATCCGTAGGCGATTATTTTTTTAAAAACATATTTAAATGTTTTAAATCAACAATTTAAATGCTTACAAAGATATATATTTTATTTTATAGTCGTCGTTGAACAGCAGACCGAATTTCGGGTTTGCGACTACTAAAGTTCAACTCCTCAACCTTCTAATTTTGATCATAATCCAGAAGACAAGCGAAATCCAGAATCAAGTTTTGGGATCAAGAAATTTTGCCTTCGTGAGGACTTTTTGGTGGAACTAACGCATTTGCTTTACATGAAAACCCGAAAACCTCCCATGGTTAGCTTGACGGCAAGAGGACTCTAACTTATGGTCCGTCTATCACTGAGGATATTTTACGCCAGCGCTGTGTCGGCAAGAGCCGGTTGTGGAATTCCTGTCAACCAGCCAACTCTGGGAGTCGAACCCGGTCACCTCATTGGAAGGCGAATGCTCTATACCCTGAGCCACAACGGCTTCAGAGATATATATGTAAAGTTTGCACTCTAATATTAGAGCATATAAAAAATGAAGCATTTTTATGTGTGACAAAGAAGTAACGCCAACCCAAACGGTTTTAGTGTTACGCTATGACAATAAGCTTAAATAATAGCTTGCGTGACAAATTTATCGTTTTCTTTTATTATTTTTAATTAAATTTAAAAGGTCTTCGTAATTGTTTGGTTATTTCCTTTATTTTGGTTCTATGAAATGCTTAGATGTTAATTCTTAAATATATCGCCGGTTAAGAACATAAAAACCCATTTCATAAAATAAATTGCGATTTATTTGAAATATTCTAATATCTTACCATTTTCAATATTCTTAAATTTAATTCAATGGTGAATTCAATGCATATTTATATGGTTGAAATGCGCCATTATTCTTTTTAAGCTAAAGAACAAATTCTCAATAACGTTATTAATGATATTTCATTTTCTCTGTTTATTATAAAATACTTTAAATGGAAGAATGGAATAAAAATGAGTAAAATACTTATTATGGATAATAGAACTAAAATCTGAGATAAAAAAAAATCAGAACTGATTAGAAAATTTCATACTTCTACATAAAGACACGATGTGAAAAAAAAATGAAACACTAGCATAAATACGCACAATCCTACCTTTTTTACATTAATTTCTACTGGAATGAAACAAGAAAAAAAACACAACTTTTTAGCAGCTCATACTCCTAGAAGTATTTCATTCCTTAATGCTATTGTTGTTGTTGTTTCTTATCCTCATCTGGCCTGGCGAAGTCAGACCAGATCTATGAACCCGTTGACCTGAATGAAATAGGAAAGAGGGAATAGAGTGGATGTCTTCCCAGAGAAGACCAAGATAGTCCAGGATATGATCGGCGGAAGCTCTGTGTAGATGGCATTTAGGGCATAGGGGGTAAGTTTTAGTTCCTTCAGAAAATAGTAAGCCTTTCAGATGGCCGGTAGCTCGTACGGAGAGGGCGGTGCAGACTCTCCTTTCAAAGAGAAGAGTCAAAGAATCTCCAGGCTTATTTCCTTTGTACCAATGGTGGGTGGGGGAAATCAGCCAATCCCTGAGAAGCTGGGATTTCCTTAGGAAGTAAAGTTCAAGATAGGTGAGATCAGAAGAGGTAGGGTGCGGTTGGAAAATAGAATAATCGTTCAACAGATATACTAGTTGAAAAAAAGAGTGTAACAATGCACAAAAAAATCAATGATGAAGAGTGACTAAGTTGCACGCAGAACATTGCCTTTTTAAGCTTTGCCTAACATTGGGGGCAATATATTACTGATTGGCATGAGATATCTATGGGGCCAATCCGCAAGTAAGCAGAAAGGTTAACTATCCAAACCTGGCTAAAAAGAAAATATCAAAAAAGACCAAAAAGGAGTTCGCCAAGTATGTGACGTGAATCACAAATAGAATTTTTTCGTAACTTCGGATTTATAGACAAGTTTCTGAAGGTCACTGTTGAATTTGCAGATGTTAAATACTTTTTGCAGGAGTGCTGACAGGATAATGTGTCGTGAGTTTGAGGGATTGATGGAATAGAATTTTAAATGAAAAGCATGAGTAAAGTAAAGGTGACACAGATTGAGGAAGAATTTTAAGTTTAAATGAAAACTATGAGAAGGAAACTTCAAAAAGTGAACGTTTAATAAATACAATCGTTTGTATAAACAACTGTATTAATTATGAAAAAAAATGTTAACTAACGTATTGTGAAAATAGGTTTGAAAAAACAATTGAGTTAAATGGTTAAGATACGGCTCCGAGTGGAAATTCCTCTGAAAACAAACAGTTTCTTCATAGTGGATTTTCTTGAGGATGAAGAGCGATAGATGAAATTATAGAAGAAAATAAATTAAACTTTACATTGAAAAAACCAGATTTGAAACTATTAAATATTGAATATTTTTTGTAAATTAAGTTATTAATACGAAAATGTTAAAATTTTTTTTTAATATCCTTTACAATGAAATTCAATAGGTAAATTCCGGTTTCAATACCTGCGTTAAAAAATCCTGGTAGCGCCACACAAGAAGAAAAAAACAACACAGAGGGAAGGAGATTAACTACAGAATATTTAGGGAAGAATTTATCCCAGAAGCACTCCCAAGCAAACTATCACATATTTAAAAAAAAAAAAAATTCAAACTATAAACTTTTTAACCCCTTTTATTAAACCTGAAAATAACTACTCGCTATGTGGGAAGTCAGCAAAAAAAGTGGCGACTTAAATGAACGGCATGTTATTTTCTTCCAAAACTTTTCTTAAAAATCGTTTAATGCAAAAGTGCGTCAATGTAAAAGAATATTCTGTAGGAATTCAGAATCCATCAATTCGTGGTTGAAATAATCATGTAGAAGAAGAATTCTTTAACAATTCATGCATTTCAAAGTTGTAATGTAAACATCTATATATATATTTCTCTTACACGGCGACAAAAAAAAGCCTCATTACAAAAAGTTGTTATATGGATTTGAATGATTGTTTTGAAATCTGAGAATTTTGTGCATTTGCAACGTACCTAAGTTAGTAGCGAGCGAAACGAGCTTGGTTTGCGAAGCAAACCATATAAGATTGCGTAACAATTTTCGGGGATTGGCGAGCGTTAGCAAGCAGGGGGCGCTGCGCACTAGTTAAATATATTTGGTAACCCCCAAACATTTTTATAAAATGTTCTTTAAAAGTCAGCATGCTTAACTAAATTTTATCACATATTTATTATTTTTATTGCTCAATTAAATTTTAACAGCCATAGATTATTTCTAATAGGATTTTCTTTTAAAAAATATCATTTAATCAAAGAGTAAAAAAAAAAGTTTGTAAAATGTGACTTTCAAATATCTTAAATGGCTTCTTTTTGGACCTAGTGATATTGGTCAGCAACAGTATTATATCACATTGTTCTAATGTTAGATAATATCTTTTTGCTACCTGGGCAGTTATTAAAAACTTAAACTTAGATATCAAGTTAGTGAAAGGCATTTAAAATAAGACAATATACATCAACAAGAACCTGAAAAAAAATATATAACAAAGAATTAAAAGTTGTTGCTCCAGGAATTTTTTGAAGTTGTGAGAATATTGAAAAATTTCATTACGACAAAAAACACTTTAAATACGAGTACTCTATTTAGATGTATGGACCTTTATAAATTCATAATCTTATAACTTGCTAAGGAAAACTCCAATTTTAACACGGTTTGTTGTACATTACTTATTAAATAGTGAATTTTTTTAATAATTTGAAAATCAAATAATGCATATTTTAAAGCTTTTTCTTATTCTGAACTTCCAGTTTCAACTTAATTTAAAAAATAGCAACAAAATATATTAACAATAATACCAGTAAAAAAATCAAAATTATTACCATATTAAAAGTAACAAAATCACATGCATATAATTTATTACCAACTAGTTGAAAATATTATTCTTGAACCTGTAATAAGGTTAAAAATAAAAATACATTTATATGACAAAACAATTAACGTTGTAAGCAATACCACAAAATTTACTATATCAAATAACCTTTTCTTTTAGAGAGCGTTGGGATAGAAGAAATTTTTATAAAAATGTCGTAAGGATAACATCAAGGAAGATAGCCTTTTAGGTATAATTATTCTTGATGGTAATATTAGTGTTGTTTGCTATCAAAGAGTTCTATTAAATTAAAAAAAAAGAGTCTTAAGGAATCTTTAATTTTTATTCGTTTTTATTCGTTATGTCAGATAAGTTCACTGACTAGCGTTAGAGCCGTGGCGGCTCAGGGTTCGCCCTCCATTGAGGTGAACCGGGTTCGAGTCTAAGCTATGGCTGGTCGATGCGAATTCCGCAGCCGGCTTGAATCAACCACAGTTTTGAAGTGAAATATCCTCAGTGGTAGACAGATCAGAGTGCCCTTGCCATCAGGCTAACCGAGGGAGGTTATCGTGGTTTTCCTATCCATGTAACGCAAATGTGGGTTAGTTCCACCAAAAAGTTCTCAACGAAAGCATATTTCTCCCAATACTTGATCCAGGAGTTTCCTTCGGGATTGGGTTTAAATTTACAAGGCTATGGAGTTGAACATTAGTCGTCTCAAACCCAAAAAATTGGGCTGTTCAGCAACTGTTATAAAATAAAATATATTTACGTTGGTGGCTACTTTATCAACGTTTCACTTATACAAAATTATAGAAAATACTTGCAATACATTTTAAGATTAACTTTGCATAAATGAACACGATATCTGAAAAATGAAGTGAGACTACATTTACTCGATTAGTAAAAATTACCTTCCGTATCTTAATTTTTAATTTTTCTCACAAAACTGTATGAAAGTTGTTGTTTTTTAAACGTTTTCGAATCGTTTTATTGTTCATTGACAGGATGAGAGTGCTCCAACATTTTTTTTTTCAAAAGAAATGTCAAGGTTTTTTCTCTCCATTATTCCCATTTTCTACATTTAAAAAAAGACACATTCGCTATTTAACTCACTAGGGAAAGCTGTAGCATTGTAAGAGGAAAAAAACTCCTTTTAGAAAATTTATAATAAAAAAGCTTAAAGTATCGTTTATCTTGTTTTACACAATGTCGACTTCTTGCAATGAATAATGTATTTTAACGCGTAAACAATCCAGGCTGAAATGAAACACTCTTTTTAATGAATCTTTTTTTCGTTCTATCATGCAGGACATGTTTATTTCTAAAAGCGAACAACGAAACTATTTCGTTTTTAACTATTATATATTTTTTATTATTTAGCTGCGTTTTTAACGGTTTTTTTTTCATGAAACCTTTTTGCCATGGAAAAAAAAGTGCCTTAACTCAAGAAAATTTTAAATTAATTTACTTTTGCCGTAAAAAATATTTGGTCTTTAAAATGGACAACTTACTTAAACATTTTAATTGTTTGTGGAAAGACATATGTATGCTCATAACTATTTTTAACTAAAAAACTTACAGATGGAATGATGGAAATTCGACATGCTTAAAAGGCTATAGTTAAATTTATAAACTAAAAGCAAGTCATTATTCTTCTGCTTAACATTCAATTTCTTAGAAAGTTAATTAAGTTAATTCTTGGAAAGTTATTTCTTAATTATTCTAATTTCTGAAAACTTTATTTTTAATGCATTTTCATTCTCGTTTTTTACTTTATCTAACCTTAATTATATGTTGTTGTAAGGATTAATTAGGCATTGGTTTTTTTCCAGTTTTTCTTCGCTTCAATGAATGATTATTTATTCGTTGTTGGAGAAATATTTATCTGTATCGAGATCTGATTTTCATAAAGTAGCACTGAACTTTATGTCAAAAGTAGCAAAAAATAAATAAAAATAAAAAGATTAAAAAGTAAAATAAAAAATTAAGGAAACAGATTAGATATAGATAGATAAAAATCTTCATTACATCGAAATTTTTAAATATATAAAATCGTAAATCGTTTTCAGTTTGAACTGTCACATAATGTTAAATTTATAAAATGTTAACAAGAAATTTTTTTAGATACAGTTGGTCATTTCATGTATTCAAATTATAGTTCATTTTACTACGATTAACATATTAATAAAATCCACACAGGATGGGATATACTTTATGCTATGTTGACTAAAGCAAATAGAGACAGTGGAGCGAAAATAAAAAAAAGTTAAAAAAGGAGTTAAGAAGCCGATGTGAGGGGATTTGGCAGGAACCCCAGAGTTCAACAGGATTAATTTAAAATAGACATCTAAATATTAAGAAACAGTATTGAGGATTGTGAAACGAACTCATCAAAATCTTATTGATTACCGGAGAAATGAAATTGGAGCTGAAAAGTGAGTATTTAAAACAAGTTTCATCAGGAAAATTCAATTAGTTTTAATGCACCCTGACTTTCAGCCATTCTGCCTTTTTCAGTAATAATTAGTTTGATTTCGATAGCGTTTATTTTTTATTTTTATTTTAACTAAAATCCATGACGGTTATTGTGTATACATTTTTTGCTTCATTTCTAACAATAATTCTGAAAATAATTTTATTATAGGAAGTATATTTCTTTAATTAATAAAGATAATTTATGAATAAAAACGTCGAATATTATAGTTGCGGATCATATTGTAGTATTCATAAATAAATTAGTGAAAATGTTACACTACTTCATATCTGCATTCGTGAGTCCGGCCAAATACCATTCCATAATGTTCACTTGAATAGAATACAGTCGAATAGAATACGATGACCGGAAGGAAGTGTCCGATATATAATTTCCCAATTTTAATCCGTAAAGTTAAAATAGCCCTAAAATGTAGGTTTGTCCGGAATTTTTTTCTTGAAAAAGTACATCGCCACTTAAAATATGGTTATGCTCGTAAAAGTTATGTTCAGATCGTTCTTTGACGTTGTTTAAACTCAGTTGATTTGTTTGACGAATTATTACGAACCGTGAAGTAAGGGGAATAGTGTAGTGTCTCCTTGTCCGGTGTTACTTGCGTAGAGATAATGGGAGAGGGTTAATTTTTAAAGACCCGGGACCATTGGGTCTGTTGTTATAGCCAGAATAGAATAGAGTGATGTACACTACTGAATTAAGTTGAAACGTTTTCATGTAATAAGCGTATAAATTAATAAAGAATTCTTCTAATTTTATTATTTATAGTGTAGTTTGTAACATCTAAAGAAACTGGACTTTTTCTTATCAAAATTAGAAGACGTTCAAATATATTTCGAAATCTTATAGAAAACTTTTACAATATATCTGAATTTCTTATTTATATGAATTATAATGTAAATAATTTCATAGCAAATAATTCAATTCCATAAAAATGTTATTTTTCAATACCAAAAACAAAAAAAAATATATAACTGCCTTTTCGCTATATATTTTCGTATTGTTTAGCACAGACATTCCAAATATTATTTGCTAAATATTTAAGGTTAAAATATTTTTTTCCTTTTATCTTAAAATTATATATTTATCCTTTTAATACATAGAAGACATTATATTTTTTAAGGGTTTCGTTTATTTTTTTTATTTAATGCACTGTAAACAGTGACTGAGAAATGCGTTATTCTTTTTATACTCTTAAATCTTTGTGCTTTAGAGATAAAGTTTATAAATTGCTGTTTTTAAAAGCTATTTTTTTCATCAATGAAAGCGTTTTATCTTCAGAAAAACATTTTTATGAGCAACTTTCCTATTTATCCGTAATACAAATTTATTTGAAAACTTGTAGATAAGTTGCCACGAATAATATGAAGTAAAAAAATGTTTACAAATATTTGAGTTAGCTCATTATTTATACATTTTTTTTAAGATTTTATTTATATTTGTTTTTCTCGCTAGAGATAAATACTTTCTTTTTATTTATCAAGTATGTAATAAAGTAAAAAAATTGCCCAAGATATCACATTATTGATTCATTTATTTCTGATGATTCAAGAATGATTTTATTCATTTTTGACTCGACTATTGATCTTTCAAAATCTTCTTTATCTATAAAAATAAATTGACAATTTCGCATTTGCCTTATAAACACGTTACGAAGCATTACATTATTTAGAACATTACAGTATCAATGTTATGTCTTTTAGGAACAAAATTTTTCTGATTTAATACATTTTTAAAGTGATATTAAATACTTGTGTTCATGCAAATCGAATAAAGGAAATAAGCTGCATAAGCTATGGTAAAACAATGTAAAAATTGTAATTTAATATGTAATTTTTTATCCAAGGTTTATTTAGTTAAGCAACTCTAACACTTATTTTAAAATTATGTTCTTATTTGAAATAATAACTTAGCTAATAAACAAAAAACAATTTCATTTATATTGACTTTTGTCCATTAGCTAAGAAAGAAAAAAAACAGAACGTTATGAAACAGGTAAAAAAAATCGAATTTATTATAAAAGTTACAACATAAAAATTTCAATATAAGAGCAATTCTATAATCATTCGTAATTTTTAATTCATCTTACTTTTTAATATTTACGAAAATATTTTGGGTGAACTACACTATCTAGCCATTAATGACCGGACACTGTGAAGTTCGGCGGTGGAGGAATTATGGTGTGGTCCTGTTTCTTATGGTTTGGCCTTGAACCCTTGGTGTAAGTGCGTCGAACCCTGAACGCAGAAGGGTATAGAGACATCCTGGACAATTCGGTTCTTCCCACCCTGTGGCAACAGTTCGGTAATGGCCCGTTTGTGTTTCAACACGATAACGCTGCCATTCATGAAGCACATGCCATCACGGACTGGTTTGGTGAAATGGGGGTGCAGGAGTTTGACTGGCCATCCCAAAGTCCCGACTTCAATCCAATTGAGCATCTCTGGGATGAGTTGGAGCGCCGGTTGAGGGCCAGACCACAACGCCTCAAAACCAACACTCAACTCTTCCCTATGTTTCAGGAGGAATGGCGGGCAATACCTGCCGCCGTGTACCAACACCTAGTGGATAGTCTTCCTAGAAGGGTTAAATCTGTGATTCGGGCGCGTGGCGGCCCAACGCCCAACTGACTTGATACTAGCACTTCATGTATCCGAAATGAGGGTTGTTCGGTCATTAATGGCCTGATGGTGTACTTTTTTTAAACAACTGAATATGCACCGTCTGAAGTTCATCAAGTTTGAAATTGATCCTTAATTGTCCTATGTTTGAAATTGATCCTTAACTGTCCTATGTTTGAAATTGATCCTTAACAGTGCCACTTTAAACCATAATGGGGTACAAATTTTCAGAAACCTTAATAAAGTTTTAAACTGAACCATATCTTGTGTTAAAGTTGAAGTATTGTGTTTTAAGGCGTACAATAAAATTGCTCGGACTCTTCTTCTTTTTTCCAGATCTACAACCTTTGGTGGGCTTTGGTTTCCAAAACCCAAAAATTGGGTCGACTGTTCAACGGCGGTCATAAAATAAAATAAAATGTCTCCTCAGTCTTGCAGCCTTTCGCTTAGGTATGTCTGTTTTTTTCATTCATTCGACGTATCTTATATACTACATTTTTCTAGCTTTGATAAATCTTATGTTGCTTTTTCCCTTGTTTAAACTTTCCAGATGCAAGATTTTCGTATCTTTTTCTCCATGTGTTAGTTTCTTCAATGGCTCCATAAATTCTTTTAATTACTTTTTACGTTCAAAATTTCTTAATATATCTTTATCTTTGTTGGACATAACAGATATTTCGGGTCCATACGTGACTATTGGTTTTATTAGGGTTTTATAAATCTGCATTTTATATTTTTTTGAAATTAATTTACTTTTTAGCAATCTATTATCCTCAATGATTTCATTCATTCAATTTATTCATTCACTCACCTAATTTATGCAATCAGGAATTTCTAATTTATTTATTTTCTTCGTTATTTTTGAGGATTCATTAATATTAAGACCTATTTCATTTGCTTTTTCTACAAGTTATTTTAGTTGTATTAGTCTATTTTTGTTCTTGCAAAAGTAATAACTGTTTGCGTAGGCGCATGTTTATATTGACTTTAGGAATATATTTTTACGTTGGTCAAATGACGTGATTGCCAAATGTAAAGAATTATTGAACGGCACAGCAGGTAGCAAATCAAATTGCATTATCTATGTTAAAATCAAATGCATCTCCAGTTTTTTCACCTATATTTATACTAGTTTTAGAGTTTTTCATTCTTCTTTTTGTAAGTTTTATTAGTTTTGATAGTATACAAAACGTGCGTTGTTTTATGCAATTATTTTCTATTGATGTTGATGGTCGATAAAAGCATCCATAAATCATTATCGTATTCATAAAACTTTTCATTATCTGACTAACTGCAAAAAAGCTTATTCATAGTTTTTCCTTTATTTTCTTTAAATCCATATTGGAATTGACCTAGAAATTTTAGAACAGTTTTCCAGTTACCCGATTTGAAAATATTTTACATGTTACATTTAATAAGGTTATCTCTCTGCAGTTTTTACTTATCACCTTTATGGTATATAAACAAATAATTCCCATATTCCATTCCTGCGACACAAACTATGTTGCCCAGATTTTTTTTATTAATTTATAAATTGAGTTTCTATCACAATATTTCTTTCGTACTTTACTAATTTAGCACTGAAAATGGTTCAGAATAACACTATATTAAGATTGCAACAAATTACGCAATCCAAAATCTCGAGTTATAATAATTATTTTCTTCCTGATTTTCTGAAGAAAACGTTTGTTTTGTCAGTATTTTATATTTATTTCCAAATTTTGATAGCCGATGACTTAGGCCGTAAGTAACTAATTTAATCTTTCTGAGAAAAAAAAGGTATGGACAAAACTGCTAGAACAATAAAAAATTATCGTATTTCTAGCTGTACGGATATTCTGGCTGTCACGAACTTTAATATGCATTTGTAATTAATAAATAAATATTTAATACAATAATGCGTATTTCATATAATCATTAGTTTTACTGTCCTGGCAGTCTCAATTTTCCCCTAAACGTTGTATAAAATGAAGGTAGTGGGTTCGATTCTCACTGTAATCCGTGATGTTCAACAATAAATAAAAAATGGATTAAATATAAACAGGATCGTGTGCTTAGTACAAATAATGGTTTGTCTCGAGTGAAATTGAAAAACAAATAGCAAGTAAATAAATAAATAAAAAATGACAGCACAACAATATTAAACCCGCTACTTCTAACATTTCAGAACGTTTGATGGAAGGACAATGTTCATCGGCATCGGAAGCTACAGTAATGTATGGTTGCTTTACTTTCAATAAATGTTAGGGGTTGTCGTTCGATATCGCTGTTCTGCTTACAGTTATGAAGCTTGTATGCAGCAGTGAGACTGGATCCCGCTATGACACTGCATGTATGTTTCAGCTATCTTTATAAAACTATTGCTATCTGTTTCTTGAATTAAAAAGAGTTTTTAAGGTATTCTTTGTATTACAGAGGAAAGTAACTTATACAGGGGAATAAATAAATAAATCTCACTACTCCCAATAAAGATACATAGAACATACGCCATAGTTAGATGTGAGTATATTATTTTTAAAACACTTGAAAGGCTTATTTATATCCATTCTCCAAGTAATCAAAAAACATGTTTTGAAAATAATTCCTTAACCGTCACCTAACTTACATCAGCCATTTAAATAAACCTCTATTTTAAATAAGACATAGAAGTGAAAACAGTCTATTACTATTCTGTTTGATAAAAGGTATGAATATTGAAAGGTTAATTTACTTAATAAATTGTAAATTGAATGACAGTTGAGAAGAACTTTTTCTTTTGTTTTATCATGATACTTATTAAAAGAAAGGCATAAAAATCATTTATTCGGTAAAATTTACTTTTCAGTTTTGTATTTTTACTAAATGTGTGATAGCCAGAACTACAACCAGAATTTCCGGGAAACCATTACTATGCAAACAGAAAATTACCAATTAAATAGTTTAAATACCTTATATTTTGGTATAATTATACAAAATTATTTTATAATTATTTTACTAGAATTGTTTTTCTCCGCCCATTTTTTGACTTTTTTTAATTATTCTTTTAAAACAAATTATTATCCATTTCTTTTAACTCTATACTGTATTCAGTGTAAACATACTGGTGGAATGTAATGTTATAAACTATTTTTGATTTTCAGTAAATTTTCAATGATACACAATGCGCATGATAAACGAGAAAGTAGCTTATTTCTGAAAAATATTGAAAATTGTATAACAAAAAGTTTCATTGTAAAATAAAAGACTTCATCAATGGAATAAATCTCTACATCAAAATAAGACTCAAATAAAACTAATTAAATTATATTCTATTGATACAACTGAATATCAAATTATACCAATTTTGGAATGAATTCTCTCAATAAAGAGTAGTTTAGATTTTTATTGTCAATGAAAAACTAAAATAGTTTTAGTTTTTAATGAATAATAAAGCTTTTTAAATTTATTCTTTGTGCAGAGTGTACAAAAAATTGCATTAGAAGCAAAACAAAGACCCTTGTAAGCGAAAACAATTTTTATTATTAAGTCAATGACTTAAAAAGAAACATTGCAAACCTTTTGTTGAGTTGAGTGTTAAAAAATATAGAGTTCAGAAGATAAAACTTATCAACAACAGGGGACATTTATTTCATGAACGCTTTCAGGTTCGGTGACAGAGGAATTTGATATATTAGTTTTTTGAGTATTTATTTTATGTATTATAAGCTTTTTTTATATAGTGGAAAATTTATTGCCGTGACCTGTGAGAGTACACAAATGGGGGTATTAGGTTTCTGAAAGCTTTCGGCATAACATTTTTATAGAATATATAAATTTTTCTGATATCAAGGAAGGAGGAGATATTATTGTCCTCGTAGTTGTTTATATTTAATATTATTAGCATTAGTTATTAGTAGTTAGTATCTCGTAACGGAATACTAATTCATATTACTTTTGTGAATGACTGCTTATACTATAGATAAGCAATACAATATACATAATTTTTTTAAGAAAATTATTAATTTTGATACAAAACATCGAGGAATACATTCCTCTATGACGTCAGAACAGCACAGTTTCCAAAGTTTCTTCTTACCAGTAACTTAAGTAAAATTTGATATTGTGTAAATAATACAGTTAAAATATTGTGATTTTAAAGAATAAGCACCGTTATATTTCCAACATATTGTTTTTGTTATCGCTCTATTTATTTCTGTTCATTTACTTTATTAATAATATTGTTGCATGATTTATTTTTTCATTAATTCAACGAAAAAAAAGATCTATATTATCAATTAATCGAAAGCTATTAATAATAACTATAAGAATTAACACACATTAGTATGCAAGTTGAGCATGTAAATATGTAATACATTTAACATGGAAATGCATATTAAAAATATGAAAAGTAGAGAAAAGTTGAAATATTTAAATCAAATTAACCTAAGATACAAAGTAGAAATTTACTTTTTTAAGAATTAATATTAGTTTATTCACAGAAAATATTTGCAAAAATATTATAATATTTTATACAAATAATAGAAGATGACTATAAAGTCATTATTTAATTAGTAACTACACTTTCCGGTGGGAATCGTTACATGCGTTAAAAAAGAAACCTCAAATTCCATCGTCGCTTATTTTTTACATGCTTTTGCATTACGTGGAACCTCTAGCTCTCTTTTTTATGCTACTAAAAGGGTACGCCCACTGTTCGCTTCCCTCAGCAAACTCAATAATTGCTTCTCATTCTTTATTGAAGATTAAAGGGGAAAATCATTTTTTAGAAATTTGTAATTGAATCACAATTTGTTGCATTTTGAGGATCTCTAAATTTTGGTAACATGGGAAATTTGTACCTCTCTCCCTTGAGAATTATTACTTAGTTGAGATGAACCATGATATAGAAAAATGATTTCAGTTCTGTACCCTAATTCGTTTTTTTCTCTCATAATCCACTTTAATGGACATAAACATCATTCTCCTTGATCTTCTTATTTATTATCTTCTTGAATCTCTATAAAAAGATTATATTCATGAGAAAATATATAATTATTTACTTTTATGTAAGCACATTTTAACAATATTTTAATCGTGTAATAAAAAGAAATTGATGCGTAATGATGTGTAATTTAATCGTGTAATGAAAAAAAATAAAAAGAAAATAATCAAATGTATTTGAAAGAAAATTAAACTTAAGAACACAAAATGTATGACAAAAAGAGCAGTAATAAATGAGAAGTAATTTCACTTAACAATAATAACCTTTTATCACAGAACAGTTTGCATTAGAAAAAGCTTTTATCTCTCTTATGTCTTAATGTTTTTAAAATTTTTTGACGTAAATATTAATATTTATATTTGGCAACATCTACCATCTCTATTATTTTATATTTATTCATTTTTTTGTTGTTACTTTTGACATCAAGTTAAGCGCGAGCTTCTAGAAATAAAATTGCAAGAGAGATAAATTTTTCGACAGCAATGAACCAATAATTATTATTTAAAGGGAAAAAACACTTGCAATAACTTTCGAAAAAATTGAAATTTTGAAAAAAATTTCTTTAAATTTAAAATTTAAAGTAGTCCTATGCGAATGTCAAATTTTAACTCGGCAGTTGCATTTCAGTTGACAGTGGATTGGCGAATAGGATTTTTTTACTACAAGGTCTGGCACTTTTTTACTGTAAATTTAAGAACTAATTATTCATCATATACTTTTTCTTCGTCAAATTCCTTGTATATTTTTCTACTAAACTTCGTAATTTCATGTTTCTAAATCTCATTGATTTTGAGCGGCAAAGAAAATGTGACGTTAAGCAAAAATAATTTAGAAAAATTTCACAAGAGATCCACTAAAAATCGCAATTATTTTAGAACAAATTGGAATTTTGTAAAACCTCCGTGTTAAGTTCATAAACAAATATGGTTCCTTCAGCATGCCAAATTTTAACTCTATAGTTGCATTCATGTAATTGATGTTTAATGCTCGTAAGCTTACAGCTCCATTTAACCATAAAGAAGTTTATTCCGCGTCCGTTAATGCTTAAATACGCTTTATTTATTATGTCAGGTAAGTTGAAGAAATAACTTGAGTGACATGTGAGGGTTATGTCGTCGATTTAGCATTTCCAAAGTCATCTCTGAAGCCCTGAAGTGACGTTACATCACTCATGATATTATGCATTAATTGTTTTTATAATTATTTATGAACTTTAAGTTTGCTGTTAGTACAACTTTAGCTCTTACTTTTTAGAATTGAATTTTAATGTTGTTCTATTATTTGATCTTTGCATTTAAAATATTTGATGTCGCATTCAACCTAAACTAGTTATGTATAAATTGTAAATAAATGTAAATAGTAATTACTTGATGTGTTTATGAGGTCAAACCATTCATTACGCTTCACTGGGGACTTTCGGACGTGATTTTGATAACTTAATTGCAACCATTGAAAAAGCTATGCCTAATACTGGAGATACAGAGCTCGATAATCCAAGTACTTCTAAATATATTGAAGGCATCTCAGTAAAGCCTCCTCCTTTTTGGAATGAAACTCCGAAATTATGGTTTGCGCATATTGAAGCTCAGTTTAAGAATTGTCGATTACTCCTCCCCCCACAGCCCTGTAAACTTTAGAACCTGAAGCAAAAGGCTTCAGATTCTAATGCTATATAAAGTCTATTGCTTATAGTTGCACTTTTGAAATGTGATTCTATAAAATTATGAAATCAACAGTAATTGAAACAAAAAATTAAGTTATGCACAAAAAAGCAAAATTAATGAATGAAGGTACAAATTCTTTTAGGTTAACCGTAAAATTCTGTCACACTGATGATGTTTGATTAAAATTGGTAATGGAAACTACTGGTGTTAAGTTAATTGGCACAGTTATTTTAAAAAGTGCTAATATAGGTACAATGGTACTAGTATAGGTACAGATGGTACTAATATAGGTACAGTGGTACTAATATAGGTACAGATGGTACTAATATAGGTACAGATGGTACTAATATAGGTACAATGTATTATGTTAAAATATTTGACACCCATTAAAACTGCATCGAAAATTGGAGGTTTCAATCTGGATTCTGTGAAAAGAAGCCATTTATGACCTCTCTAAAGAAATAAACACTGGAGAAAATTGCTTGATTGTTATAAATTTTGATTATTATAAGTTGGCTTCGAACAATACCATCCCAAATGATATTGAATACAGTTAATCTTTATTCTGATCTGATCGGATGAACTATTAAAAACGTATTTCTATACAAACCAAATGTCCCAATATAGGTACTGCAGTATTAGTCTTTGACGGCCGACGAAAGGTATAATTATTGGAAAAAGTTGTTTGATTCTGGTGAACTTTGATTATTATAAGTTTGCTTCGAGCAATAGTTTCATGCCAAAAATTGCTGAATACAGTTAATCTTTATTGTGATTGGTTCAATTTAAAAATGCATTTTGAATAATGCAAAAACATGAAGCCAATAGCGAAGGGAAGCAAGCAATAATGAAAATGATAATGGAATTGTTTTAGCTACATTACCTTTCTATATTATCTACATATACCTTACCTACATTACCTGCATGTACCTTTCAGTTTTGTGCAAAGTTTCGCAATGTGGATTCATTTCGATTTAATGATTATCCCCTTCTTTTTCTAATCCAGTACGAAGATGTTAAGTTAAGAAGGTCTTAATGTGTGTTAAGTTTGGTTTATTAATTAATTTTGAAAGCATTAAAATAGCGTGTAATAGTAATAATGAAGATAAATAAATTAATATTGCAGGTAAATGCTATTAAATAAAAGTTAAAATCCAAATTTCATTTATTACTTTATTAATTGAATGACAACCAAGGAAGTTTAAATCACTGTCAAGTTGAGAATTTTACACAAAAATTACGGCTAACGAAATTTTGCCAAAAACGATTAAAAAATTGATTTCAAACTATTACCTTTTTATGCTGAACAGAAATGCGATGAATAATCCCCTTGAAAAGAAAAGCTTCATGAGGAACAATATAATGATGTTCCTGCTTATTAAAAGCATTAAAATACAGAAAAATATGTAAAATTATTTTCAAAATATTGCATCCTGTTGGGACAAACTATATCAATTAAATTAAAATTAAAATGTATAAAAATTTTATTACAATCACAAGAGTTTTATAAAAATATAACTATTTCAAACTGAAAAGCAATAGAAATTTAACAAAGGAAAATAATGCATTAACTGTCAAGAAATTAAATTCTGAAAAAAATCATATTTAACATAATTATAATTTTGAGAAGAAAAACATATGAAAGAAAATAGAAAATAATAAATAAGGCTTTTTAATTACATAAGTTAAAAGCTTTAAAGTATTTTTAGCGTAGGTGTTTTTCGTTTTTTCTTGCCCACGCTTCTTGAATAATGGAATAGTTTGCCACTCAAGTCTATTCCTTTTCATATGTTTCAACTTATAAGCCTCTTTTGAAGTTTTTCATTTTTACCATGACTAATATGCATGGTTTTTATCCCTGGGGTATTTATTACTTTTGATTCACTTCATCATTTAATACTTTTCCACTCAAAAAGGCGCATCTGTTTGTGGATCTGAAAGGAAGCTTTATGTTTGAAAAATACCATTTGAGGGAGCTTCCACATTTCATATTTACTCTTTGCCTTGAGCATATTTTTAGGAAGATGCTTTCAAACATGTTAAAGGATGTCCCTGCTTGAATGGTTATTTTCTTATTATATTCATGAAGTAAACATCAAAAGAATTATATTGAATATTTTTTTTAAAAATATACCCTTGTACGCTATTTATATATGCAATCCTATTATTTTTATTTCAAGTAATTAAGAAGTAAAAACAGTTTAGAGTAAAACATTAATACCAGGCAACCCAAAAAGAAATCAAAATTTGGTAAATCGATTTATAGAAATACGCCAAGAATGTACGGTTTGGTGCAATTTGCCAAAAATCTGGAATTTTTAATCAATTCAAAACTTAAGTTTCTAAATTGATAATAGAATTTGTTCATAGATAGCATGTCTAACGGAAAAAAACTATGAAATAATGTATTTTGCTGCATGTCCCGCAGTGATCGTAAAAATACGGTTTCCAGCTGAGCAACAAAGACAAGCATACTGGCTGCGCTCAGTAAGTAGTGATGGTGTGTGACCATCAAGCTCATCAAAGTGGTGGGTGACCACTTTGATGAGCTTGCGTAGGGACTGATGGAGCTCGGTATTGATTTTCGTCAAACTGTTTTTCCGTAAAGTGCTTGACTTCGCAAGCAGGACGTTGGTATACCAAAGTAGAGGAGCCATCCCCTCTGCAGAGGATCAAAATTGTGATGGCATGTCTTCGGATTTTCCTCAGGGATGTTTTCCAAACTGTCACCAACAGCCCATTGTGCAGATCTAGTGCAACGTAAATGAGCAATAACAGCAGCATGCAGACCATTTCAACTGAATTATTTGCACCGACGTCTATTATTTTTGCCTCCCCTCGATAGTGACGAGTATTGTTTGAAAATTAATTTCATTTTGAAAATATTTTTCATAGTATTTCTTAGTAAGCAACGCCTTCTGTTAACATACTTTGGGATTCATTCTGATATTTAGGGGGGGGGGGGAATTTCTGGTTTCCTAAGCAAAATGCAGCTGATTGTACCTCTTTTTTTTAATCTCCTTTCATTTTCTTTAATTGATTTTTTGAATCATATTGTTCATTTTTGGGACATATTATTAGGATTTTCCTTAAACAAGTTCTTTTGCGAGTGCATTTAATTTTTGATTTTAATTTTGATTCAATCCAGAGCATTTTAATAGTTTTCCAACTGTTTTGAAGCTTAAATTTCTAGTATTATGTAATTTCGAAAATGTAAACAAATTTTTTGATTTCAAAAATACAGAGTAGTACTAAAGAGAAAATTCTAGAGGGATTTTTATATCGAAATTTTATTATTTTCTACGAGTCATTTGCAATTTTTAAGTAATAAGATAGTTTACAGAAAAGTCTGTTATTTTTTATAATATTTTTCTTTTCAAAAAAATAAAACTTTAATTTTAATTGAACTGTGTTGGATTAGTTTTGTGAGGTTCTTATTTTTAGAGATGGATTTATGTTTAAGTCATTAACTGCGTATTTTGTGTGAGGTGTTAGTCTCAGCTGTGTATGTTTTATCATATTTTATTTATTACTTTTAAGTAAAATGCATTTATAATATTTGGAACTAATTAGATATATTAATAATAAATATATAGATGGTTTATTATGAAAGTTCGAAAGTGTAAATGCCGAGGTAGCAGAGAACCATCAATTTTACGTCAAAAATAGGTATATTTCACCTTTAAATTTTACTATGCATTCGTAAAATTTACGAAAAACTGACACGTCGAATTACAGCAAAAAATAGTTATCCGAAAGACGTAAAATTTACGTAAAATTTTACGTAAACAAATTCGTTTATTTTAAAAATATTTCACCAGCCACTTTTTACTAGGTGAGAATGAGTACGTTATTTTTACATATTGTTTACGTCAACCATACGTCAAAATGTACGTAAGTTGAAACGTCAAATTATGGAGAGAAAAATTTATCAAAACAAATAAATAAATAAATAAATAAAATTTGCGTAAATAAATTCGAACAGAAATTTAACGAAATTTAAATGTCAATCGCCAGTATTATTTAAAATACACAGAATCTTTTTTACTAAATCTAATTAGTAAATATTCTTTCGTAAATTTTTTTCGTATACGAAAGCAATCTTACCGAAAATTCATTCTGTTAATATTACGCAAAATATAGCAAAGATTTCTTACCAAATATCTCAAAGGTAATATCATTCCGCAATATTACGTAAAACTTGCGTATAAAGAGCGTTGACTTTACCACTTTCCAAAAAATTTACGTTTTATTTACGTATCATGCTACTTGCGTGATGGAAGAGTTTAGACATATTAATAATAATAAAATTTAAAAAAATGAGTATCGTAAGTGAAAGAAAACAGTTTTACCTTTTAGAACAAAACTGACTTCGAAAAATATTTTTTTAATGTACTTAATAATTTAATTTTAATGTACTTAATATTTTCTTAAATACTTAATAAATAAATAAATAAATTATTGAAAGGAATCAAACAACACACGTTATGTATCACCAAAAATATTTTCATGTTATAGGAGTAATCTGAAACACCAAGAAATAATTTACTTTTGTGATTATGTATTCGACGAAAATAGAAGTATTGGACTATTATTTTGATGGTTTAGTTTAAATTACTTTGTTTAAAAAAAATACGTTTCCAATAGTTGTGGTTGGTTGGTTCTAATGCCACTTGCCACACGAGCAAGCCTGCTTGGTGAAACCGAGCAAATTTAGGGCAGAGTGTGCATTTCTTGTTTTTCAGTGGCGCCATCTATGGCCAAGAAAACGACTTCTGTCACACCCGTTTTATAGGGCGGACCCATTCATACGTTCATTTATTCATCCACAGATCGTAATTTTGTCCTGAATCAGCGAACGATCGCTGACGGACCCCCAGAGATATTGATTTGCTATGGGAACATGGAGGACTTTTGGAACTCGACAGATTTAACAAGCATGAGGCGGCGGGGTTCGAACCCACGAACTCTCGGACATGGGCCCAGCGCCCTACCGACCAGGCTATCTCGGCCCTCCAATACATGTAAAACCCGTGATGCAGAAAATATTCAGCCATCTATTTATTAGAGATCAAACAAATACATATCAAAAAATAATAGTGTACATGGTAGTTTTTCATTGAAATCAAGCAGTTACCCTGTGTAAGTTTTCTAATTATTTTAATTCAGTGATTCTGATATTTTTTATATTTTATTGACATTCAAAATATTAAGGATTTTATTTAACTTGCACTGTGCAAGAATACAAAAAAAAAAAAAAAAGATAACTGGGAATAACAATTTCTTCCTTTTAATTATGTTTTTAGTACCACGAATTTGATTAAAGTTTGTTTTTAACTTCAAGATTCGGAACTTATTACACCATAAGGAAAAAAAAATCAATCAAATGTTATTTCAACTCAATTAAGCCATGTAAACCTTTTTTTCTTAACTATCTCCAGATAATGTTATTTTGCTGTACTGCGAACAATAGCGTAGAAAATTACATTTTCCTTCGTCATTAAATTCTTTCCTTTGTGACGTTTTATCATCGTAATCGAAATACAATCAGTGTTGTTTTTAGTTTTCGACAGTTTGTCGAAATTTATTGCTTTTAATAGAGAAAGGAATCTAATCTTTCGATCGCTTCTTACTACTTTTTCTTCTATTTTTCTCTGAGATCGAGAGATTGAAATTAAATAACTAAGTTTTACTCGAATTTAGACATTGTTATACTTTTCTTATTAGGTTTTCAGAGTTTACGATATTAAAAGTTTGTTATTCCTTATAATTTATCTCGAAAATGTAAAACTTGTTTATAATTTGTTATCATTAAACTGTTTATCAAATTTTCAGAAATACTTTTACACGCTTTATAACATAATAAGAATGTTCTTTTTTCCGTGAGCACCACTAAAATATTTCATCCTCTATTTGCGGAAAGATAAACACTTCGGAAACGTTATAAACAGTTTCATGAAAATCATACTGGTTTTTAAAAATATTTATGCATGAATAAAAGAAAAATGTCTTGACTGGAAAATATCAGGATTTCACTTTGATTAACTTTACAAAATATGACCGATAATTTACATATAACATCAATGAAGTGTATAACATCAATGAACTTCGTAGCCTTTTAATTTATAACTGAACCTGAAAGATAAAGAAACTACTGGGCCAAGCAGTCGAACAAAGTCTTAATAGAGAACCTTAACCCCATTTATATTAAATGAAAATAGAAGGAAAACTCATAAAACGTTATTACTTTGCGTTATTAAACTACGAATGAAGTTAACGGATAAATAAAAATGTAGAACTTTAAGGTTTTCAGAAAAACAAACTCAGTAAAACATGCTTTAACAGTTAATCACATCATAATGGAGATTAAATGTATTCGATATAATTTGAGATGATACTATTGCTTGTGGCCAAGTGATGATGAGAAAATTTAAAAAAAAAATCAAGTTATTTTCTCTGATATTTACCCCTTGGAGTAAAAAAAAAATCATACAAACTTATAAGCATATTTGGAACCTTTTCAATCAACTCCCATTACTCCGGTATCAGTAGTGCCTATTACCAAAATTAATTAAGCATCATTGGTGTTAAGCACCATTGGCGGTTTTTTACAGTTCCGAAAAAATTTAAGCCAAAAAATTTTTTTTGGACCATAACTTTCCCCCCCCTTTCAATCGCTGCTGATTTTAAATTACTTAGCTTTTAAATTACTTACTTCAAATGTGTAACTATAAACTAGATAACCACGACGTTTCAGATAATTAAATACATACCAGTTTGTTGATGTTGCCCTCGCATGCCATCTACGTTAATTTTTCAGCTTACCTGACAAAAGGAATTAAAAAATAATTAAGTATTAAATATTAAATAACATGCAATAAATTACTATTTAAATCAAATATAACTGTGAGATAATAAACATCACTGACGATATCTTTAACCTATTTATTAAATATTAAATAACATGCAATAAATTACTATTTAAATCAAATATAGCTGTGAGATAATAAACATCACTGACGATATCTTTAACATATTTGAGGAAAAAATCGTTTTGAGTTTAATTTTTAGCCATGAATGGTAATAATTAAGAACGAGCCACGATTGCTCAGGGGATAGAGTGCTGATGTAAAATATCCTCAGTGGTTGACAGATCATGGGTTAGAGTCCCCTTGCTGTCAGGCTAACTGTGGGAGGCTTTTTGAGGATTTTTTCTCATTGTAACGCAAATGCGGGTTAGTTCCATCAAAAGATCCTCCCAATGAGGTGACCCTTGTTCAAATCCCAGCGATGGACACTAACCACAGTGCTGACGTAAAATATCCTCAGATTGATGGATAATGGGTTATAGTGTTCCTTCCAGCAGGGAAGCTTTCGTGGTTTTCTCCTCCATGTAACACAAATGCCGGTTAGTTCCATCAAAAATCCATCCAATTTCTCCCAATACTTGATCCAATAGTTCCCTTGTCTTCTGGATTTGGTTCAAAATCCCAACGCTACAGAGATGAATATTGGTAGTCGTAAACTTAAAATTGAGTAGAATGTTCAAAGACGGTTATAAAATACCTAATGCTGAAGCTGCGAATTCATTTTGCAGAAGTTTCTCCAAAACTATTATTTGAAACTTTTTTTAAAATTTGTATTATTAGTGTCTAACTAGCAGCTGTCTATATTTTAGGACAACATCAAAAAAAGTTATAGAGTTATAAGAGACAGAGAAAGGAAAATGGGGAGGGAGAAAAAAATGCAATTTTTTTTAATTATTATTATAGGTTATTAAAAACCTAATTGTATATCGCATGTACTTAAATGTTGAAAGGTGTTAAATCCCTTCCCTTTAAAACTGTTAAAACTCTTCATAAAAAGGTTGAATTTAGATTTTTAATGTATCTCCATTATCAAAATAATTTTATTTTCTTTATATTATTTTACGAAAGATCAGTGAGTTGTTAAAGCTTAAAAAAGATATCATATTTTTAAGTATTTATATGAAACAATAGATCGTTTTTTTCCGTACCTTAAAAGGTTTAGGAAGAGTATAATGCATTTTTATACCTTGCTCAAACAATCGAAATCCTTTTAAGGAAGAACATATTAAAGAACAAAACATCTCTTTATTAGTGACGGGATTAAGGGGGATTCTCAACAGGTATTTCATTTGACAGCCCTTAAGACTTACAGCCTATTTAGCAAAATCCACAAAAGCGTAATTTTGGAAATGGATGTATATTAAAAAGAAGCATTTCTTAATCAACACTGACTACTTAACACCTTTTCTTTCAATTTTAAAATTATAAAATCTCATAATTTAAATATTCTGAAAAAAAGTATATCAAATTATTCAGAAAAATTTCGTAAAGTAAATTGGAAGAATTTATTCTGTCTTTATAAAACTTTGTAATGTTTAATGTCAATATTTAAAGAGGCTGAAAAACTGTTTAAAAACAAGATTAAAAAGGCTATTTTTTAATTTTATAATTAAGCTATTTAAGCCAGTTTTGCTCGAGGATGATTTATTCTCATGGGAGTCGATCCTTAAGTTCTGACGCATAAGGTGATTTTTACTAAGTAATATGTATCTTAAAATCTCATTTAACAAAAATATTTTAAAAAAAAAACAATTATTTAATTTTTCTTAACCATTTTAGAAATTATTTTCTCTTTAATTTTTAATTATTATTAAATAATAAACTATTTATTTTCATTTTATTAATAATAAACATTTAACAATCTTTTTTTCTTAAAATTACTTCTAATATATGTGAAAAAATGTCAGTCCAGTCCAAGAAAGTATTTTCACAGCTGTAAAAAAAAAATAAATAAAAAAAAATAAATAAAATTTCTGATGTAAACTTTTACTTTTTGATAATTCGACAATCCTCGATCATTTCGTTATTTTAAACAATCAGTCGCAATTTTTTACGGAACCTTAAATCTCAAACATTAGATATAACTTCGTAACTCAAACGTGGGTGCTTGATAAAGTTCATTCCAAGAATTCTGCATCAATATTTAATTTACTTTTAAATTTGTTAAGTCAGGATTGTAAAGCGGCCAGTCTGCGAATTTATGACACATCTTTCTTTACTTTGATTCCTTGAAATAGCATAGAATTCATGCAGTAACAGTCGCGATATTTTAGTTATACAGTCAAACTCGGTTATAACGAGCACAAAGGGACCATAACATGTACTCGTTAAATCCGAGTGCTCGTAATAAACGGGTCCTTAAGGCAGGCGTGCAACCAGAAGAGGGGGGGGGGTTTGGGAGGTCAAATTATTGAGTTTACATAAAATTTAATTAATACTTACTTTAATTAAATACTTTTCTTAATTTAATGACAGCTATCCCCCCCAACCAGCAAAAAGTTTCTAGTTGCGCTACAGTCTTAAAGGAAAGAAGCAATAAATGGAAAGAAAAATAAAGGAAAAGATTCTTACCAAAACATTTATTTTTTTCATTAATCTACATATTTAAAATAGTAGTTTGTTAGCTTACTTTGAAGTTTCAGTTCGCGGTTTTTTTTTTTTTTTTGATTTCGCGCGCATTTTTTATCATTTTTAAAAAAAGATTGCAAGACGGAAAAATATTGCTCGCTAAAACCGGGTCTTGCTCGTTAAAAGCGACTTCTGTTCCATAGACTTAACATTGATCCAACCAAATATTCTCGTTTCCCTCGGTAAATTCGAGTTCTCGTTAAATCCGAGCTCGTTATAAACGAGTTCGACTGTATTGCAGTTCTTAATAAATTGTATTAATTGGTTTGTCACAAGATATCTTGCTAATGCTTTTAACAGAAATTCATATGAAGAACAAAAAAGATGGTATTTTTCTCACTTCGATCACTGTCTCTTGGGGTTTCTAAAATTTCTTTAATATCGAAGAATTTATAATAATAAATAATTAATTTCATTTTCAGTATCCAATCTTTACGTGGCAGGAATCAAAACCCAATTAAAGGACCCAGATTTTCGACTAAACCTTTTGGGTTATATTTTATTTCCATATAGTGGAATTTAAATACACAAAATCATTTTAAAAATTTATATTTATTCCGAGAAATTATGTTTCATGATTGATTTTATCATTTACACGAATTAATACATTGACACGAATTAATAAATAAATTTTAAGTGGGCATTTTATACCAAAAAGATTGCATATTAGTTAGTAAATATCCATAGTTTTTTTTAAAAAAATTATTATTTAAATTTTACAGAATTATAATTAAAAGAAACATTAATTCAATACGGGACTTCATGAGGACGGGACTCTACATATATTCATTGCAGTTATTTTTTATAACTAACATTTTGACGAAACAAGAGTGTTAATAAGTTAAATCGAGGAAGTCCCTTATTGCATTCATGCTTCTTTTGACTTGATTTAACTTGGAATTTCCGAATAGATTTTTTACCAGTTTTTAATTTAGGAATTTAGTTTTATTAGTAAAATATTATCATTGGGGAAACAAAACTAATTAGGTTACAATTTTTCATTTCAATCATTGGGTTAGGTGTTTATGAAACAATTAATATATTCAATGAACAAATTTGTATAGTCATCGTTATGAGCGCACTAAGTTGGTCTGTATATTATTACCGACTGAGAGAACTTAATTAAACAACAGTTGTTGTTGTTGATGTCGTCGTAGACCATTAAAGAAAATGGTGTAATTGTTCTTGTTTTCCAGAGATGTCACATCTGTAGCCAAGAATTTGACTTCTGCCACACCCATATCTCTCAACCGCTTATAGGGCGGACGCTTTCATGCATTTATCCATTCATCCACAGATCGTAATTTTGACCTGAACCAGAGAGCGATTAATCTCCGATTCAGTACCCTCAGAGATTTAATTTTGTATGGTAATATGGAGGATTTTGTGATCTGACATATTTAACGTGCACCAATCACCATTTCCTACACGGGAATTCTTTGGCAAGTGGATTCTAACCCTCTTTCTTATGAACGTGAATCCAGCGTCCTACCAACCAGACTATCCCGGCCTCAATTAAACAACTAATCATTAAATATATGAAATGATGAAAAATTGAACAGATGAATATTGCGTACAATGATATTATGACGTATTGGTGTGGTCAAACAAAGAGGCCCTTTTATGTCCTGATTCTTTTGCTACCTAACTTTCAACCTATTCTTTGGTCACCAAACTGGTAAAGCTTCTAAGCTATCGTGCCATTTTTGAATCCTACTGTAAAATATCAATATGAAGACCTATTGAAAAGAAATCTCACATTTACACTTATGAGTTCAATAGGAGAATCAAGGTTAGAGTGTTAACGTGGCCAATTAGTGACTGGTAGCTGACAGTTTAGAGATAACTGAATTAATTCACAATACTCATTTGCCTGTAGGGGTAGAGTCTGGAGTTTGCCTTCACCTTTGGCTAAATGGATCGGCACCAAACATGACAAAATGGGTTAAAATTTAAAATTTTTATTAAAAAGAAATTAAAGGTTCATTTTTTTAATCTTTCATTGAATTATTTGTAATTGCATGGTTAATTTAATTAATTCTTCATCGAATTTCCGTTTAAAAACTTATGAATACACGAGAAATAAAACTTTTTACGATTAAAGGAATAGTAAATATGTTTTAATTAATTAATTCAATCAAAAATTAAAGTTTTAATTTAAGTTTTTATCTTTTATATGAAATTAATTTTGTTTTGTTGACAATTTGATAGAATTGAAAACATATGTTTTTTTTTTATTAATAATTTTTTAAACAATGTAAAAATGAAAGAGTATTTACCTGTGTAAAACTTTGAAGTAACAATATTTTTGCTGTAAAACAAAGCTTCGAGACTTTCAGACGAAATAAATCCAAAAACTTCACATTTTTCTAAAACTAACACTTTTTCTAAAATATTTGAAAGTAAGTAAATTGAAATTAATAAACTACTGGGAAGTTAAATATTTAAATGATGAAAAAAAATCATATAATGTTCAAGTACCTTCTGTTGATATACATTATTTTGTAGGAAATATATTTCTTTTCAAGTTCTTTGTCAGAAAGGCAATTTTCAGGATTCATGGGATTTATTCAAAAGAATGCTAAAATTGTGCTTTTATAAAAAAGGGTGGCGGACATTTTGAAGAGGCAGAAAATCGTTCTGAAAAATTTTTTTGAAGGTCTTTTGAAATATTATAATAAAACAAGCAAACACTATTGAAATGGCTCGGAATGTTGTATTTGCGTAAAACAACTAAATAAGTAATTTTTAATTTTTTTAAAAATAAAAATACATTTTGTAGTGCAAATTTTATTTTTTCTTTGTTTTCTTGTGAAATGATACTATGTTTATAATAAATGGTTAGAATGAAGCTTATTAAATACCTACCAATTCACGTTTTTAAAGATTGTTAATTTTTATTTTTAATCTTTAACTTATTAAAATGAAATACATTTTCCAATGCTAATCTTACTTTGGTTTAAATGTTTTTTAGCTGAATTTATACTAAGTAAATAATAAATGGCTGCTTTGAAATTTATAAAAATTCACGCTTTTGAAGATTGTTAATTTATATTTTCAGTTTTAAATTTTTTGTTTTGGGTAAAAATAAGGATAATTTAAAGCACCGTATTTCTATAACTTAAAATAACTAAAGATTTGTAAAATAATTTCCGAGCTATTTTAGTTTTAAAGGTGAAATTTGTGCGAAAGTAGTGAAGCTTGAGGACTTAAAAATAAATATGCAATTTGTTAATATCTTAAAATCTCAAAAGCATCTAATTTATCTAAAAACATAAATATACTTATTTGTTCATGTCATTAAATACAACGTTTCTTATAGAGTTGTAATCTTTAGCATTATTAGAATGCTAACGAAATATTTTCCAGATTAAGTTTGCCTCATTTTGAAATTATGTTATTAATCTCAATTTACGAAAAAATAGTTAAAGTACAAGAAATGAATATATTATAGATATATATAAACCTTTTTTTAAAAAGGCGACTTAAGCAAGAAACAAAAACAATAAAAACAATGCGAATAAAGCACAAATTTTAGAACAGAAATGGACATACTATAGTTTCGGCTCTATAAACACGAATCTTCCTCCAATCCCGAACCTATAATATGTTCAAATTTTTCCATCAGAAACTTATTAAAATGAATATATATAAGTCCATTTCTCTACTTTCATTGTGTTTTATTCAAAGTGTTTTTTTCCTTTGCGTTTGTCTACATAGCATGAAGTGTACCCTACTCTTTTTTAGCATTGAAAGGTGATTAATATAAATAAATTTACGGAGATATTTCCTGGTTTTAGTCCATTTTTAAATATCTAACTATTTTTAAAAGTGCGAGACTAAGCAAAATCTTAATTTTAAATATTTACTAAAATCTTATTACTAGTTTTCGAGTAAGATTTCTTTACAACATAACAAAAATATACCTATGGTAAGCATGTAAATTTCATATTCTGTAAACATTATAGTAAATTAGTTTACATAGCCAAATTTAATCTTTACGTATACATTTGCAAACTAATGTATTTAAAATATTCTTTAAGAAATGTTAACCTTACATGCCAACTCTCTGTTACTTGCTTATTTATTTAGCGGGCATATATACATATCATAACAAAATAAACAATATTGAAACGAACTGTTATTCCTATTAGCGTTTTATTCCTGAAATGCTTTTGTACTGTTTAGGATTAACTTGATAAAAAGTGACATAAAACAAACTGCTACATTTTAATTGTACCAAGTAATATCACTTTACTTTTGGGTTCTTATTCTATTTGGATAATTTCAGAACAAAAAAGTATTTTCTTTTTGGAAAAAAGCTTTTCCTTTTCACATAAAACACTGGTAGATCTTAATCCATTTAGATATTTTCAGAACAAAAGAGCATTTTTTCTTTTGAAAAAAGTTATTTATTTTCATAAAGCATGGAAATCTTAATGAATTTAATTAAATTACAGAACAAAAGAGTAATTTTTAAAAAAAAATCTTCCTTTTAATAAAACATTGATAGATCCTAATCCATTTCGATATTTCTAGAACAAAAAAGCTTTTATTGAAAAAAGTTATTTTTTTCTCATAAAACAATTGATTTTAATACATTTAGATTAATTTCAGAAGATAAAGTTATTTTTTTTGGAAAAAAGTATTTCCATTTCAAAAAATATTGATAGATCTTAATCCATTTAGATATTTTAAGAAGAAAAATAGTATTTATTTATTATCATTATTTCTTTTTGAAAAACAAATTCTTCTTCATGAAACAGAGACTGAAACTAAAATGATTTAGATAATTTCAGAACAAAAAAAAATATCGTATTTAAAAAAAATATTCGTTTTAATCGTCATTTGAATCAGAACAAAAAATACAAATTCATTTCAGAATCAACAAAGTAATTTCATGAAAATTATCCATATTCCTCAAAAATTTATTTATAAAGTATAATTCATTAAAAATTGATGAAGCAATGAAGTTATTTCAGTCATAATTTTACTACACTTTACAATAAATTTTCCAATTGTGACTGTTTAAAGGCTTTGAGCTTGTACAGATTTATAATGAAATGTTCTGATATTTCAGAACTTAAATTTGTGCTATGAATTCTTTTATTTTTAACTGTTATATTATTTGTGTTTAATCTCGATTACAAAATTTGACATTGACATTCAGTTTTGAAAATTGTTTTCATGGAAGCAGTCACTTGAAATATTTTCCGTTTCCAATTGGTCAAATGAAAATGATAGGTGTTTTTAATGTTTCAAATTCAAAGGTTATTTCATAAAATAGACATTTATATAATAAACTTGTAATTCATGCCATTTTCCATTTATTTGCCCTATCAGGGAGAAATTCATTGTATTGCCCTATTTTCTGTGTAAAGTGTATTCCGTTTTAAACCATACTCAAACAGGCTCGATTGATGCATTGAACTATTCTGTAACACAAATTTTCTGCAACAATTTTAGTTATTTATTGTAGTTTTACGTTCATCAATACTATTTGAGCATGATAGCTATTATAAGTAGAAATGACGTCTACCATTTATAGTGTCATGTGTAGGACTGGGCTATAAATCGATGTATCGAGACATATCGATTTAACGCATATATCGGTAAGACGATACAGCGACTTTCGTTCAAGGCGATGTATCCGAAATCTGATTTACGCCGTCGAGTAAAGACAACGAGCGCAAAACGATATAGCGATATAAGACACGCAAGGATATAAGATAACCATATAGCGATATAAGACTCTTCTCTTACGTTCCGATGTCGACTCGCGCTGTGGATGACGATGTTCGTTTCGTTATGTTGAAATGGCCTTGATTGGTGACCTGTAGATTCAGAATCAGAGTTTTGAGAACGCATATCGTTATATCGCATGTTCCTTTTCGCACCTCTTAGCTTTTATTTTCTTTGTCGCGACTTTTCTTATAGATTATTTTCAGTGGGACTAGCTTCGTGATCGCCGATGTTACCTTGTTCTGAAGGCAATCTATTATTGAAAAGAATACATAAAGAAGAGTTTCTTCATTAATTAGATAAGTTTTTTTTAAAAAAAAACTTCTTATTTTTAAATGTGAAAATTATCAGCAATCTAATTTAGGCGCCCAAAAAGAATTGAATTTGTTAGGTTATTTTTTTACTTTCTTTTAATTTATTAAAAACTTTTTGGATGAAACTTCTAATAATTTAATGAGTTTTTATTACTGATTTTAAATTTATAAATCTTGTTGTTCTTATTTTTAGAAATAAAGTTAAAACAAAATTTATTTTTGTCATTCGGATTTGGACATAAGTCAATCAACTTTGTTTATACAAAAAAATTTGAAAGGTTTGAGTATTTTATTCATTTTTTAAAATCATTTAGCATTTCGTTTTATTAGAGAGTATAATAATTTTTTTTAAAAAATATTCTCTTCATATTATTTGTTAATAAGCTAAATATATTATCGAATATCACAATTTTCTTATTTTTAAGAAATTAAATCTTACTTTGTTTTTCGTTCATAATTCGGTCATTATTTGATTTAATTTAATTATTTATCTGAAATGATAAGGTCCCTTAGTGAACTGATCGCTAAGACACGGTTCCCTGCAGATAACCGAAGTCAAGCATCACTGGCTGCGGTCAGTGTGCGGGTGAGTGACCACTTGGATCAGTCTGCGTAGGGACCGAGGGTGTGCGGTATTGGTCCTCGTTAAACTGTTCTACCGTAAAGTGCTCGACTTCGCGTGCAGGTCGTCGAGCTACCGAAGTGGGGGTGCCATCCCATTTGCAGAGGATCAAAATTGTGATGGCATGTCTTCGGATCATCCTCAGGGATTTTTCCCAGACCGTCGCCAATAGCCCATTGTGCAGCACTAGTGTGACGTAAATGAACTATAATAGAACTATAATAACTGAAATGATAATAATAAAAAATAGTGTTTTAAAAACGTTTTTTTTTCTAAAATTTATTTAGCACTTTGTTTTTAACATACAAATAATTTTTAACGTTTCATTCAGAAATTGAACATTACGATCGAATTTAATAATTATGCAATTATTTATGCATAATAGTACAAGAAAATATTAATTGTAAAAAACGCTTTAAAAAAAGTTTTTACCACTTTGTTTTACGCGTATTATGAATTTCTAAACAAACATTTCAATGAATATTTTAAGTAAGATTTGTACATTGTAGTCAATTTATTTAATATCTTTCTTAAGCAAAACATATATATCTTCAAATTTATAAATTGATATAAATCAATCTGAGTATGAAGTTTTGATAGAAATCTGACTTTCTGTGACTTACAAGTAAATGAAATTCAAAAATACTATATCGCGATACATCGCTATATCGCGATGCAAAACTGACGATGCATCACCATACATGATTTCTAATGTAAAAGTGTTGTGCACGTGAACATTAATTATTTTCTTATTGCATATTTAGTATTCCATGTTTTGGCAACAGCAGTTCTTGTGTACGATATAGATTTTGAGTTTTTAGAATAACGGTGTGTGTAAATTTTAATAAAGTATTGATTTGTTTTTCTTTTAAAAGTTGTTTCTTACATTATCAGAAGTGGGATAACCAGGCAACTGTAATTAATTTTGAGTTTTGAGTTTGAAATGGCATTTTCATCGCGACTTCGCAAAGATCAGTTACGTTACGTAGCTAATGAGTTATCTGAAGATGTTTCGCCTACTACTTTGAAAATCCCTGACTTGAGAAAGTTAATATTGAATAGCGAGAAATACGATGAAGAAATGGTTCGAGGAATGGTAGAAAATTTAGTTGAAGACGCCGAGCGCCTTCGTCAAGAAGAGAAAGAAAAAGCCGATCGCCAACATGCATATGCATTGGGAAAAGAAAAAGCCGATTGCCAACATGAATTGGAACTCAAGAAGTTAGATATTGCTGCTAAAACTTCAGAAGTAGTCGAAACTGAAGTAATAACATCGTCGCCAAAAGTTGATTGGCAGTCACAACTGAGAAAGTTTTCTACGAGTAATGAGGATATCAGCCTTTATTTAGTACATTTCGAGAGGGTAATGAAAAGAGTACAAATGCCAAGTTCATTGTGGATGGCATGAATAATTAACCAGTTACCAAGTGAAATTGTCCAAATGATAATGAGAGAACCAGAAGAACAGTCAGAAAATTACGACTATGTTAAATCTCTTTTGCTTAAGTGCTACAGACTAAGTCCTGAAAAATTTAGACAACTTTTTTATTCTCATGAGAATACTGATGGAAAGTCATGGAAAGAATATTACCACGAGCTTGAAACGTATTTTAATGGGTGGACTGCAGAACTTAAAATAAGTAGTTTTGAGAGTTTAAAAGACCTGATCATCACAGATCGAATGAAAGCTCGGGTGCCGCCAGATATACGAGGACGTTACTTGGATCAGTGGACCCATATAATTTCACCCTATACATTAGCTGAAAAGGTAGATGAATTTATTGAACTCAAAGATGTTTTTAAGAATCATATTCAGTATAATAATAAATATAGTAACAATAAGTTTTTGAAAGAAGAAAATATCGCCAAGGGCAAACAAACAGAGCCAAGTCGAAGTACAACTAATAATCAAACTGTTTGCTACAATTGTTATGATACCGGCCATTTTGCCCGTGATTGTGTAAAGCCAAAACGTCCAAAGTTTTGTACTGCCTGCAAAACAGAAGGACATGGTACAAAGGAATGTCCAAGGAGAGCGTCTTTCCCATTAGTCAATGCAGTTTCGTTTTTACCCAGTTCCAGTAATAGTACAACGAAGAATATTATCATAGAAGAAGTAAATACTAGTGCTCTTATGGATACCGCTGCTGATATATCTATGTTAAAATATAGTTTTGCACAAACGCTTAATAAAAATATTCATAAAAATATAGTTACACGAATTCGAGGTATTGGAGGTGTAAGGGAGTCACTAGGAATTATCATACTTAATGTGACTATAGACAGGGTAAAGCTGAAGGAAGTTCTGTTTTATGTAGTAACTGATGATACATTTGAAGGCCCGGATGTTCTCATCGGAAACGACATCATTGACTCACCCGAGATAATAATGGTTAGAAATCAAGGCAGATCCAAGTTAGTTCACGTGGAAGAGCTGGATTTTTTGCATGATTTCCAGATTAATGAAATGCCTGATAGGGTTGTGTTGAAGACCCTCGAAAAGTGCGCGATTGAACCGCGTTCAGTTCAAATGGTAACTGTCTTCAGTGTATGCAAATCTCAAAACGGATTTATTTCCTGCAGTGATCGAGATGGTCTATGCAAGGATGTTACGTTTGCTATCCACGATGGTAAATCCCAAGTGCCCGTCGTGAATCCTAGTAGCGTAAAATTACAATTAAAGAAAAATCGTGTTATCTTGCGAGGAAATTTGGTATTTGAAAATAGTTACAATTCAATGGTTAAAGAAGATGCGGATTCAACCCCAGCCGTTTTATTAGCAAAAGAAATTGTGCGAAATCCTATCGATAGAGAATGTGTTAAAATTGGACCATCAATAAATAAGGAACAGCAGCAAATTTTATGCGATTTGTTAAATGAATTTAGGCTGTGTTTTGCTTTAAAACAAGATGAACTAGGATGCATTAATAATACTATAATGCGTATCATTGAGACACCAGGTAGTAAACCTGTTTCTCGTTCACCCTACCGAGCTTCGAACTACGAGAGACAAGTTTTAAGAGAAATCTTTCAAGAATTAAAAGATCAGGGTGTTATTCGTGACAGTTCTTCTGAATACAGTAGTCCTGTTTTGCTTGTATCTAAGAAAACTGGTGATCATCGTATGGTAATTGATTACAGACATTTAAATTCACAAACTATTAAGGATAAATTTCCATTACCCTGCATCGATGATTTGCTTGAAAGACTGTCTGGTTTTAGTTTATTCTGCATCCTTGATGCATGTCAAGGATTTAATCAGATAGCAATGGATGAAGAATCCTCACGAAAGGCAGCTTTTACAACTCCTGATGGACATTATGAGCCTACACGTTTGTTTTTTGGTTTATCGAATGGACCACCTGTTTTTCAGCGAGAGATGTCATTAGCTTTGGGTGATTTGCTTTGGAACGGTGTATCGTGTTATATTGACGATATATTCTTTGGTTCGATCGGCTTTGATGATATGATAGTGAAGCTTCCACAAGTACTTGAAAAGTTGCTAAAAGCTGGAGTAACACTGAAGCTATCTAAATGTGAATTCGGAATGTCAGATATTGAGTATTTGGGATTTGTAATTGATAAAAATGGAATACGACCAGGTCCAAGAAAACTTGCTGCCATTGCTGAATACCCCGCTCCTAAGACCAAAGATGAATTGCGTCGTTTTCTTGGCTTAACAAGTTTCTTTCGCCGATTTATAACACGATATGCTTCAATTGCTGAACCCCTCACAAGGATGCTAAAGAAAAATTCATCGTTCACATGGACTGATGATCAAAATGATGCTTTTGAAAACTTACGTTCTAAATTAGTATCGAGACCAGTGTTGAAACTATTTGATCCACGCGATGAAACTGAATTACACACTGATGCAAGCTCTGTTGGATTAGCTGGAATGCTCTTGCAACGAAATAAGTCTAGTGCTTTTCAGTTAGTTTATTCCGTAAGTCGCCGAACAACTCCTGAAGAAGAAAAGTATCATTCAAGTCGTTTAGAACTGATAGCTGCGGTATGGTCAATGACTAGACTTCGTCCTTTGTTGTTGGGTTTGCAATTTACTTTAGTCACCGATTGTTCTGCAATAACATACTTGAATACGCAAAAGAACATTAAACCCCAGGTAGCGAGATGGACTGAACTGTTGAGCGAATTTAATTATAATGTTAAACACCGAGATGGTACTAAAATGGCTCATGTAGATGCCCTTAGTCGTTCACCAGTCGAAGAAAGAATTTGTACACCATTGCATGAAATAGACATTACGAGTCCTGTAGAACTAACAAGAGAGCCTACGGTATTTTACATCTCTACTGAAGAAGACAGGGTAGCCCTCATACAAGCTCAAGATCAAGATTTGCAAAAAATTGTATTTTCCTTAAGAAAAATAAAGACAAATAGATCACTAGAAGAAAAACAACTAGCCGATAATTTCGAGTTGATTAACGGAATACTTTATCGCCTCCATTATGAATCAGGTGATAGAAACAAGACACGAAAGTTGTTTGTAATGCCAAAATCAATGAGAAAGTATCTTGCTGTTCGTTTCCACGACTTTTCTGGTCATTTTGGAGTTGAGAAAGTAATTCAAATGATATGTCAACAGTTTTGGTTTCCTCGTATGGCAAGTTATATCAAGCAGCATATACGACAGTGCGTCGTATGTGCATTTACGAAAGTACCAGGTGGGAAAGCTCAAGGTAAACTTAATACCATTCCACCTGGTAGTCGCCCATTTGAAGTTGTGCACATGGATTTCCTTGGCCCATTTGTAACAAGTTCAGCTCGCAACAAGGAGCTTTTGGTTTTTGTCGACAATATGACTAAGTTTGTGCGCCTTCGTCCATGTCCTAGCTGCTCAACTAAAAGCGTTTTGAAGTACCTCGATGAATTTACTGATGATTTTGGTTCTCCGAGGCGAATCATTACAGACAGAGGGAGCTGCTTCACGTCCTCGGCGTTTGAAGGCTATTGTAAGCAATTAGGAATCAAGCATACATTAAATTCCAGTCAAAGACCACAAGCTAATGGACAAGTTGAACGCATCAATCGTATACTTATTCCAATGATATCTTCCAATGTCCAAACGGAATCTCACAGGGATTGGGATAAAATATTACCAGAAGTACAACGGTGTATTAACTGGTCTCCGAGTAAGTCGACTGGAAAACCTCCTTTTGAACTCTTGTATGGATACACGCCAGTAAAGCCTGGATATTTTCCTCAAGATCTACTACCAACATCAAATGACTACGTAAATCCAACAAAACTGCAAAGAGATGCCCAGGAACGTATTATCATTGCACAGGAAAAGATGAAAAGGAATTATGACAAACATCGATGTGATGCATTTAAGTGCAATATAGGTGTTGTTGTGGTCGTAAGACGATTACCTGAACAAACTGCCTTATCTAACACTAAAACCCAAGTTAAGTACAGAGGTCCTTTAACAGTCATCAAAATATTACCATCCGACACTTATCAAGTTACTGATTTACGCGTAGTTGGACAAGGAAGAAGAAGGCAACATAATTATACGACTACCACCCACGCTCCGCAAATGAAACTATTTCATCTGGTCAACGACGAAGATCTGTCTGATGATGGGGACAATATTACTGGAAGTAAGGAAAACTTCATTGCTTGTGAACCCATAAACGACTACAACAGTACAAATCAATGCAACGACGATCCAAATAAAAATTTAAGCCAAGATAACAGTAGACCAAAGAGATGTAAGAAAGTGCCGTATTACTTGAAGGATTATAAGTTGTTTTGAAGGGACGAGGTCGTCCAAAAGTCAGAATGGTCGTGTGTAAAAGTGTGCACGTGAACATTAATTATTTTCTTATTGCATATTTAGTATTCCATGTTTTGGCAACAGCAGTTCTTGTGTACGATATAGATTTTGAGTTTTTAGAATAACGGTGTGTGTAAATTTTAATAAAGTATTGATTTGTTTTTCTTTTAAAAGTTGTTTCTTACACTACTATCGCCCTGTCCTAGTCATGTGACAGTACAGACAATTTGGATGCTCAAAAAATCCTAAATTATCATTTAACTTTATTTTAAATCAATGTAACACGACATATATATAAGATTCTATAAAGTTTAAGTAAAATTTGTATAACTAGATAGCGTTGTTTCTTTAGACTAGGAAAGCAATTAAGATCAAGCCAAATCAGTCGAAAAACCAAAATTAAAATTTATAAGACTCTTATTCTACCTGTATTGCTCTATGCAAATGAAACATGGACACTAAAAGCAGACAATCAGCGATCAGCGTACTCTCGGTGCTTTTGAAAGGAAAATCCTTCGAAATATTTTCGGCCCAGTACAGGAAAGAGGCTGTTGGCGAATCAGATACAACTTCGAATTATCTGGACTCCATAGACAGCCACAGATAGTGCGGGTCATCCGAAGCAATAGATTAAGATGACTTGATCATATCTGGATAGGAAAAGAAAACAATGCAGTACGAATAGCCACCTTTAAAAATACTTCCGGATCTCGGGCCAGAGGAAGACCTCCAACTAGATGACTCGATGACACTACTAAAGATCTCAGAGTAATTAAGATTAACTACTGGAAAAAGTCGCCATGAATAGGAGGCGTTGGAGGCTACGCGTGGTTGAGGCAGCCAAGGCCTGTAAGGGGCTGTCGTTCTGAAGAAGAAGAAGATAGCGTTTAAGATAAGTCACGTAGTTTGACACAATTTTTGTATTGTACAAGAGAACAATAATCTGAGACTTGGTGAAATTTAAAAAAAAAAAAAAGAAATCAAAAACGTACTAGTTACAGTTCTAAAGTATTTCAACTAAGGAATGGGAGCATAATCAATTTGATCTACACTGAATCATCTTTATTTTAAAATTTACATCTTAAAACTGAAAACACAACAGTCAGAATAACTTACTCATGTTCAAATTAAACATTTTAATTGTGATTAATGATATGAATTTGTTTTTATCACTTTACGGTACTTGATGCACAACAGTAACAAATTTGGATATTTAATGGCTTAACTAATGGTGAGAAACACAATGGCTTAAAATAATGACTTTATGTTTATTAGTACAAAATAATCATTACGTTACGGATTAGCCACAAGAATCTAATTTCTTTGACGAGTGTAGGTTCCTAAATATTAAATTACAGAGAGGCAGTATTCTAACGAGAAGCTTACGCGAGATAGCAGTCGAAAGGTTTGGTATCTGGTTTACCCCGCATTTCTCAGCGTCTATGGAACTTCTTAAGCAAATCAATTATTTTCATGAAATTAAAAATTCATTTATCCAAAAGTAATTCTTTGTCACAAATGCTCTTCATCATTATTTATTTTTATGTTTTCAATGATGTTCAAATTTTTTTGTAATTTCCAGGTACACAAATTTTTTTCTTTTTTTTCATCTATAAAATGCAAAATTTGAAAATTAATTAATTATTTTTTAAATAAACTTAATTAAAAATTTAAATAAATTTAAAATGAAAAAATACAAAATTTGTATGCAATTGTTGTTGTAGTTCATTTACGTCACACTAGAGCTGCACAATGGGCTATTGGCGACGGTCTGGGAAACATCCCTGAGGATGATCCGAAGACATTCCATCACAATTTTGATCCTCTGCAGAGGGGGTGGCACCCCCGCTTCGGTAGCGCGACGACCTGCACACGAAGTCGAGCACTTTACGGTAAAACAGTTTAACGAGGACCAATACCGCACACCCTCGGTTCCTACGCAGATTTATCCAAGTGGTCACCCACCCGCACACTGACCGCAGCCAGTGATGCTTTACTTCGGTGATCTGCTGAGAACCGTGTCTTAACGATCAATCCACTGCGGGACGTATGCATTTAGGTGAAAAATAAAACTTTTTATACGTTTCAAAAGAAATGTATCTAAATGCTAACGAACTTTTGGAATGCATTCCCTTTAAAGAAGGCCAAATTGATAAATTGAGTCCAATCTAAATTTCTGATTAACCGTAAACATATGACGGTGAACATATGACATGTCTGTTTTATTAGTCAGAATTACAGTTTTATTTTTACCAGATATGGCATTACCATGCAATATAGTATTTTTTTAGATTTTTTTTTCTAAATGCATTGATTTTTAGATTTGGTTTCAAAATCTCTATTAATAGAAATTGGTCAGTCTGACCTACAATGTTTAATTCGGCTTTGAGTGTAGTTTTATCAGAACAAGTTATACCGTTATTTTCAGAACAAGTGACAGTTTCGATTGTAATGACACATAAGAAATTTCATTTATATTTCAAAAAAAGGGATTGCCTTGAATAAGTCTCTTTTCGAATCTTGGTGCATCAAAAAAATTATTTTCTCAATGTAATAAAAAAATATTATTTTAAATCTGCTTTCTTTTTTTGACAGATTTGAAATTTTGGAATGCAAGAAGGGAGCTAAATCCAAGTATATCCTTTTTAAAATTCATAAAATGTTTACGCGTGGAGTCACCATCTGCACAAAAGGCTAAATTCGAAACACTTAAGGATAAAAAGTAGATAGACAATGCTTTTTTTTTTCACTTTCAAGAAAAACGTTATCTTTGTGTTAAGAACAAAAAAAAAAAAAAGAATAAAAAAATCGGAAAGTGAAGTTGAAAGAAGAATGGCAAGAGTACCTCTGGCAAAAGTAAAATAAAGTGATTGGGCCTTAAATATGCATTAAGCTTTAAAAATACATTTTATATAACATTTTTAAGTGCAGAATAAATTTTAGACAAGTTGAAGAAATATTTTTCTTCCAATTCCAGAACATAATGCCAGCTTTACTTTGCAAACTCGAATGAAATCCGAATCCTGGTAAAGGTCGGTGTAACATTAGGAAACAAAGAATCGAAAAAATAAATAAAGAATAAGAAAAATAAATAAGGAATAATAATAAAAACAAAGAATTGTAATCAAGTATTAAAGTGTCTTTTTAAAAAGACATGGACATCAATTTTCGATTCTGATTATATTTTATTAATTATATATAGTTCTTTGAAAAGTTTTAGTTTCTTTCCCAAATAGATTAGTTTATTTTCTAAAACATAAATTTTTGCTCTTGCAAATAAAATACGGCATTTGTTACAAATAAAATACGGCATTATTTTTAAGATAATTTGGGTAGTACGGAATTTAGCTTCTAACTAACTTATTGAAAGTAACTTAGATTTTTGCAATTGGTTTTCTGCACATTTTGATGTCGTACAATAAAAAAATCAGCACAACTTACAAAAAATTCAATATTATAACATTTATTTCAGGTATTTTTAAATCTAAGTTACATTATTGCGATTTTTTTTTCTTCAAAAATCAAATTTTTGTCAGTTTTCTGAGATTTTATTTTAACCAGAGCAAGATAAGTAAGATAAAGGAAAGAGTTTTAAAACCACTACTTGGGAAATCTATCGCAATGCACTAACTTTGGTTTTTTATTTGCACTGTAACAAAATAGATATACAGGGTGTTTATAAAGTCCCGGATCCATTTTGATGCTTAATAGCTCATGAAGTAATAAAGATAGATTAAAATTAATAACATAAATGGTTTGATAGACTCAAAAAGTTTCATGACCCTTGCCAATGAACTTCCACGTGTGCCCCCTTCGTCTCACGGAGAATATCAAGTCGATATCAAGGCCTAGGAGGATGGCGTTTGCAACAAATATAGTAGGAAGGATAGAAGATGATGCTGATTTTCTGAAGCGCATAATGTTCTCCGACGAAGCATCCTTTCATGTTTCTGTTATTGTTAATTGCCATAATGTGCCCATATGGGGATCTGAAAACCCTTATGAATACCGTGAGATACAAAGGGATTCCCCAAAGGTTATAGTGTGGTGTGGACTAATGCACGACCGAGTCATTGGACCTTTCGTTTTTACAGAAAAGACGGTCTCGTCAGTCGTATACTTAGAATTGTTGGAAAACTTCGTATTTCCATAACTAGAAGAGCTTCAGCCACATGTCTTTTTGCAACTAGATGGTAGGCCACCTCATTGGGGTATAATCGTTCGTAGTTCTTTGAATGACCATTTTCCAGGAAGATGGATCGGGCGAGGAGGTCCAATTCCTTGGCCACCCAGATCACATGATATAACGCCGCTGGACTTTTTTCTTTGGAAATTTATAAAGGACAATGTTTCCAGGAGGATCGTGTCGAACATTGATGACCTAAAAGCCAGAATTACAACAGCAATAACCTCTGTGGATGCCGACATGCTTTCCGCTACCTGGCGGGAAATTGACTATCGACTTGAAATTCTCCGTGCGACGAAGGGGGTTTTTTCGTGGAAGTTCATTGACAAGGGTCATGAAACTTTTTGAGTCTATCTAACCATTTACGTTATTAATTTTAATCTATCTTTATTTTTTTATGAGTTATTAAACATCAAATGGGTCCGGGATATATATATATATATATATATATATATATATATATATATATATATATATATATATATATATATATATATATATATATATATATATATATTTTTAACCACGTTTACGCAAGAAGTTTTAATGTACGTGAGTGAGGAAAAAAAACTCATGGAAATCAAGGTAACAGAGATGGTATAAGCGTCTAGAGGTGAAAATCGCGTAAGCTTGAGGCGCATATTCAATTTATAAAGAGCATAATATTATATAGAAATAAATTGAATTGATTCGACTTTTTTGATTGTCTTACACATCTCTTTAAAAAGACTAATTTTAATGAGAAAATGTTTGAAATTTTTAATTTTAAATTTTGTTTATCGCAATTTTCCTGAACAAATGAAATCATGAAAATGCTTTTCAGTGAGCAGAGTTAAGGGAGCTATCTAAAACATTTTTCCTTAAAGTAGTATGAATTATAGGTTTCTGAGAAATATGCATAAAATCAAGCTGACAGTATTTTAATGAGGAAAATTGAGTATGGATTAAAAAAAGAAAAAAGAAAAACATTTACATTAAGAAAAAAATCTTTGCTGCTTAGAATTTGCGTAAAATAAGAAAGTAAGTTTATCATTTTAACTATTTATTAAATATGGATATTTTGTTTTTTAAACTGTGAATTATTTCGAAACTGCAAAATTTTTTTTCGAAGCTTTTTTTTTCAGAATTCAAAACTGTACTAGTCGAGACTATTTGCTTTCATGCTTGAAATAGAGATATATTTATAATTGTGAGATTTTTAAATGTCTATATTTACATTTAAATGCATTTTTTACGTTTTTAAATAACGTATTCATCATTAAAGAAAAAAAAACATAAAATTTAGAAAAATATTTACCTAGTTCTTATTTGCTTAGTGAAACAGTATGTAAAAGTTTGAATAGAAAATATTTTCTTCAAATTAACAGATGAATACTTTTTCGGAAAGTTCTATATTTGATTTTTTTTGCAGTAAATTTATTTTTTGTGAGACATTTCTTTGAAATTATTTGCATTTACGAAAAAAAAGTCTTAGAAATTTCATGAAACGCTTTTCCAAATAATTCCAATATCATTTCTTTTTTCGCTTGATTTTATCTTTACTTTAATCCTTTTTTTCCGTTTATAAATCTTATCTTTTTCTAGATATGACTTGCACATTTTTTTCTTATCACATCTCCTTCAATTACAATGAATGATTTTTAGCTTGTTGTGTCACTTCCAGAACTGAACTTCGAAATAAATGGATCATTACATTTTTCATTTGGACTTGAAAAATATTTATTTAATTTTTTTGCGTTAAAAGAATCATTCATACTGAAAAAAGTTTCTATTTATTTTCGAAAAGATATTTTTAAATTGGAATGTTTTGCATTATATGCATTTGTATTAAAATTCGTTGCATTGAAATCTTAACCATGAAACAATCTTGAAATTTAAACTAATTGAGTCTTTACCAGAGGTACCAAAGAAGAAATGTTGAAAAAAGATTTGATAAAATTGCATTTCTCTCCGTAAATCCATATATTATTTATATATACTAATCTTACAGTTTAATAATAATTATATTAAGACAAGATTATATTAAACACAAGATCATTTTCAATTTTGCTATTTGCTATTTTAATACTTTTTATTATTATATATGTATTTTCATTTTTTTTATGTCCAAAATTTGCCTATCTGTAACATTTTTATATTTTTTTGTTCTTTGATTTAATTTTTTTTTCTTTTCTTTCCTTTCTTTCTTTCGTTTTCTTTTACTTCTATTTTCTATGTATTTTTTATGCTCTTTTCTTTATTGGTATTTTTATCACATTTACTAACCAGAATTTTAGGAAAAATGCGCAAACACGAATTGCTTTTGTAATTAGAAAAGGTGATCAGTCTTCTCAGATTTTACATTACAACCTATTTAACACAATTGATCACTAATTGAAATCCAAAACAAGCTTCCAAGTTTAATATGGTATAAGGTAAATCAGTTTTTAATTTTTGATTGTCCTAGCTATTTTCCTTATTTGCTTTTATTTACATCTTTTTTTCCTTTTGGACATATAATATTTCGAAAATATTTGTTAGGATAATACTTAAAGTACTCTTTGTGTCGACTTCAAATAGATAGTTTTATTAGTCACAATCAGGTATTTGTCGTTTGCAATGTTTTTATTTCTATTTTGAAAATATAATGAGTGTATCCGGATACTATTCATTGTCAACTTGAGTTTGTCACTTTATGTTGGAATTAAAGCTCAGAAATAAAGAAACGAATAGTTTATGGCAATTACTGAGCTAGAACTGAGCTATGAACTAATTACTAACGTTGGACTCAAGCATTAATGTCTGGTTGTTCTTTAATTCAAATTCTAAAAACAAGTATTTTATTCATTTTCCAAATTATTTGTATTAGTTTTAACATTTCTAGATTAAATTTATAATTTCTTCCACACCGCAATTGCATTCATATATTAAAAATTAATTTTAATAATTATTGTAGTTACACTTAGACGAGTAATTTTTTAAAAATATTTTAATTGCATTTTTATCTTAACCCTAAATACTAAAGTAAAACAAAAATATAAATTCTATTAATCAATAAATTATAGAAACTGTAACACATAAGACAATAAATATGGAAATAATTTCTCCAAAAATTTTTTATGCCAATTAAAGCAATTAACTCACTGAAAATAAAAATTTCTCAAGAAAAAAAAATCAACAGTAAATAAGTTTCTGAAATGTAAAAAATAAAAATATCTGTTAAACAATGAAAATAAGATCAATGCATAAAAAATAATTATTTTAAATAAAACATCAAGTATGAGAAAAAAAAAAGATTTTAAAATCATAATCATAATCTATTATTTTGTTTATTTACATGAGTGTTGTTTTTTATTAATCAATAAAAATTAAAGAAATAAATGTTTTATGTGTTAAACATAAAGAATTGTAATCAAAAATCAACCACAAAGGATACGATGTTCGAACTAATCCAAGAACACATTTTGAAAACCTCAACATGAGATGAAAGTTGGTTAATAAAAAAAAACTAGTTTCCTCCTTATGGTGAATCATATTTCTCCAAGAAGAAGGCGGGATGAGAGCAAATCATTGACGTAACAATCCAGAGCACCACGGGGAGTGACATAATCAACGATTTCCGGAAGTCACTTGTAAAGGAAAGTGATGGGATTTCAAATCGAAAACTTTTTAATGTCTGTCAGGAGTCCGATGCAGTTTTTCTTTTTAGTCCAAGGGGGGATAAAAAACATTGAAGCTCAGCTCTCTAATAGTATTCATCGCCTTCAGAACGTAGACATAACATTCAGCATACACAAATGGAAAGTTGATGATAGTTGAGTGAAGTTACACTGGGCGTAGGCATCTTTTATATAAACGAAAAGTTTGATGATTGAAGAATTTATTCTTTGTTGGAGATACTGGATGAATTATGAATTGCCATGGGTTGAAGAAGAATTTGACTGATAAATTTCCAACTGTCCATTTGAATGAGATATTCCATATTTTTGATGTACCCTCTTCCGATTGATTTAATTTCAAATGCGATATTACATATCTTTGATGTACCGTACCCCTTTCTCCACCGTTTTATCCTAACGACTTATAACGTCGTTGCCGAGTGGAAGGATCAAAACAGGTCTTAGGCAGGCAAGGAGGGCCTAAAATTTATTTACCAATTATCAGACAGAGAACGTTTATCAAAGTTGTCACGAAATGTTGTGCTCCTCAATATAAGTTAGGGAAAATCTTGCAAAGTAAATCCGTAAAATTTTTCATTTTAGGGAATAAGGGAAATCTTAATAATTGTAATTGGTTTATTAAGTAGGTCGCGCGATTCCCACAAAAAGCAGAAGGAAAAATGTCTTACTTTTAATTAATGCATTTAATAGATTAAAGGACAGGATGTGAATTTAAGTATGAGAAAGCTTATATATATATATATATATATATATATATATATATATATATATATATATATATATATATATATATATACAGAGAGAGAGAGAGAGAGAGTAGTAAGATTAGTGACAATCACTAGAATCAAACTAAACTATTCCATTAGCAGTGTTTCCAAAATGGACATTTAGGATTACATAGAAGAATCGAAGAGTTTTCAAGGATCAGAACTTTTGTTTAACTCCTAAAAAAAGAAATTATTGCAATATTATCATATTTGTATAGTAAAAACATTTCGAGTAAATGAAACCATAATTCTGGCAATAAAACCTAAATATACAGTATTTAAACCATTTATTTTCTAATTTTTCCGTCCCCTAACCATAGTTATGGTAAACAGAAATTCTAGTTTCCAATTATAGTTCTTATTACCATTCACTTAGTAACAAATTTAAAAATGAAAAATAAATTTAGCCGAAAATTAAATTTTTATGCTATGCTCTAAGATCATGATGAAATTATGAAAATAAACTTTAGGACATTCAATCATTTTAATTGTTATTTGGTAATTTTGACCTTTTGGTGCCTATGTCTTTTCTGAAATAGAATGGTAATACACTGTTTACGCTACTGTGATTTATTTAAAATGGTTCAAAGCTTTATTTAAATAGTTCGTAGGAGTTAGATGACTGTCAAATATTTATTATTCAATAATAATTTCTCAATTATAAGACGTGGTAAAGGGACATGAATGATGACATCAAATGTTTAATTAAAGTGTTTTAAAGATACTAAACTCTGATATATCAAATTATGGTGTCTATTTATCCAACTTTTACGGGGATGTAGGGTTTATTTATTCATTTACATGCATATGTGCGCTTCTTTGTATATATATATATATACCAAGAACGGTTTAAAAACTCTTTTCAGTTTGAACTGATAACTGATATACTCTGGAGTAAACTGGTATAGTATAATTGTTTCAGTTATGCTCATTATTTTAATCAGGTAGCTGAATGATTTAAAATTATTTTTCAGTTTTAAGATGCTAAAGTTAAGTTCATTTAAAGCTTCAGTTAAGTAACTTAAGGATGAGAATAATGGAGATCGGAATGGCTGAAAAATGGGATAATTTTTTCCATTACCGATGGGGAACAAGCAATACATTGCTCATTGATGCAACCTAAATTTTTGTTTTAATAATTAATAACTCCAATAATTTTTAAATATTTTACTACTTTGCTTTTTTTTATTTTCTCACTTATTTCTTTGATTTATATCAATTTTCTTAACCTTTTCTTTGTTTCGTTTAATTTTAATAGTTTATGTTAGATTAAAGGACTTTCAGAATGCATGAACTGAAATTTATAAATGTGCTTAAAGGAATTATAAAAAATATTTGCTTTAAATGTAATTTTAAAGTATCATTGAAATATGCATGTAAATCAAATCGCATGTTCTTTTAAATTGAATGAAATTTTATATATTAAAGTTTCGACAAGATGTATACGTTGCATGTTTTCAAAAACTTCATTTTAAAAATGTACCAGTATTCATACAACTTTAGACTAAATATTCAAGAGCAAACTGGGCGAGATTGAGTAGCGAATTTATTGTGATGAAATCAGATAAAGGATTTGGAGAGTGCAGTGAACAGAGAACGGGACCCTCTTGTATTCATACGTTACGTTAATCAGCTGACAAGCGGACAATTGATTAGTCTCCTGCTGATTAATCATTTTTGATGATATCCAACAGAAGGGTTGTAGAGGAAGCGGGTTAAAGATATTTTTGCTTAAAATGTACAGATATTTAGTATTTGAAATAAATATTTTACGAGGTAATTTTAGCAAACAGGAAGTAGCATCGAAATAAAAAAAATACATTTCAAGAAAGGATGATGCTAAATTTTAAATAAGGGAAATAATTCATATACTTAGGACTCATTCATATTTAGGACTAAGGATAATAATTTAGGGGCTACATCGCTCTTCCTTCTATTAAAGGGGATTCATATGTTTTACATTTATTATGCTGTGAAAACAGCGAAAAAAATGATTTAAAATTTTTATTTGAAACTCTTTCTGAATAATGTGACTAAATTTCGGTTACTTAAGAGAAGAATTTATGGCAAATTATTGCTCGACGTCGAGCTTCGAATTTTATTAAAATATTTAAGAACTTGAATAAGAGCTCAGTAGCCTAGGGGTATCTGGGAAAGTGAATCATAAAAATATACGATTGTGGATAGTATCATTCATAACTCCAACAAATTAAATAATGCAACTCTTGCAAGGAAGTGGCTCGTTGTGACTTAGTGGTCTTAGTGTTCGTGATGCTTAGTGGTCTAGGGGTCTGATTCTCGCTGTGGGTGTGAGATGTCTTGAGTTCAAAGCCTGATTGAGTTCAAGCATTGTTGTTTTTCAAATCCGATACTATCTAGCATGCGTTACAAAATTTGTACGAAAAAAAATTGGTACATTATTACACGTCAAAGTAGTTCATATAAGTAAATTATTTTGAAAAAATAAAATTAAGTTTTTTTGACATAGTAATATAGAGCATAAAAACATACGATAGTGGATAATACTATTCATAATAATTACAAATTAAATAAAACAATTTAAAGGATAGGTCTCGGTGAACTAGGGATTTGATTCTCGCATAATCCCGGCCGAGTCCTGCGTGCTTTCTTTTGCACTTTATTACATTAGGAGGGTAATTAGCAGTATGTCTTTATGCCATATAAATAAGTTATTAAGTATAAAGAAATATAGCAAATATATAACAACTACGGGGATTAGGGGCAAAATATGAAAAACAAGTGTGATCAAATGATTTAGCGTTATTAAAAAATAATTATTAATTATGATTAAGACAGTTAATTAAAAAAAATTAGTTGGTAAATAATTACTGAAAAAGCACCATTAACTAAGGATTTATTTTGTGGATGCATTACAATATAATAGTTGAGGTTAAATCAACGAAAATTGCATTTTTTCAAGCAATGACTGAAAAAAAAGAAAAGAAATAATAACTTTTATAGAGTAGACCAAGAGCATCGTATAGAGTATATCATTATTTTCCCTGCTGTGTGACCAAAACAATAACTCCAAAATATGTTATTTTCATAAACTTTTAGAAAAAAAATATCTTCGTGATATATAAAAATGTATACAAAAAGAAAGATACAACGTCTATGGACGAGTTGGATGAAGACATACTGAAAACTTCTTAAAAAACTGAAGAAAAGTCCGTTACAAAAGTTTTGTTTCATTGAAAAACCTTTTTGTGTTAACTGGTACACACAAGAGCTGTAGTTGAAGGGTTTTTTAAGATCATGTTGTCGATTTCGCACTTAAAAGTTTATAAAAGGAGAATCTTCTGGTACCACCGGATAAGAAGGACATCATCTAGTAGATTTGGGCTGTAAAGACAGGACTAAAAAAAAAATCATTCACGAGATATCAGTAAAATAATCAGACTGATCGCAATGACTCAAGAAAGATCGGATGAAGCGAAAAAAATTACAAGATAGTGAGATACAATTTAAAAGATGGCTGCTTCTTCCTTCGCAGCATCGTCGTATTGCTCCCTTATGGGTGTAAGAAAAAGGAAGAAAAAAATCTTTAACTGCTTATAGGTTGCTCATGGTTGGGAATGTGCTCTTGTATTGGGTGTCGCCATATTTATAGCAAACTATTTCTGCGCAATCTGATAGCTTTTTATAACTTTTTTTTAACCCTCTAGTACTCCAGTTGAAGAACAGCAAGAATAAAAACCAGACAGTGCCAAAAATGTCTGCCAGTTTCAGAACCGAGATTATGTTAACTTTGTAGTACAATTACGTAATGGATAGTGAAATATATTAAAACAAACCTCTTACTTTAAAATGTCGAATAAATTCTTTTTATTTAACGCCTATCAATCGTTTTATAACTACGTACACAAGATATGCAAACGAAGAGAAACTTGACAGAGATTCTTAGAATAGTTTTGGAAGTTAACATACTTCACCACTAAAGATTGGAATTTTGCTCTTCGCGGATCGTTGAGCTTAACGTAGATGCTCAATCAAAAAATCGTTTGAGTTTTTTTTTATTTTTTTTTATTCTACATCTAAAATTAGATCATCGCAGTAGATTGTATTCTAATAATAAGTTTTTATTTTTTATTTTACTGTGCTTTATTTAGATGTATTAAACACCAATCACGATTTCTATTCATGACATTTAATTCTAAAAATACAGTTTTTTTTGATGCACCTTTATTTAGAAGCATTAATTTCCAATCACCTTTTTTTATAAGTATTTAAGATGCATGGAATCTTAAAACTATTAGGCTTAAATAAATAGCACATTCCTAGCTATCTAGTCATATTAATAACTTTTAATTGAGTGAAAATAAATTTATTTTAGGAAATACTCTCTACGACTATCTTTAAAATAGACAAATGTTCAATTTATTCACTCAGAGAAAGAAATTTGGGCAGTTTGTATATTCTTCAATGATTACAAATAGTCATTTCTCACTAACACTTACAACCAATCCTTTGTAGACAAATTTGGTAATAATAACAATAATACCTCTTCAGTAATTATTATTCTAACATAATTATTCCAACATGAATCATGACAAATTATTCCAACAAGCATCATGAACTGATTCTACAAATTTTTTCTTGTGCATCGACAACTTAAGTTACAGTTATCACAATTAGAAACTTCATTTTCATGAAATTCCTTGATAATTATATTCTTTAAGTAAACTTTGTCAAACAAAAAATTTCACTTATGTTTTCTACGTTGAAAAAAAAATCTAATCAATTTTATACTATTCCAATTGATAAGGCCAAAAATATTTTTACTCTTGCCAAATCGCTCATCCTCATTCTCTGGTTACTTGTTTAATTGATAGAAGTGCCGAATCCTTAGTAAATGGATGATTAAAAAAATTCTAATTAATTTTATACTGTTCCAAACATACAGCTTCTCACAGTTCACTGAGTGTTCGATAAATCATCTACTACCGCTCATATTCAGAGCCCTGGGCATTAATTTAATTTTGATAAGGCTAAAAATATTTTTACTCTAGCTAAATCAGCCCATCTTGATTCTCTGGTTACTTGTTCCATTCATAGGAGTGTCGAATCTTTAGTTCAAGAACCATTGAAAGTTGGCGAGAAACTCTTGACGTTAATTATTGATTCACTTCGTCTTCTTATCATCTCGAATTGAATTATGCCTAGATTTTTTTCTCTCGGTTACTTCGGTTTATTAAGTTTTGCTTATTAAATTTGTTTCCTGTTAAATGAATATCGGACTTCAGGCGGATTTTCTCGTCATGATCTAATACACTTTTTTGATTACCATCATTTGATTTGCATCCATCATTCACTTTTTTGATTACCATTATCATGAACTATTTGACCCCATAAAACGACGTCATAGGATAAGCATCTATAGTGCGAAAACTGTTGTGATATATCTTTCTGAATTTGATGTTGAACAACCCAAAAGAGTGTATAGTAGAACAATTTATTTCAAATTAGCAATAGAGCTTTTGCTTACTATTTAAAGAGTGTAGTTAAACCTTAATACTTAAAGGGGAAAAAGATAACATCAGGTGGAAAAAGATTGACACGATAAATGAGTATTTCCTAAAACACGCTTATTTTCGATTTCGAAAATACACCAATGTTGCCGCACTTGCGATATCGCCAGTTGATTACTTACATCAAGTAAAAGTTAATTGTTTTTTTTTCACGCCACTATGCAATATCTACTAGAACTAAAACTCTCAGTTGCAGGATGTATAGTGGCTTCTCCTTCCACTGTATTATCAGTACTTTATACATTATTATCAGTATTTATACTTTATTACAATTATCAGTACTTATACTTTATTACAATTATCAGTACTTATACTTTATTACAATTAAAAATAGATTAAAACTTAATTGTTCTTAAAATAGCTCTATGTTTTTAATACAGGGCAGTTTTCAGATAAATCTTATAAGCAATTTAAGTATAATATTTTCAATGTTAAATGTATATGCAGTCAGAAGTCTTTTGCACGCCACGGTGTGTATGATTTCAATTGGGTACTTGCACTTCAAGAAGCTTACTAAACCCGCACATGTGACCTATGACGTCAAAGTCAGCTGGTTGTTTATTAGCAAAATGCCGTGTTAAAGTTGAGCTAAGTTTCTCCACATGAATTAGATGTTAATTAATGTGAAGTTAATTAAATATAAAGCCGTATCGCACATTAAATTTTTTGAAACATAAATTTTTTTTTTCGTCTACGTCATTAATTTAACTTAGATTTATTATTTATTTATGTATTTTATTATAATCATGATGTATTTTTGCTTTACGCATCTGGCAACTTCGATAAGCTTATGTTCTACATGGCTTCATGCCAGTCTATGTGTTCAGTGAAAAATATAGAGTAAAAGAATTGAAGTCCTTGTGAAAGAATATTTGTGAAAGAAAATAGGATGATGAGAGAATTGATACTTGATGGGTTTGGCTACCTCGAAATTGAATGGAAGGAACAGTTGCTAATGTAAGCAAATGCCACGTTTCAATAACCAATCAGGATTGAGATACCCACACTTCTTCACTTGCAGGTATCCCATTGCGTAATAAGAATAGTTATATTTCAGTTTTGAAATATATGTGATCTGTAGTATATAATTTTATAATATTTAATTTCTATCTGCTACGATTTCGTTTTATTCATAATTCACTCTGTGCTGTGTCTTTGTTAAATAAACTATTTTTTTAAAGAAATATTGCACACGATTGTATATTCTCTGAAAACTCATTTTAACACTAATATGTGTATCCTAAATCAGAAGACGATGCAGGCTTGCTAAAAGCTTAAAAATGAGCAAAATATAAACATATTTCTATTTTTTTATTTAGTTCAAGAATAAATAATTTGTACGATAATATCGGTCAAGGGCGTCAAGTTGAACCTCATTACCATGCAAAAAAATTATTCTTGAACTTTATTCCATAATACTAGCAAGGACAAAATTCTGTTAAAATATCCTAACTGTATAGTAATGACATTTTTGGTAAAAAAATAAAACAAAAACATAATTCTGGTGTATAAAACCAAAATATACTGCATCAAAGCTAGTAATTTGGTATTTTTTTCCATTCGTCAGGTAATGGTTTTCATGAAATTCCAGTTTTCTAAATTACTGTTCTTATTACCACAAATTTAGTACAAATTATAAAACTAATGACTAAGTTTAATTGAATAAATGTTTTTTTTTTTGTAATGCTCAAAGGTACCTTGATAAAATTACCAAATTTTATCAAATATTTTAAATGTGTTTTTGTTGCTAATATTACCAATAGTCATTACGAATACGCTTCGGTAAAAATTTCTGAGCTCCTTGATGTTCTCTTATTGGCAGAAATACTTTAATTTTATCACATTGTGGTAGTTTTAATCGTACTTTTTTTTCTCGGTGTGGTTCAACTTGATCTTGTAATAAAATCTGCAGCATTAAATGATAATTTGGTTAAAATTATAAAGTTTAATAGGAATTATTATTTTTATTTTTAATTTTTATTCATTCTTTTATTTTCCCTACTCCTATTTTTAGAGATTCCACAATTTTATTGAATTAGAGAAAAAAAGTGGTTGGTTGAATGTTTATGCATTTTGCAGTTTTATTCCATCAATTTAAACGACCTCATTTCGTTTGAGGCATTAACACAAGTTTTAAAATTCAGTGAAATATTCTTGCTTTATAACAAAAAGCCTTAAATGAATTTATTCATAAACTTCAAATCTTTTGTTTGCTTGACAATTTAAGTGACTTTTTATTTTTTTTCCTATTATCTGTTCTTCTTTGAAATGGCAAAAAATATCAAATTAAGTATGCAAGATAAACAACACGCATTCAAATGAAAATTTGCAAATAAATAAGTAAATTGTTTCATTACATTATCTTGAACATGGAATTCGTAATTTATCAATAGAGTTGCACATTTGATGCTTTATTTATAGCAATTTATTTTAAAATAAGGATGTAGCATTTATTTAATGTTTAATATTAGTTTCTTTCCAGATATTTACGTTTGAAAGATTTAGTTTATGGATGCTATTTATTATTTATTGTGTTTTCGAAATTGGAATGATATCATTCTTTGATTCATTAAATTATGCAAATGGATATTATAGATATATCTAATTTACATTTGTACTTAATTAAACTGCTTTCGCAATTTATAAACACTTGTTATCTATTGCATATAAATTGGTATTTAAACTTAGATTTATTGGTTGGTTTCAATAATAAAAATTTCATTTGAGAATGTGAAGTAAATAAATAAATATTTTTTTTAATCAAGACAACATTTACGAGCTCTTTATGATGGCCTCTTGAAGTATGAACAGTCAAATTTTTTATTTTGATTTCCATGCTATTTTTTTCCTTAAAGAACATTTTTCACTTATTCCGTTTTTTTGTTGTTGATTATTTTAATTCAAACAATTCTACGGAACAATGACTTTAATTGGCGGACGTAAAATGAAAATCCCGATTTTTTGTTAGTTTTTAAGGAAATGTTGGTTTATAGAATTCCTGGATTTTAATAAAAAACAATAATAAAAAAAACTATAATATTGTGAAATAAGAATGTTAGGCTCCATTAAATGAATTTATAGAAATATTCTTTAGTTTTTTTAAACTGATGAAAATATTGATTTGGATGATATTGAAATATTTCTAAAGTAAACTAAACGAAAAGATAATTAAAACATTTAAAAACCTTAAGTTATTCGACTTGTTGCGATAAATTGCCTTTTTGAACATTCTAATGGGAATTATACTTTGGTTATGGTTTATCTATGCGATAAAAAAATGGTGTTTTGTTTAAAATTATGTTTCAATTTTTCCTATTTTGGTGCATTGGTACATCTATGTTTTTGAAAGTAATAGTTGAATATTCCAGATTCCATCAAACGTAGGCTGAATTTTTTTGGCTATTATAAGTTCAAGGAAATTAAATTCAATATTTCTAAAAAGCAAAAAAAAAAAAAAACGCATTTTACAGAAATTTTTTCGGCGTAGGGAATTAATAAGCCAAACGCTCAAAAGAACTTTGTAGTTGATTGAATTATTTAGTTATCTCAACGATAATCTCGTTATTCGCGTCTTTCTTTGTTTCCTTTTCTAAAAGAAAATAATCAAATAATCTCTTTGTTTTCCTCATTTACTGATAAATTTATATATTACAGCATTACTTCAACAGTATTGAGTAATTTAAGATAAAAATATAATAATTTGATACTGAAATTTTGTTTTCTTATTTAAGTTTTACAAAATGTAGTAAAACAATCGCTTATGTTAATAAAAAAATTACATTTTTATTGCTGTTATGCTTTTGAAAATTTGCAATGGCCTAATTATATGTCCCAAAAATAAATAATAAAATTTTTTTAAAGAATCATTATATGCTTGTTTGAAAGTTATTGCTTCAAATCCTTTTTAACTGAAACATGTTATTAGGAAATCTACTCGAAAATATTCTCGTATTCGAAAATATTCTCGCACCCCTTTCAACTCTAAATGACGACGTTATTTAAATTTAACTGAACAAATAAACTTGTTTGACAGAGTATTTGTTGTTTTATAGGTTGTAAGTAATTAAAGATATAATAAGCTAACATAAGATAAGTTTTTCTTTTCTTTTTAATTTTTGATCCCTTGGCTGAATGAAAATTTTTTGTATTACCGGTTAGACAACTGGAGCTATTTATGTTTCCAGTATTAGAATTTATGATTCACCTCTGCATTTAATTGAAAATTAAAATTAATTGTTGAAACGTAATTATAAATTAATGCACATTATGTTCCTAAACCACACTTGAATATTTATTCTTGTCACAGAATGAGGGAAATGAAAATTATGAGCAGAAGAAGTTATTTAATATAGTGTAAGCGATATGATTTTGTGAAAGAGTACACTTGAATGAAATACTTTTTCATTTGAAAGAAATAGAAGAGAAGGAAAAGCTATAATAGTGTCTAAATAGCCAAAAACAAGACTTCCCGATTCAAGATAGCGCTAAACATCATATTCTATCAGGGCCATACAGTTATGGAGTATTTTGATTGAAAAGCGTTTAAAGATTGAATTGTTGGAAATTTTTTTGAAAAGTTAACAAACAAGTTAAATCTTCTAATAATTAATTATTTAATTAACCCTAACAAAAAATTTATAAGTGCCAAATTTAATGAAGTGGAACGCACAATAAAGCAGTTACACAAAGGGTTTCAATACATGTATCGGATGACAAAAAAACAATAAAACAATAAATTATAATTTGTACAAAAATCTGTTCAAAGTTTGTATAAAATTATAATTGCACAAAAACAATAAATTATAATTGTTAATTATTTCAAATGTCAAAATCAAAAGGCAACTACAACGATAAAATCAAAGAACTATATAAAGAAAAAAAAAGGGGAGAGGGAAAAAAACACAGAGAACAAGGGAGTCTGTGGTAAGTGTTATTAATGAGTTGAGCAATTGAGCCTAATTCTTTTATTTTCCTTTTTTTGCTTTTATATAGATCTAATTTTAAAGTTTCAGGTATTCAGAACAAAATTCTCTTCAGTTTTACACAGACAATAGATTTTGAAATATTTAACAACAAAATATTTATTTGAAACATATGCTTGAAACGCTGCATTAAATTATTAAAATCAGATGGTGAGAACACTCGAAATGAACTGTAATCCAATTTCAAAACAAACTCTTTCTCTGATTTATTTGCATGTATTTAATAATACGCTATCTCAGCATTCACGTGATTTCAAGCAAGCTATTTTGACCCTTGTTTTCTAGTTCAATTTCGGGAGAAATCTAATGCACTTTCTCCATTACACATAAAATGTCAGTTGGCACCTTTAAATTTCCATTAGAGTGGGTAGATTCAGTCTACTGAATTTTCACTCTAATGGAATACATTTAAACAGTTAGGGAATTTCCATTTTATGAGCTCTAGATTGAAATTCAGCAAAGTGATTTCCTTCATTTGAATAACCTACATATATATATATATATATATATATGTAATAAAAAAATTATAAATACTCTTGTATTAATAACAACATTAAAATTCTTTCGTTTTAATAAAATGTCTTTGGTAAAGAATAGATGTAGAAATTCTATTTTGGGACTTCAAGGCTGAAAACATACCATTGAATCATAATTAGATTTATACTTCAAAGGAGGAGTTATTTTTAGAATCTTGGCCCTCTTTCACTTCCATATTAGGAAGCATTAAATGATTTTCCATAATGCGTAGAGTTGTAAAGGTATGTACGACTGGAACCTGTTTACGTCAAAATCTGTAAGTATTTAATGCGAGACCGATGGTTTTCGTATGTCTCTTGCTGAATAACATGTTTCAATAAACATCTGCCGGAACCATTCGGAGTTTGTCCACACCCCTTACCTTGTGGAGTGGGGATGTGAACTGTTATCACCGCCAGCCTAACTTTAAATAAACCCTTTTTATAACGCATTATGGTTTTTGACTGCATTAATAAAGCCGAATATATATATATATATATATATATATATATATATATATATATATATATATATATATATATATATATATATATATATATATATATATATATATATATATATGTGGAATACAGATCCAATCTACGAAGCATTCATCCTATCACGTGATTGGAACCAAGGACATTAATAGACATACGTCTACATTCTTTTGTTCTTTTACAAGTACACCATTATTGTTAGAATGACTGGCTCGAGGAGGATGCCAGTGGAAATTGTAGCTTACTTGCCTATTATTGTTAATATATATTTTTATTAAGTTTAGCACAGCTTCTTTATTTTTGAGAAACCCTCGCTTCACCCCCTTTATCCTACAAATGGGGGCTCGTCCACGGGAATGTGGATCGCGATTTGAGCAATAACCGGATCTGTCGCGAAGGACAGAATTGATCCAGAAACTTTCATGAAACTTTCGAATCATCCTGAAATTATTGGATTATTTTGTGAAGCAGAAGTGCAGTCATCTTTTCCGTGGAAGTGCAGTGTGAAATCCTTGGATACGAAAAGGGATACGAATCTGATTTGAATCAACGAAACATTGGATTACCATTGGACACTGAGAGTCTCTTCAAACAAGGTAGGAAATTTTCAATTTTAAAAATGTATAAAAATTCAAAGAAACAAGACCTAGTAAAAGTATTAGAGGAAATAGGAGGCATCGCAGACAGCAGCGATAATATCGTTAAATTAAAAGAAAAAATTGAATGTTCCGAAATATTTAAGAATGATTCTGAATTTGTCAAAAATTTGATAACTAACGCCGTAGAAGAAAGAGTACAAATAGCAGACAGGGAACTAAAACAAAGCGAAATTCAGATTGAGTTAGAAAAACTAAAATTAGAAAGACTCGAGAAAGAAATGCTTTTATTAGAGGCGAAAAACAAAGCATTTGAAATTGACCCTCCCAAAACAATAAATGATACACCTCAAACAAACATTGAGAATCTAATTCATAGCATTAAAACTCTATCTCTTCCAGTTCCATCGAAACCTGAAAACTTTATTCAATTTTTTTCATCGTTGGAAAGAGCTTTTAATACGAAAAACATAAATGAGAGGCTTAAAGCTGAAATCTTAATTAATATGCTAGGTGAAAAAGCAAACAGCATCTTGTTATACATTGAAGAAGAGGAATTAAAAAATTACGAAAAACTTAAATCATTAATTCTAAGAGAAAACCAAATAACCCCTCAACAGTGTCTATTTAATTTTCGCCACCAAAGAAAAAATTTTGATGAATCACACATTCAATTTGCAACACGAATTCGTTCAACTTTTGAGTATTATTTACGTCTGAGAGAAGTAAATGACTTTAAAACATTATGTGATTTAATCATTTCGGATAAAATATATGAAACACTAGACAGAGACACATCCGCCCATATTGGCGTAAGACAGGCTAATGGTTGGTTCAAGCCTCTCGAATTAGCACAAGAATGCGATATTTACTTTACGGCAAAAAGAAAATCGCAAAATGAACAGCAGTCAACATTCAACCACACAGAAAATCAACATCGATATAGGAGCACTTTTCATTCTCCTAAAAACACTCATCAAGGAAAATATAGGGCAAACACTTTTAAACGAACAGATAAATTGCCAGACACTAGAAACTGCTACATTTGCGGTGCGAATTCACATTTCGCAAAAAATTGCAATATGAAGTTTAAAGAAACTCAAAACCAAACTAATCCTTCACAAATTAATGCAAATCAGATTAATCAAATCGAAAGTAAAAACTCTATCAATGAACAATGTGTAAATAATTTGGAATTTATTGAATTAAACGTTGATGAACGAAAAATTAATTGTTTAGTAGATTCAGGTTCACGCATTTGTGTTATAAATAGCAAATATGTAAATTTAAAAGATCGTATCCCAGAAAGTTCAATTGAATTAAAAAGTTGTTTTGGAGAGATAATTAAAGCGAAAACTTATTCTCTTACAATTTCACTCCCAAGTCAAAACATCATTAAACGTGAATTATGCATCCCGTTCGCAGTAACCGATAAACTTAGTATGAATTGCGTCATAATTCCTCAAGTAAAAGCTCTTCTTTTCGAGTGTCAAATTTCAGATTCGCCAGATGTTAAATTCCAAACAACTTCGAACACTTCGAATAAAAAAATAAATGATCAAAATGCTTATGCAGGAGATTTATTGCAAAAGGAAAATTCTCAATCTCAATGTTTACTTTTAAACAAGAAAAACGATCTGTGTTTAAATGATTCCTTGTCTTTTGATAATTCTTTATTATGTGATACTTTGCATGATGATAACAACTTTTTATTTGAATTTCATGATGACATTTTTAATTGTTTTCAATTGAATATAAATGATATAAATACTATGCACTTAAATCATATAAAAAATGAGCATGTTAAACAGGGTGTATTTAATCTTATCCAAAACTATAAGCCTCACAAAGTGAAAACAAGTAATTTAGAAATGAATATAATTTTAACAGACGATACACCAATTTACTGTAAACCTCGTCGATTACCATATGTTGAAAAACAAATAGTTGATTCCCAAATAAAGGAATGGTTATCAAAAGGTATTATTAAACCTAGTAATTCAGATTTTGCTTCCCCTATTGTTTTGTGTAAGAAGAAAAATGGTACTATGCGTCTTTGCGTGGATTATCGTAAGTTAAACAAAAAGACAATTAAGGACAGATTCCCCCTTCCTGTCTTAGATGATATTTTAGATAGTATAAGCGAGGCAAAAATTCATTCTCTACTGGATCTTAAAAACGCATTTTTTCACTTACAAATAAATGAAGATAGTCAAAAATACACATCATTTGTCACCACCAATGGTCAGTATGAATTTACCAAAGTGCCCTTCGGTTTAGCTAATAGCCCTGCCGAATTTCAACGATTTATTAATCACATATTCAGAGATCTAATTAATGAAGGCATTATGGTAATATACATGGACGATATAGACGTAATAGCGAAGGATGAAATTGAAGGTCTAGAGCGTTTAACAAAAATCTTTAAGATAGCCTCAGAATATGGCTTGGAGATAAATTTCGAAAAATGTCAATTTCTAAAAACTAAAGTTAATTTTTTGGGACACATAATCGAAAACGGTACTATTACACCTTCAATGGAAAAAACGAAAGCAGTTACAAATTTCCCTGAACCTAAGAATATCAAGCAAATTCAGAGTTTCTTAGGCCTTACAAGTTATTTCCGTAAATTTATTCAAGGATATGCATATATTGCAAAACCATTAAGCGACTTATTGCGTAAAGACACTAATTTTATTTTTGGACCAGAACAAAAAATCGCTTTTCAAAAATTGAAAGAAAAATTATCAACAAACCCAGTTCTCAATTTGTTTAGACAGGGTGCTAGAACAGAATTGCATACAGATGCATCTAAACTTGGTTACGGAGCAATCCTATTGCAAGAGGGCGATGATGGAAAATTCCACCCAGTTCATTACATGAGTCGGAAAACCTCAGTACAGGAAGAAAAATATTCCAGTTACGAGTTAGAGGTCTTAGCTATCATAACAGCTTTACAGAAATTTCGCATTTATTTATTAGGACAAAAATTCAAAATTGTTACCGATTGTTCGGCATTCCAAAAAACTATGGAGAAAAAAGAAATTACCCCTAAAATAGCTTGTTGGGCATTATTTCTAGAAGAATTTGAATACGAAATAATTCATCGCTCAGGGACACACATGCGTCACGTTGATGCCTTAAGCCGTTATCCAATAATGATTATTGAAACCCCTGAAATAACACCTAAAATTTCAACAGCCCAAAAAGAGGACGAATTTATATCAACAATTAAGGAATTAATTAACTGTGGTAAAAAGGATAATTACTTTGTGAAAAATGATATTCTTTACAAAATTGTTAACGATAGAGATTTATTAGTGGTCCCTAAGACCATGCAAATAGAAATTGTAAAAAATGCTCATGAATTAGGTCATTATGGTGTAAACAAAACAGAAAATCTTGTTAAAGATAAATATTTTTTCCCAAACATCAGACAGTGCGTAGAAAATGTAATTAACAGTTGTGTTAAGTGTATTTTAGTAAACAGGAAAAAGGGAAAAGCAGAGGGTTTATTAAACCCAATTCCAAAAGGTGAAACTCCATTAGACACATATCACATTGACTTTATTGGTCCAATGCCATCCACCAATAAAAACTACAACCATATTTTTTCTGTGGTAGATGCATTCACAAAATACGTATGGCTCTATCCTGTAAAATCTACATCATCATTCGATGCCATTCAGAAATTAAACCTACAACAAACAAATTTTGGAAATCCTAATAGACTGATTAGCGATAAAGGTGCCGCGTTTACTTCTAAAGAATTTAGCGACTATTGTGCAAATGAAGACATTACTCATCTTACCATCACAACTGGAATCCCACGAGGAAACGGAATGATTGAAAGAATTCACGAGACACTTATTCCCATTTTAGCAAAACTATCCATAAACGATCCAGAGAAATGGTATAAATACGTACCATTAGTACAAAGAACATTAAACTCTACTACATCTAGAAGTACCAAATACTCGCCATTTGAACTGCTCACTGGCATTAAAATGAAACAAAAACAAGATGACAAGCTTTTGGAAATATTGAAGGAAGAATATGAAAACACCATAATGTGTAACAGACAAGAGATTCGTGACAACGCTAAAGTCAACATTTATAAGATTCAAGAGGAAAACAAGCGAACATATGACAAAAAGCGGAAGAAAGCTCACAAGTATGAGAAAGGTGATGTCGTTGCCATTCAACGAACGCAGTTCGGTACAGGACTCAAGTTGAGACCAAAATTCTACGGACCTTATGAAGTTACTAAGGTGAACAACAACGATAGATACAATGTCAGAAAACTTGGAACTCACGATGGTCCTAATATGACTTCTACTGCTGCAGACCATATGAAGATCTGGGGAAATTGAGGAACCATATGGACTGAAAAAAAAAAAAAAACTAAAAATTTTTTTTTTGTTTCTTATAGCCAATTGTTTTGAAATATTTGCTTTTGTACTGTTCTTTTTTTTCTTGTGTATTTTCAGAAAATGTCTTTGGAACAAACATGTCTATTGGTGAGAAGGTGGTCACCGCGGTCGGTGAAGAGCAGGACGGCCGTGTGGAATACAGATCCAATCTACGAAGCATTCATCCTATCACGTGATTGGAACCAAGGACATTAATAGACATACGTCTACATTCTTTTGTTCTTTTACAAGTACACCATTATTGTTAGAATGACTGGCTCGAAGAGGATGCCAGTGGAAATTGTAGCTTACTTGCCTATTATTGTTAATATATATTTTTATTAAGTTTAGCACAGCTTCTTTATTTTTGAGAAACCCTCGCTTCATCCCCTTTATCCTACATATACGTAATAAAACCTTAGGTTTGAGTAACCTCTTAAGCTACCTCTACTGTCCGACTGCAGAATGGGATACTGTCGGGCATTAATTCATGCAAGCCTCTTTCGATGTTCTGCAGCATATAATTTAACAAGTGCTGTAATAACAACAGTAAAATGATTAAACTCGGAGATTGTTCAACTTGCTGTTCCAAGTGGTCAATGTTATGCTCGTTCAATTGCAAATCTGGGGATTAAGCAGTCCATGAAAGGGTGGTAATGTGGCAGAGGCGTTCCTGTGACATCCTCGGTTCTGGTGACCCTGGGGGACGACCATTGGGATTCGACCCTGTGCGACCTCATTGGGAGGTGAATGCTCTACCCTCTGAGCCACCGTGGTTCAGTGTTGAGAAATGGCTACTGAAATCCAAGTCATCAGTGGAAGTATTTATGGATAAAGAATGCTGTTCATGAACGTACCGCAGGGATAACACAGTGCACTCTATATTAACATAAATGAGTCTGAGTACTCCTAAAAGTGGTTATATATAGATTTATTTATTTGTTTGCAAATTTTATGTTTTTATTATTTGTATTACAAATTTTGAAATTACTTGTTTACGGATTAACTGAATTTTCAAAATTAATGATGCTATTCGTCTACATTATTAAAATTTTTTCAAAGATTTTTTCACAAAACTTTTTATGAAAATTTGTAAAAATTATATTTTTATTCCCCACGGAACATTAAAGCATATCTCGAAAATAGTTTTGTCTAATATATTTCGTAAGATGGTTTTAACGTTTCTTTTAATCCTTCGAGCAAATTTATTATTCTACAAATCGGATTAATTTTTCGCGTCTATGAAGATTCGAAGAAAAATACGCCTGGGAACTGAACTTAAAAGCTATAGGAACTCAAGACTAACATTTAAAAAATTATTATAAATAATCTCATTGATACTTTCTTTTTAAAAGTTGCTGATTCATACATTTGACTTTAAAAACTATTTTTATTGCAAATTTTTCTTACATGAAAATAAAAAGAATCTTTACACCACCTAAAACAAAATTCCCTATTACATATTTTATGATATTATTTTGTTTCTTTGAACAGTAGTTTTTTTTAGATAACTGCTTATGTTTGTTATATAATAATATTATCAATAGTTTTTTTTTAAGGTTAGAAAGCTCTTACTACCAAATACCGTTGCTACTTTTTAGGCATCATTATATTTCTTCTTTCTTAAAAATTGACAAAAAAGTATGTTTTATTTATACAATATATAATTATTATAGATATATGTAAAAATATTTTGTTAATACGTTAATCGTGACCCAATGAATGATTACCATGTTTTGAAAAGTAACTATCTGTACATAAAAAAGGCATTAAATCCATGAATATAGAATATTTGACGCATTAAGGAAATATAAAAGAGAAATAGTTTTGCGTGTTAATAATCTAACAGGTTATTCTTATATATTATAACAATTCAAATAGATTACAGTTTCATTCTTAATTTTTTATATTTCTAAGATTTTATATATAGCAGCACCTAGTCTCTAATTCTCTTATTTTTTATTACATAAACTTATTTTTTTAGTTACTTTAACATCAAGTCATGCCTAATCTTATAAAATCAAGATATCAAGTGATTTTTTTCCACAAAAAGTGAATAAATAATCATTATATTAAGCAAAAAAAGAAATATAGTGAAAAGATATTCGCAGAATTGCAATAACTTTCAGAATATTTTCAGGAGTTATTTTATGGTTTCAAACATTGTATAAATAAAATTGCAACTCAGCTTCATTGTCGAATTAACACTTTATCTGATTATTAACTATCTTTAAATGTAACTCTTTAGTAAATCAAACTGTCAAAAATGTTTTTGAGGGTGGAATAATATATAGTTTTTAATCTTTTTACACATCAATATGATTTCAATAAGTAAAAATTTTTAAATAAAGAGGGTTTAAAATTTCTCTTCATTACAAATGCTAGAGTTGTCAAGGCTCAGGGGACAAGATACCCGTCTCCCAATCAGGTGACCTAGGTACAAATCCCAGCATTGGCTAGTCATACGAATTCGCACGGCCGTAGGGCCCACAATGTTGGTTTAGTTATTTAGATATAATTTTTTTTAACCTTCCTAAGTACTATTGATTGACTCAGGCCCGGATAGCCTGGCTGGTAGGGCACTGGGCCCCTCTTCAAGAGTTCATGGGTTCAATCCCCGCCTGCTGAAGACTCCCCGTGTAGTAAATGGTGACTGATGCACGTTAAATCTGTGGAGTCTCAAAGTCCTCCATGTTCCTATAACAAATCAATACTTCTGGGGGTACTGATCCTGGAGTTTCCTTGTCTTCCGGATTGGTTCAAAATTACAAGACTACGGAGTTGAACATTAGTAGTCGTAAATCCTGAAATCGGGTCGGCTGTTCAGCGATGGATATAATATAATATTGATAGACTCATCTAGGCGGAAAGGTGTTCCTGGATGAAATGGGAGGGTTAGTCTGGAGCTCTCTCCAGGTAGAGTAACACTAGGTGTGAAGAACGTTCCATTTAACTCAGCTAAAACCAAGACAGTCTCTTACCAATTGGTGCTCCGGTACTCTTCCTTCTGCGTATTACCTCCTCAATTGCGTATTGACTCAAGTATCCGATGCTGCATCGCACATCGCTCGGAATAATCAGGGACACGGTCGTGGTTTATGCAATGTATATCATTGAGATTAAATCTCAGCATTGTCCAGGTTTTTTTTAGTTGATCCCCTCTCGTGTGAATATGTCTCTCTTTGATCTATAATCTCGTGTGAATAAATGATTTTTTACTGACACTGCAGCTGAAAATGTTTTTCTGTATATTCAACAGACTTTTTTTACAGTGAAGAGCTGCAAGCATTGTATTTCTTTTATCAGAAGTTTAACAATTAATATTCTAGAACTAATTACTAAGTGTTAATTTTTTTTTCATTTCACCGAACCTATACAGTTTTCGTCATACCACTTTAATTTCAAGTTTCAAAATCTTATATTTTTAAGCAGCCAAAACATTTAAAACAGCGGATGGGATGATTGAGGCTATAAATTTGCCATGGAATTCAGCAAGTATTAAATAACACTTGAATAAAAGGGAATTAAAATTGGAATGTCAAGGATTCTGAATGGTCCAAAAACTTTTCTAATTTTAAATGAAACAATATTTAAAATTTAGATTTTTTTAATCTGCATACAATCAGTTATTGTTATTTGAAATACAAATTTTTAATTCAGACCATGTCTAACTATTCAATTCTCGTTTTAAAAGTTAACTAACAATAAATGAAATTACTGATCTTTTGAATAAGCTATTTAGACCATATTTTCCTAGGTGCAACCTTTTGTACCATTGAAATTGGAAATTAGCATGCCATGATGTTCTCTTGCTGCGGCCTCTACATAAAACATCATGGAACTCTAATGGGACTGGGGTTTACAACTTTAGTGGCTATCCCACAATGAATACGGAGGTCCTTGGTTCGAATCCTACTGGCAGCCAGCGAACATCTCTCGCTCACATTTCTCTTTCCACATGAATTTTTCTCAAAAAATAGTAAATGCTGTTTAAATTTTGAATACATAGGTTCTTCAAATTCAACAATAATTTTTTTTCGGATTACTTTGACACATTTTTGCTCAATTTAGAAAATTCTTCTTACAGAGTGCTATGCCACATGATGACATTTGACAGATTATCGTGTCATGTGTTAACTATTGAATATCTTTAAAATATTTTACCATGACATACTGATAGCAATACTGACAACTTTTTGAAATTTACTATTTCAAAAATCCTCCCGGTTCTTTTATTTTGCCTGTAATCGAAGTTTAACTATAGTAAATAGTTAAGAGCTACCACGCAAGAATATATATGTGCACAAAACATTTTTGATCGCATCTGGAGTTTTAATTTAAATATATCACTAAGCAATACTCTTGGGAAAAAAAGTTTTACATATTATACTTAGCTCACCTAAAATTAATAATAAAAAGGCAAGTTCTTTTTTTCTGAGAGTCTCTCGATTGAATCTCGGGAAAAGATATCATTAAAGGATTTAGAAATCCTTTAATGATATAATAATGACTGCAAACATACACAAAAAATATTAATTATTTTGCAATTTAATGATTTATTGCGTTTTTTTAAGTTGGGTTTATTTTATTGCTCACTTTCTGAGATAAAATATATGTTGACTTTATGCTAGATCATTTTACTACGTTTCTCTCAGAAAAGTGTTAGATAACACGGAGTTATAAAATTCCATTAATCAGTATAATGAATCTGCTTTTTTTTTTTTTTTTTTTTTTTTGCTTTTTTCTCAATGCCGTTTTTTTCTTTGACAAAGAGACATAACGCAGATACATTACATTAAACAAAAGAAAATTGTCGTCATTTGATGAAGAAAAATACAAAAATATTTAGGTGATTTTTGTAATGTGCAAAATGCGAATCATTAGTTACATGCCTTTTGAGACTAAACTTTTTACTGTTTGTTTAAAAAAATCCCAGGAAAACTGTCCTTTGTATGTTTTACAACTTGCCCAAAATAAATTTACTGTTATAACTGGAATTTCATATTGTATTGAAAAACTGTGAGGAATCACCTTATTTTTAAAATTTTAATTTAATATGATATTGATTTCAGATTATCAACTGAAAAAGCTATTTAAAGGGAAATACCGAATTAAAAACTGATTAATTACTCTTGACTTTTTGTATTGAATTATTGTATTAATTATCTTCATTTAAAAAAACCTTAAAAAAGGAAGAAATATCATATAGAAAACTAAAAAAAAAATTCTTGATTATTTAAAGGAAACAGTTATGTTTGTACTCGTGTAATTGTTTTGTTAAAAACATTTTGAGCATACGAACTGAAGAGAAACATTTGTTTTAGCTCCACCAGTTCTATTTTTACGAAGAATCACCTATTTAGTTGCCAGCTAAGATAATATTTTAAACATGATAATAAATGGAAGCGTAATTATATTACTGTGAGTAAACTTTTATGCTGTTAAACTTCTTATTTTTCTCGAAAAATAATAGGATGCCTGCAAGTGACGTAGTATGGGTATCTCGATCCGGATTAGTTCTTCAAAAGTGATATTTGTTTAAGTTAGCAACTGTTCTTTCCATTCTATTTCGAGTAAGCCAAGCGAGAGAAGTAAAAATTCTCTTAAGTGACGTGATCTATATTTGTTCATAAAGAGTTTTTCATAAAGATTTCAATTCTTTCACTATATATTTCTTATTTACCAAAAAAACGGACATGAATCCATGTAGAACATAAATGAATTATGTATGGAAGCTGCCAGGTACACAAAAATGCATCATGGTTCGGATGAAACACATAAACAAATAATAAATCTAAGCCAAGTAAAAGACGCAAACGAGAAGTAATAATGTTTCGACAAATTCGAGGTGCGACACGACACTGTATTTAATTAATTTCAAGTTAATTAACGTTTTAATTTATGTGGAAAAACTTAGCTTTGACTTTAACACACCATTTTGCTTATAACTATCAGCTAATGCTGACGTCAGTAGGTCACATGTGTGAATATCCGAGATCTTCTTCTTCCTGAAGTGCAAGTACACAATCTCGAAACATTAAACTTAAGAAATTAAACACCATAAATATATTTAAATTTTGCAAAAAGTGCTTTAATCTAACAACCTACTTCAAACTAACCGATTTAAATCGTTAAAAAGAAACAGACCACCCAAAATAACTTTAGATTTAATCGGTTCTTCACGTTCCAAGACTCATTCTTAATCTCTATATATACTAAATACCGATCCCAAATATATAAATTAATTAGTGCAGACTATATTTTAAGTTACGAAATTAGATTTTGTCTGAGTAAACATATCTTTTTTTGATGAATTCAGATTTCCGATTCAGAATCGGAAATCTGAATCCGTCGGAATATAGGTATGTTTTTTCAGATAAAGTATGTTTTTGTGTCAGATTTCGTAGCTTAAAATGACATTTGTACATTTTAGTTAGCATATTTAAGGTAACTGCCACGAGCCATTAAGATTGAGTCCTAGAACATGAAGAACCAATCAATAGATCAAAAGTTACTCCGGGTGGTCCTTTTTCTGCCCACTATATGTAATGGAATAAATAATAACTTCTCTTTAGTTTTACTTTAATATTTCTATTACTAATAATATCTTTATAATTAATAAGAAATAATAATTTTGAAATTAGTCGCAATAGTGTATGGATACTATTAAATTTATTGTACTTTTATATTAATTGGATAATTTATGCATGCTTTTTTTTTTTTAATTTGTTTGCAATCATAAAATTTTCAACTTGTTTATGTCAATCATATTTGATGAAGTTTTCTATTATTCTGAAATAACTTTTTTTAGTTGTACTCAAACGAATTATTAAAAACAAAGATTAAATTTTGAGTAAGCTTCGAAGAACTTTACCTTAACCATGTATTCATATTATTAAATAAAAGTTTTTTTAACCTTTTCTTAAATAAATATTAACTTTTATATAAGCTAAGGTATGATTTTATTAAAAACTGTGGAAATAAAGTTTAAGCTTTAGAATGCAATACATCATTATATTTTTGTTTTGTTATTCCTAATATTTTTCCACGGGACTGAAATTTAGGTAGAACAATATTCAATATTCAATGAAATTTAGGTAGAACAATATTCAATATTCAATGAAATTTAGGTAGAACAATATACAAATATTCTACTGAAATACTTAAGTAAATCTCCCTAGCGTATTTATGTTCCTTAAATATTGGTGCCCAAAGTGATCTTATCAACATATTTGACAATTATTTAATCAATACCTACTTTATATAACAATTTCGCTATTCTCATTTGGATTCTTCTGAATGTTGGGACTAATTGTTACGTCTCTTACAAAATAAAATTTTGGCAAGTCAATAAAAACATAAATGAAGAGACTTAGATGTATGAATATTACATACTCACAATTCAAATGAACTAATTATACAAAATAATAAAAAAATTCATTATGTGTATTCATTAAAAATACATACAAAAACATTGAAAAAAAGAAAACATGATGAGCATTTTTGCGAAAATAAATATTATTTTATCAAGTATTGTTTTCTTACTATTTTATTTATTTATTCACTATCCATTTTTTAATGTGTTTTGAAAGAGAAAATGAATTGTTTTTAATATTTATCAGTTGAAATAAAAATATTTCATTTTCAATACAAAAAAACAGCATCTAATTTAATAAAAAGACAGTTTTTTTCTTTCATTTGCTTAATGAACGCCTGTATATTTCATGTTTTTTAATACTGTTTGAAAAATCTGTTACAGCCATTTTGAATGCAAAACAATGTGCTTAAATTAGATATAAATTAAACGTTTTCTCACGGAAAGAAATTATCTTTTAGAATTCATTTTTTCTAAGGTTATATAGGAAATGTAATTTGCTTTTCTTTCTTTTATGATGAATGTGTTGAAAAATATAATATGAATACACAAACTTCTAATGTGTACAAAAGATAAATTAAAAGCTTACTAAAATTAATATTTCAGATTAAATTGGAGGAAATTAGGTCTTTGTAATGTAGAGTTTATTTATTTCAACTATAAAGGAATAATTTATAAATTAGTTTTTGTTTGTTTTAACAGCATGAAAGCTTATGAGTATCTTTAATAAAACAATTTTACTTTTTTTATGTTTTAGAGGATTTATGATTAGTTTTTTTCAGAAAGAAAAATAATTGCTAATTAAATTAAGTACATGAAATTATTTTCAGAAAACTATAATAGTAAAAACTATTTACAATTTCAATGAATATTTCAAATAAATTTACTGATTTCAATCAAAATAAATACACTTAAAAATAATATATATATATATATATATATATATATATAAATTTTCTTCAAAAATTGATGTAGGTTGGTATTGATTTATATACTTATTGAATATATGGTGTTATTCTAGATTTTTCTTGTTCAGCAGGTTTGCAATGCTGAGTAGGCGCAAAAAGACTCTTTCTCATAAATTGCACTGACAGAATGCAACAAAATCTTTTCTTCGAACACGTGACTTTGGTTTCTTTTATTTGCATTCGTTTCCACTTCAGGGTGATTAAACTGGATAGTTTTTTTCTGAGCACGTAAGCATTTCTTAAGAATTCTACTGTTCAGAACTGCTTATGTGTTCAAGCGCGTCTTTAAAAACTAAGCATGCGCTACAAAAATAGTTAGAAACGAAACGAAAAAGATAAAACCTTGTAGACATCTGCATAGCAGCAGTTTTAGAAAATGTTATTTATTATAAATGCGAACTATATCAAGGAAATTGTATTACAAAGGTTGCGAGTAAAACAGGTAAAATACATTTTTACGACATTTTCGAAAAGTAATTTAAAACGTTCAACGCATCTTTTGCTCTAGAAAAATAAAAACCTAACTGTTTTTGTTTTATATAATTTTTCATTTATATATTTTAGGCTATACATTAGGATTAAAATATTTGAAATATAGGAGATATTGTAAGTTGGAAAATCGCTTTATAATGCTTTCATTTTTTTTAATGAAGTTCAGAAATAATTCCACATGAAAAAATCTCTGCATTTGATTCACACAGCAAAGGTGTTTTGATTTTTTTTGAAGTTACGATTTTAGAGTTTAAAAATTACTGTTGTTTTATCTTTTGTTATAAATGCTGCAGACACCTTGAAATTAAAGAATCTTTGAAAGTTATAATTAAAATTGAAAATGGCATGCATGATGATTTCATAAATGACTACTTATTAATGACCACTTAAAAGCATATTATCTATCATAATAAAATGAGGAGTTTGCACGCGTATCTCTCTCTCTCTCTTATGACTCCAAAATTGCATGTGCATATTATCTATAATAATAAAATGAGGAGTTAGCACGCATATATATCTCTCTCTCTCTTATGACTCCAAAATTGTATGTGCATATTATCTATAATAATAAAATGAGGAGTTTGCACGCGTATCTCTTTCTCTCTCTTATGACTCCAAAATTGTACGTGCTAGATTCCCAAAATATGAATGATAGAAATATGTTTTTTCCAGTTGGAAATTGTAGATTGATTTTCATTAATTTATGCCTATTTATAAATAGTAACACTTAAAGAATACAAGTCCTATAACAATACTACTATTCCTATTTTTTGAAAATAATTGAAATAAGGTTTTGTTTACGATATAAATTTATTTCAGACACCTTAAAAACACATAATTTCTTGCTGAAACGTTTTGAATTATTATAATGGGATTGTTTAGAACTCATTCCTAATGCAAATCATTCCAAATTAATTTTAGGTAAAAATATATATAATCAGGTAAATAAGGTAAGAATATATTAATAGAAAGAGACAAAGTATTGAAGTAATTTCGTTTGTATAAGATAAAACGATGCAAATTAGAGAATCTCGACATCAATACAAATTTTTTTATTGTCAAAAGACAAAAACTTTAAATAAAAATTGTCTTCAATATCAATGAAGAAGAAGAAATTGTTTACCTCATAAGAATATGATCTGTGAATAAAACAATATAATGTTCAGACTTCACTCAATTTTACGGAATAGAAATTAACTCTTTTTTTAAATTTATTATATTTGAGGACAAAATCTTGCTTACACTTCTTTAATTTTTTTTAAACGTAAAAATATATTTCTGCATATTTTTATATTGTATAGATTTAGTTTTCTTTTAATATTCATTAAAATTTACACTAAAATAAGTTCATGATAGCCAAAAGTTTTACTATTTTTAAATAAAATCAATTAAACCGGATACCATTATGAAGAATGCACTCCGAAATGGGAACATATAACTTTTACATGCAAAGTAACTTCCCGCCTTTCAACAACATATTTTCAACAAATCTTGAGAACTGAGATGAAAAGTTCTAGAATTTGAATTGAAATATTTAACCTTTGGAAGTTTTTAAACCTATTTTCACAATTTCTCATTTCAGTTAACTTCAAAGATCCACTCGAAATAGGAAGAAAAGTAATCAAAACCCTTAATGTTTGTGTTTGAAGTGAAATCGCCGATCGAAAAGTAATTTTCTTTCCAGCTACGAACCCCAAAAAGAAATACTCTCTTTGAAAGGGGCTTCTCAAAACATAGTAAATGAACTGAAACTTTCTCAAAAGGTATTTCTGAAATCAAGGAGAGATATTAAAAAGAATTTTGCAGTACGTGCATGCTTGCTGTTAAATCGTTGGGAGATAATTGTTCTTTAATCTCTATCCAACAATTTATTAAAAAGCGTTGAATAAAGTTTTTCCGCACTTAAGAAGTGTAAAATTTAAGTTTTGAAAAAAAGAAAAGAAATTAAATTGTTTCGAATTTGTATAAATAAATTATTGAAACGTTTAAATTTATGATAATTTTTAATTTTCTTTCTAATAATATTAAATTAAAAATAATATAGGTCTAAATTTGTTCACAAAATGAGTTAAAAGTTATATTTTACAAAGATAAATGAACATAGATTGTATATATATCGCTCATGGGCTGCAAATGTGGCACAACTAAAAAAACACGCGTTTTGGATTAAGAACAGGTGTAAATATGAAAATACATATTCTTTCAGCAGAAATACTAGCACAACTCATAATTCAATTTGAAGGTAATCTTCTTTAAAGCATTTCTTAGGCATTTGCTTTAGCAATGAAAACTTTAAACCAACTTATCTCAAAACTTGATTTTTTGAGTTGTGCCACTATTGCAGCCCATGAGCATTATATATATACAGAGAGAATAATTATGATGGAAAGAAATGTAAGAAAACTGTAATGAATGATTTTTGAGTAAAATTAAATTTATTGGATATCATTTTCAATAGAATAGCATTTTAACTTAAACTAAAAAATTTTAATTTTATTTTTTATTTAGAAATACGTTTTAATAAGTATACACATTCCATCAATATAGTAATCCATTTATTTTACAATAAGGAAATTTTTAGAAGGTAAATGAAAAAATTAGTCTGAAATTACGTCAGATAATATAGAAAAGATTTCTTTTGATTAAAAAACGTATGTTTTTCTTTTCTTCGCTAACGTATTTGCTCTTGAATAATTTCCTACTTTATGAACATTCTTGAAGAATACAATAAAATATTTATATTTACATAGAATTTGATGTGCTACTACTTACAAATACACTATAAAAATTAAAAAAAGTTGCATTCTTTCAAATTTAACTATAGTGCTTTATGTAATAATTTTAAAATACTTAGCGAATAGATTAAGTACTTATAATTTTAATACTTTAAATACTTTTAAAGAAATTTTAGAATTTATTATCAATTATAAAAAATTAATTAGAGTTTAGTTAAAAGCTGAAAATTAAAGTAATAAATTAAGAAAATTATTAAACAAAATAATATTTTTACAAAATAATTGGATTGGAATATATTTAGCATTAATTTTTGCATTTTTCCCAAGTGTATTTCAATAAATAAAAAAAAAATCTTTAATTTGAAATAATATAGTACGAGAAAGAAATATAACAGAAATATGAGTAGCTAAGTGGATTAAAAAATAATGGTTATCGTATAATTTAATAATGACTTACTAACTATTGAAAAAAAAGGGAATACGTACAAAATACAGAATTTAAATTAAAAAATGTATTGAAAGGAAGCTTATGCAAAAATTTGAAATTTTGAATTCGAACTATAAATCTACTAAGCATAAATTAAAACTTTTAAAATCATAAAATTCTTCGTTTTAATTTAGTTTCTCTACTAAAATGAATTTTTTTTACTGAATTTTTTTTATAAATAATTACATATATAGAGAGAGAGATAAAATTACAAAATTATACTGAAGTACTAGTTTATTAAAAATATAAATAACAAGTTAAAGTAATTCATTGAAAAGTAAAGACACAAACTAATAATAAAATAATAAATCTTTGAAAACTTAAATTATATATTGAATAAGTTTAATGAAAAGAGTGTTACTCATAAATATACTGTTTTGAGTACTAATACAATTGATTGTAAATTTAAACTTGTCAAAACAGTGAAAGTTTGTTTCGATTTAGCTTTGTTAATAAGGACATTGTTTGTGTTGAAACTTCAGTTATAAATCATCATTTCGTTTTGATAATAACAAAATAATTGCTTGTGTTTATTAATGTATTGTTTCGACAATGAATATGAGATTTTGAATTAAAGTTTACAAAAATAATTATAATCTCTCATCCAACATGTAATAATAATATTTCAAACTATTCGCAATTTTAATTAAAATTTCCCTTGGTATACATAAAGTGCAAATTAATTATAGAAAAAGACTCTCGTTACACGGTGTTAGGTATGCCTTGTTTAACTATTCCAATATTTAAAATTTCCAATAACTTAATGATTCTTCTCCATCTTGGAAGCGTTTTTCGTTTTATGATTAATGATGGAAATTCTTAATAAACTAAGAGAAAATTGATAAACTATGTTTCACTGTCTTTTAATTAATGAGAAATCAATTACTGTCTCATGGCATTACGTTAACGCTGATTAATAAATGCAAAACATAGTGTGCATTAAACTTTTTACATTTATTTATAAAGAATAATAAATGCAATTATAAGTAATTTATTGGTCTTTCTCATTTGTTTTTCAAATTGAAAGACATTTCAGAATTGTTAAGTTAGAGTGCTAAAAAGTGTTTTGCGTGATCTATAGAATAACAATAAATATGATAATATATTGGTTTTGATCTTCCATTTAAAGAACAAAAAGAATTCAGAAAGTTTCATTAAGTCGTGATGGTGCAAAAATACCATGAACATTTTACATACTAAAAAGACGCGTTAACTAATTTTAAATAAACAATGCTACTATATTGTAATAAGCATTAGTATACTGACACAAATATTAATAATAGCTTAAATTCTTTACATTAATTTGCTTTGCTTAGTGTTCAAAATAATAAATTAGAAATGAAAAATCCATTAAAAATATTACGCAGGGGAAGGTGAAAATATTACGACTTACAATCAAATAACTGCAAAGCTTAATTTCTGCAGATGAAAAGAGAACACTACATATTTTAACTTGAAAACAAATTGTCCAGGGAGACTATCATTTCTCAAAAAAGTAAATGAAGTTTTTAAACAGTTACATGATTGATTAAAAACTACTGATTAATTTAGCATTTTTAATAAATTTGCTGTAGATTTTGACTAGAATTTTACAAAGGTTATGAATGCATGCTCTTAAGCCAAAAAACACATAAAAGACATGGCTATTTCGCCGAGATGAACTCAGAATTCACTTTTAACTCATCAATATGAATATATATATGTTTGAAAGCTCAATTCATACTTCACAAACTTTTTGACCATCGATAACGAAAATAAAAAATGTTTCTCTTTATTCAGATGGCTTAATAATTGAATGTGTGTTAAAATTAATAGTAATAATAGAGGTTTTATTTATCTCCTTGAAACTTTTAATAAATAAATTGTATCTATTTTTAATGCGTAAAAATGCTTCTTGTTTCATGATTTTATTGCAGTCAGAAGAAATATTTATTTCACTTTATATGGATTTTATTTTTTACTATTTATGACACAATAATATTCATTTACTTATTTCTTGTAATTTTACTCATCCATAATATCTTTTATAGGCTTAAATTAAAAAAATATTTAAAAAATAATAATTTGCCAATTGATTACTTAGTAACTGATTAAAGCACTCAGCAAAAAACCAATTACTGATTTAATAAAACTAATGATGTATATCACTCTGTATGTAAATATGTGATGTATATCATTCTGTGTATCATTCTGATATTTAAAATAATATAATTTTAATGACTATAAAATCAAATCCGTCCAGCTTTATAACTTAAATTATCAGCTGTATTAATTGATTAGTGCATCTGAGCGTCTGTTCATAAGAATTGTATGCCATTCCTTGAAAATCCGATTATTTGTTCAAAAGTAAGTCAGTTCTTTACTAATTACTAAGCAGTACCTAGAATAAACTAGTAATTTTTTGAATACCTAGAAAGTATCTAAAATAGGACTAAAAATTTTAAGAGAAAAATATTATTTCCTCCTTCATTTAAATTAAAATAAAGAGTACAGAGTTATAAGCCACTCTAAAAGAAAAAAAAATACAAGTGAAAGATTTTCATTAAAAGTTTTGTTTTTTCCAAAGATTTTAGCCTAAGATGAAGAACGCTAGATAATTCTGTAGCCGAGAAAATGTGCCAGTCAAGCAAACGTATCCATTTGAAGGTGTCAGGCAACGAGTATTGGGCAAATGACCGGATTAGTATGTAGCTATTCATTTACTTTACTACGTCATTGAACTCTGAGATCTCAGTGGAGTAGAAGAATGTTTCAAGCGCACTTAGCCATAAGCAATTGCCTAGTAAGCACAGAGAACCTGTTTTTGTGTAGTAAGTTAAATCACCTAGAAAGCTAATGCCAATACGCAAACAGCTTAAAGTATTAAGTGTTAGAGATTTATATATTTTCGAAAAAGGAACAGAAGAAAGGCGCAGTTTTTCAATTTCTATTGTAAAAACATAAAAATGAGAGATGATATATTCAAATTTACTAAAATGTCACTTGAATCATTCATCCACTCAGCTCTTCATTTTTGGTTGTGCAAGTACTTTATGTTTATAAAAATGTTGATTTAATAACATAGAGCATTTTACATATTATCGGTATTACTGATTTTTGTTATTATCTCACGGAAAAAGAAACTCTAGTAAAATTACCATACTGTAATGGTAATGGTATATCAAGTAAAAAAAACCCATAAATTTTATTGGTAAAATCAAAAAATATGTTATTAAACCATTTATTTGATAATTTTTTCCTTCATATGGCAACAGTTTAGCGGAAATTTTATTTTAATAATCATAGTTCTTATTACCACTTACTTATTAAAAAATACAAAACTGAAAGGTAAACTAAATGGTTTTTAGGCCATGCTGCAAACATAAAATTACTGAATTCACCAAAATGTCTAATATATTATAAAACCATAATTAATTGCTAAATTTACTAAAATCCTTACCAATGCGCTTCGATAAAATTCACCGATCTTTTTGAAGCTCTCATAGAGCTGGAAACGTGGTAAAATTGCTATATTTTGAGAATTCTAATCATACTTTCTTCGATGCAGTGTTTGGGATACTGTATGCCATATTCCAAACATGCAGTGTATTTATAAACATTTTCACAGCTGATATTATAATTGTTGCTTTTTAGATATTTATCTCGAGTATTTGCTTTAAAAACTTCAAATTTTAACGAAGGATTGATGGATTCTTGCTTTCATTCTTTGCTTTCCTGACGCCTATTATTTCTATGCTTTTCCTGACACGCGTGTTTTAAATAATGGCGGAAAATGCAATTTTTAAAAAAAACATATGCAGCGCAAGCGAATATGGACGCATGAAAGCGATGATGATTCTTAAATTCAATTAATTAAAAATAATTAACTTTATTGTTAATTAGTGCACAAAAAAGTAATACATTTTAGTTTTAAGCATTGTTTGGATTTTTCAGGTAAATTTAATGGGATACTTAGTCAATATTCCAGCGATTCAAATAATAAGATATATTTTTATGTCATACAATTGTACAAAATGTCCTTTAAATCTAATTTCTTACATTTTTTATAATTTTTCCTTGTAAAACTAATACTCACTTAATTTTATTTTTACACAAACGAGCACATTGTGAAGGCATAAAAACAAATAATATTTTTGCAAGTGATGCAATTCTTATCCCATGTACTCTCGGTTGAGGATGTACATACAGAAAGATTCCATTATTAAATTATATATATATATATATATATATATATATATATATATATATATATATATATATATATATATATATATATATATATATATATATATATATATATATATATATATATATATATATATATATATATATATATATATATATATATATATATATATATATATATATATATATATATATATATATATATATATATATATATATATATATATATATATATATATACGTAATAAAATTTTACATAAATAAAAGAACTACGTTTAGATATACGACACAACTTTCTTATGAAATCTAACTAATCTTGAATAGTTTTAATTTCGTCTTTTAAAAGATCTTAACTATAAGGTTGTGAGTCTAAATTATGGGAAATGCATCTCCGTAGAAATATGAATTCAAATGAAATATCATAGTAATAGTTTATTTTGAATAGTTTTGACATCAGTTTTTATGTTGTTAGCAATCTTATTGCTTACTATTGTACCATTAAATAATTTAAAAAATAAACCAGACGTATTCTTTGAGTTCAAGTTTTAAATTTAAATCCAACTTCTTTCAAAGCATATTTCGATTTCGAAACTGAGTCTTTTACAAACTCATTTCATTTCAGACTCTATCAGAAAATGAGCTTCAATTTATTTTAGATAAGTCAAATGGTTTTGGGAATATAAAGGATCAAAATAAAAGATTTCGACGATGAAAAGAAAGCCTCCGGAGGATTATTTTAGAGAATATTGTTATAGTTCTCTATCATTGTATAACGTTTCTGTAATTCAAAGAGATTTTAACAATTTCGTTCATTGTCGCAATAATGCGGAAAGTTTGTTCTGCATAATGATGTTCCATTGTAGAAAACTGATAATGGTGATGTGTCATCTTGATTATAGATTGCATTATTCTGAGGTGTAGAAAGACAATCTGAAATTCAAAACTAATTTTATATTTCACTTTTGAATAAGATAGTTAATGAATTCTTGATTACACCTCGAGCAGGAAGCTGCATACTGTTGAGTAATGTATTCCAATATTTAAAAAAAAATATAGTTGTTTTATTTTAAAAAATATATAGTTGCTATTGTTGTCATTAGTGAGTTTTTACTTGAATCTAGAATTTATTCTGCGCTCTTTCTCTGCCTCCTCCGCTTTTCTTTCATGTGCCCCATCTCTTTTTTTCCGGATATTAAAATACTTTTTTTGGGGGGGGGGATATATTGAGATTTAAATCTTGGTTTGACCTATTGAGCATTCCTGATCCTCTGACTTCCTTTGCAAATAAGATAGGAAGCTTTTCTTAGAAATGTATGAAACAGAAAAAAAAGATCTTTAAATACTACCGACTGAACTGAATATTGAAACGCCAGAAAATGAAATTGTGTTACAAATTAAAAATTAAATCGGAAATTCAGTTGCATATAAAAATAAAAGTTTGCATTCAAATCGTCAGATTATATTACTGCTGAAAAGATATTAGCAGAAGAGGAGGAATTTAAAGAAAAAAAGAGTTGAAATTAGAAAAATTAAAAATTACTAGACTAGAAAAAGAATTTAACAAGTGCAGAGTCAAAATTTAGAGAGCAGCAAAGATAGCGCTACATCTCAGCTTAATGCAGGACCAGAGCACATTTCGTGTCAAGATTTAGAAAGTTTAATACGCAGTGTAAAGACATTTACGAACCAAAGCAGAAAGGTTTACGGTATTTTTCCTATCTTAAGAAGAACATTTAAAGACAAAAATGCATTAAAATATTAAAAGTCGACAATATTATTTGCTAGATTGGAAATACACTTAATTTATATATCTTTGAAAAGAATTGAAAGATTGCGGAAAATTGAAATATTTGATTGTAAGAGAAAATCAGTCCCTACCACATATTTTAAATAATATTTTGCCGCTCTCGGAGATATTATGACTAAAATTATATTCAATTTAAAACCAGATATCAATCTAATCCAAATCTCACCTGTAATTGAGAGAGGCTGATAACTTTAAATCATTTTACTATTTAATTGTTTCAGATAAACTTAGTGAATCTCTAGAATAACGATATTGCGTATCGCGTTGGTTTACATTAATTGAATGAGTGGTTAAAACCTTTTGAACTTGCTTGCGAATGTGACACTTATTTTACACTTAAAAAGGCATTTCAATGGCGAACAATATTCACATAATACAAAATCTTGGGAATTTTAACATCGTAACAAAATTAATTTCACTTGCACTAAAAATTCACAGCAGGGAAATATCGAACCACAAAAATATTAAACCATCAGAAACTTATAATTGCTATTTACGTGGATTTAATTCTAATTTCGGAAGAAACTGTAATATGCGTTTATAAATGGAAAATTAAAAAATTAAGCTACTTCTTCTCAAAATATATTTAACTCGATACATCAAAGTGTAAGTAAAATTCCTCATGCAAAGAATAAATGCATTAATGAAATGGAAAAAATGGATTGAAATATTGATGGACGTTAAATTAAATGTTTGATAAAGAGCGGTTAAAAGATAAGTTGCATAGAAGATCTTTCATTAATTTTTAAGTTAAATTTCACTTAGATACTGTTGTAACAGTTGTTTTGGAGAGAATGAACCAGTTGTTTTGGAGATAAAACTTTTTCGATACTATTATATCAGTACCATTTTCCATTACATCGTCATTACATCGAGATTAAAACCTCTTCTTGAAGATCAAATTATAGTTCCACACTTAAGTGAAACTTCAAGAATTTATGAACGTGAAAATTAAGAAAGAGATTATTATTCTTTTTCTCTAAGTAAAGCAATTTTGAGAGTTAAGATAAATTTAGTTTCAGTTGAGAAATTTTATGGCATCAGAAAGGTTTTTTTTTGGACAATAATGCTGGTTGTTCTCATATGATATTGATATTTGTAAATGCTCACATATTGATAATAATAATTGTTGTAATTATGTTTTATTTCATATAACAGATATAAAAATAAAACTGATGTTTTTGAACTCTAATGTGCTCCGAATAAACCAATTTAAAAATGAAAATAAATTAAATCGATAAATTACCTATTTACTAAAAGCCTAGAAGTTTAGTTAATTATGAAAAAGAAATAGTGGATAAAGAAATTGGTTAACGAGGAAATAATAAAACACAATCATTCAGATTTAACTACCCCTGTAGTTGTATCTGAAAAGAAAGATGACACAATGCCTCTTTGTGTAGATTATAGAAAGTTAATTAAGAAAATAATTAAGGATCGTTTTCCTTTACCTTTGAAAGATAATGAAATACAGGGTGCTAAAGTACGAGTTCTATTGATCTGAGCCAGTCGTTTTTTCTTTATCTTATCATTCATCAAGAACGTCACAAATATACCAAATTTATCACTACTGGACAATATGAGTTTATTAAAGTTCATTTTGGCTTAGTCATCAGCTTAGCTGAATTTCTTAACTTCATTTGTCATATTTTTCGTGATATTATCGACAAATATTATCCCGATAATCGCGATATTTCGTGAGATATCACGTATATAAGGTTATTTTCTTAGTTTACATGGACATTGTATTAATTTATATTGACATTCTCGCTAAAGATGAAGAGAATCTCAATACTTAGTTAAGGTTCTCTAAACAGCATCAGAATATTAATTTTTATAAATTCCAATTTCTTGGGACCCAAAGTAAAATGTTTTTTGCATATTATAGAAAATGGAAACATTATCCCTTTGGCAGAGGAAACTGAAGCTGTTAAAATATTTACTGAACCTGAAAACGTTCAACAACTCCTAAATTTTCTCGTGCTTACTAGCTCTTTCTGAAAATTAATTCGAAATTGTGTTAACATTGCGAAACCATTGAGTGGCATATATTACATAGCACAAGTGATATTTTAAATTTAAGGAAGAAAAAACCTTAGTTTTCGTTCTTCCACAAAGCAGAATTTTTAATTAACAGGTATAAGGAGCGATATTGTAATTGTTAATTCTCTCTACCTCTCATTCTGCTTCATCACTGTAATTCTTTTTCCTTTTTGTCTTCTGTTTTTGTATTTCTTTCTCCTTTCATTTGCCTCTTCACCTGTCTTTTGTAGATATTCTACATATTTAAGAAGGTTTTCTTAACTCTTTTTCCGCGGTTTTCGTAATTCATTGCGTTATTAAATCTTCTGACAAGGAAATTGATGTATAAATTGAATAAATACAACATTGAAATTCAAAAAAATGTTAATTTAATAAATTGTAAAAATTTGTATAGAAATGATTTAAAGTTTTCAATCTTAGAAAAAGTTTATTGTTATGATTAAATTTTATTTAATTTCAGACTCAGTATCTCTATTTTTTGCTAACTTTACAAATATTTAAATAATAGTTTCAATGATTTTTTCTCTTCTTCTTTTTTTTATTTAGAAATAGACAAGAAATATACTCTAATTTGCTATAAAATATTAAGGAACTCTTAGTTTCCATTTTCTCACGTTTTCTGTCTGCAGGGAACCGGACAACTTAAGACCTGCCTTCTTGATATTCAAAATAGTTCCATTCAGCTTCTTTAAATTATTCGGACTTCACGAAATCGAAAGGATTCATCAGGTTATGCGATGCAGGAATTATTTAATTTAATTTTTCTTTCTTTTATATATATATATATATATATATATATATATATATATATATATATATATATGCATAATAGATAAATACAAAAAAACATGAAGAAAATTAAGAAAAACAATAAGTTTTATTTACTGCTCATAAGCTGCAAGTAAATAGAACTCATAAAATAAGTTTATATTACTAAACCACGATTATATCTGCTAAAAGGAGTGCTTTCTAATAATGTATCAATATAGCCAAAACAAAATATAGCAATATAATAGTGTGAGGAGCATTCGAAATAATTTTTTTAAAAATTACAGCAAATAACATAGAACACAATAAGTAAAAATATTACGTAAAAACAGAAAATAAAATATGAAGAAAAAACAGAATCAAACATGAAATGAAATCTATAAAGCGAGTAGCGAATTCAAATGAACTTACATGTTCTGTAATTTCTTCATTGCTCTGTAATTTTTTCCATGTTTTCTCTAGATTTTGAACTTATATACGTATATCTATCTATCTATCTATCTATCTATCTATATATATATATATATGTATCTATATACATATATACATATATATATATATATATATATATATATATATATATATACATATATATATATATATATATATATATATATATATATATATATATATATATATATATACATATATATATATATATATATATATATATATATATATATATATATATATATATATATATATATATATATATATATATATATATATATATATATATATATATATATATATATATATATATATATAATTATATAATTATAACCTTGATAAAATACACATATACAGGCGTATCTCGTTACGTGGAGCTCAATGTGAATTTCTTTTAAAACGAACTAATTTTTCATACCTCGCCAGGTCTTTCGATGTTAGCGCAAATTCATCAGGAAACGTTATGGATAATTCTACTAAAAATGTAAGTATTTCTGAAAAATTTTAAATATGCAGTGTTATGAGGATAATTATTTTTTGGGGCATATTGATTGGGCAAATTTTAAATAAGCATTGCTGTGAGGATAATTATTTTAGTTTTAGTTGCAGAAGGAAAAAAAGGGAATTGAATCACTCTGCATTTAGGACGGGATCAACATTTTCAATTTTAAAGTAAACGACCCTTTCGATATGTATAGCATTATAGACGTGAATGGAAAATTCCTTTTTTATTTTTAACCGAGAAAACTTCATATGAAAGTAAAAAAGTATGTTTTCTTACAAATACCCGGACATTTTTTACAATAATGTTTGTCATTTTTCCATGAATCTTATAGTTTGTTTTTTCAGAAAAATTTGCTTCCAAATTCTCAAAAAAAAAAAAAAAAAAAAAAGGATTAATATCGACAAATCTTGGTTTGTTGCTATGAATAATGTAATATTTGCTGCGTTTATTACTATTCCAGTACAGACTATACTGAGATGCAAAAATAAGAACTTCAAACAATTTGTAGACGGAATACAAGGGCAGCTGAGAAAATTTTATTTAAATTTCATCTTTAAACCAATTGAAAAAAGATTATGAAACCAAATCTAAGTTATTGCAATATAAATTTTAAGACTTTTCAATTCAATAATTTAAATTTCAAAGTAATCCTCTGCTTGTCGTCAAAACACCAAAATGATTGCGAAGTAATTGCGAGGTTGGTGAGCGAAGTGAGCTGAAAGTGGTGCTCACAAATGGAATATATATATTAAAATAGGAAACTGCATGTACAAAATATCAAATTTAGTTATTTCTTTAATAGATATTATTCAAAACCGACCATAAAACATTTAAAAATTGCTCATCAAAGATTTTCTGTGCTTACCTTTTTGAAAAATCACTATTATTGTTATGGAGTAAATTTAAGATGGATTTCTATCAAAATTAAAGCTTCATTAATGTGATAGATGTGTACCAAATTTTATGCTCCTACCATTAAAGGCGGGATTCATTCATATATTTCATCGTTCTACCATTTTTAAACATTTTTAAATTACCTTTTTTAAGGTTTTATTTTGACTTTTTGTGCTGTTTTGGTGAACTAATACTTCTTTTTCAGTATTTCGGTGTAATAAAACCTATGCATGAGTTTTTAATATACATGTTTGAGAAGCAATCTTAGCTCTTGTGCTTCTTCAACTTTTTGAGGAAATGCTTTTCATTTCATGCAAACATTTTCTGACTTTTTGAATAGCATGGTATCGAAGAGTAACGTTCGATAAACTATTTTTAGTAAATAGTTTCAGTTAACATTTCAAAGAGAACACGAAACTGAACTATTTTATTCAATTCTGTCTCGAGACAAAATACGGTCGAATTTCTTACTTTTTTTCTCAAATCTTCTGATTCAGTCAGTTTTATTGAGTTTTGATATATATAGAGAGTTTTTATATTGTTATAAATAGTTTTTTTCAAAAAACAAGGTGAACGGGGAGGTTTTGGTATAACTTCAAACAAAAATATTGTATAAAGATATTTTTCCAAAGCATCTAATATATTATATTCCCTTTCTTTATAAAATTTGTAAAATTTACCGTTCCGTTGAGTGTTATTTCAAATAGATATATTCAGTTACTTTTAAGTGGATATATTTATACATAAATAACTGTGAAATAAATGTGGAATTAAAATTATGTATTTGCTTTAAAGCATTTATAATGATATTTTTAATAATAAAAATTAGCTTAGTATTTATTATGAATGTAAATTCGATAATTGACAAGCTATTTGAATAAAATAGAATCTATTTATCATATGGATCGAAGTTAACGAGATTCTAGATTTCACTAACGAAATTAAATATTTTGTCTGATGCACTGATATATTTTCTTATAGTGCAATCATTTTTACTTTTTCTTTAATTTTAAAGGGTAAATAATTGTAGAAGCAGGAAATTGTATCATTAAGGGGAATAAAATATGAAAAATCACTAACAGTTTTATATTATTAAATGCATATATTTACATAACTATTTTTTTTATAACTGTCGATGAAAGTATGACCAAAATGTTCAGTTTGCGACTACCAATATTCAACTCTGCATTCTTGCAATTTTGATCTAAATCCAGAAGACAAGGGAACTCCTGGATCACGCATTGGAAAAAATTTTGCCTTCGTGGATGATTCTTTGATGGAACTAACCAGCATTTGCTATACATTAAAAGTAAGACTACGAGTACCACCCATGGTTAACCTGATGGAAAGGGGACTCTAACCCATAATCCGTCTACCACTGAGTATATTTCACGTTAGCATTGTGGTCGGTGCAATCCGGATTCGGATTCGCATCGACTAGCTAATGTTGGGATTCGAATCCGATTAGCCTCATTCGTACGCAATTATTATTATTATAATTACTTTTTATAGCCGTCGTTGAACAGGCAACCCAATTTTTTGGGTTTACGACTACTAATGTTCAACTCCGTAGCCTTAACCCAATCCAGAAGACAAGGGAACTCCTGGATCAAGTATTGAGAAAAATCTGTCTTCGTGGAGGACTTTTTGATGGAACTAACCCGCATTAGCGTTACATGGAGAGGAAGAAAACGAGAACCTCCCACAGTTAACCTAACGGCAAAGGGACTCTAACCCATGATCCGTCTACCACTGAGGATATTTCACGGCAGCTCTGTGGTTGGTGCAAGTTGGAGACGGATTCATATCGACCAGCCATCGCAGGGATTCGAACACGGTACACCTCATTGGAACGCTTTATCCCCTGAGCCATCGTGGCGCTGGTACTCAATTATTGGGAAATGTGTTTCGGTGTCATTCAGTAATATTGAATCGTTTTTCTATGTTTACGACAACAGGGGTATCAGGGTAAAAGGGTCAGCCAGACAACACACCAGGTCAGCCCAATCTCTTGTGGTACAAAATAGAAGGAAATAATTCCGCAGGGGCTTGATTATCTGAATATCCGAGCCTGAATATCTTAAGAGCCTGAATATTTCCCGAGAGGCACGCGAATTTTTCACCGAAGCATTTTGTGGTTTCAGAGTCACATGTAAAAAAAAGCTATTCAACCTATTCTCGGCACCTTACCTTTCCTTCTAAGCAAGTTTTTTTTATTAAATTGGCTAAAATGTTAAATTTTTTTTTCCTTACGAATAAAAGACGAATTTAGAAAACTCTTGTCGATAAAAGATCTAAAATGTTAAAATATCTAATTAAAATATGTAGAATGAAGAAAATAATGTAAGATGTTTTTGGTTTTATTTACCTTAAATTTGCGAGCCACCGTGTTTAACGCACGATTTTTTTGTTTCTTCCATTGCTCCTTTAATACGGGTCTTACTGCAACGTGCACTTCAAAAGAATGCAAACAAAATTAATTTAGTTTATATTTTAAATAATTTTGAACTTATCCCTAATTTAGAAACATTGACTTTTTTACTAACCCAATATTAGTTTTTTTGTGAAATCTTAGAAAAAAATATATATGGCTATAAAAAACAAGTCCATTCAAATTGTTCACATTATTCGTATACAGTTAAATCAATGTATATAATTATTTTACTTGGTGTCTCAAAAAAATTCGGTAGATATTAAACTAAACAGAACAGAAGAAGAAATGCATGGTTTGCTTACGATTTAATTAGGAAAACAATCAATACTGAAAAAAAGGAATTATAACGAAGGAGTTCCTCAGGAACAGCACAAGTATGAATAAAGCAATTTGATACACCTTGGTAAGTTGATCTTTTAAGGTTATTTTTAAAATCAACCTCGAATAAACCGCAAAAAAACCTTGACACTTAAAAACAACCTCGTATAAACCTCAAAAATAGCTTACGTTTCTGTACGGTTCTGATCAAGATAACTTTAGATGTGACCCGGTAATTATCTTCGGTCGGAAGAAAATCCAGTTGGAAGTCCAAGAAAATATAAAATAACATTTCGGAAAATACATTAATAGTTTGAGATTTTCTTAAAGCTTAAAAATATTACATATTCATGAGATATTCCATCTATTTTCCAGAAATAGTTTTTTTAAATACGTCTAGAGATGCACAATTCATACGTTTATGATATTTAAAAAAAATTGCTTCCGGGTTTTTGAATTCAGTTGGCTCAAGAAATTTCAGTTTCTTATTCGATTTTATAATAGAAATTTCACTTTTTCATTTTTTATTTGCTCTTGACTCAAGAATTTAATTTTGTACATCGTCTTCTCCAATAATACTTTTGAAAACAAATAATTGAATAAAAGATATTTTCACCTATGTTTTTAATATTAATTGTAACCCCTGGATTACCAGGTATTGACTGAAAAATATCTAGAAAATATCTGCTTGTATCGTTAAACACCTTTCAGAAATGGTGCTAAGAGAAACCAGAATTTGTTAATGAGACCAATAAGAAAATAGCACCTTTTTCTTTACTCCACGAGGTAAAAAAAAGTTATCACGGAGGTAAAAATAAGTTACAAGAATCAGAATGAGAAAAACTATCAATAGCAAAAGTCTGTTCAATGCAATTTTATTTCATTTTATGACCATAATTGGTCGAAACCTAATTTTGGGTTTAAGACTACTAATGTTTAACTCCAAAGGCTTGTAATTTAAATAAGGAAATTAGGATGAACTGAATCATGTTAAAATGAGACGTAGACAAAAACGAAAGAAAAAAAAACTCACCAATCTTTCATAAAAACTAAATTTTGTAAACCACATCTTAATACTCGTATATCACAAATACACTTATCTCTATTGAACTTCAATCACAACTTATTAAAATTTCACGTGATTGTGGGATTGTTTAATTGCAAGAATCTATGAGATAAAAAATGAAACCCATGTGCAACGCGATCATGGCATTTTGAATTTTTTTGCAGTCAACACCATGGCTACATCTTCCTCGTAGCTTCAGAAAAGTAAAAAAGGAAAAACGTTTACCTTCCCCGAAGAGGAGGAGAGAGACTCAGTGACCGCGGTCACTCTTCTTCTTCGGAGAGGATTTTTTTTTTTTTTTTTTACTTTTCGGAAGCTGCGAGGAAGATTCTGATTGCAAAAAAATCAAAGCATCACGTTGTACATGGGGTGCATTTTTTAAAATCTTTTCTCCATGATTCTTATAATTGAACAATCCCACAATGATGTGAAATTTAATAAGGTATGATTGAATTCAGAATTGATAAGTGTTATTTGTGAGATACGAGTATTAAGATGTGGTTTACAAAATTTAATTTTTTATTGAAGATTGGTGAGTTCTTTTCTGTTGTTTTGTCTATGTCTCATTTTAACAGGACTCAGCTCATCTTTATTTAAATTACAAGGCCTCTTAAATCCAAAATTGTTTCTGCGACCAACTGTGGTTGTAAAATAAAATAAAATCGTATTGAACAGACTTTTCGCAAAAGATAGTTTTTCCTTTCTGATTCTTGTAATTTCTTTTTACCTCCGTGATAATTTTTTTTACCTCGTGGATTAAAGAAAAATGTGTTCTTTTATTGGTCTCATTAACAAACTTTGGTCACCTTTCCTAAAAAGTGTTTAAAGATTCACGTTCTTGTTAGAAACATTTTCTGATACAGATTTGGAAAATCTAGATATTTTTCAGCTAGTACCTGATTATCAAGGAGTTTTAATTGATACTGAAAACATACATTAAAATAACTTAGCTTTTTATTCCATTCTATGTCTGCTGCATGTCTAAATGTTCGATGTTTACCTGTAAATTGTTTATCTATCATTTAACGGTTTTTTTTATACTGCTTCAATTTTTTTTAACTTATGTTCACTGGAACATTTGGAATCAAGAGTTTTCTCATCGGTCAGCAATAGGAACGCATATTTCCTCTGGAGAAAGATGAGTAAAGGATGGTTTAGTAACACTTTTCAACAAGGAAACGTTAAAATTTTGCTTGAAATAGAGACATTTTTTTAAGAAAGTCTTTATTTCAATTTTGATTTTTGACATGAAAAAATTATCTATTTATTTATTGTAAATTTAATTACACAAATATTGAGCAAAAAATTTTATTTTTTAAAAGGGCTGTATTCTTTTATTTACAAAGTGTGAGGGGGCTTAAGCTCCCTCTGCCCTTCCGGTTCCTTAGTTCCTGGAGAGATTGTGCAAACCATTTCAAGTAGGAGTTAAAGTTCAGGAAAAAAAAATTCCATTGCCAACCGAGATCATGTTCTCTGGGAGTGAAATACATTTTATACTCGTGACGTCACTTCTACACTTCTTTTGTATCAATATGACCATTGGATTCAGAGCTTTAGTCCCCTGTGTTCATTAATGAGTGTGATATTAAATATAGTTTAACAATAACTCAATGGATAACTTGAAATTTTAATATATAACCAATGAAACACCAATGTTTTGAACATGTAACATCTGGTTTTAAACTAATATTTTGCTTCTAAATAATGAGATAAAATTAACTTAATGCCTAACACAGGGTTATATTATCATTTTAAAAGCTTGTAAGTAATGTAGTCGTATTTACGGTAGATTGTATCACAAGCAGAAAAAATTTACAAATTATATTAAATTTCTAAAATTCATCAAAAATAAATAATTATTGAAACAGTACCAAATGAAACTAAAACATTACTTAAATTAAATTTTAAAATAAGTTTAATTGCTCAAAAATTGAAACTCAAAGTCCATGGTCCATTTTTGGAACATTGGCATGTAAACAGTTAATATTAAGTCAAATGAAAACTTGAAACAAAACCATAAGATACAAAATATAAAGACTGTGGACATATCTACTCAAATAACATTAAGGTCAAAATATTTGTGCTGACATCTTTCTCGAACAATAATTCTAAATCTACCCCTTGGACTACGATCTGAAATACTCAGTTGGTTTAGTATAAAATTTGATATCACAGAAAAAAGAAACGCGATGTCTAGAATTGTTACAAAATACCGAGAACATTTTGAATTCTTTTTGAGAATTTTGTCTAAAGAAATATACTTTCATTTGTATTTGTCATTCAGATTGTGATTTTTTTAAAAAATATTTTCACATGCATTTTGAAGAGTATATAAAACTTCTGTTATTTATTCTATAAATAATTTTATTATACGATATTGTTAAAGAAAATAACACTAACGACTAGAAAAGACAGGACATTAAAAAAATATTTTCGACTGAAATATTTCATATTTGAAAATAAGTACGAAAGAAAATCTTATCAATGAAAGTTCTTAGGAGTTTTAAATGTATGTTTTGACAACTAAATTCCAGTTTTTTTTTCCTTTTAATACGTATTCTAAATGTTTCTAAAAATTATTCCATTTTTTAATCTTCCTTGCTGCTTGTGCGATGTGAAATTTCATGCAAAGATTGATTTAATTACTTTTCACCGAACTCAATTGTACTGCATGAAAGAGTTAGATTTTTAAGAATAAAATATTCATTTTGAAACTTATTATTCCAATCACTGACAGTTGTTTGAGATATGTTACCTTTTTCATAAACGACGCAAATATTATCAAAAGATTTTTCAGCCTTTTAAAATTTCAATTAAAAACGGAAAGACTGAAGTATCCAAAATGTTTATTTTTATCAACTTGACAATCCATTCTAAAGTCCTGAAAATAAACAAAAATTAAATTGAAGAATAAAAAAGCAAACAGTAGATTTTGGCGGAGCGAAACATCCTCTTTTAATCAATCTAAATTATTATGCCATATAATGACAATTCAGGATGTTAAAATGAAAAAAAAAGGAAGTTTAGTTTAAATACTACGTTGAATGCATTTTTATCTTCAATACCTCATAAATTTTATCTTAAACTTAAAAATAATTTATTTAATGAATACTTATACATAAATGAACATCTGTATTTCAGCATTTGCACATGCAATACAATTATTTGTTCAAAAACACAAAATAAATAATTTTGCTCCCTTTTTCATTGCAAAGTGGAATAAGAAAAGGAAGTCTACTATCAGTCAAAATTTTAATTATTTTCTTACATTAGAAAAATGGTAATGCCACATATAGTAGAAATATATGCAGTAAGATGAGAATCAAAATCTTTTATTTTCATCGGAAAATATAAACCTTTAAGTGTTAAATGGTATCAAAAATTTAATAGTAAAAATGGATTAAAAATTATGTTACACTCATTTTTAAATTGTTTCATAACAATACAAAATCAGCTATTTAATTTTTAACAAGGAAGGACAGGACACGATTTTCTTCTAGGAACATGAATTAATTCTCTAATATTTAACAGGAGTAAGTTATTTTAATGGGATATTATTTTAAGTTGAAACCGTCTCTTATAAAAATTGCATTAAAACGTTTAAATTGAAGTGGAGAGAAAATATAACGTAAGTTTCAATGAAATACCATGAAAACCACATTTTTGATAAGTTTATTTTATTTTGATTTTGTAAGTATGCATTCATTAACATTGAATCATATATACATGTATGCATATAATAGATACATTCATTACCCTTAAGACTTGTATTTAAGAAAACTGCACCACACATTTTTAAGAAATATTAAATATGAACATTAAATATATACAGTAATATATACATTAAATATATAACATTATTATATACATTAAAGGTATCTTTATGATTTCTTATGACATTTTATACGTACTTATATGATAAAGTAAACGCGATTAGTCGAATGACTAAGAATAGTTACCGGTGAATATTCACACTAATCATTAAATTTGGTAATTGTAGTAAATTATCGAAAATATTTCAAATTTACTGATTAGTTTATAAAATACCTTACACGTTGTTACGTTGGGTTGGTGCTATTATAAAAAATAAAACAACTAATGATAATGAAATTAAAGAGAGAGAATGGCCGAGCCATCATAAATTTTTAAAACTATATGGTTTTTAAAAATTTATGATGGCTCTTGATTTTTAGTTATAGTGGCAGACATGAAGTGCCGCAATGAGAACCTTGTAATAAAAAAACTACATTTTTAATGTGACATAAAATTACAGTAATAAAAAAACATACCTGTGGGCGAACACAATAATAATGCACAGAGTACTTAGTAGTCATAAACGACACAATTTGAAGTTCACTAAAGATTTGCTTTATTTTTATGAGCATCAGAGGGTTCTTTTCTTAAAATAGACAAAGAAAACACCATAGATGAACATTTTTAATCACACAGGTCAGCATTCAGGATGCATATGGTTATCCATTATTTTTCATGATGGTGACCGGTAGAGGATCTGGAGACGGCCCAAAATTTTGTAAAATGGAAATAGAAAGGCTGGGGCGATGAATGGCGAACGTTGTCATACAAAATGACGAACTTTCGAAAAATAACTGGAACTTTGCATGTTTAAGTTGAGGAGCAATGAAGTTTGCTCATTCTAAAATCATATATCTGAGAGTACTTCCATAGAAAACAAAATGATCAAACTTGAGGTATTGAATAACTCCTCAGTACGTAAAAAACCGGATCATTCTTGCAGCATGTTGAGATAGTCGCAATGGCGGAAAAAGAACGCCATGATAAAAATTAAAAACTCCGTCTCTCAAGGAGAGGAGAGGGGTGAAAAAAATTAAAAGAAAAATCCCTGTTAAGGAATCGTAGTGTTTTTCATCATCGCTTTTTCGAATCCTTTCCGCTCCAAAAAATGGGCGGTATTTATATCGTTAGGTTAAAAGTTGAAGTGAAATTTCCTAAAACGCAGCAAGAATCGTGGCTAAGAAAGAACCGAAGTGAATTGATGAACCGCTTAAATAAAATCACAATTATGAACTAACTGTGACCATATCGGACCATCTCCCATGTGCTCACATCAAAGGCTGCCGAAGGTCAAAGCCGTGAAGGTCGACAGACAGTAAGGCGTCAGAGAAGAGGGGTCAGGGGTCGGCCTAATTTTTAGGTCACAATTTTATTAGAAAATTGTGATTAAGTGACACAATGTCACACACGTAATGGGAAATATGTAATAAATTCAGATAATTTTATTGAATAACTATTTTTATGCCAAAAAATGAATATTTCATAATGATGTTTGCAATATATATTATAAAACAGCACCATTTCTTGATTAGATCTTCAATGCCAACATTCCTCTCTATATAACTTCTGATAGAAAATGGCCATGGATTTTGCACTCAGAAAAAAAGTATGGTCAAAGTTACCAGAAAAAGGTAAGACTGACTATGATTTTTGGCTGTGTGGTAGCACCAAAAAACTTGGTAATTTTTACCGAAATGCTGATTTTGGTAAAATTAACAACAAAATATGTTTTCATAATATCTGATAAAATTTAGTAAATTTGTTATTATTAATTGCAAATTGTGTTTTTAGCATGTGATATGTTAGAACTTACCAAAGAAAGACAAATTGACAATCGGAAAAATATGGAAAGAATAATTGTCAGATAGCATGTCTTAAAGGTTAGGTTATTTGAAAGTTTCAAAAAGCTTTAATGTTCCACACAGTACCTTTGAGTATATTTTATTTCATATTTTGTTACCGTCATTGAACAGCAGACCCAATTTTAGGTTTATGACTACTAATGTTTACTCCACAGCCTTGTGATTTTAAACTCAATATAGAAGACAAGAGATGTCCTGGATCAAGTATTGGGAAATATTTACTTTTTGGGCGAATTTTTGATGGAACTATCCCACATTTACGTTACACTTACAAGAAAATTACAAAAACCTCCTAAAGTTAGCCAGATGGCTAGGAGACCTCTAACTCATGATTCATCTACCACTGAGGATATTTTTACATCAGTACTGATATCGGCGCGATCCTGGTGCGAAATACCTATTGACCAACCATCGCTAGGTTTCGAACCCGGTTCCTCTCATTGGAAGGTGAGCACTCTATGCCCTGAGCCACCATGGAAGAAAGGAATAGGCTCGAGAAAATCAACTAACTTCCAAACTAGCTTCTATAAATGGTGGATTTCAGCGACTCACTTTCATATTATTTTCTGAACAAAATGAAAAAGAACAGTAGACCTTTTGGTATAATTTTACACATGACAATCGCATTTTTGATTTCTTGGTGGAAGGAGATGGCTTATAAGATTTAACCCTACAGCCACACTAATTTGATACTGATTATATTAAAATGTGAGATTAAAAAATGAGATAAAAGTGAGTTATTTTTTTATGCCTGCCATAAAATGAATACAATTCACACTTTCCAGCCATTTTTTTCCTGTATTATAATTATGTTTAATATTGTTCCTCTCAGCTAACTCAAATGCTAGCATTCGTATGTCCGTTAGAGTTATACCAAATAATCTCTCTTCTAGAGCCAATACATGTTCATGCGATTTTTCTTGTTCAGAATTGAATACTGTCTCATGTCTGTTCAACTTCTTCACTGCTAACCAATTCAGGGGTCAATGTATTTGTATGAGTCTTTTTTACCTTTCTTTCAATATAGTAATAATAATAAAATGGAAGTAACAATAATAATAAAATAGTAACCATAATTTCAATATAGTAGAAGTAATATTCCAACAAACAAATGGGTGAAAAAAACTTTATCCCGTTTATCCAACTCATAAGTGTCCCATTTTGTCAAACTCCGACACTTTTCCAAACAGACATGGCTGCTGCCTAAACGTGAAAGGAAAATTAGATAGACTTCACGCGAGAATAGTCGTTAATAAATGCTTCATCAAATGTAATACTCTCCGGAAATGTAATCCCATATATCTAGGCAGTACAAGGTAAAAAACAACTCACGTAAATGTAGAAAATGGTTGCAAAGAAAATTGAGTAAAAAAGTTCTGAGACCTACAACTTTCTATCAAGTAGTGATCTCGAGGCGGGACGCACTGAGAATGATATAATCACGGTCGAATAACAAGTTTATTTCGTAGTCCGCTAAATAGCTGCAATAGTCTGGTCCCTAGGAGACGTATCCTGTTTTGTCCGATTATACCGTTAAATCCAACTCTTCCCTATATATAATAGAATTCTGTGATGAGTGGTGGTTATTTACTACCAACACTAAAAACAAAACTTTGATTTTACATATCGTGAAGATCTTGTGTCTTTCTCATGGTATCGCTTTCAGCTCCCGACGTTATCAATATCATAACTGACGAAGCAATAAAAATCCCTGATCAGTCCTTCTGAAATAATTATTTTTTTTAATCAAAAACAAATCTTCATCACAATGAGAATTACATACGATATTTCACTTACTAGCTTTAACGTTCGATAGGTTATTTCATTGTATCCAATTAACTATTTCCCTCGTCGAACATCTGGAGTTGATGGAATGAAAAGGTATCGGTATTTTCTGCTTATGGCATTCAACGTAATGGCCAAAGTAATAATATTTTCTTGGTTACAGATTGTATACATTTTTTTCTACTTTATTGGACAAGCAGGAAATATTAAATCTAGCTAAGACAAGCGAGAATTAAAAACAAAACATATAACGAAATTAGGAAAAGATGAAACGAAAAAAAAATTTTTTTTGGAATGTCGTAGAATGAGTTGGGTTTTGTTGAGAATAGTTTTTGCTAGTATTTATGGTTTTTACTTCCCCATTACGGGTATTTCAATTTGCGCATTTTATTTTAAAATTTACAAAAAAAGAACCGTTGGTTTGAGTATCTATTTTTGCTCCTTAATCTGCAAACAATTTCCCGTAAAACAATTATTGCGTTTTTTGCATTTAATTATGTTAAAGATAAACTTCAATTGAGAATTTTTGAGAATTGACCTTTAAAAAAACATCAGTGTAGGGTATACCGGGTAATGGCACTTGACCGTAAAAATCATAAGTGTAGGGTATACCGGGCAAATGTATATCGGGTAATGGCACTTAACTAGACCTAGTATGACTAGATGTTTGGTAAATGTCCGAAATATATACTAGGTCTAGTTAAGTGCCACTGCCCGGTATACAGGTACATTTGCCCTGTATATCCTGCACTGATGTTTTTTAAGGTTCAGTGTCACTGCCTGGTATACATTTGCCCGGTATACCCTACACTGATATGTTTTTAAGGTCAAATGCCATTGCCCGGTATATATTTGCCCGATACTCCAAACACTGATGTTTCTTCTGATCTATCGTCAGTAAGTATTAAAATATCGAATAAATTTAATTATCTCCACTAATTAATTCATATCAAATCGAACGAAATAAATATTTCGGACAATTACCAAAGTGACTACGCGATTGGCAACATTTACCGGTGAAAGTCAACAAACACCGATTTCGGTCATTCACAGTAACATGCACATCATTTACATAATAACCTCATCAGGACGTTTATTTCATACTTTGCCTAAATAGCATTTGGCATTCTATACAATGCCTAGGCATTCTATGCAATGCTGGCGTTCCATACTTTGCAGGTAACATATGCATTGTTACTATCTTTAATCCATAAATTCAATGTGCTTGCGAATTCAGGGCACTATTTAGGTCGTATAGTCAATCTTAAATTTTGAAAGATATTAATTTTTAGTATTAGATACATTTTATATAAACTAAAAATTACAAGAAAATTACTGGAAATTGAAGTGTTTTTAAATATATATGAAGAATATTAATTTAAAATCTACCGTTTAACAAATTGATTTTAGAACTAAATTGGTTCAAAGGGAAATTCTTTACTCATAGGACACAAAATACAATAAAAATTGGGCGAATCTACCACTGAACTCTAGTAAAACCGCGTGTATATTTACTGCCTAACAATTGCAAAGGAACAGTTAAATTTTTCAGAATAAGTAATTACCGACATTAATTGAAGAATTGATACTAAGTACATATTTAGTTGAAACAATGTGCATTTGTTATAATGTAAAATGGTTCAAATATTGTAAAATCGAAAAATAATAAAATTACATATAAAAAATACGCTCTTTGGACTATTTCCAAACAATCACAAGAAATGGGTCTTCATAGCAGAATGAAACATGCTTAAGCATCTCAGTAAGATGTATGATTACTTCGAAAACTAATGCAGGTTTCGCATCTGTTATTTATGCTGTTCATTAAAGTATCGGGGTGTCATTGATGGTGAATATTGATCCATGACGGTTTTCAACTTTTATATAGTTCTGGACAGGCGCGCTCTTTGTGAAATAGGCTTGTCAAGGGTATCCCAGGCAGGCTCAATCTGGTTGAGGTCTGGGAAGTACTCAGGTCATTGCATATGGGCAATATCTTAACTCTTTAGTGTGTCTGATAGATCAGCTCTCTAGTGTGACCTCGCTATGTCGCTTGTTTGTAACAGAACAAACGACATTGCGAACAACATCGTTCGTAAACAGAAATTCTGTACCTTCCACATCTCTAAGAAGAAGTACATAATACAGAAAACTCTATCTGTAATACCGCTAGAATGTAGTGCTGCATCATTCAAAATATTAAGCGGTGTTCTGCTATTGTACATTATGCTTGCCAACAGCATCACGCCTTGGCCGCATTGATAAAGTTTATGAACATATTGTTGTGCATAACGTGTTTCTCTCTCTGTTTCAAACTACTGTAAATAACATTATTAAGTTTAAAAATAGTTATACAATTTAAATCATTTAGAACTATATCTTACTGATAAATATTGGAGCAAGCATTTCATTTTCTTATCATTATACTTTTTATAGCGAAGTCAGAATTCTATATATATATATATATATATATATATATATATATATATATATATATATATATATATATATATATATATATATATATATATATATATATATATATATATATGCCCATGTCCGAGATTTCGTGGGTTCGAACCCAGCCGGCCGAAGACTTCCCGTAAAGTGACTGATGCACGTTAAATCTGTCGAGTCGCAAAAGTCCTCTATATTCCCATAACAAATCATTAACTCTGGGGGTACTGGATTGGAGATCGATCGTTCTCCGATTCAGGTCAACGGCTGCGGCGTATGGTGTGGCGGAAGTCGAATTCTTTGCCATAAATGGCGCCACTGAAAAACAAGAAACGCACTCTCTACTTTAAACTTGCCTGTGTGACAAAGGCATTAGAAACAACAACATTAACAATACAATATATATATATATATATATATATATATATATATATATATATATATATATATATATATATATATATATGGGTCATTCTCACGAAAAATGTCATTTTTCAGTTCATAAAATCCCAAAAAAGTAAAGTGAATAAAAAGCTCTGAAACTTTTCATATTACAGTGAAACCCCGATTTTACGTTTCTCAGGGGACTGGGTAAAAAAAACGTAAAATCCGGGAAAACGTAAAATACGGGAAATACTTAGATAGCAAAAAATCATATAATAATAATGGGAAAATAAAACAAACTAAAGGTAGTAAAGATAACTCTTTCAAAAGGTACTATTAAAATCTATATTTTACGAAAAGAATATTAGTATTTAAAGAAAAAAACATACCAGTTCAAGATCACTTTTACAATTTTTGTTAAGAATCATGTAATTTAGGTGCAAAATAGTGCGTAATAGTAGATTGCTTTTTAGACATTGAGTTCAAAGTAAATGCCTCATCTTCCAGGACTGAAATCTTTTGCAAATTTTTTTCCTGGTCTTTGTATGATAGAAAATAGTCTTTCACTATTAGCAAACTTCTCAATGCTGTGTTGAAAGAAGGAACGGGCTGTGCTTCTGTTTCTTCTTGTTCATCTTCATCGGCGGATGAAAAGTCCATAACATCGTCCACGGATGGACCAGTGGTTCTCTCAGCTTCGCATGTTACTAAGTTTTCTCGGATGTACTCGTCGAAGTCATAGCTAACTGTTTCATTGTCTTTCTCCGAGTCTAGTCTATCTAATCCTGCATCTGTTAACGGTTCATTAGAAGCTACGATTCCTCTTTCTTCAAAACAGTGGGAAATGCACTTTTGTGTAACACTTCTCCAAGCAGCAGAAATAAAATGCATAGCCTCCAGAACACTTAACTTTAGTTTGCAGGCGTCATTTAGGTTTCCGTTCTCTAGTTCAGCTACAGCTTTCCGGACAAGTTGCTTTCTGTAAAAAACCTTAAATGATCGAATAATGCCGAGATCACAAGGTTGTAATTTGCTTGTACAGTTTGCAGGAAAAAGCTGCAAATCCGGATGTGCACTGCATTGATCGATGAACAAAATTATTTTGCAGTTCTGAAATTTCATCTTTTTATTCAGTTTCTGCAAAAGTCTAGAAAACAGTAGTCTGTGGAATGCGTTTCTTCTTTCATAGATTTACTTTCAATGTGGATGAGCTTTAAAAAAGCAAACATAGAAAAAATATTGCTTATTAAAACATTTTTTTATTTTTTTTATTTCTACGAAAAACGTAAAATGCGGGAAATTCCGTAAATTAAAAACTTACAATCCGGGTAAAATTAACATTGGAGGTATACGGAAAAACTGGGTCCTGATGAAAAAAACGTAAAATGCGGGAAAAACGTAAATTCGGGGGACGTAAAATCGAGGTTTCACTGTAATAGAAATATGTAATGGCATTATAAAGAAAGTATATATTCTATAAATTATACTTAATATTTAAATTAATTAATTTTTTAAATAATTAATTTATAATTACTTAATTTGTAATAATTAATTAATTAATAATAATTAATAATTAATTAATTAATTCAATAATTAAATTAACTAATTTAATAAACTAATTTATTAATTTTTTTAATTTATTTTTAAAATTAATTAACAAGTAAATTAATTATTTTCACTATTTAAAAAGTGAGGGAATGACACTAATAGTGAGGGAATGATATTTTATTTTAATACATGTTTTTATCTAAGTTACATCTACCTAAGGTTTGAAAATGATAACATACTAAGTATATCTAATATTTATTATAATTTAGTCTTATATATTTAATAGTTTTTACAGGTTTGGGAAATAAAATTGGCTGGCACGATTGAGCAAAAAAAAATTGATAATATACTCATCTTGAATCATTCGCTCACTTCAGCGTCATTCCCTCACTTTATACACTAGTGAGGGAATGACGAATTCAATAAAATTTCAAAATAACAGTTAGGCCTAATGAATTTCTGAAGTCAATCACATACAATTATATTCATACAAGAAAGCAACATATAATTATCCACTTTCTCCATGAAGTTGTATTTTATTTTACTCTAAAAAATGACATGAGGGAATGACAAATGTAAAAAATTTTACCTGGTTTGATTCATTCAAGTTTATTCCACAGCAAAGCTTCTTTAAGTTGAAGATGGAAACATACTGCAATTTTGTTCTATGATGCCAGTTGTTAACTTCTGAAGTTTTTATTAAAATATTTTTATTCTAAGAAGATTGCAGGTGATAAGAACATTGTTGTGAGGGAATGACGCGAAACACTGGGGACAAAGTTTAAAATAGTGCTGTGTTAATATTTTTATCAGAAATTAAATTTAAAATTGATTTTCTGAATTCTATATTTCAGTATTCTGAAATAAAAAACACGAATTTGTAAAAAAAAAAAAATTATTTCAGAAACAATTTTTTTCTTTTTTTAAATCAGCAGTGGGGACAAGTGAGGGAATGACATATTGGTATATTTTCATTACCTAAAATAGATAAAAAATAAAAATTGATAATTTTATTTTTATTCTTTTGTTAGCTTGCATTCTGAAGGACACTTTCCCTGAATTTTTTTTTCTCGTAAGCTGTAAAACAAGCATAAAATATACTGGGGACATGAAAATGACTGTTTTTGTGAGAATGACCCATATATATATATATATATATATATATATATATATATATATATATATATATATATATATATATATATATATATATATATATATATATATATATATATATATATATATATATATATATATATATATATATATATATATATATATATATATATATATATATATATATATATATATATATATATATATATATATATATATATATATATATATATATATATATATATATATATATATATATATATATATATATATATATATATATATATATATATATATATATATATATATATATATATATATATATATATATATATATATATATATATATATATATATATATATATATATATATATATATATATATATATATATATATATATATATATATATATATATATATATATATATATATATATATATATATATATATATATATATATATATATATATATATATATATATATATATATATATATATATATATATATATATATATATATATATATATATATATATATATATATATATATATATATATATACAATATATATATATATATACAATATATATATATATATATATATATATATATATATATATATATATATATATATATATATATATATATATATATATATACAATATATATATATATATATATATATACAATATATATATATATATATATATATATATATATATATATATATATATATATATATATATATATATATATATATATATATATATATATATATATATATACAATATATATATATATATATATATATATATATATATATATATATATATATATATATATATATATATATATATATATATATATATATATATATATATATATATATATATATATATATATATATATATATATATATATATATATATATATATATATATATATATTATCTAAAATAATATATTTGTTACTATGTGCAAATCCATTTCAACCAAAAATGAAAATTACATTCCTATTTTATTGTAAATAATTTAAAGATTTAAAAAAAACTAACACCCACTTTATTTTTCGGCCAATCCATGGTAACGTCATATGGGATGCGATTCTTAACTTCAGTTTAAACTCACTTAAATACGTTCACCCCACTACCCACCATTATGTTTTGATTTCATATTTTGTAATCTGTCAAATTATTTTTCGAACTTGTAAATAACTTTTTCTTGATATTTCATGATTCACATTATGCTCTTCCTTCACAAAATAATCTCGTAAGAAAGATAACAATATCGCAAACTTTGTAGATTTTTAATAGTTAAAAAATAAATAGGGGGGAATTTAATTGTTAAAAAAAGTTGGATTTCTACAAGAAAGTTTTCAAAATATTTCTATTTTCATTAAGATTTATGTAAAGAGAGAGAAAAATTTACATTATCTGAATTCTAGTATCGCTTTAAACCATTTTTGACTGACAGTATTTAAATTCAATTTAAATTTTGAGTTGCAGAAACAATTTTTGTGACACATTTATGAATGATATAAAAATATAATATATCAGGCATAAGTGAAAACGCTAACTCGGCATTGTACGTGTTTCGAATAAATTCATAAGAATGTTTCGCTCTAGGGAGTTTTTTCAGTCTTCTGAGTTTTCAACTTAAAAATACAAAAAAAAAAAGACAAAAAGAATTGAATTAAAGATGCATATAAGTAGTAAATTTTATATAACATTTCCTCTAAAATAAATTTGTGTCCGGTCAGTAGTCAGGAAACTTTTCAAAATGCTGCGCATTTTTATGCTTTTGTATTTAATAATATTTTTATCTTTTAATCTAAATCTTTTTGACAAAATAATCTCGGGAATTTACTTATAAACATCCTAAAACGTTTAGATAATTTTTTCAAGTTAAAATAATTTAAAAACTATTCAAATAATTTTATTTCGCAGAGTTGATTTAATTCTTTAAATTTTCTGAAATTAAAAAATTTTGACTTGAAAAGTTTAAAAGGATCATATTCGACAGGATTGGTATTTTCAGGCGTTTGCGACCCCCAGTTAAACAGTGAGTTCTTTCATTTTCATTTTTTTGTCTCAAATATAGTTTTTAGTTCTTATTAGATTAGCTTACTTCATCATCATAGTTGGCCAGACAGCCCAATGTGAGCTAATGCCTTCCTCTGAAGATTTCTCCATGATGACTTCCGATTTATCTTAGATCTCCAGATCAGCTTACTTAGACCAAATAAAATTACTGAAATAAAGTGCACCATAAAACTAAAAATAAGAAATTTAAAAAAAATGTAATGAATTCTTATTTAAAAAAAAGAATGCACATATATTAAAAAAAGGGCATTTTTATAAGATTGTTTCTTTCATCCATATTGATTTTTATTGCATTTTTATGATTAAGTATAATTTGAAAGCAAAGACATTAGTCTTTGCTTTCAAATTATACTTAGACTCTTTGATGGCTAAAGGAAACTTATTGTATGAATACATAAAAATGTCTCATAATAGAAATTGCAGCTTCGATACAGATAACGAGGCTGCAATTCTTTCTCCAAACTTTCGACTCAGACAAATAAAAATAATATCCACGTACTAGGGTGATACATAAAAGTTTGATGGTGCCATTGCCGTCAACATCTAGTACACTCTTTCCATTGTTAGTGAGACTGAAGAGCTCCTCAAAGGTTTTCCATCTTCGGATAAATTGGATCCTTAAGCCCCGATACGTATCGCTGTGAGACTTCTTAAATGCATCGTATTTTCTGACATAATGTGTGTAACTAAGGTTATAAGAAAACCTATATTACTAGCATATATGACTAAGAAAGTTTCCAATATATATTCTATGTGAAAGAATTAGACGATTTTTTAAACATGGTAGAAAAAAAAATTCCTTTTAAAATTACTATCCCATTTTCTCCCATGGAATACATGTGTTCCGAGAATGACAGAAATTAAGAGAATGTCGACTTTCTCCGGTAAATGTCAACAATCGCATAGTCGCTTTGGTGGAGATCAGAAATATTTGTTATATCCGATTTGATATTAAATTATTCGTTGATATTATTATATTTATTCGATATTTTAATATCTGCTGAGGATTAAGAGAAAAATTAGTGTTCGGAGTACCGGTTAAATGTATACCTGACAATGGCACTGAATATTAAAAATACTTCAGTGTAGGGCATACCGGGCAAATGTATACCATGCAGTTTGCTTAACTAGATCGAGTATAAATTTTGGACGTTTTACCAAAGCGACTATGTGATTGCGAACATTCACAACCAACAATTTTGGCCATTCATAGTAACATATGTGTTTCCATCCTCCCATAAATTGAATTTTGAAGCCCGAATAGGTATCCCAGTGGGATTTTTTAAAAGTGTCGTATTTACTGACATAATATATGTAACTGAGGATAAAAGTAAATCTACATTAATAGCATATATATCCAAGAAATTATTCAACAAGCGTTTTTTAAACAAAACCTCTTCTAAGTTTATTGTCTCCCTTTTCTTATTTTTATGTATAAACGTATTTAATTAATAATCTGAGTAATCGCAAATGCAAGAAATCATTTAATACTAATTTAGATATAACTTAAAAATAATAACATATGGCTTTTTTTTTTAAAAAAAAAGCTTTGTATTTCCTATTTTTTATTAAATAATCACGCTATAAACTTAGAGTAATTCAAAACACATTATTTTTCTTAATTTAATGTTTCATTTATATAGATGTGTGAAAGAAACTTATTGGTCTATAATTTTGACTTACTAAATTTGGAGTATTTTGCATTTCTATAATATTTTGTTTTGTTATAATGAAGAATTTTATTATGCATATGATTTTAAAGATTATTTAAATCCCTGTTCGCTTTCTTTTGTCACTTTCAACATCAATTAAGTCTCAAGCCTATGAAATAGATAAGTAAAAAGATACTATACGTAAATTCTCCGAAACAACATATAATTGGGCATTTTTAAAGCAGAAAAAAAATAAGAAAATAATCGCGGAAAAACATTTAAAATTGAAATGAAATTCTAAAACCTTAAAATTTCGCAATAAGTTAGCAAATTATAATGAAATTTTCAGCACGTCAAATAAGAACTTTGCCGAATCTGATAACCGAATAGTTGCCTGCATGTCATTTTTTACTACAAGGTTAGCAATTACATTTAATAATTCTTGGACGAACATGCAAAAAGTGCATATTTAAAATTTTATATATATATATATATATATATATATATATATATATATATATATATATATATATATATATATATATATATATATATATATATATATATATATATATATATATATATATATATATATATATATATATATATATATATATATATATATATATATATATCTATATACATATATATATATATATATATATATATATATATATATATATATATATATATATATATATATATATATATATATATATATATATATATATATATATATATATATATATTATATATATATATATATTAAGGAAAGTTTTATATAATTATTTATGGTTTACGGTGATCGAGTGAGATACTTTTGATGTTTGCATTATTTGTCGAATTATAAACTGAGAATATTCAACTCGCTAGTCACTAATCATGAACAAATTCATAAGACACAAACTTATACGTAACTGTTTAAAAAACGCATTTTTAAAGCAACACAATGCCTAACAAATCAACAAGCATATTTATTCTAATCTTTTCCAGTTTCTTACTTAACTACTCGTAACAAAAGTTCAAATGATAGCTACGACTCTACAAATGAATTGGTAGCAATTTATTTTGCAAACGAAATAATTTAAACTCATGTTATTGTTTCGATGTCTTAGTTGCCTGCTTTGAATTCAGAAGGAAATAGTTTGTTAATAAAATGGCAGAAAATATATATACAATCAGAAAAAAACGATGTTAATCAAGAACGAATAATGGCACGACTGTTGACAGACTATAGTTTTCGTTTTAATAAACGAGAATCTTCTCAAAAAGACACAAAATGACACAAGAACAGAAAATGACAAAAAGAAATCACAAGACAAGCATATTGCAAAAAGAAAAAGTTGTTTAATCGGTGGAGCAAAAGGTTTGAACAAGATAATTATAAAAGGAGTGGGGTGAGAGACCAACGATCGCAGGATAAATAGGGTAAATCTAAACATAGCGTCAAAACTTTATTGAGTGATAGAACGAATCTACACTAGCAATATTTACCATAAAATGTGTGAGCGGAACATAAGCAGTGAGAAGTCTAAAGGTAGTTTTCCACTTTCATATTTAAAGAACTAGCACAAGAATGGAAAAATACGCGTCAGAAAATCTTTTATTCACGAGAAAATGATTAATGTACTAAAAAATCGCTAAAAAATATGATTGATAGACAAAGAATCACCCAAAGAAATTGCTTAAAAGATATTCCACCAGTTGCAATGCAGGCTTCCTACCTGTGATATAGGAAGTAACATACATTGGGAAATTACCGGGCATTTTCCTAACATCGCTGACAACAATGTCGATCCTGGCGACTATATCAATATCGCTCACAATGGGGCACTTATTGATTAGACTTTTCATATGGCCCCACTTGAAAGAGTCAAAAAACAAGAGATCAGAATATCTTGGTGTCTAAAGGTATGGGACCACCTTGACCATAATCCATCAGTCTAGAAGCATTGTATCCAATGTGTTCTGCACCACCAAGTTGAAGTGTGCATATGCACCATTGGTCAGGAGCTATATCCTCGACCTGATGGGGTTGAAATGAGCAGCAACAGATTCGGCAATACTTCTCGTATGAATGGGTGATACGATGCGCCGTCTGGACTGTGTGGCAGGAAGTATGTGCCTGTCAAATGGTTATGAAGAATCAATGCCCCAACATTTACAGAGAGTCACCACAGGAACGAATGAGGGTGTATGGCAGTGTTTCTCAAAGTGTACCCCTGGAGTACGGGAACAGTTTAGCAGGGGTACGCGTTCTTATGCAAAATATCTTGCAACAAACGAAAATTTCAAAATTTTTTTATTTAAAATCAAAGCTAGTCAGGAAAACTTACGATTACGTATTTTTCTATTGGCTATTTTTTGAAGAGTTAACAGTTAATAATTAGTGGTGTCAACAGACAGTTGTGATTTTTAACTTTTGTGCAATTTTTTTCATAGTAAAGGTTTGTAATAAATTCTACTTATTTTGAATATTTTTATAAAATACAATTTTTATCTCTAACTTTATGGATCGCTGGTTAGTATCTACAAATTTTATCCAAAAAGGAAAAATAAACATATTTTTAAAAAAATACATTCATTTTTTTATTAGTGGGACACAGCGTTACGAAAAATTTAGAAAGGGTACACAAAAGTCATAAGTTTGGGAAACACTGGTGTATGGCTTTGGGAAACACTGGTGTATGGCTTTCATGCTCGACCCACGTGTGTGAGTCACGGGTATTAAAACTGCCCTCACGAGCGATCATCGATTATCAGAACACGTGCATCGAATTCGGGTGCATTGCATTTTGCTGGAAGAACCAACGTGAAAATAGTAAGCCGGTGATAACACTTATACTTTTCGTGTTTGACAGAGGTGTATTTCTTTATCGTGTAGTACAAGCCAAACATTATTTTGGAATACACTTACAGCACGTACAACTGTTCGCGTTCTGATATTCTTCTCATCATCTGTTTCTTGCTTGAACTTGGCGAAAGATTCCGTCTCTCAGTCATCGAGGCAAACTCGAATTATTTTTTTTTATCTGGAGTGTGCCTTTTAGAAACTGTTCCTGTTAAAGTTACTGTCTCCTAATCGTATTTCCGTCTGACTTTTCATTGTTCATATAACCAGCCATCATCTGAGCAATCCACATATTTCCATTGGATGGGAGTGCTAAGCTTCTTATGTCATTTGCAACGCTTAGCATATACTTTCTGTGATGATTATTTCTCGTGAGGATGAGTTCTATCACCCAGGAAAGTTTTGCCGTCTTCTTTAGACTCGCCCTATCTTAAAATAGATTTCCAAACTCTAGAAAAGAATGGGATGATATAAAGATCATTAACTAAGTAATTAGAATTTTCGAAACTATACAATGACTCAACTAAATCAAGGTCAAAATTTGAAGAGCAGTGTTTAATGATTTCAGTTGAAAGATATTTTAACTTATATTTAAATGTCCAACTATAATTGGGAGATTGAAGATATTATTCCTGGATGCATTAGAAAAAATATCACTTTCTCACAAAAAATTCTTTTTTTCCCAGCCATACAACCATGAACTTTCATTTTTTTACGTAGAAGTATTATGCGTAATCAAGAAATAAATGAAGAAATTGATTTTCCGAATAAAGCCTATAAAGAGATAGAATTTCAAAAATCAATATTTTTTACTGAATATATCCCTGTCAAAAATATTTTTTCAACATTGATTTTTTCTTCCTTTAAAATGTTTCTCTACATTTCATTTTTAAGCCTTATATTATAAAATACAGGAATTGTACTTAATTAAAATATTAAAGATAGCTTTATTAGTTTTTTTCCCATTCGAAGTTTAAGTTTACTTCGAGAAAAATCTTGTTTCAAATGAAAATTAGTTAATTAAGAGTATCGGTATAATTTAAATGAATAAGGTAATTAAATCCTACTAAGCTATTTTTAAATTAAATAACCAGGAATAACCATTAAATAACCTTTATTTTTATCCACAAATACTTTTTTCATTTTTTATTGTGAAATTATCTTTATTTAAATTATGGTATTACTTAAATGTATTGAACTTTTTTTTTAAGGATGGAAATGATGATAAATTTTCGCATACTCTTTGAGTGTAAATTTTTATATGCTCTTCTTTTCTTACATAAATTTCTAGTATCTTTATCCTGTACATTAAGTTTTAACGAGAGAGATTTTTAAGGAGGTGAAAAATAGTAATGAACAATATGATAATTAATATTTAATACCTTTTTCTTAAAAAAATATTTATCATGCAAGAAACATTATTATTTTATTTAATTTATTTCGAAATTACAAATGGTTTAATTGTTTAAGAATATGCGTGGCGTATTAAAGCATTCCCCTTGTTTTGAATTCTAATCTTTTTGGAAAGATATATTTGGTTGAATCTTTTTAAATATTATAAAAAGGAAAGAAAATAACAAAGAAAAACTAGGTATTTCAACAAAATAATCTTTGATTTTAGTTCTCTAAAAATTAAGTGAAAAAAAACTATTTTTATTTAACATATAAATGAGTTTATTATTATAAATTCTAATTACCATGTATAATTTCACGTGTCACGATATTTATTGTTTTAGAAAAACTAATTAACTATGTTTGTTAAATTGCAAAATGTAGAGTATTTTTTACCTCATGAATTGAATCTCAAATACCCAGATAGCACAGATTGTCACAGTGACGTCATAATAATATCAAGACGTCATAATATTGTATGTAATGTTATACCGATACTCTTAATAATGTCACAGCAGTCACAGGTGTGACAGTTTTGAATTGTCTCAAAGAGGTCATCATGTGATTTTGATGTTACTGTGTCTTGTGATATCGCATAAAAGTCGCAATGACTACTTATTGTGATTTTAGTCACTTGGACACTTTTTTCCCCTTGGTCACGTGTATGCATTTATGCTACTTGTCTTACTAAAGTTATGATTCCACTCTACACAGAACAGTCATTTACAGATCTCGTAAGCAACTTATTGCTTATCTCTTAAATTTAATGCATTTTAATCCCAATAGTGTCGCAAATGGTCACAATGATTACATTCCAAAGCGTGACTTGTTTAAATATTTCCGAAAGCCTTCAGACATGACTTGGAAAAAGAATTTGTTTCCGTAAACGTGTTTGTTTAAAAAAGGAATTGTTTCCGTACAAAATTGCTATATTCCCAAAAGCTCAAAATGCTAGAAAAAAGATTTAATACCCCTTTTCCAAATATCGAACAAAATGTAATCTATTTTGCATTCTGCATTTGAAGAAAGAATTTGGGGTTTTTTTTCAAGTTTTTTTGAAATAGATATATATGTTTACATTTTCTTTAAGATTCATGTTAAAAATTTCATCTTTTATACAAGCTTTATACCCACAAACAGACCTGATATGGTTTTTTTCATTCAAAAATATTATTGCAGAAGAAGAAAAATAGCACAATTTTGTGTGAACAATTCCATAAACTAAGTATTTTTGTAATCGGTTCATAATCTTTTAATTCTACATGGAATGCTTTATTTTGGGTTCATTTGGACTAATATTACATAATACTATTACTAATTACTTTGGACAAATATTTTGAATATTATTTACCTCCACTCTCTTTGATTTTACTTAATGAATTAAACATTGTTCAAAATCATTAAACTTTTTTTTGTTAATGTAATAAATTGCTCCGGAGAATGATTTGCATTTTTGTGTTACATATTACGCAGGATGTCCAAAATGTAAAACAACTTGAGTTCGAAACAAACCGTGTTTTAATTCGCATTTTTCACCGTTTGGGAACTTGCATTTCAAGAAGAAGACGACCGCCCATACCCATACATGTGACCTATGACGCCGTGAGGTCGACGGCAAGACAAGCGTGACGCCGATACCTAGATGGAGTATTATTCAGCCAAAAATAATTAGGATTTTTTGTTAAATACTTTTGTGCTCTGTCGTTTCATTTATTTTTTTTCTTCGAATTTCTAACTAAATCGATTTTATAACTTCTTGACATTAACCAATATCTAATTAGTTTCGATAACGTTTATCGAAATTTAATATTCATTTCAGCTCATTTTACAGAGCTTACTTAATATTAGTTCTCTGTCTGGTGATCAGTTTTGATGTGAGAAAATAATTTTTCATCAGAAATTTATTTAGATGTACGTACATTTAAACGTTCACATTTATGACTGCCCACCCGTTTGAAATTTTAGCTGTCAGCTTTTTGTTGCAAACACGAAAATAATTATTTTATCGTTTTTTTAAAATATATTTTGGGATTAGTGTTTCACGTATAATAAATAGATGCTGAAATCTGCAAAAAATAAACGTTAAGAATAATAAACTGGAGTGTAACTATTCAAATCTAAAAATTTAATTAACCGCTTCCTTTTATTGTCTGGAGAGAGCACTGTGACCCATTGGATGAAAGGGGATTTTAAGAACAGCGTTATGATGACGTCACAGTTGATTGTTATTATGTACTATCCTCATAAATATTTATCATTATTCATTTTTGTTCAATTTACAGAGATCGCTTAATATTAGTTCTTTGTTGCAGACACGAGAAAAGGGGTAGTTGTCTAGTGATCAGTTTTTGATTGAGAAAAGAAGTTTAGTCAGAAATTTATTTAGATGTACGCACATTTAAGTGTTCACATTTCTGACTCTTCTCTCGTTTGAGGTTTTAACTGTCAGCTCTTTGTTGCCAACACAAACAAAATTATTTTATCGTTTTTTTTCTTTTAAAAAAAAAAAAAAAAAAAAAAAAATTATATATATATATATATATATATATATATATATATATATATATATATATATATATATATAAATATATATATATATATATATATATATATATATATATATATATATATATATATATATATGTATGTATATATGTATATATATATACACACCGAGGAGCCATTACATTATCCATTACATTACATATCATACCACTCTTCTAATAACATGTAGAACCACCTTTAACCCTCAAAACTGCTAGCACCCGCCGTGTCATTGATTCCACAAGGTGCTGATAGGTAGTCTGAGGTATTTGGCACCAAGCGCTCACCAACTGGTCCTTCAATTCCCTCACATTGCGAGCGGGTAGCGTGGCAGCACGAATTTGGTTTTCCAAGTAGGACCACAAATGCTCTATTGGATTAAGGTAAGGTGAATTTGGGGGCCAAGACTTGACTAGAAAGTCACTGGAATGTTCCTCGAACCAATCCATGACGATTCGACCCTTATGACATGGTACATTATCCTGTTGGTAAACACCAACCCCCGCAGGAAAAACTGTTGCCATGAATGGGTGAACCTGGTCTGCAACTATGTTCAAGTAGCTTACAGACGTCAGGGATTTGTTCTATGAGGATTATGGGTCCTAATGTGCCCCAAGAAAATATTGTTCCTGGGCGAGAAACCATGAAAACCTGGGTGAGCGCATTGTTATAGATGGAGGGTGGTCATAATGGTTTTCACATATATTGGGATTATTGTTTCCCGTACTATAAATGAATGTTGAAATCTATAAAAAAAATTACCAATAAGAATAATAAACTGGAGTGTAACTTTTCAAATCTAAAAAAAATCAATTAAACACTTCCTTTTATTGTTGGAGGAGGGCATTGTGACCTTAGCCATGAAATTCTTTGTCATGAAATATTTATATTACCAGACTTGTGTATGTTTGTATGTTTGTAAACGTGTAAAGAAATAAATAAAACATACTTGCTTTGATCATTTGATAATCTATTTAAAATAACACTAATTCTAATTTATCTAAAAGTTAAAGCAACCAGAAAATTTTACATCTTATATGCAATTACACTATTGATTAAAATTAATTTACATCATTCGGTCTCAGTGATTTACAGTTATCTGAACTTACACAAACAAGTACGATTTTATTTTACGATAATTCAAGTATAAATGCTTAACTCAATAATCCAATCAAAATTTAAAAGGTTAGCGACAAATTTGATTAAATTATTATTTTCTTATAGACTTCTATGGACTTTTATACTTCTGTATAATACACTTTCATATTTAAAATTTGTTACTAACTAAGAGAAGCAGAAACTTTCTCTAATCTGGAATTAATTAAAGTTTATTATATTAAAACCATAGTGTCTGGAAGATTTAATTATAGATAAACTTTATGATCAAGTCTGTTTTAAGTCATCATTTTATAATCCCTGTGAATCTTTGTGCTCAAATTTGTTTGCTAAGCTTATTCAATTAGAATGAAATGCAGATTACATACAAACGGAAATTTATAAATATAGTTTACCTACTAAGTTGAATTTTAGTCTTTTCTAGTTTTAAAAATATTACACTAGGACGAGAATAGCTATTTATTCATATTATATTGCGTCATTTATGTAATCATCATCATATTTTGTCCGACATCTCAGGGTGGGCCAAAGCCTTCGGTTGAGGATTTTGCAGGAATAACTTACTTTTTGAATTTTACTGCCAGTCTTTTACCCCAATTTCTTTACAATCTGATTCCTCGCATTCAAGTTATCGTTACTTGAGGGATTCGCGTTTTCGACTAATGAAAGGCTTTGCCTCAAAAAGTTTCTTTACTAGTTTTTTTCGTCCATTCTAGCGAGTTCATTCTTTTAGTTGATTCTTTCATTCAGTTCATTCTTTTAGTTGAATACTTTCATATTGGCCTCTTTAAGCATAAAGCTCACCTTTGTTCCTATTGAAACTTAATAATAATATTTTTTATCATCAAACTTTCTTATTTATTTGTCAAATGCCAGTTACATTAGCCGTTAGGCCATTAAACCTTTTGCTTGCCAATAGAGTTGAAATATACAAGAAAAATCTGTCAGTGCTTCACACTCGTCCAAATGTTCTACCGTCATTGGCTGTCCACTATCACATATAACACACGAATGTGAATCGGCTAGTCCAATGCGAAATAAATGATTCTGTAGACAGTCATGCCCCATTAATAATCTAAAAGATGCAACCGCAACTGATCGCAGGTGTTCAGGAATAAAAGCTGAATTTGTTAAAAGAACACTCCAAGGCTTGCCATCGAAAGTCCGAGTGGCAAAATTTCTAAAAGTCTCTTGATATATGAGTGATGTCAGTAGTTTAATGGAATGGAGGCTTGCTTTAGTTTTGGGCTTTTGGAGAACCGCAGCCCCTCTTTTGGCAAGCATATCTGCCATCTTATTTTCATAAATACCGGATGTAAAGTAACAGGCCTCCTTGTTTGTACACCCTGGGTTACGCAAAATCTGCTACAGCTTTGCTACTTTCCGATGGCTCCTAGAAATCCTTATCATCAAATTTTTACACCTCGTATATCTCCAGGAAGGTACGTTTATTGTAAAGAAACTATAAGATGAAGAAAAGATACGGAGCGCGAAATTGGAGAAAATTAAAAAGGTTCATAAGACGTATGAGTATAATTAAGCACAGCGAATTATTTATTTCAAGTATAATTTCAGTTTTAGAAAGTCTGCAAAATAGTTTTTCAAAACTTAATTATTTATTTAATCTTAGATATGAATATTAATGTTCAAAACTTATAGTATTGTGCGTATTACTTTTTTAAAAAATTGTTTTTAAGTATTATTGTTTTCCAACCTCCCACGTTATAAGAACACTGAAAATTTTAGAACGTAAAACAAATGTTCATCTAAATTGTTAATTTAGCAGCAATTCTACAATACTGGTGGCGACTTAAAACCCATCCAACTTCATATTGATGAGTACCAGATTGTTTGAGAATCAAATGACATAAAATAAATAATTATAATGAAAAATAATTATGATAAAAAAAAATTCTAGTATTAAAGGAAATAAAAAAAAACATTTAATGCGACTTTGCATTCAGTTACTTCAGTTTTTATTTTGAAAGCACATTAAACTACTACGTTTTTCTTCAACTTTTTAAACACAGTTTTTGCTCAAAATTTACCTTCGCTATCTGCATCAGGTAACACTGCAGTCTAAAGTTTTTGTCATTGTCTTATTGCGTGACGTGCTGTCGGTGTTCGTGTTCGGCACTTATTTAAAAAATATAATAAGGTTGTGCAAGGTGTTTTCTATTCCATTATTTAGTTACTAATACCATTCAGATCTAGAAGTTTCTAGATAAAACGGAGCTTATTTTTAGATATGGAACGAAATCGGTTTGTCATAGCTGTTTTGTATGTATTAGAATGAAGTCCTCTTGGAACCTGAAACCATTCAAGAATTAATGAATTTAATGAAAACGTTGCTGAGGGATAAGCAGATTCTTTTACATTATATTTAGTATTTTTATATTTTATTAAGATGAAGCTATCCTTAATATTACCTTAACTACCTTAAACATATCTAGCTTGCAGCTTACAAAGACATATAAAAAATCACAAAAGGTAGTAGTATGCATTTCCAGTGGGGCGTATCGCCCCACTCGAGCTGCAGAATGGGTCATCGGTGATGATATAGAGAACATTACTGAGGAAGATCAGAAGACCATCACACTTTCGATCCTCTGCAGCGAGGATGGCTTTTGGTGGCCTAACGATCTGCGAGAAGAGTCGTGCACTTTATGTTAAAGTAGTTTAAAGAAGACAAATTCTACACAATTTCGGTCTATTCGAATGTTGATCAAAGTGTACAAGTACAATTGGAAAAAAGTAGTACAATGTTTTACACTTATCTTATAATAAAAGTTTAAATAAGACTTACATAAAATTACTTATTATTTAATTAATATAAAATGGTTTATGAATTATTTAGATATCGATATAAATATGTCTCTTAAAAAATCTGCATAATAAGGCAATATTATATGAATATTTTATGACAAAGAAACCCCACTTTTCGTTTTAAGCATTTAGTTTAGATTAATAATCAAACTGCAATAATTACAACTGATACTAATAAATGATGATAAGTAGGTAATTCTAGTAAGTACCTTTCTTTAAATTGGGAATAAATAAATAATTTACAAGCAAACAATGCCCTTAAACTGTCATTAATTTTTTGTTGAAGACATCCAAAGAAATCTGGATCATCAAGCTTAGACATTGGATCTTTATAATACAGTGTTCTTCAAAACAGTACATAAAACCTTAATACTATGTGAACAGTATACATTATACTAACATTTGGAAACGATGATTAATTTATTATAAAATTAATAGAAGTTGTTTTGCTAAACTTTATTCATATCAAGAGTTTATTCATATTTTACGTTAACTAAATATTTTTTTCGAACAGAAATTATTTAATTTTACACTTTTACTTCGAGTTACTTTTGAAAATACAATCATACCAGAAACAGTTAATGGCAAAAATGAGATATTACAAAGAATTCTTACATTTTTATCAAGACATTGTCGGTATTAAAAGGACGACTAAAATAAAAACAAAGTAAAAATATTTTCGACTTTTTATGGTAGGATATTTTTCTTCTCTTACACGACCGCCATTGTAAGATATTAAAATTTTCCCTCACTTTAAGCGATTTGCATATCAAGTGAATAGAGATTGGAAGAAAAAATGTTCTTTTGATGTTCTCAATAAAGAGAAGTTAAGTTTCTATGCAAAAGCTATTGGCATTTTTTTTGTTCTCATCAATCAAAGAGGTGAAAAATAGAAGGGAAAATCAATCTTTTCGGAAAAGTTGCCAGAACTTCACAATAATTAAGAGCAACTTTTAAAGTTAAGAGCTTAGTTAACTAATATTTTCAATTAATTCTGGTTAGCACTGTAAAAAATTCTGGATAAAATTAAGGTATAAATTACTGCCACAATGGGTAAGTATCCGAAAAATCTATCCTAACGCAAAATTTATATTTACAGTCAAACTTTCTTCGTAATTTTGCAGTAATATTTACTTAATTTCAGTGATACTATGATTTTACTGAAAATATTGCAGCATAAATTACGGTAACTCATATATCTAGATATCTTATTCCGTTAAAATATGCAGTAAAAATGAATTTTGCCGTAAAAAATACTGGAAGCCTGGTTAAAGAGAAGAGTAAAGGATTGAGTTTAGGTAAGGAAGTTTTTATTTTATTTTATTACCATCGTTGAAGAACCGACGCAAGTTTGGGTTTACGACTAGCATTGTTCAACTCCGTAGCTTTGTAATTTTGAACCCAAGCCAGAAGACAAGGGAACTCCTGGATCAAGTATTGGGAGAAATTCGTGATCGTGGTTGACTTCATTTGATGGAACTAGTCCCCATTTGCTTTACATGGATAAGAAATCCACGAAAACCTCCCATGGTTAATCCGACGGTTTGGGGATTCCAATCCATGATCCATCTATCACTGAGGATATTTTACGTCGTAACCGTGGTCGGTGCGAGCCGGGTGTAGAATTCGTATCTACCCGCCATAACTGGGATTCATGGCCGGTTCACCTCATTGGAAACCAAACACTCCATCTACTGAGCCACCATGACTGTGACAAGAACATTTAGTTCAACTGTGAATAGCATCATGCTTCTGTTTTGCCAATTGCAGCAAACTCATGACAGATACTTAATACAATATTACAAACGAATGTCCTTGTGTTTGCTGATAATAAAAAAAATTAACGTTTAATTAGTTAATTGATTTATATATATATATATATATATATTATAAAGTTACAATGTACAATGGAATAACTTTACGATGGAAGACATATTTTTATTCAAATTGACGGAATAGCACAAGGATCTAATTTTTCATCTCTCCCTTAGCTAACTTATTTTTACACTATTATGAAAAAAAATATACTCCTAATATTAAATTTGTTTTTAGTTGTATAGATGATTTAATTATCTTTAATTTTCAAGATTATAAAATTTTGTTAATATTTATCCTGAGGAATTAATCTTGTTTCGCATTGACGATGATGATATGAATTTTAATTTCTTGAATTTAATTTAAATCATTTTAAACTTTTGAATTTTTTTAAAAAAATTCTATTTTTTTCCTTTTTTTAGATAAAAATACATATATCTTAATTATGTTTGTAATAAATGTTGGAAATATACTCCAGAAAATCCATGGAGACTAATTGATAAGGCTGAAATTTCCCTTTTGATGTCGTTCAATTATGTTAATAAAAACGTTGCTACCAATTCCCTTTCAGAATCCTTAAATAAAATGTGAGACATTCCGAAATCATGAGGTTTTTTTTTCTTGAAGTAACTGATAGTCGAACTGCCGCTCTGATGGCCAACCCCCAACACCTTAATTGGGAAAACCCTTCTTTAAAGAACTTGCTAAAGAAAAAGTGATGCTAAAGAAAAATTAGAAAATTCCATTTTGTTCACTGTCTATGCAAATTAGTTGTTTTTTCCACAAATAAGTAAACTTAATTTTCGATATATATGTAGAAAATTCAGGATTATTTTAAAAAATATTCAATGAACAAATATTGATTTAAAAGTTTAAATATAAATTTATAATAACAAAAAGTAAAATTAACTTGGTTTCATTCTAACATGTAAGAGTATGCATAAAATTTTTTCGTTTACCAGCAATTTTTTTTATGATCTTCATTTTTAAGCACATGTAGTTATTAATTTTATTTACATATACAGATTACGTATTATTATTATTACTAGGTTTATTCTATAATAGATCACTTAGTTGTTTGGCAGAAACTATATTTAATTTTTATTTTCAGAATTTATTAATATGATTAGCAGAAAACTTTGTAAACGCTCTCACATTACAAAAGTATGTCAGGAATTAAGGTTTGCCTTTTATTTACACCCATTTATGCAGCAGTGCATTAAATGCGTATTATACATTTCCCATGAAGATATGCATTCTGCATCACTTACCCCATTATATGGTGACAGCCCTTTTAAAATTAGGATATAAACTTTTATGACAACCTTAGAGTGTTGCCTTTAGCTGAAACTTTTAGAAGGATGCATCGAAAGGAAAAGAAGAAAAACTCAGTATATAAGTATTATAGAATTTTTTTTAATTACAATAAGTTTTAAATGATTTTCCTTTAATGATGAATCATTTCTTTCTTATTTTTGGGTAGAATATTGAGCGAAACTCATTCAAAAATTAACTTTTTCTTTTTTTCTTCTTTTTAATTTTTTTAGAATTTTGCAAGAAATCTTATCTTTTTATAGAATATTTTTCTTTTCTGAAATTTGAGTAGTTGTTAAAAAAATTCCCATGTTCTAATTTCATTCACTTTTCTAAAGGAATCATTTTTTTTTACATTTTAGTTTTGGAGTGTTTTGATGTCTCTATATTTAGGGACATAATCAGATGAAATTTAGACTCATATAATTTATTCACAGAGATATTGATATATGTTCAATTACTTCGTAGAAAATTTGATTATCTATAGTAATATAAAACAAAATGCAAATCGGATGAACAGTATCTGATATTTCTGTAGGATGGCATTAAAAGTTGTGTAAAAAAACCTCTTGTATTTTAAAGATTTGTTATGTGATGCATTTGACAAACTTTTCAGTTGTGTCTTACAAAGAACAGAATTTTGAAAAATTATCTCAACACATTGTTTTAATCACTGAAAAGACAAAAAAAGACACGAAATGGTCGATGTTTGATGTTGAAATTAGTATTTCTTTTCAAAATGTTTCATGACTGAATAATTTTGTTGTTTATGGAGTTTCGGAATTCGTAGTTGTTTAATGTAAAATACTTCATCAAAGAAATTCTTAATTTCTTTTCATTTTCAAAAAAAGTGAACTAAAAAACCGAGATACTTAAAAAATGAGAAAATAAGTAAACTAAATAAATTCCTCAAATGAAATATTCAAAATATAATACTACACTTACTTTATATAATGTATTTTAGAAATATAATTAATGGTCCAGTAATACTAGGTAAAACTCATATTCAACATTTACTCAAATCTCATATGTCAATGTTTCCTCCTTTTCCGTTTAATTTTTTCCTTCAAAAATGAAAAGTGGTAAGGAAAAATTTTTCCAAAAAGTTAGAATTTCAAAAGCATGTTCATAATGGGACATATTAAACCATATTTCCAAGGAGATATATGGTAATTGTAAGGAAGAGAGGTAATGGATTACTAATGGATTAGAATTATAATGTTTTTCAATATAGGAAAAAAGTTGAAAAGTAATCGTTTTTTTTTTCTTTCTTATAGTGTAACAATTAAGAAAAATCAAATAAGGATAAAGAGAAAAGCATCAAAAATCAGTTCCTCGCTACCAAATATCTCTCGGCAATAAAAGGTTTACGAAGTAAAGAATGAGGTGGGCATACAAGGTTGAAGTTGAAAAATTTTTATTTTTGCAAACATTGCAATTTCAATCCCTAACACGGCCATAAAAAAACTATTATTTCTTTTCTCACTGGTAGCAAAGAACTCACATATCAAACGTCATAAGCGTGAACGTTCAAATGTATGTGTTCTCAAATTTATTGTAACAATAGTACAAAGTTGACATGAGGTTCCTTTTTTTCAAAACGGCAACGCGAAGTTGACACGATCTGTGTCATAAGTTATGCAGATTCACTGCAAACAGTTTATATCAACAAACAAATATAATTTTGATTTAAGTATGCTTTTTCAATTTAATAAGGATTAATAATGATTTGGAACTCTACTTTAGTTTCAATGACGATTCATAAATAATATCCTATCTTTTTTCATTTCCTTATCTTTTCTATTGGGTTTCATTCATTTTGCAAGTTTATGATGGAACAAATGTGTCCTGAGTTTATGATAGTAGAAGATGATATCGCTCATGGGCTGCAATGGTGGCATAACTCAAAAAACACACGTTTTGGACTAAGAACAGGTGTAAATATGAAAAAAACACATTCTTTCTGCAGCAATACTAGCACAACTCATAATTCAACTTGATGGTAATCTTTGTTTAAGCAAACTAAAGCATTTCTTATGCATTTTGCTTAGCAATGAAAACTTTAAACTCACTCATCTCAAAACATGATTTTTTGAGTTGTGCCGCTATTGTAGCCCAAGAGCAATATGAATTTACAATAGAACAAAAATGCCATGAGTTAGTAGCAGTACAAAAGTGTCATGAGTTTATGTAAGAATAAATAATATATCGTGTCTCCAGACGCTGAAATTTACACTTTTTTATGCATAAAATCGTAATGAGTATACATCGGATTAATCCTATTTTTAGAACTTCATTTTAAAAAAAAATTATCAAAGATAACACCAAAGAGCATAGAAAGATAGGCTGAAACGTGAAATAATCCGAAAAAAAAGAGCAAAAGCAGTTCCGAGATTCGGTGAGTGTAGCGAGCAGGGAATGGTTTCCCGAATATAATTTTGATGATTAAACTTGATTATAAACCTGTTTCTGATAAATATTATTATGACTTACTATAACGGGGATTCCTAAATTTTTCAGTCAAATACTACAATGACTCCAGCACTAAGTCCTAAGATCTAACATGCAAAATCGTTAACTTCAGGAATATAATTTTAATGATTAAATTTGATTATAAACCTGTTTCTGATAAATATTATTATGACTTACTATAACAGTGATTCCCAAATTTTTCAGTCAAATACTACAATGACTCCAGCACTAAGTCCTATGATCTAACCTGCAAAATTCTTAACGTCTGGAATTAAGGAAATATTCTTCAGTACTGTTTTCAATATTTTAAAGGCAATTTGATCTTATTGTTGATCTTATTTGATCAATAAAAAAAACATTTTAAGGATTATGTCTTAGTAGCTCATTAGTTACCAACTAGAGTTCCTATATTTAAATGACACTTAAGGAATGGTAAATAGCTGCTTCAAAATCGACTAGCATAGATATCGACGTTTTTTATAACTCTAAAAATTTCATATAAAATAACTTCATATTATGTCAAATAGACAATTTTAATACTTAAGATGAATTTTAATTAGAATGATTATCTTTCAATTTATCACTCTACCAACTTCCAAGATACCTATTTAAGTCGAATGAAAGAAAATATAAACTAGTTTCAAAATTATTCATATGGCTGCAAAAATTTTTGATTGAAGTTAATGCTGTAAAGTTATTAAAACATAATAAAAATTGTTTTAATACTAAGTAAGTAATTATTTTAAGGATGCAACGAGTGGCGACATTATTAAATTGGCTGAGATTAATATAATAAGATTCTTTTGAAATGTGAGAATTCAATAAGGCAAATATCCAAGAGCAAAACAAAATGATGTTGATAATAACTTTTTTTCTAAAGAATATCGTAAGCGACGAAAGTTAATTTATTTTCTTTATGTTGGTGATTATCTTAATCTGGCTTCTTATTTTTCCATTCCTTTTATAAAAATGAACCATTAATTTTTTCTGCTATTGTGAGAAACTTTATATTTTTACTCAAACATTATAAATGGAAAATTGATATTGCTTTGCTTAGAACAATTATTATATTGAATACAGAGTATTTTTAAACTTTCTGTGCAGGAAATAAAAACATTAAGTATTGGAGATTGTAATATTTCTTTTAAAAATAAAAATGTTAGCTTATTAATAGAATATTATATATATATATATAACACAAATTAACATGAAAAACATGAATAAAATAAAAAACTAAATTGTAGAGAAACAAGAAAGGTAAAAGCAAATAGTCGTTATCAAGACACATCTATTGCTATAAATGCGATATTTCTGAATAAAGAATAATTATCCTAAGATAAAAATTATTCTTTATATGTGTCGATATCGCAAAAAACATATAGTTGAAAATTTATGAAATAAAAGTAAAAAGCCGGCGTGTAGCAGAATGCGGTTTTAGATTTAAAAGTATAATAAGTAAACAGTTAGTGAAATTAGCGAAGAGGTAAATATTTGAAGTGGTGCTTATAGCTTGAATCGAATAAAATAAATAAAAAATATATTTGATCGAAGTAGAAAAACTTTTAAGTAAGTAAAATATTAGTGCTGCCATCTATGAGAAGAATTAGTAAAAATTCGGAAATTAAATTATTAATACCCAAAAATGGAGAAAAAAACATTCATTTCCATTCTATCATTTATAGGGTAACTTATTTAAAAGTCATAGCCTGCACATCATACGGATAGAAAGCCGTTTATAGACTTTATCCTTCATTTATACATCCTTACATAATTTTACAGAATAATATTTATAAAAAAAAATTATAAAAAAAAACTCTTCATTTCCATCTCATCATTTATAGGGTAACTTATTTAAACGTTAGAGCCTGCACATCATACGGATAGAAAGCCGTTTATAGACTTTATCTTTCATTCATATATCCTTACATAATTTTATAGAATACACATTTCTATTATTCATAGGGTGACTTATTTAAAAGTCAGAGCCTGCACAGCACTGCATTCATTAGGGTGGTTCTTTATGAACCAGAGCCCATTCCATTTATACAAAAATAATGATAATAATAAAAAAAAGAAAAAAAAAATTAATAAATAAATAAATAAAATAAACTGTTTATTATACTGGATAATTAAAATAATCTAATTAATATTAAGAGGCTATATATATATATATATATATATATACATATATATATATATATATATATATATATATATATATATATATATATATATATATATATATATATATATATATATATATATATATATATATATATATATATATATATATATATATATATATATATATATATATATATATATATATATATATATATATATATATATATTTGTTCAAAAATAACAAGGCGTTAAATTCATTTCAAATTTTTTTTAATTGTTATTTTTATACATCTCTGTTAATATTTATACATTATTTTACAATTCAAGATAGGTCGGAAAAACAAAAAATTATCACTGTAGTAAACTAGTTGAAAATTATCCGCAGTAAAAATATTACACACACACACACACACACACACACACACACACACACACACACACACACACACACACACACACACACACACACACACACACACACACACACACACACACACACACACACACACACACACACACACACACACACACACACACACACACACACACACACACACACACACACACACACACACACACACACACACACACACACACACACACACACACACACACACACACACACACACACACACACACACACACACACACACACACACACACACACACACACACACACACACACACACACACACACACACACACACACACACACACACACACACACACACACACACACACACACACACACACACACACACACACACACACACACACACACACACACACACACACACACACACACACACACACACACACACACACACACACACACACACACACACACACACACACACACACACACACACACACACACACACACACACACACACACACACACACACACACACACACACACACACACACACACACACACACACACACACACACACACACACACACACACACACACACACACACACACACACACACACACACACACACACACACACACACACACACACACACACACACACACACACACACACACACACACACACACACACACACACACACACACACACACACACACACACACACACACACACACACACACACACACACACACACACACACACACACACACACACACACACACACACACACACACACACACACACACACACACACACACACACACACACACACACACACACACACACACACACACACACACACACACACACACACACACACACACACACACACACACACACACACACACACACACACACACACACACACACACACACACACACACACACACACACACACACACACACACACACACACACACACACACACACACACACACACACACACACACACACACACACACACACACACACACACACACACACACACACACACACACACACACACACACACACACACACACACACACACACACACACACACACACACACACACACACACACACACACACACACACACACACACACACACGCACGCAACGCACACACACACACACACACATATATATATTACGGTCTATCTGTATATTCGGTTATTATTAACACTAACAGGTCAATATTCAGCCGGTTAAGGTGAATAATTTAAGCGAATTTATCAAATTATCCGATTATTATTAATAATAACCAATGAAGTTTGTTCAATGTTATTCTTTCGCGTTTTTTTTTGGAATTCCGTTACGCGAGATCTGCCACGCCAACTACAATCGGCAAAGTGCCAAATTGATTTAAAAAACCAAAGTTTAGAAGAAAAAAGACGTGTAGATGTTTGTAGGGGGGTAGCTTTGAGTTGGTCCCTTTCAGTGATGTTTTTGCTTTTTGGTTCCTCGCGGTCGGCTGCCCGGAAGTTGCTAAGAATTAGTGATTATTCTGCCACAGATCACGATGCGGAAATCACCTCTTTTTATTTCCCACTTTGACCAAAAGAAGCGGATATTATTATTTTTGACCTGCTAGTAACCGGAATTATCACTTTAACTGTAACTCATATACAAAGAAGCACACCCATGTCCCAATGTTATATAAACCGTCTAATCACATTGTCCAAAATTAATTGGTTATCATTAACAATGACTGGTTAAATTGAATAATTAGCGATATCTATCACTTTGACCGAAATAAGTGGTTATTATTGATATTGAAAGGTTAGTATTAATAGTAACCAGATTTGCTACTTTAATCGAAACATATATATATATATTAGTTACAATGTGTCATTTGAAATATAAAAATGTACTTGTAAGTCACAAAAACCAATTTACATAGTCCTGATGGGACCAAGATGCTTCTTCCATAACTGGACATTGAGCACCCACTGGACATGCATGAGTGCGAAAAAATTACTTATTGTAATAAGAATAAAAACTGTAAACGATTCTAAAAATGTTTAATATCCTCCGTTTGCGAATGGTGCTTATAATTAATAAAAACTAGAAAAAAAGTCCCCCCTTTTTTAAACTTTTTGTATGTTAGCTAAAACTTTTGAAGTAGAATTGATTAGATTTTACGCTTGCGTGATAGTTTAAATTATCTACATAAATTAAATTATATTTACTATTACGCTCGGACCAAGGTTCTGAAAAAACGCATGTTTTAACAATTTAATTTGTAATTTCAACAGTGAAACTCTTCCCTTTTATGGCAAATGAATAACTCAAAACTCACTACATGGAGGTGACTGCACTTAAGTACCACCCACATCCTATTTGACCTACCATCTAATTTTTCCGCATTTAAAACTCCTTCTAAAAGTAAAAAAAAAGAAAGATAGTCTGAAATTTTTAACAACATTACATGCAAAAATGTATCATCGAACGTAACCTCTTTTGCGAACACAAATTCTCATTTTAAATTTTTTTTTCGTTTGATAAATAATTAAATATTTTGTATTCTAGGCACTTAATAAAAAGTCTCACCCCGTTACACTGCGAAAAAGAACTCTTTAAAGAAACTTTTTTTAACATTAGAAAGAGACATTAGTTGCTTACTAAATAGTTTGATGCTTGATAAAAAAAGATTGGGAAAAATAGTGTTTTAATTCATTGTTAAAATGTCAGCAACGTCTAAAAGTACTGTCTTAATGTGATCTGCAAACTCTTAAAACAAATGATCTCACAAAATATGTACTTTTTTAAATGTTGTTATTAACTATTATTTTTTAAAAATATATTATTGACTACAACAATGCATACAATCAATACATAACAGTGACTCTTTAAATTTTCAACTGAGAAATAAATAGTAAATTCAAACCAAAAGAGTGAAAAAGAATCTTTTATCAAAATTCAGTGCAAAGCATGCAATTTAAAGCCATGAAATATTTTAACAATGTGTGTGATTCTGTTAACATATGCATAAATATTTCAAATAAAGTATATAAATTACATAAGTCATAATTGTTGAAAATAAAATATGTAATGATAATAATAAAATAAATAAACAAAATTAAAGCTACATTTTTCAAGATGATTACGAATAAGAAAAGAAATCAAATTTAATCCCACGCAAAAGATGAAAAGCGTGAGGAGCCTCACCTTGGAAAAATCGGAGTGAGATTAGTGGTGATAGAAATTTATTATATGAAGATGAAGTGACCTGCGTTTTCCATTTTAGGCGTGACAAGAGTAAATATATTTTCTCCGTTTCAGTTCGCTTGAAAAATTTTAAAGATCTTTTTTTAAGTTAAAGATCTTTTAAATGTTAAGAAAAATGTTAAAGATCTTTTAAATGTTAAGAAAAATGTTAAAGATCTTTTAAATGTTAAAAAAATGTTAAAGATCTTTTTTTAGTTCATTCTTTAACTCTTTTTTTTTTGTGCCTGTGGGTTTTTATTTATTTTACTTTCAACGTCGGTAAGTGATCAAAATTTTGATAGGGGATAAAATAAAAATTAAATTTGTTCACAGCATTTGGGAAATAATTTTAACTCGCTTTGTCGTTAGATACATACCTCTAGTTGAAATTTTATCAAACTAGCTTATCAGAAATTGATCGAAAGTTCAAATTACAAACATTTTTGCATCGTAATTTAGCAAGAAGCAGTTAGAAAAAGATTGAAATTATTATTATTAAGAGGCAAAGCGCTACAACAGTGTTACAACCGAGGTAAATAGTCAGAAAGTGGACAGAATTTTGATCGATGATCTTTTTTGATAAACACTAGAAAAACAGAGAATTTTTTTCATCTTCATCATCAACAATGATTCGACAGCCCAGGTTGGGCCTTGGCCTTATCAAACAGTTTTTTTTAGGTCAACTTTTCCTTGCTAGCATTTTCCAGTTTTCAGTTCTTAGGACCAAAACGTCTTTTTCTAGGCCATATCAATCTCAAAATCGGCCTGTCTTTCTTTTTTGTGTGTGTGTGTGCCAACTGGTCTGGCATTAAAAACTCCTTTTGTGGTACGGTCTTCATCTATTCAGATAACGTGGAATGCTCATTTTATTTTTTGTCGTTTAATGAAATTAATAATGTCAGGTTCATTATATGCGCGATAAAGCTCTAAATTTGTAACCATTTTAAAATATAACGATAAAGCTCTAAATTTGTAACCGCGCACCATTTTTCTTTAATTCCTCAAAAAATGCTCTTCAATACCTTTCTCTCAAAGATACCCAACTTAACCCCATCCGTAAGAGTCATGGTCCAGGTTTCACAAGCATATGTTAAAATTGATCTCTTAAAGGATATTTATGTAATAAAACTTTTGTTTTTCCTTGAATTACATTAGATTTTAAGTATTTTCGGAAGAAGTTAAAACTTGAATGAAGTTAAAACTTAAATGACAAAACAGGCGGAATTATTAACAGAAACTTAAAAAACAAAACTGTACTGCTTAAAATAAGTTGTTTCTGGAATTATGGAACAATAAAAAATGATAAGGTCTGCACAACCCCTCTCTTCTGATAAATTTATCTTTTAACCCTTTGACGGTTATGAACGAGTTCAGCTCGCAATCGAATCGTGCTTCATAATGCGCGCAAACGAGATCCGCTCGGGAGCAAGATTTCGACCGTAATGGTTAGTAACGAGCACTGCTCGCGTAGTGAAATATCTCTCCAATGCGCGCTGACGAGCTGAGATCTTTCGCCATTATTATTCTGCACTAACTATGTTAAAAACGAATCTTACTCTCGAAACATAGTTAGTTTTACTGCCTACAGAAGGCAGTACGGGTTCCATGAATTTTTTTTCATAATGAAGGGGGAATTAATTTTTTTACCTTGTTCTTTTTATGCTTATTTTGGCGCATTTTTTAGGGTGTTTGTAAAGTAAAACGGATGAAAAGCGAAAGTTAGATAATTATGATGATGATTATGATTGTGATGCAGAAAGCTTATCTTATCAAGTTTTTAAGTTTTGAGTCTGATGTAGACTTTGTTCAGAGTATTTAGGTAAGAACTTTATTTAAATGTTTCATAAAGTTTTACATTAGTTGTATTTATTTAGTCCTTTCAATTTAATATTTGTCTTATATTTATAACTAACTATTATTTATATAATTGATTATAATCATTTATAATTTACTAATAATAATTATCATTTATTATTTAAAAGTACGTAAAAACTGTTATTTATGTACTACAAATACTTTAAGAAATTTTTAAAACGCGTGAGGCGAGCTGTCTACGGCACCGCTTTGTAAAATAGTATTTTCTAGAGGTAGCGAAATTCAAGTTACTTTCAGTTTAGTATTTTTTCTTTTAAGTAATTTTTTCACCACTAAATATCAAAAATTATAAGTATCATATAAAATACAACGTTACAGCAACAATCTACTGGTTACTCAATTAAAAAGTAGGCGTAACTGACCTTCTCCAACTAATTTTACTACATAATTTGCTACCACTTTATTTTAACAATTCCAGAAAGCGGAGCAGTTGGCCTCGCCAGAGAAGGGTGACATTTTCGGAAGAACGGCGGGGTAAAACAGTTGCCACTTTCGACTACTGTTTGCTCGTAATACTGCGCGAATTAATGAAACGAAAACTGCTCATATCCCTGACCGTCAAAGGGTTAATGATCAGGAAACTGCCGTTGTTTGTATTGTAATTCGACACAGAACTATAGTTAGAATTGTTAGTTATTGAATTAAGAAAACTAAAAAAGTGGTTCAAATGTTGATTGGTGATAATTTCAGTTTAGGGATTATATCATTATAAATTCCACTAGTAATGGTCAAGAAATGACGGAATCTCGCATTATAATCAGAAACAAAGCTACAGTAAAGATTAGAATGCTCAAGTAGTTAACGTTAAAAATTCCGACATTGCAAACAATCTTCTACATTATATACAATACTCTTTAACTTTTAAATAAAGTATGAAATATGATAATTACTTTATACCTTATATGGTTATTGCATGCAATGACAATGTTTCGGCAAAGCGTGTAAGTTTGGTTATGCGAATGTAAATCACGGAAAAATAGAGAATTATATTTTTTTTAATTCCCTTTTTTTTAAAAATAATTTACTAAGTTAATAACCAAAAATTATTAATTAAATAATAAATTAATTTTTAAGTGAAATTTAATTTTTTATTTTATTGACCTTTTGGCTATAATTAATAATTTTCGGTTAGGAAATATACAACAATGATGTAAATTTGCTTGGATAATGGCTTTTAAAATTAAAAAGAAATATCAGTCTAGGGAATATCGACAATAGTGTATAACGGGAAAGTGCAAACACATCTTCGCCGGTTATATATTCCAGTTACAATTAAAAATAGAGGGTGATTACTAAAAAGTCATACCATTCTGATTAAAGAAAACAAATTAAAATTTGAGCATACATTCTGCACCAAGAAGTTACTGACGCGTAATATTCATAAAAAACAAACAAATTAATTAAACGAATTAAATGAAAAATATATCATACTTCAGAATAAAGTTTAAATAAGATTGTATCGTATATTATCCTAAAGCAATTTTTGAGAATAAAATAGTATGCATTTATATTCTGACTGCCCTTTATTTATGAAAATTGAAATAATAGTTATGACACCAATAAAAAAATGAAAGTAACCCAAAAAAATATTTTTTTCCGAAAAAAAAGTACATTTATCTTATAACCGACATAGAATAACTTTTTTTTCCATAATTCTTACAGATAAATCTTCATAAAACTGTACTTTATCAACGAAATTGAAATTTTAAACCCAGCAACAATTGCAAAATTTAAATATCTTAAGTATATCGTCAAGCTCCTATAATAATGAAATATATAAATTGCATTCAGAACATACAAATTGTCTTATATTAGACTCATGATTTTTGTGAAATTCTAGATAGAAATCGATTACAATTAAGAAAAAATTTTCTTCAACACATTAACATTGCATAAATGCCCCTTCTTGCAGTTCTTGAATTTTCTGTGGGTGTGAACAAGAAACGAACAAGACCTATAAATCAAAGAAGAATTATTGTAATTTATTTCGCAATATGTCACATTAGAATATGTGGCTGTGAATGATGAACTTCAAAAATAATTTCAACTAATTCAAAATACATCAGGTAACTCAAAAATATTTTCAAATGATTTACAGTATATATATATATATACATAATGTATACATAATATATACAGTATATATATTACAGTATTTATATACATAATGACCATTTGCAATAGCAGTTGTTGTAAAATTGCTAAAACAGGAAACTTCGGAAGAACATTTTAAATTTTGCAACTAAATTATTGACTGCAATAATTTCTTAACAATCTCAGATCCATCACTGTTTTCCTGTTTTGAAAGCAGTCAGGGCACCCAGCATTATAAAAATGTCATTCTTTTTAATAAACTTAATAAAACATAATTCACAATTTTATTATTAATTTGAATAAATTCAACTTCAGTTAAGTTTTTTTTTTCTCCTGCAGTTATAAAGATTTTCATCATTTTGAAATCCTGTTAGAATAGGCTAGGCCTTTTAACATTGTTATATAAACTTATTTAAATTTTGCAGCTTAAGAACTATTTGTAAAACAATATTTATACAGAATTATAAAACATTTGATGCTTCTTTTAAAACTGTTTGTTAATTTTCTATATTTAATCCGATTAAATAATAGTCTTATCAGCGTAAAAATGTTTTCTAACGTGATTCTTGAAATGAAGATTAATTGTGGGGGGTAATCTTCCAATTAGTTGGAAGGCTGTCCTTTCCAGACCTCTTGTTGATAACTTCCAAAGAATAAGGATCCGACTTAATCAACTTAATCCGGTACACATTTTATGAGCTTTTCTGGGACTTGGAATTTATCTCATCTTACAGAAGAGAAAGGAAAAGGCGAGAAACTTGTTGTCCTTCTAAGTTAGAAAGCCTTATCCCTTAGCCCATCAGCGGTATTACATACTCTGCAAACTAGAGATAAAAATAGGCTTGTTATCTGAATTAAAATACAATATAATTTAATTATTCTAGTTTTCCTAGATTAGGTTGAAGGTTCGTAAAAATTTATAGAAGCAGGAAAGGTAGCTAAAGTATATATATATATATATATATATATATATATATATATATATATATATATATATATATAAGAAATTGTAGTCTAGTAAGAAAAATTAAGACCGGGATATCCTGATTGGGAAGGAGCTGGACCCATGCCCAAGTTGTGCTTTCAATCCCAGCCGGCCGAAATCTCCTCGTGTAGTAAATGGTGTCTGGTGCCCGTTAAATCAGTTGGATCACAAAGTTCTCATAACAAATCATACTTCTAGGGGTACTGGATTGGAGATTGATCCTTCTCTCGTTCAGGTCAAAATTACGAACTGTGAAAGAATGGATGTACGAATGGGACCGATTTATAAACAGGCTGCGAAATGTGTATGGCTGAAGTCGTATTCTTGGCCGTAAATGGCGCTGATCAAAACAGGAAACGCTCTCTCTGCCTTAAATTCGCTTGCTTTTACCAAGCAGGCTTGTTATCAAAAGGCATGAGAAACAACAGCAACACGATTAGCGACTAAGACGTAAAACGAACCATGTCACTGCCTAGATGCTTACAATCGGCATCTATTGTTAACTAGAATACAAAAACTTTAAGAGTGCTGCCTTATTAAAAATAGTGGTAATTATTTTACGCTAAGGTGGTTTATCAAATACCATATCTAACTTTTGGATTCAGTCTGTAAAAACTGTGGTATAATGAATGTCTCTCCGAATATGACGCTGGGCGACCCAAACATTTTTGTGTGAAGCAGCAGTTTATTCCGGGTTAGCCCAAAATTCAGCGTTCATATACAGTTTAAAGGATGTGATTTAAATCTAATCCTTCATAATAGCATTATCTTACACGAAATTTTTATTCATTCAAAGCGAGAAATATTTTCCCTTCCGAAAATATTTATATGTTGCACACGCTTTCTTAACGCCGAAAGTTAGCGTTTGTGACTGAGACTTTTGCGTTAGTGATTTGTTGTAATTTGATCGAATAATTGGTTGTTCGTCGTTAAAATAGGTATGCATATTTTTAATTTTATAATAAGAATAATTATATTTCAATTTTGAAATCTTTGTGAACTAAATTAAGTGATTTTAACTTGCATAATTGCTATTATCATCCATTCTGTGAGGCCCTGTTCGAGTTTGTCTTTATGTTTTCTTTGTGCGCATGTTTGATTTATAAGCAAATTTTATTTTAAAAAAATGATGTATAAATCATTTCATATTAGTGATTTTTACTTTTTATTTAATCGTAATATAATACACTGGTGTGCAAAACTTAAGCAACAAGTGGTTTTTCGGCCACAGCTCCCCAACAAAGTATAAGATACCATGAAATTGCAGTATAATATGCACGTAATTCAGTAGAAAGATTATTTGTATGCAAATTTTAGAAATAAAACGTCGTAGGTGATGTAAGTGTACCTAAACCTTGTGGGTCGGCGTGCGCAGGTCAAAGCTGTGATAAAAGGATGAAGAGCACCGTAGTTAAAGACATTCGCTGCAAGTGCAAGCGATTTGTTTTGTGAAACATGTCTTCAAGAAATCATTTAGACGACTTTACTCGAGGAAGAATGATTGGGAAGCTTGAGGAGGGGCGTAGTGTGACCAGTGTCGCCGAAGAGTTCGGGATCAACAAAAATGTTGCTTCTCTGCTTGGAATGCCTTTAAAACTACTGGTACAGCTGTTCGGAAGGTTGGTAGTGGCCGTTCAAGGAAAACAACACCAAGAGATGACATTGTTACAACGTTACATTGTCCTCCAGGCGAAAAGAAACCGTTTTCAGTCAGCGAGCGCCATATCTCAGCAACTGTGCACAGCCACAGGACGACAAGTATCAAGATTTACAGTGGCCAGACGCCTCCACAAAGGTGGTTTATTTGCTAGACGTCCTGAACACTGCATACCTTTAAAAGTTAGCCATCGGCGGCACCGTTTAGAGGGGTGCAGAGAACACGAAACCTGGACACCTCATCAATGGAGTCGCGTCCTCTTCACAGATGAGAGTCGTTTTAGTGCTACAAGCGATTCTCACCGTCAGTTGATCTGGAGAGAGGTTGAAGCTCAATTTCATCCCAATAACATCGCGGAAAGAGATGGTTACGGTGGTCCTGGAGTAGTCGTCAGGGGTGGCATTATGTTGAACGGGCGGACTGAGCTACAGATTTTTGACCGAGGTTCTGTAAGGACTGGAGACTGCTACTGCAATGAGGTAATCCTACCCCATGTGCGTCTGTTCCGAGGGGCCATTGGACCAGACTTCATTTTTATGGATGACAATGCCCGGCCACACCGTACTGCTAATGTTCAAGAGCTACTGGAAAGTGAAAATGTCACACGAATGGATTGGTCCAACTTACTCTCCAGATCTAAATCCCACAGAGCATGTGTGGGATGCATTAGGGAGACGTCTAGCGACACGACAGTATCCTCCTGGTAGCACCCATCAGTTGAAAGATGCGCTAAAGGAGGAATGGAGACGTTTACCCCAAGAACTCCTGGATAATCTGGTGCTTAGCATGGAGAGACGATGCCAAGCAATGATTACAGTAAGGGGAGGGCATATCCCATACTAGGGAACATCTGCCAGTTGTACTTACGCTTCTTCAGGCAATCATGTGCAACGCCGCTATATGTCAAATAAAGCCTTTTTTTGTTCCATACCCTACTTTAAGCTTTATATTCATTTCTGCGGCATTATTCTTTTACCATCGTTTAAGTACAAAATAATCTACATCATATTCAAATTTCATGTCAATCGGATGATTTCTTGTAGAGTTATTTAAAAAAACGCACTTGTTTCTTAAGTTTTGCACACCAGTGTACATTTACTGTCTCTTACGTGTATTATATTTTATTATACTTTTAATTTAATATAATACACGTATCGGCTACTTTACAAAGTAGTGTAATAAAATAAAAAATTCTTAGTGTAGTAGAACACACCAATTCATTGTGTGTATGTTTGATTTATAAACTAATTTACGGTAAAAATATATTTTATGAAAAAAAAAAAAAATACCGGCACTTAGAGTGCCAGTACTTTATACCGCAATTCTATCCGGATTTTTATTACAGTGCAAAAGGGTACGAAGTGCCTTTTTATCTCGATAAGTATACATATCAAATGGCACATGTGTCTCAAAACAAGTTTCCATTATATATTATAGTTAATGCCTGATAAAAAACTAATTTTTCTGAGTCTAAGTGATCACTCAAATTGAAAAATAAGATAAAATAAATAAAGATGTCTCATTAAAGATCAGCAGATTTAATTTCTTAGCCACCATTACTTCATACATCTAAAATATCCACAATTTAAATTTACACTTTAATAAACTATATCCTCTAATTTTAACTAAATTATATTTTAAATAGCTCTTGTCAACGTGTCACAACGTGCATATGTGGTGCCGGAATCTAATATTTCTGATAAAAACTACACGCATCAATAGGTTCAGTATTTCAATTAAAGCCTTTCATCTTCATTGCCAGACTTAATACAACAACTTTCCTCGCAACAACAGGTGATAAAATCATTCTATGTCTCATGATAATTAATTTGCCCGAAATTGTAAGATTGAATAACAGTTTTACTAAAGCTTCTTCTCTTGCAAACTCGTGTTCATTTGTTAATTCATTCGCTGAGTTTTAATGCATTATGCAGCGAAGCATTTAGTTGATTGTGCATAAATTTTCTGACATTGTCCTTAGTTGAAGGAAAAATAAAGGAATAACTGCTTAGCATACTTTTGAAGAAAACTAATCTTTTATACCTAATTTCAAAACATTTTTATTTATTTTATCGTAATTTTGTTTGTTGTATGAGTTAATCTTAATTTATTTTGACAATGTGCAGCAATGAATTAAATATTTTTTTTAAAAAAACGCTTAATTTTTTTAATTTCTGAAAACTTTTTGTCCAGTGGTCAATTTCACTTCACTTACGAAATTCTCTGCCATTTGAAATAAGTTGTATGTTCCTGCATCTATATTAGAAACTCGGGGGCTATGCCCCTGTTCGCTGCCGCTCAACAATCTCTTTCGCAGTAATTGTCACTTAACATAATATATGCACTAAAAGGAATTCTGTTTGCTTACGCTTGTGCCTTAATTAGGGATACAAAGATATTTATAGAAATGCAATACTTTTATAACTTTCGTTAATTTTATACTGATGATAACTAAAACAATATGGAAATGAATGAGGAAAACTGAATCCTACCACGTGATTTTCTGGCCAATAAAAATGAACCGACAGCTATGGAAAACTGCGACCCCATCGTTATATTTTGATATGTAGTTAGATATCAGCTTTCTAGTTAGAAAATTTAATTGATAAATTTAATGATCAACTTTGTATCTCTTTTTGTTGGTCTTTTATGCAATAACTTCTACTGAAACACTCTGAAGTTTGTTTTTGTAAATCCTAAAACTTACTAAAATTTAATTAAAATTTTTGAAGTCTCCTAGTTATCAAAATGCAGAGCTCCAAAGTTAAAAACTTTCCAAAGCGAAATTTCCACACACAATTTCCATATTCTAAATCTTAGTGGTTTGTTGTATCAATTTAAAGACAACTTGAATTACAATTTAAAGCTTTTTGATTGATATTTATAGACAGCAGATATGAACAGGGTGTTTCGTAACACTCTCGTTTAATATGTATATTTTTAAAACCCTTGTTAAACTCGTCTAAGAAGCATGTCAATGAATTGTAGTGATTGCTAATTATTACAAATTTGTTCATATAACCCTTTCATATTGTTTAACCTGCGTGACAGGGAGTCATCAGAGGCGTTTCACAGCAGAACTTATAATTATTTTTAGGTACAATGAGAGCTTGAGATGTTGTCATATTCGTCGACACTTAACAAGCTCTCTAGTCAACAATCATGAAAACTTTGTGGTATGTCTCTGATATTGTTGTTATATAGATGATACACACAAAAAAAACAACGTATTATTGTTCAGTCAAAATACATAATGTATTATAAGCTGCTAAAACATTATATATACATATATATATATATATATATATATATATATATATATATATATATATATATATATATATATATATATATATATATATATATACATATACATATATATATACAGAGGAAGAGAGAGAGAATAAGCACATTCAATAGTAGGCATCTCATGGAATTCTCAAATTTTTATAATGAAATACTCTTGTGCATGAATAATTAATCCAATTATAAAGTAATATGATTTTTAGGTTTAAAAGATTTTGCATAAAACTTGAGAAATTAGATAGTATTTTATTCATCAGAAAAAAGTATATCTCTGAACTCAAAACTTTTAACCCAAGTTTGAGTTTGCGACTACCGATGTTCAACTCCGTAGCCTTGTAATTTTGAATTCAATCCAGAAGACAAAGGAACTTTTGCATAAGGTATTGAGAGAAATTTACCTTCGTGGAGGACTTCTTGATGGAACTAACCGGCATTTTCGTCACAAAGAGATGAAAACTACGAAAGTTTCCCTTGGCTACCATTACGGCAATGAAAATCTAACCCATGATACATCAGCCACGGAAGTTATTTTACGGCTGCACGTTCTTTCTTTGTTGTATTAGTAAAATTTAACACAAGTTTTTACATCTCAAAAATTTTGGAATTAGGTATCAGTTCAAAGTAAATTATTTTTTTATATTCTTTCTAGTTATTTAACTTTATTATTGTTGTCTTTAAAAGAAATATAATTAAATAGTATGTCTAATAGTTAAAAGTTCATAATACGTTGCTTCCATCCCCCCCCCAATCAATTTTTTGATTTTCTTGAGTTGGCATGCTGAATAGTATATATATATATATATATATATATTCGCAATGTATTAAGTATATATATATATATATATATATAATTGTCTCTTTGAAAGTTAGTATTAACATTCATTATTTAATGTATTATTTTTATGATATATTCTTAACGCATCAAATAAAGAGAAGGTTAAAATAATTGAAGCACCATCAGTAATAATCATATTTAAATTGTAGGATGTGGAATTGTCCTATGTGATAATTTAAGTGATTCTAAATTTCCTCATCGCTTACGTTCCTCCTTTGCATCCTTAATTTAGTGAGTATGGGAGGTCCAGACATCTTGTACAAGTAATTGCAATGGAAAAGACGCGTGTTGTATCCATATGAAACCTTCGCCATGCCGTCTCCGTGAAACTCCTCTCTCAGTTCTCAGAAAAGAATCCAATACAACTGTTATAATTATTTTTTATGAAAATAGATTAGAATAATCAACAGACGAATCACTATTCTTTTTATAATTTTTGAAATTATAAAAATAAAACAAGACTGAATAATAAAATTGATCCATAATAACTTTTCTCCCCACTTCTTAGTCAGAGATTTTTTTAAACAATTAGTAGGATTTATTGTGAAACAATTTGTCTTACTAATAAATTCATTAATTACTAATTGATTCACTGGTTGATGGCACTTTTTTTTAAATGCTGTTAGTTGTTCTTAAAAAAATTATATTTAAAATGCTTTATTTAAGGGGCAGGCTGGTCAAATATAACCGAATTATATTTTGTCAGAATTATATACGAACATTGACTGAGTTTCTTTGCTATGTATATTAAGAGATATTTATATTAAATGCAGAAGCTTAACATACACTGATTAAATGCTTTGCTACAACACTGATTATAATGTAGGGGACATCTTTCACGAAATATCAGGGTGGTCTGGATATTTCCTCTCTCCTTGTGTGGGATCCACTGTGTCTCATTGGTAACCCTCAGGGTAAGCATTTCTTTACCCAGTTTCCAGGCAGTTAAATGGAACTTCCTTTTCCCTTTTCAGAAGAAAAAAACAAATCCTGATGCAGTGGCCAACCCCAAAGGCATGTTTCCGACCAAAATAGAAACCTTTGATGATCACATTTACACAACAAGACGAATTAATTTACCTTTTATTATAATAACTATTAAAAAAAAACATTTTTATTGTCGTTTTTCCTTACAGAACTGCTAAACTTTTTTTTTAACATCAACTGATAATTATAATTTGACATAAAATCCTACAGTGCGTCTAATAATATGGCCAGGGACTGTAATTTGGCGAAAATAGAGCGGCTGGCATAGTCTGGTTGGTAGGGCACTGAGTCCATGTGCAAGAGGTCGTGGATTCGATCCCCACCAACTTAAGGCTCCCCGTGGAATAAATGGTGACTGAATCACGTTATATCTGTCGAGTCACTAAGTCCTCCATGTTTAAACCGGTTTCATTCGAGTAAAGATAATACAGCTGTATAACATCAACTGATAATTATTATTTGACATTTATATTTGAATAAATAAAAAATTCACGAGAAAAAAAATTTAATCTAAGGGCCCCTAGGGTCCCCGCGTACGCTTAATCCGGCTACTGGTACGAAATACATTCGTTCACTGCATATTTCATTGAGTTACACGAACTATTATTTTATGTTTTTAGTTTCATAAACAAGAAAGTTAATGTCGAAGGAAAAAGTAGATTTTTTTTTTAATTTTGAGAAAAATTAATTTTTGCAGTTACCGAATTACTCCTCTAAAATTTTGAAGTAAACTAAAAGATCTTATCATCTGCAAAGGTTTTTTGAATCGTCTATCCAAAAACATTAATTTCATATACTAATTTCATTTAATACAGAATTACTAATATCGTATACTAGTAATTTGATCAACAGCCGTTTTTGAGTTAACAACTACCTACGTTCAACACCGTAGCGTCGTAATTTTGAACCGAGATGCAAGGAAACTCTTCGATCAAGCTAGTACTTGTAGGCGACTTCTTTCAGGAAATTAACCGCATTTGCGTTACACGCAGAGAAAAACCACGAAAACCTTCCCCGGTTACAAAGATGGCAAGAGGATTCAAACGCATGCTACCACTAATGATATTTTACGTCAGCACTGTTGTCGATGCGAGCCGGGAACAAAATTTGCATCTATCAGCCACCGGTAAGGTTTGAACCCGGTTCATCTTATACTAGTAATTTGTTCTACAGCCGTTTTTGAGTTAACGGCTACCTACGTTCAACTGAAGAAGCGCACATCTTTCGAAACTCAGAAAATATTAAAATACTGTATTTGTTCAGATTTATAGTTTTTTCTGAACATATTTTAAAATGCAAATCCCAAAATATATAATTTTTTCAAAAAAGTTTTTTTTTTTTTTTTTTTTTTTAATGTCACTGTTTAAGCAAACTAAGATTATGAGTGAACTAAAAGAAGAAAATAACTTTTTTCTTTCCCCGATTTTTGATAGGTAGGTACTTAATAACGTTGCACTAGAGCAGTGATTCTCAACCACTGTGCCGCCAAATTCTTAAATGTGCCGCCAAATCTTAGAAATGATACAATAAAAATTACAATGTTTTTTTTAATTATGAGTAATGTTTAAATTAAAGAAAAGTGTACATTTATATACTTTTTATAATTTTTCCACGCTTTAGGATACTAAATCTGCCCTGTTCTTACGAAAACTGTTCTTCCGAAACAAAAATAAAAAAAGCACCAAATGTTTTCCTCTAAACCTAACACTCTTTTAGTGTCAGAAAACGATAATAAAAATAAGAATTGCTTTCTTTGTAAACATGATATGCACCCCATTTTTCGCTGCACATTATTTTTAAGTCTTGATATTGATGAAAGATAATTCGTGTTAATAAATTGTGCGAAATATGTGTGAAAAAAGAAATCATACAAAAGCCCAATGTATTTCCCCATATCGGTGTCCTTGCTATTTAAAACATTCAAAGTTAATTTGCACAAAACTAAATTCGAAATTAACTGAATAAAATATATCGTTTTCGATTTCTCGAAGATTTCTCTCGATTCGAAGTTGATCACGTGTCACTTCCTTCTACTAGTCATCCGAATGCTTCGGCGTCGCCGAGACTAATAAACAAAACAAAAAATACTTCTTGCTCTCAACTGCAGAAATATTTTTTGGCTAGTGACGTCAAACGGAGAAAAAAAGCTCTTTTTCTCTCTTCGAGTTTAACAACGACAGTCGTTAAACATTTTTATAAAAGTAAGAGTAAATTCAAATTTGACGTCACGATTCTCAGCTTTTTCTGATTGGGCTGCGGATGGGAGGAAAATTTGAAAATAGAAAAGCACTAATTATTCGAACGGATGGATTCATTCTTTGAAAAGATTTCATTTTTTATTTTTTTATTTTAACGGATTAATTTATTCACTTTGCCTATATATTTAATTTCGTTGCACCATTTCTATACTTTTTGTGCACTCAGTTGGAGCTCCGGTTGATATATTCTGTTCATTTAAATATAAACTTCTTATTTTATTTTGTGATTTAATTTTATTTTATTTCAAAATGGATACTCAATTGGATAGATCTATCGACCATGGATCAGAGGTAAATACCAATCAGAATTTAAATTTGTCCCCCCCTAACCAAAAAATTGATTGTCCTCGATTTGCCAGGTGCTTTCTTCGTTCGGGAATGAACAAAAGGCCTGGCAAATTTTTTATATTGTGTTTCCTTTTGGCCAAACTTGAAGCTATGTTATTATATTTGGAGATGATGCTCCCGAAAAAAATGGTTTCTGGAACATACGTTCGCGGGAATAATACTACTTTGGCCTACATTTTAATAGAATTAAAAGAAAATCTAAAAGTTGATGAACTACGGAAATACTTACAGGATAAAAATGTGATTGTTAACTCCCCATTATTTATTGATTATGTCAAAGATTTTCCCGGCATCTGTAATTTTGTTCAAGTTAAAATTAATTTAAATCATGATGATGTATACGAAATTCCTGATAAAAAAAAATTTAATCACGAGCTTTTCACCCAATTTGCAATAGATCAAGATATTAGCGACCCAAATAAATTATGTTTCGATTATTCTGAAATATGTAGGCCAAATTCTCATTTGTATGAGGAGTTCGGAGATCATCACGAAAACTCCAAAATGTATGTCGCCATGCCAGATCGAGTTAAAACGGCGTCTAATGCATGTAAAGTTGTTTTCGCGTATCAAACTGAGAGAATGGCTCGCACTACAAACGAACAATTTCTTGTTTCTGAAGTGCAAGATATTCTCGAAAAGTTTGATGACTTACCCGAGGATCATCAATATGAAATTTATGCTTTATGTAAATTAATGCGCGTTATGTATGGGTATGGGCTAATTTTAAATTTATTCACACATATATTTCACAGTTTTCAATTGGGTAAAATTAAACGAAGGTGGGTCGCGATGTACGGGGATTATGATGCGGGTAAGTCAACTATTGCCGCGGCATTTAAAGATTTGTTTAAGGGGTGTAGTCCAAATATTAATTTAAGGGATGACACTAGACGCGGATTTCAGCTTGGTTTGGCTACCGGTAGACGTTTTGTTGTTTTTGATGACGTCACGCCTGTAGGTATTTCCGTTTTAAATACTAAAATGCGCGATTTTTTAGACGGTCACATCACTGTTCAATTAGAACGTAAGAACAGAGATGTGATCGAGCAAATTTTTCCTCCGGGTATAATAACAACTAACGTTCAAAATTGGCCCGAATCACTTCATAAACGAATCAAATTTTTTAGACTCACTTCACAGCCGGAATTCCATCGAGCGCACTTGAAGTATTTTGAGGACACATCGTATGATGTAAAATTTGACAAAATGGGCATCGTAGTCTGTAAGTAACACTTTATATCTTTTATAACACGTAGCTAACAAATCTATTCATAAAAACATAGATAATTAATTTCATTTTTCGCAGTGTTTTATCTCGTTGGGGGCCTAAATCTGGAGGGCATTGAGATTCATCGGCTCCAAAAATCAATTCAACGATTGAAGAAAAGATTCATTGCCGACCACGGTGCTAACTGCGAGTATTGCAAAACTCACGACACCACCAATTTTGCAGCAGATCAGAGCACTTCAGAACTTACAAGAAGGCCAAACTTCCACGGGCTCTCAGACGACCTGATGGAAAAGGCTTTCAAGATAGCCCGAATCCTCCAGAAACGGGAGGAGGAGGCTGCCGGCTCCTCGCCCAACATTAACCCGTGCGAGGAAGCTGAGTTCCCCGGCACCAACCACACCACCCCGCCATCGCCTGTTGCTGGCCCCTCCTGGGGTCCCTGATGTTGCGCATATGCTTCACGATGCTGTGCTGAAAACCCACGATTTTTAATAATGTCAACAATGTAAATAAACAGCAAAATAATCCAAAAGAATAAAGCATTCTTGAAAACTTTAAAAAGGTAGTTCTTAGAAAAACGCGTTTGATATCTAGCATAAGAATATTCTTTTATCAAATTGATAGTTTTTGACGAAGAGATTAACTCATCAACCAAAAATCTTAAAACGATCGATAAAATTAAAAGAAAAAAGATGAATATATCATGCGCAGGTAGAAAATTTCATGTGTAGTAATTTTTTTGTTTAAAAGCAATATTTTTTTGAAACGTAACATATCTACAACTAAAATATTTTGGTTTCATGCTTATTATGTATTAGATAAAACTAAATGTTCAATAGGTCATTCAGGGATATAAAAGATCACTCAGTAATTATGGAATCATAAAATTGGAATTATAGAATTTGAATTAAATTATTTTATGTTCATAAATTCGAGATGGAAAATTTCTGATAAAAAAGGGAGATCATTTCTATTATACGGTGACCATCACTGATTTCAATTGTCTTACACTGCAAAGTTATTCTTGGTTAATGTTAAATTATGAAAGTATAATCGAACATGAAGACTGAAAAAATTTTTCTCCTGTCCTTTGTAATTTTATATTTTGTTACTTGTAGTATAATAGTACAAATATATTTCGTGAAGGAGAAGCAAAGCCTTATCATCTGTGAAATAATAATATTTTTTCCCTCTTTCTATAAAATTCAAGAGTAATTCAAGCTTGTGGTAAAACATAAATTATATCTTAGAAAAGAAATTATTCTATTAGTATCTATATAAACCACATTTTTTGCAGAGATATGTGAACCACTGTACTGCCGCATTGCGTAAGGTGACCAAGGTCTTCAGAAAACTAAAAACTGGTAAAAACATTTTTAAAAGAACATTCGAGAACTCAGATCTTTTCTCTTCCAGTTATTTAAAAAATTTTTAGAGAATCTCTGCGAAGTATCACAAGTTCTCAGAATATTTAACTTTATATATTAATTTTGAAATTTTAGAACCAGTTTTTAGTTTTCTGAGGGCGTAGGCCAGCTTAGCATAGCAGATACATTCATGCCTACTTAAAAACGATCGTTGAGAAAGACTTTAATGAGTGGTACCAAAAGGAAATTAAGATTAGGAGAGCAGTTGTGGGTCAGGAGATAGAGTGATTGCCACCCAAGGAGGTGAACCAGATTCCGGCAATGCCTGGTTTATTCGAATTTTGCACTCGGTTCGCACCGACCTCAGTACTGAGTTAAGATATCCATAGTGGTAGACGGATCAGGGGTTGAAATCCCCTTGCAGTCAGTCTAATAGTGAGAGGTTTATGTGGTTTTCCTCTTCATCTAACGCAAATGCGGGCTAGTTACATCCAAAAGTAGTGACTAAAAACAGAAAGCCTATCGAAATCTAACAAACTACAATAAGGGAATGTGAATGTCCAATAAGCAAAGAAATAAGTTTTATTGAGGTTTAAATGTTTTTAGTGATCGTTTTACAACTGTTTTCTGCTTCTTACCATAATCAAAACTGTTTTGTTCTCTGTTTCCTTTGCTTCACTGTACTGTGATTTGTTATATTTCGACTGTATTTCTGTATTTTAGATTTTTACCTTGCTTTAATGTGAATTTTTGGCCCATATAAACATATTTTTTGTCTTCAATTTCGACAAATATTATAAAAGTAGTTTCTAAGGGTGGTATTTACAAAGCATTTTGAATGACCTAAAAAGAAAAATGTTTCATGCCGAGCACTTGTGAATATCAGAGCATTGCCAGTCAGCAATTTTGAAATTATTTAAAGTTGAAGTCTGATGAATAAAATATCACAACCAAAGCCCTGAAGTATAAGTCAATATCATTTGGATGATTAGTCACTAATTTTAATAAAATCTGCTCTTCATTATCATTTAAATAAGCTCAATTAGCCGCGTGTAATTAATAATTTCAAAGCATTTTGTTGCGATTCTGATGTAGACTAACAGAGCAAATTCTATGTTTTCTATCAATATTTTTGATACACTCATGAAAAAAAAAATCAATCCACGATTCCCTTTAAAAATATTTTTTATAAGTGAAAGTAATGAAGTCTAAGATTTAAATTAAAAAACAGCTATAAAGCCCATTGTTTATTCTAGCTTGTAGGTACCCCACACCATAAATATATAAAAGTAAATTTTATATATTATATATATAAAATTTAAATTTTTTATATTACATTATCAAATAATTAAATTTTATATATTACATTATCAGACGTCATAAACGAAGCTTTTTTACTATCCATCAAGTTTTAGTTCATAATTAGTCATCTTAAACCATCTCAATTAATAGTCAGCACAGATGATCTGTGTTGACTTATTGATTGAGATGGTTTAAGATTGTTCGTAAATGTTTCGTAATAGATTTGCTTTTAATTACTAATTTTTTTATAAATTTATATTAAAACATGAAGCATAACAAAAAATTATATTATAAATTTAAAAAGTATATTATAAATTTAAATAGCATAATAAATTAATATAAGGAAAATTAATTTAAACAAATCGTAGAATTATAATTAAAATTAAAATAAAGTGCTCCGTAAAGCAAAATGTTTGCTTGTTACTCTTTGATGAGAAATTAATTTTTAAAAAAGTCACGAGAACAAATAGTAATTTTATTTCTGAGATTATAAAGGCATTTTCTACATTGAATGTTACACTACAACTCCTTACTAATTACCTTATGGTAAATAAAAAAAGATTTTTTCAAAATTTGTTGATTTTAATAGTTTAATTTTTTTACTTTAAAAATAAATTAGGTAATTTTTCATTTGTTGTTCAAAAATGAAATCTGCAAGAATTCTATACTGCAAAGAATGCTGACGATCTTCGCATCCACCCTCCAAAGAAACACTTGACCGGTTCTAATCTGTCAATAGACAAGTGACTAGGATCGCACTCACAAAAAAAAAAGGGTCACTCCCTGCTCCTCGCTGCCGAAAGTTAAGATTAAACACATGAGTTTTAGAAGATCCGACTATTCTAGAAGTTAAAAAAATGAGAACTCTTATATTTTCCAAAAGGAAAACTACCCTCTTCAAAAAATTTTATTTTTTTTTGTAGATTTTTTAATATTTTCAATTAATTTATTCTCCTAAGAAGATTAAACGAAATTTTAAATTGTTCCTTTGCTTCCTCAGTTTTAAAAATAAATTAATTTATTACTTATGTTTCACAAGATATGTGAAATTTTATAAACATGTTAAGAAATTTGTCGACTATATATATCGAATATCGACAAAAAATTTTATTATTTTACAAATTTTATGTTCGATAAATCGTATTTCTGTCATATGTTTGGTATTAAAAAGTAAATTAAATTTCAATTTCCAATTTTTTTTTTATAAAATTTGAAAAAAAAATTATTTACAATAAATTTTAATAAATAGGCATAGGCATGCTTAAGCCTTGAGGCGAAAATAAAAATAATAATATGAAATAAAGTAATAATGTAAAATAAAGTACAAATAATAAAATACAAAAAATAAAATAAAATAATAATATAATAATTGATAAAAGCATCAAAATTTTTTTTAAAAAAATTACTGGATAATCATTTTAATATTTTTTATTCCCTTGGTTGCATGCACATGGACTGGTCTCCTAAGATTGAGACGGGTCTTTAAAAGCTAAGAAGGCTTTTGGAAACAATTTTAGGGAGTCGGGGGTCCAGAACCAGTTTTACTCTTCCCTCAGAGAGAGTTATGTCATACTTCCGTGTCATTGTAAATAGTCAGAGAAGAAAAAAAAAATAATAAAAATAAAAGAGCACGCTTTTGCGGAGATCGTTAACATTTTTATTTCGAAAGTATGCATAAAATATGAAAAATTTGCTTGAAATACATTTTTATCATAATGATAATATAATATCTTATAAAAAAATTAACTGAAAGCTGTCGAGGTCTGTACTGGGGTATTAATAACACATGATTTCGTTAGAGAAAAATACTTGAATGTTTCCCAACTAGTCTTTATGATATATTTTAATTTTGATAAACTGTTATATATATAACCAAACTCTTCAGAGTAGTTTTGAAAATTTCAAAAATCAAACAAAAAATAAATTAATTAAACAACTGTGATAGTTGTTTAATTAAGTAAACACGTAGTAGTTCACGTGGATGTCGAGAAAATGGTTGTTAAACAGTTGCGAAATAAGTGACGAAAAATTCTAAAATTGGTACAAAGAACTTTGTTTTATTTGAAAAATATAGCGGAGATAGTATCAGTGGTTCTTTTGCGAATAATGTGATGCGGTTAAATGTTTGGAATAAAAATATAATTAAAAAAAAACATGCATTGAAAACGTTTATTGTGTATTAAATTAAACGAAATGTTCAATAGATCATTCAAGCGTATAAAAGATCACTCAATAATTATGGAATCATAGAATTGAAATTATGGAATTTGAAGGTTTTTATTTAATGTTGATTAAATTCGAGATGGAAAGTTTCTGATAAAAAATGAGAGTCCAATCATATTATATGATGACCATCGTTGATTTCAATTGCCTTACAGTGCAAAGTTATTTTCGGTTATGTCAAATTAATAAAGTAGAATGGAACTTAAAGACTGAAATTTTTCTCCGTAGTTCTTTGTAGTATTATATTATGTTATTTGTAGTATAATTGCACAGATATATTTTTAACGGAGAAGTAAAGCCTTATCATCTCTGACATAATAATAATAAAAATTTTTTTTCGTCTTATTCTATGGAATTCAAGCGTTTTGGTGATTTTAAAACTTAAATTATATCTTAAGAATGAAATTATTTATATAGTATCTATATAAACCACATTTTTTGCAGAGATATGTGGACCACTGCAGAATCTCTGCGAAGTATTTCTATTCTACGCAGATTTAATTGTATATATTTATTTTGAAATTTAAGAACCTGTTTTTACTTTTCTGAGGGTGTCGGCCAGTTTAGCATAGCAGATATATTCATGCCTACTGAAAAACGATCGTTTATAAAGACTTAATTGAGTGGTGGCAAAAAAGGAAAATAAGATTAGGAGAACAGTTGGGGGTCAGGGGAAAGAGCACTTGCCTCCCAATGAGGTGAAGGTTCGAATTCCGGAAATGGCTGGTTGATTCGAATTTTGCACCCGGCTCGCCCTGATCACAGTGTGGAGGTAAAATACTCAGTGATAGACAATGGGTTAAAATCCCCTTTCAATCAGGCTAACAGCAGGAGTTTTCGTGGTTTTCCTCTTCATGTAACGCAAATGCGAGCTATTTCCATCAAAAGGTCCTCCACGAAGTTAAATTTCTCCGCATACTTGATCCGTTATTTCCTTAGTCTCCTGGATTGGGTTCAAAATTGGAAGGATATGGAGATTGTTGTCATGGGTAACATTGGTAGTCGTATACCCTAAATTGGGTCGGCTGTTCAACAACAGTTATAAAATAAATAGAAAAAAAATTATTAAAAAAATTGGAAATATCTTCAATAAATTTATATTAAATACCTCTGTAATCAAAATAGAACCGAATAAAGATACCTTCAAACGAGATAAGAAAAAAGTAGGATCATGATTTTTATTAATTCCTTTTGACGACGGCAAACTTTTTTCAGATGTTTTTTAATTAAAAGCATTAAGATAGAATTTTTGTGGTCTATAAGTATGCGCAGATAACGGTGAGAAACTGTAAGACCATTATCTTTTGATGTTATAGAAATAAATAAATTTAATACAAAAAGTACTTTTTTGGCTCAGATGTAAAATCTTTTTGGTTAACTGTTGATTCGTCTTTTGCCAAATTTAAACACTTTTTTTTTTCAAATAAAGAATTTGCAATTGATTGCTGCGTACTTTAATCTAACTTTCATTTCTCACTTTTTTAAGTAGAATGATTAAAAACAGACGAAATTAATTTTTTGGAAGGTTGAGGTACACCAGGATAACTCGGAATAACATTGTAATCCGCTGTCATGACCCGCGTTTTCCCTCTCTGAGATTTTCTATCAATAATTTCTTAAAAAGGTAAATATTTGAACGTTTTTTCAGAAACTTCATTGCTAGTTTCTTAGTGTTTCTGATGATGCTAGTTATCTAATAATAGAGAGTTACTCGAGGTTTACGAAATACAGTATTTTTGTAATTATATAAAATATTGATTTTAGAATTTGTATAAAATAATGAAAATATATTTGTAAATCCTATACATTTCAGAAAGAGGGGATTTTAAAATCGGTTAATCTGTATTTGTGGGAGATAGTGCAGCATAGGAGTAAATAATGACGATAATTTAACAACATAACAATTTAATAGAAATAAAAGGATGGAAGGATATAACAGTTAACGTTATTGACATGACTCGTGAGAGCTGCCTTCACGCAATGGTCTCCGGAATGCATGTGTCTAAGAATTAGATACGAGTCAATTGGATTTTTAGATAAAAATCTCTTAGCACAACAAATATGTGATTTAGATAAATATCTTCTTTAATTTCCAAAGTTCATTTTTAATACATTTTATACAAATTTATTTTCATTTCTTTTAATGTTTTTAGTGAATATCTAAAGTAATTAATTTATCGTATTTGAAATTTCAATTAAATTTATGAAGAACAGTTGCCTTTGATATTTTATTTTCCATTAGTGCTTAAATGCTAGAAAATCGTATTTATTGACAAATACGGGTATTTAAGAAAGTTACTAAAAATTGAATTGTCATATTTCCTAATTTTTAGGAAATTTGAAGGGGAAAAAAATGAATTATTTGCGATTAATTTTTATAAATATACTTCCCACGTCAAAAACTTATCGCCGAAATTAGAGAATAACTCAGTTATACATCATCAAAGCATTAAAAATTAAAAAAAGAAAAATGCTGATTATGATTGCAACATGAGAAATATTTTATTCACTTTGTGTGTAAT